>NC_082674.1:82218766-82852338 GCF_025265405.1 Mesoplodon densirostris | reverse complement strand
CAGGCCTCTCACTGCTGTGGACTCTCCCGTTGTGGAGCACAGGCTCCAGACACACAGGCTCAGTGGCCATGGCTCACTGGCCCAGCCACTCCGCAGAATGTGGAATCTTCCCAGACTTGGGCACGAACCCGTGTCCCCTGCATCGGCAGGCAGACTCTCAACCACTACGCCACCAGGGAAGCCCTCAAAAAGGATTTTTAATATTAAATTATTTAGTAACTATGTTATACTATATATTATAATTTATATTAAATATATATGTATAAAACATATGAGGTTATTGTAATTCTATTTTGAGATTTTCCAGAGGTTCTAATGACTGTAGGAGATTGGAAGAATATTCAGCTGAGTATAAAGTATAACTTGAGTAATAATAATAATTACAACCATTTAACCAAATATTGTTATGAGACACATATTGTGCAAACTGTTCCACATGTATTATCTTATTTAACATCCCTCAAAATAGATTTTTACAGCTGAAAAAATAATATGTTTCATATGGCTAAGTGAATTTTCCAATATCAGTCAGCTAGTAATCCTTAGACACAGGAATAAAATTTAGGTCTTGATTATCACTAAAAACTAAGTTGTCTGAACCACTAGGTAATGCTGGCTGTACTATGCCACTATTACATTCTAGTAGAGAGTCAGAATGGAGGTGGGAAATAAAAAAAGTGGGGTTAGAATGGGTGATAACAAATGTATGAATTAAACAATGCTTGTGAACCTAGTAAATACCAAATCTTTAGGTGTATAGCCTCATTGAAATCAAATGCACGGAGGCATTTTGTGGGAAGGAAAACATTTACCATGTCCAAATCTTAATGAAAGAGAAGAATGTGGAAAATGAGAAGAAAAAGGAAAAAAAAAGAATATGCATTCTTGGATATTTAGAATCCTCCTTTATTTATCTCTGAATAATACAAAAATAATGGATATCCATTTTTAAATTTTAGTATATATATATATATATATATATATATATATATATATATACATGTATATACTAAAATCATGTACTATATATTTTTCCTATTATATAATTTGCCCGTCGTCTATACATAAGGTATTTATCAAGAGTTCACTGTGTACCTGAGAGGTAAAAACTTTGACACAATAGGAAAAGTTTATATATACAGTTTAAAATATTTCAAGAATATAAAAATGGCATCATGAGATGTTATATTTAATTTTTACAAGTTGGATTACATTAGCATATTTATTTTTTGCCTCCAGACACTTATGTTTGTGTGGAAAATTTTTCTCCAGAGAGATTTGCAGTATGCATTTGGAATGCATACTTGTGAGAAATACAGATTTTAAGGCAAACAGAGGTATCAAGAGATAGTTTGAAAGGTAAGGAGCATATATTATGAATCATGTAGTAAAAAGAATAACAACACGCCTTTACTATCAAGACATAAAGAAGCCCTACAATATGTAATTGGCAAGATGAACCTGAGAGGGGCCAGTTATTACAGGAGGTGTATGGGTAAGTCATAGATAAGCCTAGATGAGCAACCTATAAAACAACCTATAAAAGTCTAATGAGAAGGTGTACAGTTATCATAGATGTGAACATGGTAAAAAAAATAAAAAAATAATTCAGTCATTAATTTTAATAAACTTTTAAAAATAAAATTTCTTGTGAAAATGGACAAAGATGGAAGCCTTACAGGAAGTAAAAAGATGTAGGGGGTGATGGGGAGGAAGAGAGAAGAAGAGAGGGAAAACAGGGAGAGCAGAAAGGGAAATATAAGAGAAGGAAGGCAAGAGAAATAAAGGAGAAAGAGGGGAAGAAACAGAAGCATGGATTTTTAAAAATTTTGATAAAAATTTAATAACAATATGGTAGAATTCATTATATATTTTCTGTTGAAAAGTGATTTCAAATTTCAAGTGATGAGAAATGTAGCAAAATTAATTTTATTAGCTGTTCTTTATTAAAACAAAAAGCTAATTCACTGAAGAAAAATTTGGTTTTACTGTGGTGCATCACTCTTTTTTTTTTTTTTTTACTTAATGTTTTTCTCATCTGAGTGCCTATAATGGAAAGGGAGTTCTGCTGCTTCTTCAGAAGCCATGACTCTTTCTCCTCTTTCTCAAGGAATCTCCATATTCAACTAACTAATGTTGAACAATAAAGTAAATAAGTAGAATTCATTATTTAACTTTTAAAGCAAGTATACATTTTCTTTATTTTTCTTCACTTCAGTTGTTAGGTTTTTAAAATTTCCTCCATATTTACCATTTAGTAGCAAAACAATATAATATGAAAAAAGTCTAGACTGTCACGAGTGGTGTTATTTCATTCTATACATGCACTTAATAAGTATAGTCCAGTAAAAGTATGAAATCCAGTAATATAAAGATTAATATTTTGCATAACAATGCTGCATTATATACATAGGATTATTATACTAAAGTATTTTAGACTTTCATTTGTAGCAGTATTCTCATTTTACTCATGTATACAGTAAGAAAAGGAGAATTTAAATAAAGCAAACACAAAGTTACATAGACAACTACTGGAATAAACCAACATTTTAACTTTTATTTATTATTTTTAATTCCAATCAGGAAACTATACTTAACTACTCGCCACTCCTGACTTTCTTATACACTTAAAATAGACTCCACTTTTATTTCATAAATATAGAAATACGACTCATTTCCTCTATGAGGTTTACTTTATTCATCATATAAAATGCATTTGCTTGACAGTAACCAGTAGAAATGTGTGTACAGTAAATCCCCTACATATGAACCTTCAAGTTGGGAATTTTCAAAGATGCGAAGGTGTGTTCACATGTCTAATCACGTGTTAGTTCACGTGTCTGGCATACATTGTCACGTGTGTGCATCCACAAGTGTTTGTGCATTTGTGTACTTTACTATACAGTACTGTATGAAATACAGTAGTACAGTATCTTTATTTCAACCCCAGGATGTCCAGAAGCAAGCATAAAAGCAGCTTCACGTAGATGGTACTGCTAAGAAGTGCCAAAAAACTAACGATGGAAACAAAAGTGAAAATAATTGAGAGAGCGGAGCAAGGTGAAAAGAGGGTAGACTTTGCTTGTTCTTCATAACATGAATTGTTCAACCATTGGCATGATTCAAAAGAACAAGGACAAGATCATAGAACATGTGAAGTATGCTGTGCTGATGATGTCGACAATAATATCAAAGAAGTATGGAAAAGTTATGGAGGAGATGGAGAAATTTCTTAGTGTGTGGGTTCAGGATCAGCATCAGTGTCAAGTCCCGCTCAGCTTAATCCTTGTTCAAGAGAAAGCTAAAAGCTTTATGAAGACTTGTAGAAACATGGAAAAGATTCAGAGGGCCTATCTTTTAATGCCAGTCATGGCTAGTTTCATTGTTTCAAAGCTAGAGCCAACCTTCACAATGTAAAAGTAAGTGGTGAGGCAGCAAGTGCAGATATGGTAGCTGTCCAGAAATTTCCTGAAACACTTTGAGAAATTATTGGTGAATGTGTGTATTTCCCCGAGCAGGTTTTTATTGTGGATGAGACAGGACTGTACTGGATGAGGATGCCAGACCAAAGTTACACCAGTAAGGAGGGAAAGTTGATGCCAGGCTATAAAGCAGCAAATGATAAACTAACTCTGTTGTTTGGTGACAATGTTTCCAGGGATATGAAGCTGAAACTTCTCTTAGTTTATCATTCAGAGAACCCAAGAGCCCTTAAAAATATATCCAAGTGCTCTTTTCCTATTATGTGGAAGAGGAACCCCAAATCCTTGGTTACACAGGCCAATTTCCAGGGCTGGTTTTTCCACCACTTTATCCCAGAGGTAGAGCAATATTGCTTGGAGAAGTACATCCGATTCAACATTCTTTTGCTGCTTCACAATGCTCCAGGCCACCTCCATTCATGGATGACTTTCATCCCAAAGTCAAAGTAGTTCATCTGCCACCGAATACAAGGTCACTTATCCAACCTATAGATCAGGGAGTTATAGCGACTTTCAAGAACTATTATTTACATCACACTTTTCATAAGGCAGTAAAGGTGAGGGGATGAATCAGGAGCAACCTTGCAACAATTTTGAAAGGGTTGTAACATCTACAAAACCATAAAAACATTTATTTTTCTTGGTATGAGGTTAGAGCCTTCACCATGAATGAGATTTGGAAGAATATTTGCCCACATTTTGTTAATGATTTTCGTGGATTTGAGAAGGTGCATGAAGAGTCCAAAGAAGTAAATAGAATAGAGAAGTAAATAAATAGAGACAGTTTTATTTTTTTTTCCTTTCTGATTTGAATACCATTTACTTTCCCTCTGCATAGGACTTTTACCACTATATTGAATAAAAGCGACAAGAGGGGGCACTTTTGTCTAGTTTCTGATCTTAGAGGGAAAGATTTCAGCTTTTTATCATTGAGTATGATGTTTTACTTTGGGCATGTTGTATATGGCCTTCATTATGTTGAAGTACATTCCTTTTAACACAGCTTGTTGAGAGATAAATCTTGAAAGAATGTTGACTTTGTCAAATGCTTTTTCTGTATCTATTGAGATGATCATATGAGAGTTATCCTTCAGTTTCTTTTTTTTTATTAGTTTCTGCTTTATAACAAAGTGAATCAGTCATACATATACAGCTGTTCCCACATCCCTTCCCACATGTATCTCCCTCCCTCCCACCCTCCCCATCCCACCCCTCCAGGCGGTCACAAAGCACCGAGCTGATCTCCCTGTGCTCTGCGGCTGCTTCCCACTATCTATCTACCTTAGGTTTGATAGTGTATATATGTCCATGCCTCTCTTTCGCTTTTTCACAGCTTACTCTTCCCCCTCCCCAAATCCTCAAGTCCATTCTCAAGTAGGTCTGTGTCTTTATTCCCGTTTTACCCCTAGGTTCTTCATGACATTTTTTTTTTAAATTCCGTATATATGTGTCAGCATACGGTATTTGTCTTTCTCTTTCTGACTTACTTCACTCTGTATGACAGACTCTAGGTCTATCCACCTCATTACAAATAGCTCAGTTTCCTTTCTTTTTATAGCTAAGTAATATTCCATTGTATATATGTGCCACATCTTCTTTATCCATTCATCCGATGATGGACACTTAGGTTGTTTCCAGCTCCGGGCTATTGTGAATAGAGCTGCAATGAACATTTTGGTACATGTCTCTTTTTGAATTATGGTTTTCTCAGGGTATATGCCTAGTGGTGGGATTGCTGGGTCATATGGTAGTTCTATTTGTAGTTTTTTAAGGAACCTCCATACTGTTCTCCATAGTGGCTGTACCAATTCACATTCCCACCAGCAGTGCAAGAGTGTTCCCTTTTCTCCACACCCTCTCCAGCATTTATAGTTTCTAGATTTCTTGATGATGGCCATTCTGACTGGTGTGAGATGATATCTCATTGTAGTTTTGATTTGCATTTCTCTAATGATTAATGATGTTGAGCATTCTTTCATGTGTTTGTTGGCAGTCTGTATATCTTCTTTGGAGAAATGCCTATTTAAGTCTTCTGCCCATTTTTGGATTGGGTTGTTTGTTTTTTTGCTATTGAGCTGCATGAGCTGTTTATAAATTTTGGAGATTAATCCTTTGTCAGTTGCTTCATTTGCAAATATGTTCTCCCACTCTGAGGGTTGTCTTTTGGTCTTGTTTATGGTTTCCTTTGCTGTGCAAAAGCTTTGAAGTTTCATTAGGTCCCATGTGTTTATCTTTGTTTTTATTTCCATTTCTCTAGGAGGTGGGTCCAAAAGGATCTTGCTGTGATTTATGTCATAGAGTGTTCTAACTATGTTTTCCTGTAAGAGTTTGATAGTTTCTGGCCTTACATTTAGGTCTTTAATCCATTTTGAGCTTATTTTTGTGTATGGTGTTAGGGAATGATCTAATCTCAAACTTTTACATGTCCGTGTCCAGTTTTCCCAGCACCACTTATTGAAGAGGTTATCCTTTCTCCACTGTACATTCCTGCCTCCTTTATCAAAGATAAGGTGACCATATGTCCGTGGGTTTATCTCTGGGCTTTCTATCCTGATCCACTGATCTATCTTTCTGTTTTTATGCCAGTACTACACTGTCTTAATTACTGTAGCTTTGTAGTATAGTCTGAAGTCAAGGAGCCTGATTCCTCCAGCTGCATTTTTCGCTCTCAAGATTGCTTTGGCTATTCGGGGTCTTTTGTTTTTCCAAACAAATTTTGAAATTTTTTGTTCTAGTTCTGTGAAAAATGCCAGTGGTAGTTTGATAGGGATTGCATTGAATCTGTAGATTGCTTTGGGTAGTAGAGTCATTTTCAGAATATTGATTCTTCCAATCCAGGAGCATGGCATATCTCTCCATCTATTTGTATCATCTTTAATTTCTTTCATCAGTGTCTTATAATTTTCTGCATACAGGTCTTTTGTCTCCTTAGGTAGGTTTATTCCTAGATATTTTATTCTTTTTGTTGCAATGGTAAATGGGAGTGTTTTCTTGATTTCATTTTCAGATTTTTCATCATTAGTGTACAGCAATGCCAGAGATTTCTGTACATTAATTTTGTATCCTGCTACTTTACCAAATTCATTGATTAGCTCTAGTAGTTTTTCAGTAGCATCTTTAGGATTCTCTATGTATAGTATCATGTAATCTGCAAACAGTGACAGCTTTACTTCTTCTTCTCCAATTTGGATTCCTTTTATTTCCTTTTCTTCTCTGGTTGCTGTGGCTAAAACTTCCAAAACTATGTTGAATAAGAGTGGTGAGAGTGGGCAGCCTTGTCTTGTTCCTGATCTTAGTGGAAATGGTTTCAGTTTTTCACCATTGAGGACAATGTTGGCTGTGGGTTTGTCATATATGGCCTTTATTATGTTGAGGAAAGTTCCCTCTATGCCTACTTTCTGCAGGGTTTTTATCATAAATGGGTGTTGAATTTTGTCGAAAGCTTTCTCTGCATCTATTGAGATGATCATATGGTTTTTCTCCTTCAACTTGTTAATATGGTGTATCACATTGATTGATTTGCATATATTGAAGAATCCTTGCATTCCTGGAATAATCCCCACTTGATCATGGTGTATGATCCTTTTAATGTGCTGTTGGATTCTGTTTGCTAGTATTTTGTTGAGGATTTTTGCATCTATGTTCATCAGTGATATTGGCCTGTTTTTCTTTGTGACATCTTTGCCTGGTTTTGGTATCAAGGTGATGGTGGCCTCGTAGAAGGAGTTTGGGAGTGTTCCTTCCTCTGATATTGTTTGGAAGAGTTTGAGAAGGATGGGTGTTAGCTCTTCTCTAAATGTTTGATAGAATTCGCCTGTGAAGCCATCTGGTCCTGGGCTTTTGTTTGTTGGAAGATTTTTAATCACAGTTTAAATTTCAGTGCTTGTGATTGGTCTATTCATATTTTCTATTTCTTCCTGATTCAGTCTTGGCAGGTTGTGCATTTCTAAGAATTTGTCCATTTCTTCCAGGTTGTCCATTTTATTGGCATAGAGTTGCTTGTAGTAATCTCTCATGATCTTTTGTATTTCTGCAGTGTCAGTTGTTACTTCTCCTTTTTCATTTCTAATTCTATTGATTTGAGTCTTCTCCCTTCTTTTCTTGATGAGTCTGGCTAATGGTTTGTCAATTTTGTTTATCTTCTCAAAGAACCAGCTTTTAGTTTGGTTGATCTTTGCTATCGTTTCCTTCATTTCTTTTTCATTTATTTCTGATCTGATCTTTATGATTTCTTTCCTTCTGCTACCTTTGGGCTTTTTTTGTTCTTCTTTCTCTAATTGCTTTAGGTGGAGGGTCAGGTTGTTATCTCGAAATGTTTCCTGTTTCTTAAGGTGGGATTGTATTGCTATAAACTTCTCCCTTAGAACTGATTTTGCTGCATCCCATAGGTTTTGGGTCATCGTGTCTCCATTGTCATTTGTTTCTAGGTATTTTTTAATTTCCTCTTTGGTTTCTTCAGAGATCACTTCTTTATTGAGTAGTGTATTGTTTAGCCTCCATGTGTTTGTAGTTTTCACAGATCTTTTCCTGTAATTGATGTCTAGTCTCATAGCATTGTGGTCGGAAAAGATATTGATACAATTTCAAATTTCTTAAATTTACCAAGGCTTGATTTCTGACCCAAGATATGATCTATCCTGGAGAATGATCCATGAGCACTTGAGGAAAATGTGTATTCTGTTGTTTTTGGATGGAATGTCCTATAAATATCAACTAAGTCCATCTTGTTTAATGTATCATTTCAAGCTTGTGTTCCCTTATTTATTTTTATTTTGAATGATCTGTCCCTTGGTGAAAGTGGGGTGTTAAAGTCCCCTTCTATGATTGTGTTACTGTCGATTTCCCCTTTTGTGGCTGTTAGTATTTGCCTTATGTATTGAGGTGCTCCTATGTTGGGTGCATAAATATTTACAAATGTTGTATCTTCTTCTTGGATCGATCCCTTTATCATTATGTAGTGTCCTTCTTTGTCTCTTCTAATAGTCTTTATTTTAAAGTCTATTTTGTCTGATATAAGAATTGCTACTCCAGCTTTCTTGTGATTTCCATTTGCATGGAATATCTTTTTCCACCCCCTTACTTTCAATCTGTATGTTTCTCTAGGTCTGAAGTGGGTCTCTTGTAGACAGCATATATATGGGTCTTGTTTTTGTATCCATTTAGGCAATCTGTGTCTTTTGGTGGGAGCATTTCGTCCATTTACGTTTAAGGTAATTATTGATATGTATGTTCCTATTCCCATTTCCTTAATTGCTTTGGGTTTGTTATTGTAGGTATATTCCTTCTGCTGTGTTTCTTGACTAGAGAAGTTCCTTTAGCATTTGTTGTAAAGCTGGTTTGGTGGTGCTGAACTCTCTCAGCTTTTGCTTGTCTGTAAACGTTTTAATTTCTCCATCAAATCTGAATGAGATCCTTGCTGGGTAGAGTAATCTTGGTTGCAGGTTTCTCTCCTTCATCACTTTAATTATGTCCTGCCACTCCTTTCTGGCTTTTAGAGTTTCTGCTGGGAGATCAGCTGTTAATCTGATGGGGATTCCCTTGTGTGTTATTTGTTTTTTTCCCTTGCTGCTTTTAGTATGATTTCTTTGTGTTTAATTTTTGACAGTTTAATTAATATGTGTCTTGGCGTATTTCTCCTTGGATTTATTCTGTATGGGACTCTCTGTGCCTCCTGGACTTGATTAACTATTTCCTTTCCCATATTAGGGAAGTTTTCAACTATAATCTCTTCAAATATTTTCTCACTCCCTTTCTTTTTCTCTTCTTCTTCTGGAACCCCTATAATTAGAATGTTGGTGCGTTTAATGTTGTCCCAGAGGTCTCTGAGACTGTCCTCTGTTCTTTTCATTCTTTTTTCTTTATTTTGCTCTGCATCAGTTATTTCCACTATTTTATCTTCCACCTCACTTATCCGGTCTTCTGCCTCAGTTATTCTGCTATTGATCCCATCTAGAGTATTTTTCATTTCATTTACTGTGTTTTTAATCGATGCTTGATTCATCTTTAGTTTTTCTAGGTCCTTGTTAACTGTTGCATTTTGTCTATTCTATTTCCAAGATTTTGGATCTTGGAGGTAGAATCTTGGATCATCTTTACTATCATTATTCTGAATTCTTTTTCATGTAGACTGCCTATTACCTCTTCATTTGTTAGGTCTGGTAGGTTTTTATCTTGCTCCTTCACCTGCTGTGTGTTTTTCTGCCTTCTCATTTTGCTTATGTTACTGTGTTTGGGGTCTCCTTTTTTGCAGGCTGCAGATTCGTAGTTCTCGTTGTTTTTGGTGTCTGTCCCCCGTGGCTAAGGTTGTTTCAGTAGGTTGTGTAGGCTTCCTGGTGGGGGGGACTAATGCCTGTGTTCTGGTGGTTGAGGCTCGGTCTTGTCTTTCTGGTGGACAGGTCCACGTCTGGTGGTGTGTTTTGGGGTGCCTGTGGCCTTATTATGTTTTGAGGTAGCCTCTCTGCTAATGGGTGGGGTTGTTTTCCTGCCTTGCTAGTTGCTTGGCATAGGGTGACCAGCACTGTAGCTTGCTGGTTGTTGACTGAAACTGGGTGCTGGTGTTAAGATGGAGATCTCTGGGAGATTTTCGCTGCTTGATATTATGTGGAGCTGGGTGGTCTCTTGTGGACCCATGTCCTGAAGTTGTCTCTCCCACTTCAGAGGCACAGCACTGACTCCTGGCTGCAGCACCAAGAGCCTTTCATCCACCCGGCTCAGAATAACAGGGAGAAAAGGTAGAAAGAAAGAATTAGTAGAAGAAAGAAAGAGAGAGGGAAAGAAGGGAAGAAAGGAAGGAAGGATGGAAGAAAGAAAGAAAGGAGGGAGGGAGGGAGGATGGAAAGAAAGAAGGAAAGAAAGGAGGGAGGGAGGGAGGAATGAAAGAAAAAGGAAGAGTGAATTGAAGAAGGGAGGGAGGGAGGGAAGAAGGAAAGAAAGAAAGAAAGACAGGAGGGAGGGAGGAAGGAAAGAAAAAGAAAGTGGAAAGAAGAAGGGTGGGAGTGAGGGAGGGAGGAAAGAAAAAGAAAGGAGGAAAGGAGGAGCGGAGGGAGGGAGGGAGGAAGGGAAGGTAGAAAAAAAGAAAGAGCAGGTAAAGTAAAGTAGAATAAAGTATGAAATATAGTAGCACTATTAAAATTAAAAAGTAATTATTGAAGAAAAAAACTGACCGATAGAACCCTGGGACATATGGTGGAAGCACAGCTATACAGAGAGAATCTTACACAGAAGATTACACATACACATTCACAAAAAGAGAGCAGGGGGAAAAATCAAAAATCTTGCTCTCCAAGTCCACCTCCTCAATTTGGGATAATTCGTTGTAAAAAGAGGAAAAGGGCGAGAAGTCTGAAATCTTGCTCGCTAAGTCCACCTCCTTAATTTGGGATAATTCGTTGTAAAAAGAGGAAAAGGGGGGAAAGTCTTAAATCTTGTCCTCAAAGTCCACTTCCTCAATTTGGGATGATTTGCTGTCCATTTATGCGCTCCACAGACGCAGGGCACATCAAATGGACCGTGGAGCTTTAATCCGCTGCCTCCGAGGCTGCACAGAGAGATTTCCCTGTCTCTGCTCTCACAGCTCCCGGGTCTCAGCCTTGGACCTGGCCCTGCCTCTGCATGTAGGTCGCCGGAGGGCGTCCATTCTTCGCTCAGACAGGACGGGTTTAAAGGAGCCGCTGATTCGGGGGCTCTGGCTCACTCAGGCAGAGGGGAGGGAGGGGCGCGCAGTGTGGGGTGGGCCTGCGGTGGCAGAGGCCGGCCTGACGTTGCAGCAGCCCATGGCGCTCCGTGCGCTTTCCCGGAAAAGCCATCCCCGGGTCCCGGGACCCCGGCAGTGGCGTGGTGCACAGGCCCCCCGGAAGGCGGGGCGGACAGTGACCCACGCTCGCACACAGGCCCCGCGGCGGCGGCGGTGGTGGCGGCGGCGGCAGTGGCGGCAGCAGCAGCCCCAGCATCCCACGCCCATCTCCGAGGTCCGTGACTTACCCGCAGCTCGCGCCTGTCTCCAGCGCTTCCCCAAGCAGCCCTCTTAATGCCCTCTCCTTGCGCACCAGGAAACAAAAGGGAAAAAAGTCTCTTGCCTCTTCGGTAGCTCCAGACCCTTTCCCTGGACTCCCTCTGGGCTAGCCATGGTGCACTAACCCCTTCAGGCTCTCTTCCTGCCGCCAGCCTCAGTCCTCTCCCTGCGCTCCAACTGAAAGCAGATACCCGAGCCTCAGCTCCCAGCCCCGCCCGCTCCGGCGGCCGAGCCGACAAGCCTCTTGGGCTGGTGTGTGCCTGAGGGCACTGGTCCTCTGTGCCAGAATCTCTCCGCTTTGCCCTCCACACCCCTGTTGCTGTGCTCTCCTCTGCTACTCCGAAGCTTTCCCCCTCCGCCACCTGCAGTCTCCGCCCGCGAAGGGGCTTGCAGTGTGTAGAAACCTTCCCTCCTTCATGGCTCCCTCCCACTGGTGCAGGTCCCATCCCTATCCTATTGTCTCTGTTTATTCTTTTTTTCTTTTGCCCTACCCAGGTATGTGGGGAGTTTCTTGCCTTTTGGGGGGTCTGAGGTCTTCTGTCAGCGTTCAGTAGGTGTTCTGTAGGAGTTGTTCCACGTGTAGATGAATTTCTGATGTATCTGTGGGGAGGAAGGTGATCTCCGTGTCTTACTCTTCCACCATCTTGCTCCAGGACCGAGAAACTAATTTGAAGTAAAGCAGATATGAGTGTGACTCTTCTCTGAATTTCCAGGTTGTATTAACCTGGAAAAGTTATGCCCTAAGATGTTACGGAAAAAAAACCAAATGAACTTTTTGGCCAACCCAATATTTAGATGTGTTGGGATATTTTGATTCTATTAAGAATTGAACCGACTGCTATAGAAGACGATAGTTTAGACATAAAAAGAAAGCCAGAGCTTAGAGGTAGTATTTGAAGATACTGTTTTTAAAAACCTTTCAGTAAATAAAACTTTATTTTTTTACAACTAAATTAATTTTCTTAATTTTTATCTGTCTAGAATCTCTGTTTTGAAAAACAATCTCATAGTCTTCCTAGCCTCCTTTTTTGCCTTTTTTTTTTTTTCTGGATTTAAGTACTTTTAATTGTCTTCCATTATTCTGAGAATTCAGATGGGTAAACTTGCAAAGAACCTATCCTTTAGCAAGGTATGATAGAACAAGTTTATAACAAGATTCCAGAACTACCAACTGTGCATGGCATTTCTGGATAATTCTGAAACCATGCTACTTTTTCCACTGGTTCCTGGCATAGGGAGTCTCATGGGAGCTACTACAGAAGAAGTCCTAAGAGGTTTACAAAGGCAAATAGACCACAAGGAAATGATCCTAGCCAAAGTCACTAATGCATGATTTTTACCAAATTATGACCCAATCCCTCTCTGTTACCACCACGACTAATGACTAATATTCATATAATCTCATTCTTGAAGTTTGAAATTACTATTCCCTTATGGAGAATTTATAGCTGCCTTTGACTTCCTTAACTTCAGCCACCATAATTACTATGACTAAACATAATTTTTGATGTTGATGAATGGTAACCATGAGGCTGATATTGTAAGAAGGTCTAATTATGGATACCTTTGGTAGTTTAGACAAAGTCTTAGAGAATTAATCTTACAGGAAATGAAGAGTAGTCAAGGATCTAAAGAGGAATGGACAAAAACAGGTTCATATTTTAGGAAGGTCTCTCTTGGAACCAAGAAAATTATCAACTACATGTGAGGGCAGGTAGGTTTTTGAAAGAAGCAAAGATACCAGCTATACAACTTTTGTACTAATACTAATGAATGATTAATAGAACACTATGTTAAGGTAGTGATGAGGGAAAGAAACAAGACTAAACAAAACACATTGCAGTCATATAATCAACATGAACTGGAATTTAATTAAATATGAGAAGTGAGGTGGAAAACAAGCTAAGTATGAGCCCCTAGTTTCTGGATTGAGATACTTGGTAAATGAGGAAAATACAGATTTGAACAAAATATAAGTTTGGTTTTATATGTGAGGAATGTGACGTTTCTATGAGTAATACAGAAAAAGTTGACAACATTATGGAAACTAAGAGTGGAAAGTGTTGCAGAATGGAGGAATTAATAGTTTCATAGTTTAATAGAGTGTATACATCTGAGACATTTCAGGGAGATCAAGTCAGGTGAAGACTGAACATTCCTTATTACATTTCTGTTCATCTCCACGTTTACCCTTCTTTAAATATTTAGGTTAGCAACTTGATGCTAGATCAAGGGAACACAATAGGACACTATGAAGTAATGCCATGAGATCTCTTCACAAATCAGCTTCTTCCCAACAAGAAAAACAACAAGAAGACTCACATTTTCATTTTTCACTGGGCCCCACTAACTATGTAGCCAGTTATATCTTGAAGGATATTTGTGTGTGTGTGTGTGTGTGTGTGTGTGTGTTTGCTCCATGGAATTTGGTAACATGCTACCTTATAATGGAAAGCCATATAACTAAGATAGTTTTTACTGACAAATAGACAAAAATGAAAATATTTTTAAAAACATTTTTATTGCTTTAAATAAAATAACACCTTAGGTCAAGGTAATTGAACCTGAATGGTTTGTGTGATTTAAAAGGAACACCCCTAAAGTTACTGAGAACTTAATCACAACTGAGGGGCCATAGGGAGAAACTGATTTTTGGCCCTTGAACATTCTCTTTCATTTTGCAAAACAAATGATGTCCCAAGGGACAAAGTTGCTCACTGGGATTCTTATAAAATATCATATATTTATTCAGAAATTGCTTAACATTAACTCTTAAGAGGATTTGTGCTTTTTTCTTGAAATCAACATTTTTACTGAGGAAGAAAAAATAAGTCAAATGATAAATTTTTAACTACAGTCCAAGTAGAAGCATGAATAAGCACAACTCATAACCATTTAATTAACTGTCCCAGGATGGTACATGTTTAGAAGACAGTATCTGTGCCTCTAGCATCATGTAAAATCAGTGGGTATCAAGGAGATCCAGACTTGGAAAAGTTAACCTTTTATCTGATAACCAGGCAGAAGAGGGTCCACAAGCAGATTAGGTGTTAAAAACTTGCCTTGTATTCATTGTGAAACCTCCTATTTTCTAGGTTTGACCTCTCATTAACATATCCTTACTCTTTACTTGCTTGATTTCAATATACCCTTTACTAACTTTTTCTGCTGCTGCTGTTGTTATTGTTATTATTGATTTTAAGCTTCAATATTGGTTATGCACAGGTATTTACCTTCTTCCTCCTGTTCCCACCCATGTATCCTTCCCACACCTCCATTTTGAGGCCAGTTAGGTTCAGTTTCACATGAGATTAAATCTCTTTTTTCTGAGAAAACCTGTGTCATTAGGATTGTTGAGGGAAATTGGGATCTAACATGTTTACATCTTGACTTTTAAACAGAACATTTGCTATCATTTCAGTACTGTTACCAAGTTGAAACTCCTACTGCTCACAGCGTGACAGATCAACAAATTGAGAGACCAGTTGCTGAGTCAAAGAATAGTGACTTTATTTGTAAAGCAAGCAGACTGAGAAGGTGATGGACTAGTGTCCCAAAGAACCATCTTACCCGAGTTAGAACTCAGGCTTCTTTTATACTAAAAGGGGTGGGGATTTTGCTTGTTGTTGCAAACTTGGTGTAGGAATCCTTTGTTCTTACAGCTGTCCAAGTGGGTCTGGCCACAATATTCCTATAAAACTCCAATAAGACAAATACTGTTCTCTGTTCTGCATATTTTTATCTCTATATTAATGGAAAAGTGTTGTATCTTTAAAAGTCAGAGTCTTGAGAATAGATTAACCTTTATATTTTAGGCTACAGGCAACATTCTTTTGCAAAAGTGCAGAGCCAGCAGGACTAAGCACATGTAACAGAGCACAAGGGTTACAGCTAAAGGAATATATCATATATGGAGTCAGATTTGTTCTTCTCTGTTATAGTACGATGTTTTGTGGTGCTTGGTACCCAAGACTTTTCTCAGTCTGCAATTGCCCACCTAGTTCTATTGGTAACTGAAATGATTTTTCCATTTACAAAAACGGTTACTATTCCTCTATTTACTTTCTAAAAAAATTAAAAGTTTGATCCCTTTTTCATTGCTACTTCTTGTTTTTATTTGTTTTTGTTTCATGTTTGTTGTTGGTTTTGGATAAGGAGGTTATTTTGTTCCACTTTATCTCCACTGATAACACAGGGAAGTAAATGCATGTAGTTATTTCACTGTGTTTAAATTGCCATTGTGGAGCTTCACACTGACCTTGAACATTTTTCACCCTCAGTCAGTAGTCTTGCACTATTTTTGTCATGGGAAAGAAATGTAATTCATGCAGTGATCATTCTGACTCTCTCTCTCTCCCCTTCTGTGTATGTGTATGTGTGTGTATGTGTGTGTGTGTGTCACAACCCCAACCTAAAGAATGTCACCTGATCTCAAATTGCTTTTTTGTTTAGTTCTGCTATTCTTGATCTTGTGTTAATTAGACATACCAATATCATCATGAGTATCACAATTACCACCTTCAGATTCATCACCACCATTTTCACATTATCAACTCTCCAACATATTTAGAACAAAATGCTCTAAGCTTACTGTTTACCATACACTATGCTAAGTGCTGTATATTGGAAACTTAGAAAAACACAATGAGGTACACATAGTTATCATGGCTAATTTACACTTGGGAAAAGTAAGGCAGGAAAGCTAAAATAAAATTCCCAAGTTTACATAATTAGAAAGTGGCAGTGCTGGGGGTGGGGGGAGGGAGGGTTTGGGAGTCTGGGATTAGCAGATGCAAACTATTATATATAGAATAGACAAACAAAAGGATCCTACTGTATAGCATAAGAAACTATATTCAATATCCTGTAATAAACCGTAATGGAAAAGAATATGCATATGTATAACGGAATCACTTTGTTTTATAGTAGAAATTAACACAATATTGTAAATCAACTATACTTCAATAAAATAAATTAAAGAAAAAAGAAAGTGGTAGTGCTTCTACATGAACCTGGGTCTGCTTGGACATTGTATTTTGTTCTTAAAATATACCTTATTCTTTTGTGATAAGATATCAAAAATGTTCTGTGATAAGAATACATTATTTTGATAGAAATAAAACACATCAATTCATTTTGATAGGAAGTTTGATAGGAATAAAATACCTCAATTTAACTCTTTAGAGTTTTTGCATCTACTAAAATCAGTATTTCCTTCATAAAAGAGAAGTTGTATAGGTGTTCACTTGGCTCAAAACCATCACATACATTCATTAATCTTATGTAAGCATTACCTTAACAGAGATTTTAAATTAGGATAACCTTGAAGGTAAGCTTCCCAAATTGGTTCTATTTGGCTCTATGGATACATTTATTTATTTTATAGTTCTTCATGGTTTACACACGAAGGCAGCTAAAATGGCACTTGAATGTCAATGAAGACAGTCTACTCAGTAGTCTGTTCTTGCAGTGAGTAAAGATAAGTTGAAAAGATGGCAGCATGTAGTGACACTAATAACCATAGAATAGACTCTGTAGCCTAAATGTTAGAGAAATCAGTGAGTAGTTTGTTATTTCTCTTTTGATTATTATAGTCTCAACATGTATCTTGGAGTCAGCTTCTTACAACAGTGCATGTAAATTGATTATCCTTTTAAGGGATCTGAATATGAGGTTTTTTTAAAAGAAGTAGAAAGAAACTGGGCTTTTTAACATAAAACTAAAAAAAATAAATAAATAGGGTCATGCTTGATTCTTCAACTGTTTAAATACAGTCAGTCATGAGAAAGATTTTGGTTTGCCCTAGACAATGGAAACACAACTAACAGGTTGACTTGGCAGACATATCTGGGGTAAAATCAGAAAGAAGTGACTAACACTGAGAGTACCAATGACCAAATAATTGTCTCTCCTTGACAGAAAATATCAAGAGGAGACTGCATGGTCATTTGTTAGAGATATTTGAGTATGGATTCTTCCTTTGGGTGGATAAATAGAATATAGTCCCTCAGAGGCTTCCACAAACACTAGGATGCTATGATCTTATTATCTCCTTGCTCACACAGTGTTCCAAGGGCAGGGTACCATTACAAGGCTGGGACCCTGGCTTCTCTAGCAGCTCTGTCTGCTGAGAGCATAGCAAACAGAGACATGATGGAAATGAACAGGGTCAGAAACACAGTATGTTTCAGGGAAAGTCTGAAGGGCAGACATACCCTGAATATGAAATCACCAAAATCAGTTAAAACCCTTTTTCTATGCTCAAGTCCAGCTACTTTTGCGAGCCTCGTACACTGTCTGTAGACAGGCTCTTTTGCTCCTCATGTGTTTACTTCTCTGCAATTTTTTTTTCTTTTAAAGCAGCAGCCACTGTTAAAATCAAAGTCCATTTGCATGGTGCAGTGCCAGTAGAATGTACTCTATTGGACAATAAGCCTTCTGACTCATCCATTTGAAATCTTAATCCAGGAGCTCTGCTGCATTTCTAACATTATGACAACAGGTCTGAAGGAAGGGATTTTATTTGATCATGATTTTAAATTTATCACTCATTACTTTGGATAAATGCATGGATAATTAATTTGAACAAAATAGTAAAACTAATCCCAATGTTATGGAAGTTTTGACACTGCCGGAACAAAACAATTCTCTTAATGTGCTGACCACTGCTTATGCCATAAAAATACTCCTAACAGTGGTCAGACTAGTTGGAGCACATAATTATTTTCTCCATGGATGGATCTGGATCTTTGCCCAGAATATAAACAAAATACTCCAGCCATTGTAATGCTTAAGAAAGAATGTTGCTTAGGAGGAAAAAAGGTTGATCACTGGATACAAACAAACAAGAATTACAGTTCACTTCAGCAGGGGGAAATAATAAGTAATAAGTCTGGGCAGCGAAGTAAATAGACTAAAACCTTGAAGAGCATACATTTAAAAGTAAGACAGACATCTGACAATGACACTTAGAATATGACTGGCATGCCAATGAGGTATTGAGTATGAATTATGCTATTTAAAGTAAAATATTTTCTAATTAAAGGGTTTAGGGTACAGACCAGGATGAGGTAGAATTAAGGAGGGGATAGAATAAAATATCTTCCCAAAATGTTTGAATATAAAACAAAAAATATAGCTTGAATAGAGATATTTTTAACCTGAGCTTGTTGAATTGTATTAAAATTACAGACTTGTAGGTATTAAAGTACACAGTAATAGAAGACAGTGGAGGTGGAAAGGCCATTACAATTCACTAAGTTCTAACACTTCATCCTTTAGGTAAGGAACATAACAGCAAGATGTGCAAGTAACTTTCTCCAGTTTATATAGATAGCAGATTACCATGATCTGGTGTCTTTCTCTGCCCACACCACTCTGCCATTATGTCTACTACCTCATTGATTCTCATTCCTCCTTACACTTTCAAGACACAGAAGGAATATAATTCACTCTGCTGGTAATACAAACAGTAACACTTGATGTGTGTGTGTGTGTTTGTGTGTGTGGTGTGTGTGTGCATATGCATGTGTGGAAAGTAGAGCAGGGTGGAAGAAGGGAGAGGTGTACTTTGAAAAATATTTAGAGAAATCCTGATATTCCTGCAGAAAACCCTGTAATGTGCCTTCCTTCTTAGCTGCTTTCATCCCCACAATGAGAATTACTTTTTAGAATTCAATACATATTCACATAATATACTAATTACATAGGCTGTTCGCTAACCTACTAGAAATCAGCTTCACTGTGTTGCAGAATCACATATAATTGCTGGATACAGATCTCCCTGTAAGAGAATGTGGGAACTTAATCGAACTTTTGGTGCAAGGTGACAAAGAGCCCCCCAAACAACTCTTCAGGCTATTCATTTCAGCCATACTGTTAATCTGTCTGTTATTTTCCCCCAGTTTTTAGAGAGCCAAATTGTCATTTGAATGAGTTGACCAAATAATTGGACATTATATAGACACAGGATTGGGGTATAACCTTAGTAGTTGGTAAAGCAGAGTCTCAATTCCCCCATAGAAAGAATGCCATGACACAAATAGGCCCAATGCCCAGACACCTGAATTTTCTTCAACCTTATTTGTAACTAGGAACACCTATGGTCGCTGACTTAGGATAGTTTGACTTTTTAATTTTTTTTATTTTATTTATTTTTTTTTACTTTACAGTGGTGTAAAAGTGACATCAGTTCAGTAGAAACTGTACTTCAGTTTTGGTTTTTGATCTTTTCCCAGGCTATTGGTATGTGTTACATATTCTTTCGTGATGCTGGGCAGCAGCTATGAACCACAGCTCCCAGTTAGCCACAAAATCATGAAAGTAAACAACCATATACTTAAGGACTATCCCGTTTTTCACTTTCAGTACAGTATTCAATAAATTACATGGAATAGTCAACACTTTATTATAAAATAGACTTGTGTTAGATGATTGCCCAACTGTATGTAGGCTAATGTAAATGTTCTGAGCATGTTTAAAGTAGGCTAGGCTACATGGTGATGTTCAGTAAGTTAGGTGTATTAAGTGCAATTTCAACTTATGATATTTTCAACTTTGATGGGTTTATTGGGAAGTAACTCCATTGTAAGTCAAAGGAGATCTATATCACAAAATGTACCCATCCTCTTTATTACCTACAGGTTCCAGTTATTAAAATTGAAATGTTTTATCTGATATGCAAGTCTGTCTATAATACAATCATTTTAAGGAGTTTTCATTATTACAAAGAAATTGGAAAAAAATATTTTTCTAAACAAATGAATCTTCAGTTCTTCACACAACAGTTTTTATAAGATAGAAACATCTGTCCAGGGTATAAGTAAGGTTAATACGATATTTTAAGGAGGAAAATACACTTAAGGTAAAACTACTATAGAACTGTGAATTACAAAATTTTATAGAGAGAAGAAACAATGTTATGGGGACTCTGGAATCCAAAAGAATTGGAATTTAATTTCTGGATCCATCACTTTAATGATTGTGTGGCTTTAGGCAAAGGTCTCATTCTCATTCTCAGTTTCTTCTGTAAAGTAGTAGCAATAACATGCCTACATCATATGGTTCTGAGAACAAAAGGGATTATAATATATGCATTTAAAATATGTGAGCTGTTTATTTTGTTGGTAGCTCTTCATCTAGAGTGCTCTAAGCAATATATATATTTATAAGCAAAGTACCAGCAATTACTGTTGATTCTGGTCACAAAGTCAGAATAATTCCAATGAATAAAATGTGTCCATTGTATTTCCATAAAGACATTCAGTTTCACAACTTCCAAATGGTTATTTGTTTTGAGCTTCTCAGAACCTGGTCTGTGTGGGGGGGTGCACACGCATGTGTGTCTAAGCATGTGCATATTTTGAGCCCCAAATTTCTAACATCTCCTTTTAAGTTCCACTATCACTACTTCATTTATGTTATTTTCTCTCAAATCCGTTATAAATATTATTGGAAACCAGACAAAATAATGATCACTTTAATATTCACCAGACATATATTCTCTTATTTATTGAACATGAGTTTTCCATTTTTAGTATAAAACTTTTTTCATCTTACTATATGTTGTAAGTAAACCATCCAGTTTCTATATACTCAGGAATATTGGAACGTGTTGGGAAGCCATTATCTGGTAAATTAGATCCATTTAAACAATGTGGATCATTCAGGCCAACAGTGAGCATTTTGTTCAAAAGATCTGTATAATTGTCTTAACTATTTTATTTTTCCATGTAAATAGATTACATGCTACTTAGAGAAGTAAAATTTTTTCAAGTTCTCGTTTTTAGTCCTAAAAAAATAGAAAATTGCAAATATGAGAAGAGAGATATGATATAGTTATCCACATAGTTCATACAATATAATGGACAAAAGGATATACTTAACATTTGCTAAATCAGGAATGAGATTAAGACCCACCATCTAATCAGAATACATGGTTGTTGAACAATGCCCAGACAACATGAGATGTGCCTATCTCATTACTGAATCAGAATGAGAAAGCTGCAGTGAACTATATTTTGTCCAGAAATATACATTAGTGGATTGTTTTGTCATTCAATCGCTAAGTACAATAACATTTAAAATAACCTGCTGGTCATAAAGTAAACATCTAAAGCAAGGAAAATAAGATGTGTTTCTCCCTCTACTTAGGGGATATATTTAGAGAACATAAAAAAACAAAAGAAAAGAAAAAAACAAACAAACAAAAAAAAGTTCCCAGCATCAAGCATGAGTCTATCTAAAAAAACAAAAACAAAACAAAAGAAAAAATCCTGTACTATCAATCACCTTCCCCTTACAACCCAAATTAAAACACTGCAATGTCTTTTTGTTGGTCTTAAAAAAGACCAAACATTTTTAAGAGGTTTAATAAATCTCAACATAATCTGGCCCCTGCCTTTCTCTTCAGTCTCATTCCTGGTCCTTCCCTCTCAAATCTCCAAATGATTTTTTCACTTACTTGTATTAAACATCTTCCCTCTTGCTAGGGGTATGCTTTGTTCCTTCTATCTGATCCCTTTTGCTCTTTGCCTAATTAAATCCTATTCTTCAATCTCAGTCATATATGAAATGTCCAGAAAAAACAATTCTATTGAGAAAGTAGCTTAGTGGTTGCCTAAGGCTGAGAGTGGGAATGGGGAATAACTGTAATCTGAAATGAGGGATTTTATTGGAAGAATGGAAATGTTTTAGAATGAGTATATGGTGAAGTTTGCAAATTTACTAAATTTACAACTCAGTAAATTTACTAAAATAATTCAATTGTACATTTAAAATGGGTGCATTTTATGGCATGTAAATTATACTCCACTAAAAATGTTTTAAAAAAAAATATTCAGTGTGGTCTGGATTTCCCATTAGCAATGATGTAATCCCATTTAATAGTTTAATTTGTGTTCACCTGTAAGGAAAGTCATGTAAGCATTCTTCACAGATTCACAGCTTTTCCATGCCTTTTCTTTAACAGCTTGCATCTGAGGCTTTCTCTGGAAGAATGCTCTGGGCTACTGGAACCACTT
Organism: Mesoplodon densirostris; assembly: GCF_025265405.1. Taxonomy (NCBI): domain Eukaryota; kingdom Metazoa; phylum Chordata; class Mammalia; order Artiodactyla; family Ziphiidae; genus Mesoplodon; species Mesoplodon densirostris. The sequence continues at coordinate 82,829,824 of NC_082674.1, read as the reverse complement.
GGCCTACCTGGAAGAGAGCCTGGAGTGCATGGAGCTATAGTCCCCAGGGTGGACTTTAGCCAATTACTGACTGGTACAGGAGGATGGAAACTGAGCTGTAACTTATGCTCCCAATAAGGCTGAAGCCAACTTTCCAGGGTCTCTGTCTGGATATGCACCCTTCTTAGCAGGTTTCCCTTTCCTCTCCTACTTCCTGGATATAAGATATACCAAGTTCTGAGATCTCTTTTTTAAACTGACAGACTCCAACCCAAGAAACTGACCCATCCAGAAGCATGTGCTTTGAAGATTTAAAATATCAAAAGTTGGGCTTCCCTGGTGGTACAGTGGTTGGGAGTCCGCCTGCCGATGCAGGGGAAACGGTTTTGTGCCCCAGTCCAGGAAGATCCCACATGCCATGGAGTGGCTGGACCCGTGAGCCATGGCTGCTGAGCCTGTGCGTCCGGAGCCTGTGCTCCACAATGGGAGAGGCCACAACAGTGAGAGGCCCGCTTACTGGAAAAAAAAAAAAATCAAAAGTAATGTTGTTTCATTTTCATAGCATTCGATATGCTTTATAGAAATTTTATTCTTATTGCTAATCTCTCTTTGTCAACAGTGTAAGTCTAAGTGAAGAGATTTTATCTTTTATGTATCACTTCTTACTGCCTAATACAAGTTCTAACATATAGTAGGTATACAATTAATAGTTAGTGATTCAAAATAACTTAGCAATTTATATTTTATTATGAAATGCTGCTTAATATATAAATATGTTTTCAGAAAGTTGAAGATCCTTTAAACTATCTAAATATAAAAAAAATTATATTATATAGCTACATTAATTACACATTTATTTAAAAATAAAATGTTAGTGGTTATTTCTGGGTATTGGAGGTCATTTATGATTTATAATTCACAATTTAACTTTATGTAATAATTTTTCTCAAATTAACAGTTATTACAATGTAGGAAAAAAGCAGAAGTTATTACAGTGTAAGAAGAAAAACTCAGTGAGTGGGTTTAATTAAGAGCATATATTGGAGCCAGGACATGGAAGCAACCTAAGTGTCCATCGACAGATGAATGGACAAAGAAGATGTGGCACATATATACAATGGAATATTACTCAGCCATAAAAATAAACAAAACTGAGTTGTTTGTAGTGAGGTGGATGGACCTAGAGACTGTCATACAGAGTGAAGTAAGTCAGAAAGAGAAAAACACATACCGTATGCTAACACACATATATATATGGAATCTAAAAAAAACAAAACAAAACAAACAAACAAAAATGGTTCTGAAGAACCTAGGGGCAGGACAAGAATAAAGACACAGACATAGAGAATGGACTTGAGGACACAGGGAGGGGGAAGGGTAAGCTGGGATGAAGTGAGAGGGTGTCATGGACATGTATACACTACCAGATGTAAAATAGATAGCTAGTGGGAAGTAGATGCATAACCCAGGGAGATCAGCTTGGTGTTTTGTGACCATCTAGAAGAGTGGAATAGGGAGGGTGGGTGGGAGACACAAGAAGGAGATATGGCGATATATGTACATGTAGAGCTGATTCACTTTGTTCTAAAGCAGAAACTAACACACCATTGTAAAGCAATTATATTTCAATAAAGTTGTTTTTTTTTTTTAAAAAAGAAAAGAACATGGGCAGTACAAGGCTGAAAGAAAGACAAGTAAAAATTCCTGCAGAACAGGACCAAGGCAGAAGAGAGCTCTGGGAGCTAAGCATAGGATGCTAATACTGATGCTCAGAGAGACCAGCTACATCAGAGACAAAGCTCAGAAAACGCCTTGGGGGTAAAGGAATTGATATTGAAGGAAGCAGCAGAGCTAACAAGAATAGTAATTTACCTTCATTTATACATTTACATTTTATTTGATATTTTGTAATATATATATAAATTTTTGTATTTGAAATGTATTATATATTTAGCTTTGTGGGTTTTTAAAATTTTATGAGTTCTGATCTCATTTAAAAATAAAACTCCTGGATTTGGAAATAATGAACAAAAAAGAAAAGGAAGAAAAAGAAAAACAAGAGCATATATTGGGAGATTGGGACTGACATATATACATTACTAAGTATAAAATAGATAACTAATGAGAACCTACTATATAACACAGGGAACTCTACTCAGTGCTCTGTGCTGACATAAATGGGAAGAAAATCCAAAACAGAGGGGATTATATGTATGCATATAACTGATTAACTTCAACGTACAGCAGAAACTAACACAACATTGCAAAGCAACTATACCCATTTTTTTAAAAAAAAGAGCATATAGTTGTTACACATTGTCAGAATGTCATTTTTATTATTAGAGATTGCTGATATTGTCTATTAGGAGAGAAACAAGGCTATATTCAGGACCATTTATATCCTAATATGCAAGAAACTGCCTTCTCACCTTAATCATAAGGCTCACTTTACAAGCCACATCTTTAGTTATTAAAAATATAAATGAATAAAATAAGTTTTATTTTTTAAAGTTTCAGACAATTGTTGTAATTTTTTAGTGGCTAGAAACTTATGGCTTTAGAGTGGCTATGTAAATTTTTATTTTCATTCTCCAGGCTTGGCAGTGGTATAGGATAGGCCATTTAACATAAGTTGAAAGATGTGTGTGTGTGTGTGTATGTGTCTGTGAGTATGTTTGTGTGCAATTGCATATGTGTATGTGAGGTAACATCAATTTCTAAATATTTAAAATTATTGGTAACTTGATGAGTCAAATTAGTTTCCATATGAGTAATCATTGTTTTGATTATTATTATATAATAATCATTGTATTATTTTTGGTAAACACAAGCCTGAAAGAAGCCAACATAAAATCACAAAATGCCATAAAGCTAAGACCTAGAACAGCATGACCCCAGAGTGCTGAGAACTGACTTATGGCAAAATCTCCAGGGTTCACTTGGGCAAATTGTGCCTAAAATCCTTATTCTTGTGAAATGTTCTCTTTCAGAACATTTCAGCTGGGACATATATGTTTTCACCAGCTGAACATGTATACTTTACGATTTGGACTGTCAATTCACAAATGTCACATTTCCAACATTACTGAACTCCCTGAAAAAAATAATAAAACAAAAAAGGCAGAGGGAAAAAACTTGTCATTTCTTCCTGACATAATAACAGATATAGATCTCAGATGGTTGGGGTAGAAGATTTTCCTCTTGAGTAATAACTGAGGCATAAGAGGGTAATGAACAAATGATTGAATGGAAGTTGTAGTTTTCTTCCTTATTCCTCTGTTTTACTTTTCTATTGTCCTTTTGTATGTTTTTTCTTCTCTTTCATTTTCTCTCCTCCCTGTATGTTTTCTTCATCTGGTTTCTCTTCTTCTTACTTTTTCTTTTCACTCCATCTATTTCTTCAAATCTTCTTCCCTTCTCTGTCTCCCTTCCTTCCATTTTTTTCCTTTTTTCTCCCTTCCTCCTCTTTTTTCTTCTTGTCCTTCTCCACCTCCTTCCCTCCTCCTCCTCCTCCTTCTTCACTTTGTATTATTAAGAAAAACTTTCCAGAATAGCATATTAATATTTTAGTAAATATATTATTTTATAGGGCAAAACCCATTCCAATTTAGAAAATTTAAGAGAGAAGAACATTCAGTTTAAGAGAAAGTAGGAGCTACAGAATATTAAACAGCAACTTACTTATTGCTGATTTGTTAACTTTACTGGAACATCAGTGAATATAATTAATACGGCTGATTCAATAAGCCATTGGTCCTCTACTCAAACCTCTTTACACTGAAAAATATATAAACTTTGGTCTTATACTAGATCTCTCAATTGAAAATACCTAAGGTTGAGTCAAAGATATGAGTATCTTTTTAAATTTCCATGGATAATGGTGTTATACTGTCCTTATTTTAGAATGATGGACTTTATACCCTAGGTCAGGTAGACCAAGTAGAAGAACATAACTTTCCACATGTTTCTTTCCAATAAGTAAGTTATCAAGGACACAATCAGTGGTCATTCTAAGACTAACTAATTAGACTGAAGGGCTTCCTGATTCTGATTCTCCTTGTCTAACTCATCTGGAGATGAACGTCACGCAGCTTAATAAAGGGAAGAACGCTTGGAACAGCTGGACCTTCTCCTTTTATTTATTCCACAGTCACCACTCTAACTTACTGTATTCCACCTTAAGGGAATCATTACTTATCTGGAACACCTGTATAACTTTCTGGCAATGGATTAAATGAGTTCTTTCATTGTAGCATGGCTTCATAATATATTTCTCAAACTTTGATATACAAACAAATCACTTCAGGATTTTGTTAAAATGTAGATTATGAATCAGTAAGTCTGAGGCAGTGTCTCTGATTCTGCTTTACTAATAAGCACCAATCATACCTGGGCTCTGTGATTACTTCCCCAACTTACAGCGAACTCTTTGAGAGCAGAGAAAATGCCTGGGCTTTTCAGTGTACACTATTTCCTCTTTGGCATATAGCAAGGGGTGAAGGCAGTGTTATGAACCAAATGGATTCAGAAAGGATAATATATCTAGAATTATTAGTTAGATGAACACACAGATTTATATAGAGATAAGAAATGACTGAATAGGTACAGAGGTGACAAGAATAACATTTTTGAGGGCAAGACTGATTAATATCTCTATATACATATTTTTTAATTTTATTTTATTATTTTATTTTTTGTGGTAAGCAGGCCTCTCACTGTTGTGGCCTCTCCCGTTGCGGAACACAGGCTCCGGACGTACAGGCTCAGCAGCCACGGCTCACGGGCCCAGCCGCTCCGCGGCATGTGGGATCTTCCCGGACCAGGGCATGAACCCATGTTCTCTGCATCAGCAGGCAGACTCTCAACCACTGCACCACCAGGGAAGCCCCTAACTACGTATTTTTAAGTAAGGAATAAAACGGAGTCCATAAAATTTAGTAGGACCTAAGATTTTTCAAGTGAAAGCTTTGATGCAGCATTATGTTTAAGAATATGTAGTCTACTGACATAAAATATAAATGAAAAAATATTGAAATCTGAATATATAAATCAAAATTTTATAGACTTTTTCACACTGCAGAGTTTCTTCAAGGAAACTTGAAGAAACATAATCAAGATAAAAAGATATTCAAAACAAAATTAAGTTTAATTAGTTTTAATTAGAAATAAAAATGTTGATGCTGATAATACTTTTCTGATTAAGGTATGAGTATTGGGAAAGGGGGCTCCAAATTTTGGTAAAACCCCTCCCCACGCACACACCCATGCACTATATCTCTCAGTTTAGAAGAATTTGCCTGTATTGTAGTATTCATTAAAAATAATTATCTGATATATTTAATAATGAATTTCTAAGCAATTTGGAAGTAACTAAGTAACTATTGACCTCTTAGAGACTAGGAAATTCACTTCAAATGGTTAAATTGATTTTCTTGGGCTTCCCTGGTGGCGCAGTGGTTGAGAGTCCGCCTGCCAATGCAGGGGACACGGGTTCGTGCCCCGGTCTGGGAAGATCCCACATGCCGCGGAGCGGCTGTGCCCTTGAGCCATGGCCGCTGGGTCTGTGCGTCCGGAGCGTGTGCGTCCAGAGCCTGTGCTCCGCAACAGGAGAGGCCACAACAGTGAGAGGCCCACATACCACAAAAAAAAAAAAAAAAAAAGATTCCATGCTCCCCATGCAGCGGGCCTGGGTTTGCTTCCTGATCAGGGAACTAGATCCTGCATGCTGCAAGTAAGACCCAGTGCAGCCAAATAAATATTTTTTTTCAAAAAATATTTCTGATTCAGAGAAAAAGGACTTTATTACAGCTCAGCAGGCTTCATGAACTTCATGTCTGCGTATGTTTCCCCTTCCCTCCATGTCCCACAGAATGATGCAGAGTAACTCAGGTGAATGCTATGTTCCTTGTGGCTTTGACTCACAGTTGATGAATTTCAAGCTTAGAAAACCACTATGTTTTAAAAAGGGGCTATTAGCAAATTTGTCCAACAGAGCCCAAAGGGAGACATTATCATTTTTGTACTTCATAGAAAACAGATTTGCCCTCCACTCCAAAGGGAAATACTAATATAATCCTCCAAGATGTTTGCAATACAACATCCTGGAAAAGATATTCTGGAACAAAAGCTTTTAATGTCTTACCTCAGAAGAAGGACTCTGAATCAGAAAAATTCTTAATTTTGATGATGTCCAACTTATACATTTTTTTAATTTGATAAGATTGTAGCTTTTATGTCATATATAAGAAATAATTTTCAAATCTTAGGTCATAAAGTTTTATTCAAATTTTTTATTACATATTTCTTTAGTTTTAAAATGCCTCTATATTTAGATCTTTGATTCATTTTGATTTATTTTTTGTTTACAGGATGAAGTAGAAATGCAAATTGATTTTTTTTTTGGCATGTGGGTATACAGTTACCCCAGTACCAATTGTTCAAGTCTGTTCTTTCCTCTTTGAGTGATCTTGTCACCTTGTCAAAAATGAATTGACTCTGATGTGTGGGTTTATTTCAGTATGCTCCATTTTATTCCATTTATTTATATATACATCCTTAAGCCAGTATCATACAGTCTTGATTACTGTAAATTTATAGTAAATTTTGAAATTGGGAAGTCTGAGTTCTCCAGATTTATTCTTCTATTATAAGATATTTTGGGTCTCTTAAGTTTCCATATGAATTTTAGGAAGGAACTGTCAAAAAAGACAACTGTGATTCTAATAGGGATTGAACTGACAAGGCATCAGGTCTTGTAGTATAACCATCTTAACAATATTTTCTTCCAATTCAAAAATGTGGGGTCTATGTCCACTTATTTGCGCTTAATTCATCTTAACAGTAGTTTGTAGTTTCTGGGGTGTGAGTTTTATATATCTTCATTAAATTTATTCCTAATAATTTTATTCTTAGTGGTTATTTTAAATAAAGTGGTTTTCTTGAATTCATTTTCAGATTGCTCATTGCAAGCATATACAAATACAATCGATTAAATACATTAATCTCATCACCTGCAAACTTGTTGAACTTGTTTACTAATTTGAATAAGTTTATAACAGCTTCATTAGGATTTTCTGTATATGATATCATGTCATTGACATATGAATAGAGATCCAGATTACTTTCTAATCTGAATATCTTTTATTTCACTTCTTTGCCTAATTGCCCTGGCTAGAATCTCCAGTATAATGTGGAACAGAAGTGGTAAGAATGAATATCCTTGTCTTGTTCATGTCTTGGCAAACAGTGGATTGAGGTTGGGTTCTGATCCAGAAGTCTGTGTTGCTGCCTGTATTGCTGACCCCTATGGTTTATGGAAAGCTATAGATGTTCAGCATGAACATGTGCATTATAATCTGGCCTAGAATGGTCCCCCACCCTGTTCAGCCTTTGGGCTAGAGCCCTTTCCCCTCCCTAGCACTTTGCTGGGGCCCTGGGGCCAGGCACCTCAGCACTGTGACTCTGAATGTGGTGAGATAAATGTCCAAGAGGTTTGGGATTTGCATGATACGTGATTTGAGCCTCACCCTTTAAGAAGGAGTCTGGAGTGAGAGGCCTTAGACATGGGAGCTCCCAGTTTTTTTTCATCTCAGGATTCCCCTCTTAGCCCCCAAAGAACTCCCAGGATCCCATGAGATTGGGCTTCTCTGGAAAGAGTAGCTATGGCTGTAGCACCTCAGAATCCCATAATTCTCCGAGCCTCCCTTAATGTCCAGTGAATTCCAGCTCATCCTCCCTCTACCCCTCCATCAGGACATGCCCTTACTCCACCAACATATACAAAGTTGCATAGCTCACCCTGCAAGCTCCAAATGTGCCCTGATTGCCTTCCTGGTAAACTCTGCACTCCACCCACTCGGGTACTCAATGTTGTTCAAAGGAGAATTTCTCCTGATGAACCTGAGTGAAGGGGCCAGCTCCCCCATCACAGGGTACTAGCAGTTGGGTTGGATCAGAAAGAGACAACAATGTCCTGAGATTGTTCTTCACTAGAGAGGCTAGAGAAACAGGCAGTGATAGTCTCCTGGTATGAATTCTAGACACCTCACAGCTACTGGGAGGAAAAACTGGCCCCAAGGATGTGTGTGGTTGCCTGAGTCTTTTATGCATGTGCATGTGTGTGCTTCTTCTATGTGTGTTAATTTGTTTCTTCTTTTTTTTCCTCTACTTATTTTGTGATGTACACTAATCTTATAAAGAGTTTTGCTCTTTCTCCAGAGCAGTGACCAGGATGTTGAGCCCAAGGTACTGTTAAAATTAAATACAAAATGGAGACCAGATTAGAAAAATTCCCTGAGTTGATAAAACCCTTTAAACCATGTAGTGAAACTTAATTTAGCTTATTCTGAAAGACAAGAGAAGCTTAACTTAAGCCACTCTTGTAAATGTCTGTGGTAATCATAAAAGAGACAACTCATCTTTCGAAAATTGTATAAGATAATCACTTTTAACCAGTCCCTTGACTTGTGGAAATCCCCATTTTAATAAACAATCATTGTGTAGGTTAAACAACTTCCTCATTTTCTCTTTGCATTGATCCTATAACATCATGCCTTGAGCTGCCGATTAGTCTTTGAATTTGAATACTTCCATTTCCCAGCTGTTCTTATATACACAGTAAACTCTGACTAAATGGTATTTATTAATCTGGCAATTATAATTTTACTATTTTGGAATTTTTGACAGTTTTTGGCATCTAAACTGGGATTCAGAAGAAGACCCGCAATGACTCTGAGGCTGATGAGCAAACCAGTTGCTAGTTTATTGAGTTCACTGCTTTCTCCCTTACCATGGAGTCCACGGGTAAGTCTCTCTTGGATCCAAGCTCTACTCTCTTTGCCTTTGGAGCTCTCCAACTTTATTGTGCATACTTGTATTTTATTTGTTGAAGCATCTTGGTAATTCACCTGATCCTGTTCAAAAGGAGAGAAAACATGTGATTCCCTGTGTTTTGGAACAGCTGTTAAGAAACAGGGTCCATCAGATTTAAAACATCTTAAGGAATCTAAAGGCAAAGATGGTTCTACCAGGCCTAAAACTCTTTCTCCATGTCCTCAAAAAACTCTTGTTTCCTATATGTATACCCCCTATGGACCATGGTCTTGTGTCATTTTGGGAAATTGGTGACCTTTTGGTTAATTTGGAACTGTAATAACGACTTTGGGGATCCCTTTAACTTAGATAAAATAGTTCACCTTAATTCACACTCTTGAAAAAGAGAGAATCCCAAAACTCTCAGAGATAATAAAATGCATTCTTTGATTGGTATGCAGAAGCTTCTAGAAGACAAAATGACTCCAAAAATAGCTCCTCTAAAAGAAACTTTACAACATGCAAATAAAAAATAAAAAATCTTTAGTCAAACTCTGGCCTTCTGAGCAGATAAAATTAACTTAGCCCATCTGCCAGAAACACAATTTGGATCCACATAATCTTTTGAATTTTCTTTTATTATTGTACTTGAGACATGAATAAAATTTTAAAATAAAAGCTATAATGTCTCTGTTTGTGTCTGTCTATATGTTTATGTATATCTATGTAAGAATATTATACTTAGTCAGCTTAAAGAAAATAAGTTCTTATATAAATTATTTCCAAAACTGTTGGAAACATAGAAACTAAACCAAATGTTTTTCAGTTTCATATGACCTGGGATAAACTTTGATAAGTAAAAGCTAATTAAGTTTTTTGGTTTAATAAAAATAGGCATGTCTTTCTTCAGAGTTATCAATATTAATGTAATGCAGACACAACTTTTTCTGTCTGGGAGTCAAATTAGCTCATGTTATCTCTATGTTACAAGCTTAGTAGGCAAGAAAAGAAACTTAAGATGATGGTTAGCTGCTTAATGTCTAATCCAATCATAATTATTAAAAACTAATAATTTAAGTAGAAGTATGTAAGATAAAAGTTAATACTAAGTTAAACTAAATAATGGTTATTCAGTAAATATGTAAATCCTTTCCAAATAGGTAATACAATGAAACATTAATTGCTAAACATAACTGTAAGTTTATCTACTTTTGGTTTAATTTTTCACAGAGAGACAAAACTTAGTGGGTCTGTGAATGTCTTGACACATGAAAAATTATGCTATAGAAAACATATGTCTCTAAAAAGTATGATTTTTTATACTGATGTATTTATAAATTTGCTAATCTACTACAGGATGGTAACACATTATACAGTTAACATTTGCCTGCTTCCTAGTTTTCACTGGAAAGCAAAAGTTACTAATAGTTAAAATGTATAAACAACATGTAAAAATATAAACACTAGAAATAAGAAGGGAAACAATTTTACATAAAACGTTTTGGAAGAAAATGAGATTTTTTGTATATGAAGATATGCAAGGAAAATAGGATGTATTTTTGTTAAGGAAAAAGAGAATAATGTCTTCTAAAATAAAATGACTGTTTATTCCAGAATAAGAAAAGAAAATGAATAAGACAAAACATAAATGGATACAGAAGATTGCAGAAGTTTTGTGGAAAAGAAAGTTTATGTTGTGAGGTCAAAGCTGGCTGAAATTGAATAGATTTATTTATAAGGGTTGTTTAGCATAAGCTTAGTAATGTATTGATAAAAGAATCTAAAGTTTAATTTTCTCTCTGTTAAAATCACAAAATTTCTCCAATTATTTGTCTGCTCAATAAAATATTATAAAAAAAGGTGCTTTTATTTTTACCTTAGTTGTAATTTACCAAAGCTTTGACTGGAATATTACATTTGAGAGTATGCATAGAAGCACTGCCAAGTATTTCACTATTAAATATGCTCATAATGGTGGGATTTCATAGATGTCCTTTATCTATGTTTGTTGAGAGTTTTTGTCATGAAAGAGTGTTGGATTTTATCAAATGCTTTTTCTACAACTATTAAAATAATTTTTTTTTTTTTTTTTTTTTTTTGCTTTTTTCTGTTGATATGGTGTATTAGACTAAGTGATTTTTGGATGCTAACCCAACCTTATATTCCTGGGACAAATCCCACTTGGTTATGGTATAGTCTGTTTTATATGTTTCTGGATATGACTTGATAACATTTTTATGTGTATTTTTCATGCATATATTCATGACAGATATTGGCCTGTGATTTTCTTTTGTTGTGAAGTTTTTCTATATTTTTGGTATCAGAGTAAAACTGGCTTCTTAGAGTGAGTTGCAAAGCATTCTTTCCTCTTCTACTTTGTGGAAGTGTTTGTGGAGGACTGTTACTATTTTTCCTTTCAAAGTTCAATAAAATTCACTGGTGGAGCCATATGTTCCTGGGCTTTTTTCTTTATGAGTAGTTTTTGTTGGAAGCATTTTCTTTGTTTTTAAAAATTCTCTCTCTTTAGTTTTTATGGGCATTCAGAATTTATATTTATTCTTATGTTGTTTCAGTATTGTGTGTCTTTCTAGGAATTTGTTCATTTTATCTAAGTTGTCTGTTCATTGCATACCCTTATTATTTATATTTATTTCTGTAAGTTCAGGAGAAGTATTCCTTATTTCATTTAGGATTTTACAGTTTTACATTTTTCTCTTTCTCTTTTTTGTTATCAATATAGATAAAGATTTTTCAATTTTGGCAATATTTTCAAAGAACAAATTCTGGCTGTACTTATTTTTCTATTATACAGTAGTTTTTTTTTTTACAATCCATATTATTTCCATCTTTCTGTATGTTTGTGTTTTATTTTGCTCTTTATTTTCTACTTTCATAAGGTGGGACGTTAAGTTACTGATTTGAGATGTTTCTTTTTGTTAATAGAGGTGTTTTCAGCTATAAATTTCCAAGTAAGTATTGCTCTATCTGCTTCCCATAACTTTTGGTATATTGTATTTTTATTTTCATTCACCTCTAAGCCTTTTCTTATTCCTCTTGTGATTTTTTAATGCATTTGTTATTTAAGAATGTGTTGTTGGGCTTCCCTGATGGTGCAGTGGTTGAGAGTCTGCCTGCTGATGCAGGGGACATGGGTTCGTGCTCCAGTCCCAGAAGATCCTACATGTCATGGAGCGGCTGGGCCCGTGAGCCATAGCTGCTGATCCTGTGCATCCGGAGACTGTGCTCTGCAATGGGAGAGGCCACAACAGTGAGAGGCCCATGTACCACACACACAAAAAAAAAAGAATAAAAAGAATGTGTTGTTTTATTTTCAGTTTGATTTTCCCACATTGTTTGTGTTACTGCTTTCTAATATCATTCCATTGTGTTCAGAGAATATCCTTTGCTTTATATCCTAGTATATGCTCTATCCTGAATAATGGTCTATGTATACTCAAGAGTAATTTATACTGTTTTTGTTTGTTAGCCTGTCAAAATTTCTATTTCCTTATTGATGTTTTGTCTAGTTTTTCTACCCATTGTTGATAGTGAGGTATTTAAGTCTGTAGATGTTATTGTTGAATTGTCTATTTTTGCCTTCATTTCCATCAGTTTTTGCTTCATGTATTTTGATGATATCTTTGCAACTTTATATATCTTTATGATTGGTATACCTTCCTGATAAATTGACCTTTTCCTCATTATAAAGCATGCCTCTTTATCTCTAATGTGTATATATATATAATTTGTCTGATATTACATAGCCACTCCAATAGAAATTATGATTGTTGTTCGCACCTTTTTCTATACTATTATTTTAATCTATTTGTATCTTTAAATGTAAAATAGGTGTCCTATACACAGCACATGTTTTATTCAGCTATACAAAATATCACACAGACTTTGAGTGTTTAAATCTATCAATATATAATTCTATTATTAACATGGCTGCCTTTACATTTGCCATTTTGGTTTTTGTTTTCTGTCTATGTCCTGTCTTATTATGTTCCTCTATTTCTCTTTACTATATTATATTCCATTAAATGAATATTTTCTAATGAAATTTTAAGTTTATGATATTTTTGTGTTGTTTCTTCAGTGATTGCTCTAGGACTTACCATATACATCCTAACATAGAATCTATTTTAGATTTATACTAATTCCAGTTAGAAAAACAAATGCTAATCCATGTTATTCCCTCTCTCTTTTGGGGGAATTATTGTTATACATATTATATTATACATATATATGTACATGTGTGCTGCATATATATGTATACATATGTGTGTATATGTAAACAATACATTGTTATAAGAATCATTTTATCACTTTATATGATTTTATGGTTTTTAACAAAGCCAAGAGAAGAAAAGCAAATGTATATTTTAAAGTTTATTATATTAACCTTCTTATTTAAAATTTTTTGGTCCTCTTCACTTGTTCCTGTAGATTTTACTTAAAATGATGTCATTTCCTTAGCTCAATGCTGTATTCTTCCCACTCACTTTCTTTGTACTATTATTGGAAAATATATCATATTTTGTCTATTTTATTCTTTGACTTTGGGTGCATCTGTCTTAATAAATCTTACTACTCTGTTTAGAACACAATGTTGTCATTATTCCTTGTTAGGTTTTATATATGTATGTGTGTGCATATACACATAATATTGATATGTAGATATAGATTTATATGTCACAACTTATCTTTTGGCAAATATTCTACTGGTTAATGTTTACATTTTAACTTGTGAGTGTTCTTACAAAATAGTTTTACATTTACATGTAAAAATTTTTTATTCATGAAATGGCAATGTGTTATGTTTCTTATTCTTTTTTCTAACATGTTTTTAAGAAATCTCCATATTATTGTGTATATGTAATTCATAATACATTTCAAAAGCAATGTCATGAATTCATGGGGAAGACTCAATCTAGTGGAGGGACAAAACATACACAACGAACATTAGTCAAGACCTATAGTTAGTAACCTATTGTGTATTGTTATCCATGTGAGTTATTGTACGGACACTATGCATGCCCTATTCATATCCTCTAGGCAACCACAAGCCCAGGATTGCTTCCAGTAACAACCTGAGACTCTGCTTGAGGTCTAATCTTTTCACAAGGCTGCAAGTTTGTCCCTCTAGGAGAACAAACCTGAAATGTTGCAGACCAACTGTCCCCATAAGAAGATGTCTATTAATGACAGAAGGGAATTTGGAGAAATACCTCAGCTCTCGTGCCTTTGCTTGAGATACTCTGAATCATGTTTTACAGATAGCTCTAGGTTATCTCTTAGAATTCCCCAGGGTGACTAAGACCTATTTTCCTATCATGGTAATGTTTTAGATAATGCACATTTTATTATATTCCATCTTTCTCTACCCCATGCCCATCCTTGTGCTTCATAGGATTACTGTCAAATATTCTACTTGCAATCACCTCCTTGCTTCATGGCTTGCTTTGGGGAATACAGAAATTATAACTAATCTTATTTCTAGGTCAGAAAACCAAGAATATAATTTCTAGAAGAATATGGGTTACAATTGTTTTAAATTAAAAGGAGAAAGCAATTACTCAGTGTTGATGATTTTGTTAGGGCACACTTCATGGAAGAAGAGGAATTTTTGCAGGTCTATATCAGATAGCTGGAAGAATTGGTCAGATAGAGACAGGCATATAGGCTGGGATACTGAAAAGTGTGTAAGTGATTTTCTGTTCCTGTGTGTTCAGCTTTTATTCTAAGGTTAATAGAGAAAATTTCTCAGACTTGACAATCTGTGATCCTATCAGATGTGATTGTGGATATGTTTACAGAACAAACTCACAGATTTTAATGATTGTTTCTAAAGTACAGTAAGCTTCTTTAACATCTCCTTTTAATAGGTCTAATTGAGAGTTTCTCAAACTTGAGAAATTATAAACTTCTGAGACTGTATTTATAGACTTCCAGGGCTGTATTAACACCAATGTGAGGAACATGGCATTAAAATTTTAAAATCTTCCCTATAAATGATTATGGCCAAACATAATAAAATCTAAAAGCAAATAGAGTCAATGAAAGTAAAGTACTACTTATGCATAATGTAGTAATACAAATTATTTAGAACATGCTTGAAGTATTACTGAAATGCAAATCCCCAATTTAAAAATTCTTAGAATTTGCTTTATGCAATGACATATCTGTCAGCCACCATAGATACTTATATCTTAGTTTAAAACACACTGGATTAAGATTTTGTTTTAAAAATGCTCAATAGCCAATCAGCAGCTGTTTTATATAGATATATATATAATCCATTATACAGGTGTGGTGTTCCTTTATAATTAAGTGAAATAACATGCAAGATTAGGCTGTAAAAGGTGCTTACTTCAAAAGACTATCCTAGTTTTAACAGGGCTTGAGCTGGTTCCACTGGACTAGTTTTTGATGGTCTCAGGTAGGACCTGACTGAACCACAGTAACTCTTCTAATTTGCTGGGACCTCACTTGATTCATTATTGATCAACTTACTATCTCTTAGCTTTTCAGGTCAAGTCATCTTTGCTTCACTCATCACATCAGTTGCCCTGGTCATAATCTTTGATGCTGTTGAAGTGGCTTCCAATCTCCCTTTTAACTGAATAAATTATCTGGCGTATGTTTAGAAGGTCTGGATTTATCACTTCTACTTGATCTTTTTTTGGTACTTGGACAGTTTTGATCTCAACATTATCCAGAAAGTGTTTATGTTGATGACATTGCCTCCCTCCAGCAATAATTACAAAATTTAACACTATTTTTGGCTAAGCATGTGCTTTATTATCATTTTATTTATATTATTTTATTCTTCATCAAAATCTTTTCCAGGAAAAGAAGAGTATTAATATAAAGTCATAACATGTTACCAGTAAAAAAAATGGTGTTGTCTTAGCATGGTTTTATTTTGCATGTTTGTGTTCTAAGTTAATGTATAGAAGTGTTAGATACAAGAACAAAATGTTTCTGCATTTTGTGATTTTTCTCTTCTTTCCTGTAAAACCACCCATCTGACTACAAATACACACACAGGTGTGCACACATATGCACATGCACACACATACCCCATAGACTTACCCCCAAAACAAAATGAGGTTTCTGGCAGCACTTTCAATTACAAAAATGATGACACTTCCCCTTACTTTACATATAATAATCTTCAGCAAAATATTTTCTAGCTCCTAAAAAAAAACAAAACAAACAAACAAAAAAAAACACAGACTCTTCAATTTGGACTCATGCTATGTAGAGCTATTAATGTAATCACTGCCATGCTGTTTCTCTATAGTGCACTTCTACAATCAGTAAAATAAAAATGAATTTAGCACATAGGAGAAATGGAACACCCTTCTAATTCCAGCTTTCTTTCACTTTTCTTTAATATCCATGTCCTGATTTTATTAAGGCAGCTCTCATTTCTCATTCCCTTTATTATAAGCTCATTTCTTCATCTTTATGCTTTCTTGCACAATTTTTCTAATACAAAATACCTTTATAACATATATCAATTTGGATTTTATTTGTATCAACTCTAAGAAATTCTTAGTGTATGGAGAATGAATGCCATATTTTATTTAACACCAATATTTTTTTGTGTTTTAACAGTTGTTTGTCTCTCTCTGTGTCCCTTTTATTGAGTATAAAGTCCTTAGTGATAGAATGTAAAGTACATTTTCCATCTGTCTCCACCAAGAAAATAATATATTAACATATTTAATCCCTCAGATATTTGATCAAGGTTAAATCAATATTCAGTTCAAGCCTAACTTTTCTTAGAAGACATCTATATCTTTTGTATTTTTATTTACATTAAAAGTATATATATATATATATATATATATATATATGTTTTTTTTTCCTGATTGTCACATGTGTAATAGTAAAGTGGTATACAAAACAAACAAACAAACAAAAAATCTCACTAACACCAACACTCACAAACAAAGTTTACAAGTTCCTTCAATTTGGTAGATTATACTGTGTATCTACACAACTATCAACTACAATGTAACAAGTTAACCTCCCAAATTTAAAATGCCTGTTATCTGACATTTCTGTGAATTAAGAATCAACGTGTGACTTAGGTCTCTAACAAGGCTGCAATCAAGATGATGTCTTAGGTTACAGTAATTTCAAAGCTAGACTCCGGGAATTTCTATTCCAAGCTCACTGACATGGCTCTTGGCAGGCTTAGAAGATAGAATTTCAAACTCATATGGGGCTGTTGACAGTTCTCAAGTTCACATTGGCTTCTGGAGAGATACCAGTTCTTTGCTACATAGGCCTCTCCATGCGGTTAATTACAACATGACAGTTGCATTCCCCAGAGTGTGTGAGAGAGACACACACCCTAAGACAGAAAATAATTCAACCCCACTGAAGAGGAAGAGATTACATAAAGACATAAACACCAGGAGACAGAGGATACTGGGAACCATCTTAGAAACTGGTTTTCACATATCTATTCCTTTGTTTCTAATCTCTGCATGGTATTCCATGGTATATACCTGCCATATTTCATTTATCCATTTTTATACCAGTGACCTAGTTTGTCTCCAGTTCCTCATTACACAAAGAAGGTTTTGATGAATTGCCATGTAGATGTCCTTTTGCAGATCAGAGTTCCCCTGGCATACATAATCAGAACTGGAAATAATGAGCCATAGGCAAATGAACATTTAGAAGAAAAACATATAAACTCAAAATGAAAACACATCTATCTTCCAAATGAGTTGAATGACAAGTTCTTTGTTTTACAAATGATATTAAATATCTTTTGATATATATAAATGAAAGTAGAGGTAGAGGAGAGTAAGGGCTTGAAGACACATAGTTCTTCATATTAAATAAAAATTATACTTCTTTGTAGAAATTTATGAAGAAAATTCTGACAGAGATAGCTTTAGAATTTGGTAACATCAGTAAATATATATTTTGTTTAAAATGCTCATATTTTCTACTTATCTCTATATTATTTATTTTATTTTATTTTTTGTCTTGTGGAACAGATATGCAAGGGAATAAATGGCTGTATGTCAGTTCTGGGTAAGTTGTGACAAAGTCAGAGAGAACCACCAATTTTGTGCAAGTTATTTGGAAAATAGTTGAGAAACAACCAACTTAGCTACATTTATAATTTTCCATTTACTGCATTTAGGAATCTGAGGCCTGATTCACTGAAAAGGTAAATAAATCATTTATTTAACTAGGTACTTATGGGAGGTATTTAATTTGAACTATCAGAACATTTTAATTAAGGATATTGCCAGCTATGACCTTGATAGTCTCATTATTAACTGTTAAAACAATTCCATAACAATCATATCTCATACTTTACACATCTTTGGGCCACCTGAGTGGCCCAAAGAACTCTCTGGGAATAAGCATTTGCATAAAATTAGTAATATTACCCAAGACTCTTTGTAGTAATCTCAGTGTTTGATGATATATAGACCTGACATAGAAGAAACCATAAAAGAAAGAAACCACATAGACAGTCCCTGGTGGGTCAAACCGCCTCATATTCAAAATTAATCTTGAACTAATAAGACTAGTTAAGCTGAAATTTACAATTCCATCTTCAGCAATATCTTGAAAAATTGTAAAGTGCTTTCATTTTACTAAGAATAACATTACAGAAAACATAAATATCTTTAAAAAAGGAATCTTAGAATTTCTAGTTCTTTTGTTCAGTGAAATAAATTGATCCTTGTCTTCTTACAATGATAAAGAGCAGAATATTTTA
The DNA here is from genome assembly GCF_025265405.1 of Mesoplodon densirostris. Classification (NCBI taxonomy): domain Eukaryota; kingdom Metazoa; phylum Chordata; class Mammalia; order Artiodactyla; family Ziphiidae; genus Mesoplodon; species Mesoplodon densirostris. Next base: position 82,811,268 of record NC_082674.1, on the reverse strand, counting down.
TCACTTTTGTAGGCTTACACATGTAGAGGAAAGTTAGTAGATAAAACAAATGGCTATGTAAGATTAATTTTTGTTCTGTGAAGTCATTAATCTCCAATTAGTAAACAGATAATATGTGACATATTGGTGATGCCATAACACAAAAACACATTTTCCATTGTAGACACATTTGAAATTTGTACTTATGTTTGCACCAGAATACTTGAATTAATGGGTAAAATCTTTATGTATGATTAAACAAATATGTTTGCCTTTAGAGAACAAATTATCATAGGCACATGTAATTATTTTGATTTTCTGTTCCTACCTTGAAACAGATCAATTTTATCAATGCTATTTTAGGATTGAATCTTACCTGTTTTGAAGTATTTAAGTGGTGAAGAGATATATTTCTTTCATGCCCAAATACTTCAGTGATGACAACCCAACTTCCACATTTATTTATTAGGACATTTAATCATTTACTGAATTACTAATTCATTCTTTGATCATCATTTAATTTCCACTTTCTTCTTTCTCAGATAAGTCCTTTATATATAGCAGGCAAAATATATTTTGTATATTTTACAAACACACTTATGTTTATTAAACACATAATATTTAATAATAACAATAAACATGTTTATTTTCTCCAATTTAATATTCTCTGTGCATTCACAAGCATATCTGCACTGATCTTAAAATTTCCCTTTTATCAAATAACTCTTCGGATGAGAAATATTCAACTTTTTATTGAGTGTAAGATAAAACACTTAAACTGTTATTTCGTGCTTTCTAAATCCTTACTTCAAATTACCTTTTCCATCTTGTCTCATCACTACTCTTGAACACACACTTTGAAATCTTCTTTCTCTCATATAAGCAATTATTATTCCTGATATCAAAACAAATAACTATTTGTGAAATATGAATCTGGATCCTATTCTGTCTTATCACAAGTTTTCTCAGCAAAAATTCTTCTTTCTAATGAAATTTCACGAATATTTCCAGCATATATTTATCTCTCATAGTTCTGAAATCATATAGAACTCAAACGTTCATTTTGTCATTTATGTTTTACTAAATGCTCATGAATAACTGTACTATCTTCCTAGTGAATTATACATTTAAATCAGAGATGACACCATATAAATATTTTCATCATCTGCTACCCCAAAGAAAATACTTTTCCTACAGTTAGAGCTTAGGACAAGAATTAAACATGTTTATACTCTATCTCCATCATTTAACAGCTTTTGGGTGGCATAATATTCAGGTGAAATTATAACTGTTTATATTTTTTATCTGTAAAATATGATTAATACCAGATAGTTTCTTTATTGTGTGAAGGATAAATGATACAAGGCAAAGGAAGTGCTTAGCTTAGCACTTAGCCCATCATAAATACTCAGTATTTAGCTATACTGATTGATAGGTCAAATGTCATAATACTTATCTATGACAGTATTACAAATTATCCCACAATATAGCATTTTAAAACAACAAATGTTTATCTCACACAGTCTTTGTGGATCAGGAATGCCGAAGTGGCTTAGCTAGATGGTTCTGTCTCAGGGTTTCTCAGGAGTCATGGTCAAGATGTTGGCCAGTGCTGCAGTCATTTAAAGCTTGACTTGGGCCAGAGATCAACTTCCAATATAGTGCACTCATGTGTCTGTTGGCAGGAGGGCTTGACTTGTTTTCTGGCTCTTGGTGAAAGGCTTTGTCCCTCTTCTCATGGCACTCTCCATAGGACTTCTTCCCCCAGAAAAAACAATACAGTGAGAGAAGACAGAATCCATAAAGTCTTTTTCTGACTTCTTTTTATAGCTTCACGTTCTGTCATATCTGCAATACCTTATTGTTTACAAATGTTAGTCCTGTTCAACGTGCGAAGGAGTTACACAAAGGGCAAAAGACAAGGTTCCTTGAGACCATCTAGCTAACTGATTTTCCATGCAGTTAAACCCAGATTATTTAACTGTTCTTGGAGGTTCTTCATGCATTACTAAAGGCTTGTTCACAGTTTCAGTTTGTATTAGATCCTACATTCTACGAACATTATTATACACTAATATCATACTGTAATTTCATTCTGTGAAATCAGAGGCAGCCTAATACAAAGCATACCATGTGGGGTTTAGACTGCACTTTAATATATTTCAGTTAATATGCTTTCAACACTTGGTCCAAAACATTATTGAGACATTTTGATATTAGAGTCAACTACATATATATATATATATATATATATATATATATATATATATATATATATATATATATATTAATGAGGTGTGAACAGTAAACACAAAGATTACAAAATGAAGTAAAGTAAGTAACACGAGAGTTATTAAAATGTAATAGGGCCTAGAAGAAAGGCAAATTATGTCCAATAGTAGTATTTGGAAAGGGCTCCATGGTCTAGGTAACATCATATTTTGGAGAATTATGAAAGATAGAGATGGTTAAACAGAAGTCACAATAGCTATAACCCTCCAAATACCAAACATATAAATAACACATATATTTACAAAGAGAAAGACAAATTTTAAAAAATTTATTGAATGATTAAAATTATTTGACTATTCAAGTTTGCCTGGAACATAAAATAATTTACAATCCATATATCTGCCAATAATTGCATCCAATAATTCTGCACAATGCCAAGACAGAGGAAACAGAAAACACCTAGCTATTGAAGTAGATATCAAAGTTCAAACTTATTTTCAAACTTCATAGACATTGAGGCAGCAGTGATATATGTATCTGGTTGTAGATAAAATATAAAGAATAATAACTTTGAAATCTTTAGTGGTTTCATATTATACTGTAATAAAATGCCTGATTTCATTGGCAAATGTAATTTTACTATTAATCCTTCTACACAACATTATATATATATATTTTTTTAATTTTTGAAGTTTATTTTATTTATTTTTTATACAGCAGGTTCTTATTAGTTATCATTTTATACATATTAGTGTATATATGTCAATCCCAATCTCCCAATTCATCACACACCACTTTCTCCCCTTGGTGTCCATACGTTTGTTCTCTACACCTGTGTCTCTATTTCTGCCCTGCAAAACAATTCATCTGTACCATTTTTCTAGGTTCCACATATATGTGTTAATATATGATATTTGTTTTTCTCTTTCTGAATTACTTCACTCTGTATGATAGTCTCTGGATCCATCCACGTCCTTACAAATGGCACAATTTCGTTCCTTTTTATGGCTAAGTAATACTCCATTGTATATATATATATACCACATTTTCTTTATCCATTCATATCTCGATGGGCATTTAGGTTGCTTCTATGACCTGGCTATTGTAAATACTGCTGCAATGAACATTAGGATGAATGTGTCTTTTTGAATTATGGTTTTCTCTGGCTATATGCTTAGGATTGCTGGGCCACATGATAATTCTATTTTTAGTTTTTTTTTTTTTTTTTTTTTTTTTTTTTTGCGGTATGCAGGCCTCTCACTGTTGTGGCCTCTCCTGTTGCAGAGCACAGGTCCCAGACGCACAGGCTCAGTGGCCATGGCTCACGGGCTCAGCCGCTCTGCGGCATGTGAGATCTTCCCGGACCGGGGCACGAACCCGCATCCCCTGCATCGTCAGGCGGACTCTCAACCACTGTGCCACCAGGGAAGCCCCCTATTTTTAGTTCCTTAAGGAACTTCCATACTGTTCTCCATAGTGACTGTATCAATTTACATTCCCACCAACAGTGCCAGAGTGTTTCCTTTTCTCCACACCCTCTCCAGCGTTTGTTGTTTGCAGATTTTCTGATGAAGCCATTCTACCTGGTGTGAGGTGATATCTCATTGTAGTTTTGAGTTGCATTTCTCTAATAATTAGTGATGTTGAGCAGCTTTTCATGTGCTTCTTGGCCATCTGTGTGTCTTCTTTGGAGAAATGGCTATTTAGGTCTTCTGCCCATTTTCTGATTGGGTGTTTTTTTTTTTAATATTGAGCTGCATGAGTATATATATAATTAAATCAAAGCTTAAACTGAATGGAAGTTACAAATTTTATTCATTGTAGCTTCATTTCTTAACGTGACTTATGTCTTTGAATTTTTACAATGCAAAATCATGGAAGACTATTAATTATATTCTGTAAAAGCTGCTTAAAAGTTTAGGAATATATATATGTGTGTATATATATATATTCATGTGTGTGTGTGTGTGAGAGGAGATGTGTTTATACATGTATATATATACAAATATACTTATACACACAGCACATATATAAGTGGAGAAAATATCTCTGACTGAACAAAATAAATATTTTAAAGATCAAAATAACATAGTAACATAGTGAGTTGAAAAGTGTAAATTACATATGTATTCTAAGATCACCTTATCTATCTTGTTAGCTTATCTTCAACTTTTTTTATGCCTATTCTGGGGTGATTTTCATTAATAGTTCAGTTATTCAATAAATTCTCTCCTATTGCAAAGATTTTCATGGTTTTCTAGATTTATAAATACATTTTATTAACTAACTCCCACTCTTCTAATTTGGGAGATTTTTTTGTTTATATAACTACCCTTATTTTGCAAAAGTTCTCAGTGAAATTCTTTATCTTCAGAGCAATTGGCACATTTGCACATTTACATTTATGTGATTGTAACTTAATGTTTGTAACCTCTACCAAGTGTCTATGAAGACAAAGGTCCATCTGTAGAGCATCTAGCCAATAGAAAGTACTTGATAATTTTTTTCAAAAACTGAAAATGTAAATGGATGAATACAAATTGTGAAAATTAATGAAAAGCAAAAATATACTTTAAAAGACCATATTTTATGGAATATAAAGTAATGAATATCTAAAAAAATTCACCTGGAATATTTACTTTTGAAATATTCATAGTTTCAATCAATATGCTTTCAACTGATATCTTTTCAACTAATGGTTTCTACTCTGCTTATATACTGAAGATCCTTAAAAAACAAGAAAGAATTTCTAGGCAATTTAATCAAATATATTTACAACTCAGAGGGATATGCATGGATATTGGTAACTGAACATATTGATAAGAATGCTGAGAGTTATTTTAGTTTATACCCAGTTTTAAGATAAGATGACTCCCAAACTCAGAAAATATATATACTTGTTATTCATCCTGTTGTTTTTATAATTGGGTCTCTCCCTTTCAGGTGTTATCTCTTGAAAATATCATTTCCATATGAGATGTGAGTTGAACAAGGGTGCTAAGTTGCCAGGTGACTAAAATGTCCTTGCCCATCTTTGACAATCAAGGCTGACCAATAACCCAAACTGAGTGTCCCTCCATCTGCAACATATGAATCCAGAATGACAAGTTGCCTCTAACCCCAAAGAAAAGCTGGGTTCCTAAAAGACCAAGTAGCACAAAGTCACATAAAGCTACATTTGCTTCTTGGTTCATGCCACTCTTAGAACTAAATTCTATAGCCACAGATTGCAGATTTCAAGTCCAGAATATGTCTTGCATTTTTACATTAGTACACTTTTTCCAGTGTAAAAGAAAAAGTCAATAATTACAAGGCTGATAGTAATGTGTGAGTAGAGACCTATGCCATTGATTCTTTTTCTTTCTTTGTTTCTTTCTTTTTTTTTTTTTTTTTGATGCTGTCTCACTATTTCTCAATTTGAGAAAATAATCCTGCCACTCTCCTTTCTAATTAAATTAATTAGACCTTCCTGGAGTCTTTTTCAGTGCTTTATCAGGTATTCTGAGAAATTGTTTGTACAATTTAAAACAGGTTTTGGTCTTCTAGTAGAGACTTTTTTAGGAACTAAATATTCTGGCAATGGATATGGAGAAAAAACCCTGACAATAACCTTCCGTGTATAATAACAATAAAGTTCATAAACTTTCATTATTGAGAATATGCTCAAATGAGGTTCAGAATTTTTCACAAAGGGAAAGTGGATAAATTGGGAATAAAACTTGGTTAAGAATATGATAATTTGCAAACAGCAAATGGTTATTAAACATTCAAAGCTGTGGATTTAAAGTTTGCAGACAGCTCCTGAGAATTAGAGAGGCTCATTATTCCTATATTAAATGTTGAACTTGAAGAGATCTAATTCATACATAAATAAAGTTTCCAGGCAAACTTCATGTTCTATAAACCTGAATTAACAATTTCTGTTTCTTTCTTGGAATCCTATTTTGTACCATAAAATTTCAAGTTATAAATTTTATGTGAGGGGCTTAATAATCATGTATGATAAATATAGTAGATGTGCAAGGCAGACTAGCAGATGGGAAGACTTGGACTTCTCTGGTCAGTGAAGAAGAGGGGGAATCAGCCAAAATATTTTCAACTGAAGGTATTAAGGGCAACATGTCTGATCTTTGAATATATGTTGACATACTAATTTTTGTACTGTTTTTGTACAGACTATATAGAATTATAAAGCTTTATCAAATAAGAAATTAGCAAGATATATTTTCATAATATTCTGAACATTTTCAATAGTCATAGAATTTTAATATAAATGGTGCTGATAATTAAATTTTTTTTCAACATAAATTCTACTTTCCACTACCTTCCCTGTTTTTTACACTACTGATTATCTCTTTATTGTCTCTGAGTCGGACTTTTTCTCCCACTCTTCCCATTACTGAAATAGTTTCTCAGAACTCAACAGTATCTCCCAATTGTCTAAATTTCTCCATAATTTATTTTTTCTTAATTCTTTTAATCATTTAATTATGTTGATCAGTCAGCCTCATACTTGTTGAAATTCCTAACTTTCTTCATTACATTTCCATAGTATTACAATATGATTGGATATTTCCTCTTCCTCTAAACATTCTTTCCTTTTCTGCTTTGCTTGCATCTATTCTTATTCTTTTTTAAAACTAAGGATTAGTGCTCAAGGACCAGTGTGCTAATCTCCATCTTTCTTTTCATCATTCTTGCTTCAAAGTACATAATCACATCCATGGTTACACATTTTATCTCTCTTCAAGTTACAGCCAAATCTACTTTTATGATTTTGCACTCCTATTTTTCTAGTTATGAGTAATCACTTTTCACAACTTCAACAAAATGTCAGGTGATCTTCTGTTACACAGCTGGACTAAACCTGTATAGTAACCATCTTCCTCTTAAATCCCACTCTGACTGATTAAAAAAACAATGTTAATGTCACCTTCAGTTTTTGAGTGATCCAGATTTAAAACTATAAATCTATTTTTCACTCTTTAGTCATATGAAGTCCTAAAATCTGATTTCATCACAAAACCTTTTAGATCTTTCTCACATCAGCTCTTATTATTGCATGCTTTCTTTATGATCTAATAACAAACACTGGAAAAGATTCTTATTATCCTATGCCATGCTATAGCTAATTTATTTCTAATGCTTCAACATATCCTTTCACGTCAAAAGAAAAAAAAAGAACAAATGTCTATAGTAAGATTCAAAGCTCTTCCACAGAAAGATCCTAGGCAATCTTTCCAATTTTCTCTGCATTAATCTGTTTCATCTATTGCTGTGTGTGTTTGCTTATTTTTAATTATAAGAGGTGTTCATTGATTCACGTTGTCTTGTTGATATTCTCATTGTAAAAAAAAACAGTACAAATGTTCTACAGAACACATTAATTACATAGATAATATTTTTTCTCTTCACATTAAAGAAAGCAGATGTCCATTATCTTAATGAAAAAATTCGATCCAACATTATCTATTATGTGCAAAAAAGACAATATGTATGTCCTGATACAAAGTCACTGAGAAGAAGAAAACATTACCTATGCAACATCACTGCCAAAGTATTCAGTTTATATCTAATCATGAGGAAAACAGACAAATCCAAACCGAGGGACTTGTAAAAACCAACTGGCTTGATTTATATAAAAATGTCAATGTGATAAAAGAGAAAAAAAAAAAGAAGAAATAAGTAAAAGGTCTCCTAGACTAAGGAAGACAAAAGGGACATGACAACTAAATGAAATGATTAAATATTAATTGGATGCTAAATTTTATAAAACAGTTATGAAGAACTTTAATGGGGAAATCTATAAAATTTCAATGTGACCACAAATTTATTGACTGAAGTAAAGTTTTCTCTGAAAGCCATCAATATAATTTATCTTAACTCTCATGTTTCAAACTGCAATTTTTGTAACATTTTCTTTTTTAACAGTTCTTCACAATTTTATAAACTTTCTTAACAATAACTATTTTTGATAGGTAGTATCAATCCAGGAATAAGGATTTATATTCTCCAAATATAAAAAGATAGTTACATGACATCGATTTTTTATTGATTCCCAAGAACAAAAGTGTTATTGACTCCTTTCAAGGATCCTCCTTATATGGTATTAACACAGCACTTTATACTTGCCAATGGACTTTCATATGTTCTTTTATTTCATATGCTATCTTAGTTCAGCTGGTAACAGTCTCGTGAATTTGGCAGGACAGGGCTTATCTTTACCTTACATAAAGTAAGAATGGAATGCATAGCATGCAAAAATATTAAATTGCTCTCTGATTAAAAAGAAAATCAATTATAAAAATTCAAATACATAATTATCTCATCACCTAATTTAAAAGTCCAGCACTTGATAATATAACTTGACAGAAATGATTGTACCAGCTGATAAAGTAATGAAAATTAAGCTAAGGAAAATATTCCTTCTTTCAATGGCATGATAAACTGAAATTCTCTAAAGTCCACTTTCTAACTTGAAGATAAGAAAGCCTATATGAATTTTCTTTAATTATTCTAGTAAATATAGATACATATATTATTTAAAGTGTTTTCCTTTACTTTTTAAAAAAATTGTGTTATATTATGTACATTATTATGTATATGATGTATATTATTCACAGTGTTCTATTTTTTTTAGAAATATGTCATGGATATTTCGTTATGTCAGGGCATAATGAGTTAAAATTCATTTAATTATGAGTCAAATATCCATATTGATGAGTTTTTAACTTGTTCTTAATGATTAGCTAAGTTGGGCTATGTAGTTGAAATGGATATTTGTATATATCTCTTTTCGAATTTTTGGGACTATTTCTGTGGATAAATTTTAGGAAAGGTCTTATTAAATCTGTTATAAATACATATTCTTTGATTTTCCTCATCATGCATCATGTATGAATACATACTTGATTGTCATTAAGAAAGTGTTTTACTGATTAATTTTCCACCAATGGTATTTAAAGGTGGCTGCTTCATTCACAAATTCACTAATCTAGATATTTTTAAATTGGTGTATAATAATTTTTTACTTTGATAAGTTCCCTGGTAAAAATAATGTGCTGTTATTGTTTTAATTTGATTTTCTTTGAATACAAGTTTTAACTGATCATTGAATATCTACCTACCTCTGGGATGAAAGAAAGTCATACAAGGTAAGGGACAGTCTTACCCAAGCTCTGACATTCACAGTATGAACTGATTGGTGGCAATATGTCTGCCTTGTCAATAACAAAATTCATTGTCTGGCTTACAGTTCTTTCCCACAGCCAATTATTTGACAAATATAAAGATATAAGTGTAAATTTTTTCAGGTTTATTGACAAGTTGACAAACAAACCTAATATATTTAAAGAATACAATGTGATGGGTTGATATATGTATACATTGTAAAAGGATTCCCAATCAAAGAGCTAGTGATTTAAAACATCGATTATCTTTCATATTTTATATTTACTGTTTTTTTCAGTTAGAACATTTAAATTATATTATCTTAGCAATTCTAATTTATGCAGTACAGTATTATCAGAGTGATCAGGTTTTACTTCAGAACTTTAGACCTTATTCATCTTATAACTGAAAGTTTGTGTCCTTTTAGCAGCCTCTCCCTATTGTTTTCAGCCCCTAATTATTGGAAGCCACAAATCTGCTTTCTGTTTCTGTAAGTTATGGGTTCAACTTTATTTATTTATTTATTTCCATATAGTAGTGATATCATGTAGTATTTGTCTTTCTCCCTCTCCCATATTTCACTCAGAAGAATGACCTACAGATTCATCCATGCAAATTGATGCAAATGTCAGAATTTCCTCCATTTTTAAGGCTGAAGAACATTATTTCATTTATTTTTTTATTTACATCATCTTTATCCATTGATCTATCGACAGACTCTAACGTGTTGTCTAATGCAGCAAAGAGCATGGAAATACATATCTTGTTAAGATAGTGATTTTGTTTTCTTTAGATATATATGAAGAAGTGGGAGTGCTGTATCATGTGATAGTTCTATTTTTAATTTCTCTAGGTAAAGTTCATAGTGTTTTCTGTGTGTACTGGTATACATCCCCACCAACAGTGTATAAGCTTCCATTTTCTCCATATCCTCGTCAGCATTTGTTATTTGCAGACTTTTTGGTGATAGCCCTCCTGATAGGTATGAGGTGATATCTCACTGTGGTTTTGATTTGCATTTCTCTAATGATTAGTGATATTGAGCATCCTTTCATGTGCCTATCTGCCATTTGTATATCTTCAACAAAGTAAGCAATAAATAAGTGATAGTTGTAATTGTTTATTAAAATGTGTGTATCCACTACATGTAGCTAAATAGGAAATGACATGTCATTACTTAGTGCTTCAATGATATTTAAGGGAATATTTTCTTCTCCTAGATTGTAAGCTCCTGAAGTGTGGAAACAATTTCTTAAGCTTTTTTGCACTCTTAGAGTTTCCAAATATTCATCACAGTGTAAATAAATAATATCTCTTTATTTAAGGAATAACTGATATGAATAAATAATTCACTTAGGTTGCTCTTGGTGTTGTGTATTGTAAATGATAAAAGTGTACAGAGTAGAACTAATTGGTAGACAGATTTCCATTATAGTCTGTCAAAGCTAAGGCATTAGCATGTGTATTGGACATGCAAATAGGCAAGCATCTGTTTTAATAAAGGCTGTTGGAAAAAATCTCCCTTTCCTCCCAAATGATCTCCTGAGAGAATATGATGGCTAATGTTTCTTAAATAAAGGACAGTGAGGTATGTCTCAATGAGGCAAGAAAAGAAGAGATTCACCCTAAGTTTTAAGTGACTTAAAAGTAGATATTTTTTCTTTTCTTTTCTTTTTTTTTTTTTTCTAAAGCTAGGTTGGGTAGGTAACAGGAAAAGGAGCGTTGGGATATTTGAAGGAGAGTTGGATCTACTTTTTATTAGAAAGAAGACAGAGAAAGATAAAAATTATTTTTGTGCTAGAATCCTTCTATGGATCTCTAGGACATTCGTATGTGGGATTAAGAAATACATGAAAAAATATATTATGTGTGAGGATTTGGGGGAAGAGATCCCTGGCTTAAAAAAAAAAAATTCACTTGTATCTATGTCACTGTTGTCCAACAGAGCTATCTGTTATAGCAGAAATGTTCTGTATCAGCATTGTACAATAAGGTGACCTTAGCCACATGAGGCTATGGAGCACTTAAAATATTGCTACTGAAATTCATAAACTTATATCTTAATTAAGCTAAATGTTCCTTAATTCAAATTTAAACTTAAATAACGATATATGATTACTGACTACTTATTAGACAGCACAGGTCTATATTATCCTTAAATCATCAGAACTACTCTAAAGACAATAATAATTTATCTCACAGGTTTCCCCAGGTTTGGTACTCTTTTACTTTCTCAGTAAAATTTAGGATCTTTCAACATGCCATCATTTTTCCTGAGCATCCTCTCTGCTTATTAGAGTCATTTTAGAGTTGAATTTCAGTAACCAGTATGTCACTGAGCAGTGTACACACTGTCTTCCCACATTTGAAATTCTATTATAATTAACTTAAGTAAGTTTTATTGTAAATACAAGGGGGGTTGTGGCACTCACTTTTTTTTTGAGATGAAAATGCACACATATAAGAACTATTATGGAAAAGAAATCAATAGTTTTCTATTTAATACAAACTTGAACCCAGTTAATTTGTCAAAGACAATATCTTTCTGCTAAGAAAAAATAAACTCTTCATTGTTATGAATGTGTTGATAACATTTTACATGCTAGACACTGGATTGAAAAAACAATTTTGAACATCTTTGGAAATTACTATTCAAAACTGAAAGAAAATAGTTTTAAAATCCATTCTGAGTTATTTAATGCTGCCAAGAGATCATACAATGAAAACTATTATATCTAATTGCTAAAATAGAGAAAATGATGTATCTGAAGAAAAACATGGGGTTTTTCATTGGTTATGTAGCCTATATTATTTTTTCCCTTCACTTCTGCCTCTGCATAAAAAAAATGTTAAAAATTTCTAGATGTTAGAGAGCAGAGATGCTGAAAATTTCAATCCTTCCTTGGTTTTAACACAAAGTGATTAGAGCAAATTCTCTTTAAGTGTATGGAGAGCAAGGTCTGTAACCCCAAGTGAATGCAGATTGTCACCTTAATTTAACTGAGAAGTTCCGGTGCTGGAGACAACTGGAAAGAGCATAAGAGTGGAAATTATAAGTTGACATGCTCAATGATCTGAGTTGTTTACTTAAGGAAGTATAGGCTATTTAGAGCACAAAAAGAGACACATGCCTTGATCTGTAGAATCTGGCAGGAATATCTCATATTAATGTTGTTATTACTGGATTATTTTTAAAAATTCCTTTCTGTTTTAAGTCTAAATTGATGATGTGTATACATAACAGGAAGCATAATATACATTCACTTTTATTTTGGTGGAAAGTAAATGAGAAAACATTTAGGGTAAGACTCTTAAGGAAGAAAATAGCACTTTTACTCACCTATCTTTTGAAAATCAGATTTTTTAAAATCTTTTGTCCTCACCACAAAGCATATGGTATCTAGTTCCCCAAACAGGGATAGAACCCCTGTACCATGCATTGGAAGCACAGAGTCTTAACCACTGCACCGCCAGGGAAGTCCCAGGTTTTATTATATCAGTTAAATAATTATTTAAAGTGACAACCATCCTATTTACATCACAACAAAGTTATAGGACATATATATGTTACATTAAAATTATGCACTGTGGTTTCACAGTGATAGTCCTGTCTGTATAGAAAACCACATAAAGTTAGAAATGTTAAAATCCTCTACATGCTTTGTTTTATAACTATATATCCTCATAGTGTCATATAGAGAATAACTGAATAATAAAAGTGCTGTTATTTGATGCAGATGTTATTGACAAGCTCCCATCAGTATTATATATGTTTTCATTTGGTATTTAAAATTTCAGTGAGTCTGTTCTATCCAGTTCTTGGCCAGTGAAAGTCAGGGAATGCATGGGCCAAGTCTATACCTGTGAACATTAGGATATATGATGAATTTTAGAATTTTGTTTGGTTTGGATTTTTAACCATCATTGGGCCATCATTTCATATCACTGCAGTATCTGACCTTGTTTATTTGGTGACCAGGAAATATCTGGTAATTTTCTACTCAGCTGCTGGAGCTGTTATACATTTCAGAAAATGTTTCTGCAAAACATACTCTGTGTGGCAATTGACAATATTCTTACAGTCCAAGACAGTGGACAAATCACAGTAATAGTCACAGGCTGATCTTCCCAGAGGAGTCATTCAACAGGGCCATCTGAAGTCATACTATTTTTAATCTATTTTGAAAGTCAAAGATCCCACCATTTCTGAATTTCTTAAGGTCATTCGTCTACTTTATGTTTCCTGTGATATATAGCTTAATTTAGCTTGGAGGTGAAAGATGCAGTTAAAACAAAATGAAGAAAAGAAACTTGAGATGCAGAACTTTCAGTTTAAAAGGCTATTAATGACCGTAGAAGATGCAACAATAACAAAAATGTTTATTTTCATCCCTGCAAGGACTATAGTTTGCTCACAAAGGATTCATGGTAATACAGCTTTCTGGGATTTACATTAATAGTATATCTGTATTTTTTTTTCTATTTCCAATAAGTATTTTCAGAAAAACTTCTTCAGAGATGGAAATTGACTTTAGTGTGTGTGTGTGTGTATGTTTGAGTGTCCCCATCTCTAGTTTGTGTAAAAACTATTTAATATTTTTGTTTGTTACAAAAGATATGTAATACTGTGTCCCTTCTGTCAATTTCATATGAATTTCTTCTCCATATTATAAATAAAAATAGGAGAAAAAATCCAGGCTAGAGGGAAAATCACATCTGGCTCTCACATAGTCTTGTGGTGTTTGAAATTTCTCTTCAACATTTCAATCAAGGCCTCCTAAACCACTGTGTCATTATATCCCTTGACACTGAACTCACTACCTTCCAAGACCACGGAGCATATCCTGTTTTTTAACGTTTTGGGATTTGATAGTTTCTGTTTTAATTGAACTGAAACATTTTCCATTTTAACTTGTATACATTAGTCTTGGTACTGTTCTTTGGGACCACATAAAACAGGTATGAATCCCTTTTCCATATGACTTTTCTCTTTCTAAATCTTTCAAATATTTGATGTTTGCAAGCATGTATCCTGCTGGATCTCCAAATCAAGTCCAATAAAAATTAACACATTCTCCAAAAGTCATTAATTTTTAATTTTCTCATTTTTCTCCTTCATGTATGTTGGGGCATTTAGATTGTATTCTACTCTAGGAAAATTAAGTATAGATAGAGTTGTCATGAGTGGAGGGGAGGAAAGATCATTCTGCTCCTCCTGTTTTTACAAAATATGTATGACATGTCCCTTTCTCTCATAGGAATCTTTCCAATTTTCCCCACCATTCATTTATTGGCTTCTTCTCCAAGACGTATTAATACTATCAAAGAGAAATTGCACTGGACTATTTCAACATTGAAGAGAGATTGAACTTAACTCCACTGAAATAAAAACGCAGGAGAGTTTTTAGGCATTTGGGGTTGGGGTGAGCTAGTGGCAAAATATTTCAGGACGTTAAAGAGGAGATTGTTCAATGTTCAATGTGATTATGCCATCTGTTTTTGCTAATTAACATTTATCAAAACTAGGCTCCTATCTACTTTCCTATAGACAACTAGTCTATATGATAGTGTTATCATCCTCCATGGTTACATTTCAAAGGGATGCTTCTCAGGTCCTTGAGAAGGTGATTCGGGGTTGTCTATAGTCAAGAGTCTGTGATAAAATTTACACCTCAAAGGAATAGAGAGTTTATATTTAGATGTTAAATGCTTTAAAACAAAGGATGTCATGGTCAGGAAGAAGCTTATCTAAAGTTTAGTCAAGCTGAAGGGAATATCAAGGATGGTTTGGTCTATACTTACTTTCATTTGTTGTAACTCTGGCTTTTATGGACATCTTTAATATGGCAAAGACATATTATGTTGAGAAAGCACTAGCTGGCTTTCTCTCTATTGCATTTTCCCTGATACTAAGGAGAGTTCTTAGAAGTCAACCATTTTGTAGTACAGAAAGCCCAACAAATGTGGAGCAATAGTCCTCTGAAAGTTCATATTTCTTTCAGGTGGGTCTAAACATCTTGATTTTATAGAAAGTAGAGGGAAGTTCAATTTGGACTTAAAGTAACACAGTTTTTCTGCAATCTGCCTTACTCAAGATCCTATACTTTAGCAATTATTGGACATCACCTAATAAAGGCAACACCTTGATCTCTTTTGTCTCCCTATGGTTACCCTATGGATACTTTTTTCTTATTTAGAAGCCAGAGAGTGTGAGAAATAATGATTGTGACCCAAACACATATGAAGTGGAGCAGAAAGAGCAGAAACTCTAGGAATTAAAGACCTGAAGAGAAGCAGATAAAATAGATGAGGTACTTGGAATTGCCAAAGTCTTGGGTAAAACTGCTAGCAAGAGAAAAATGCCCTTCATGGACACAGGACACTGAACAGAGTAGGGTTGTGATGATACAGGAAATGCAATAGATTGACTAAAACTGAGAGAAAAAATAATAGGAGGAAGGAAAACAAAATGCGTTCCCAAAATGTGAGTCAGAGATCCAAATCATACACTATAGGCCAGCATTATGCTGTAGAAAAATGACAATTTGCAGTATAAGCCCATAGTTGACATATAAGCTACAGGGCAAGGAAACCAGAAATTCAAATAGGAGAAAGGGAACTGAATAAGCACTTGACTTTGGTAAAACTTATCTGACATCCTGTAGAAGAGCACTTCCCACTCCCTTTGTCATGGTATGAACTATTCAACTGGAAGCAGAAAGGAGGAGAGGAGATCTCATTTGGAGTATAGAAACCAACACTGACTCAACACTGGTCATAATCTATAGAGGTGAATAAACTTTTATTTCACTTGATAATTTTTATCTATGAATATAGGCTGAGAAAAGAGTTATACTTTGTTTGTTATGTCCAACTTTATGTTCTAGTTGTAAAATTAGACATAGCAAACAAAGTATAACTCTTTTCTCAGACTATATTCATAGATAAAAATTATCAAGTGAAATATAAGTCCTAATGTAAGCAGCTTTTGTCAGGGAGAGTTCTTTTTAGGAAAGAGCTCTCTGCCGGAGGTCCCTTTGTCTTAACACTAACCTTAAACCAGGCACCCCTTGCTCTATTAATTTCCATCCCTCCCACACCTTTCAACTCTTTTGATCATCCACTAACTTACCTAATGTGTTGGTTATTTCCGTAGATCAAAGTTGTAGAAATGAAGAATAATGAACAGATAACCAGATCTGTTCCCTAGCTTCCCCTTCAGCAATCTCACAAACTGTGTGAACAAGATAGCATCTAAAGAAAAAACACAAGAAGTTGGTAAGTCTACACACAAGCCAGCACACTGTGGGGGATGATGAGGACTCTGAGCACCAACCTCAATGATTAACTGAGATTGCTTCCCTTTTTCCAGTTAAAAAGCTTTCATGGCCAAACATAATCTTCAGATGTGATTTTTGGGGGACACTGAGTCCACCATCTCCTCAGATTTCTGGCATTCAGATTAAAAGCAACTTTTCCCTTTACCAACATTTCTGTCTCTCTCATATTGATTTTCAAGCAGCAAGCCACTGGACCTCAGTTTGGTAACACTAAATATTTATTTCTAAATATAAAAATATATGCCTCAGGGCTTCCCTGGTGGCGCAGTGGTTGAGAGTCCGCCTGCCGATGCAGGGGACGCGGGTTCGTGCCCCAGTCCAGGAAGATCCCACATGCTGTGGAGTGGCTGGGCCCGTGAGCCATGGCCACTGAGCCTGCGTGGCTGGAGCCTGTGCTCCGCAACGGGAGAGGCCACAAAAGTGAAAGGCCCGCGTTCTGCAAATATATATATATATATATATATATATACATATATACATATATATATATATATGCCTCAACTTAAAGTAGCTTAGTTAAGGCTGCAAAGAGCCTTAGAAATAATCGATCGAAAACCAATTCACAGAATTGTGTAGTAGTTATACTACAATAAAGATGTATTAAAAAATACAATAGCTCACTTTAGAGATGAATAAAATATCCAGGTAATTTATTTTAATGTCCAAAAGTTCAAATGTATATAAAGTACACAGTAAGTGCTTTAATGCTTATTGACTAAGGTTAACATTTCTCTAATAGACTTTAAGAAAGAAAATCCAAGTTCTATAGTGAATATAAGAAATGCAATGGAAATAGGAGGACATGTCTGTGGGATCTTTGAAAACTAAATTTTCTTCACATTATATTCATTAAATCACTAGGGTTGGGGTGACCTTTTATTGGAGTGCCTGCTACTTATATGAGAAAGTTCAAAATCAGCATAATGACTGAGCTTGGATAGAAAGTGTTGTGATCATAAAAAAACAAAATTTAAAAACTGGAAATGTAAGTAAAGTAGCAGACTAATACTGGAGATGCACATCCCAAGTCACTTTAAAATACATTTAAATTATTCAAGTGGCACAACACAATTTTTAATTGAAAGCCATTTGATAATAAGTAACTGACAAGCTACTGTGCTCATAAGATAAGATTTTGCATAGATCTGTTTATCTTTGGTTACTCTTTTCTGACTCCTTTACATATATATATATATATATATATATATATATATATATATATATATATATAATACATTTGAATTAATATTTGAATAATAGAGGCTTGTCTGAATTAACTTACCTTTCAAAGCCATGACATTGGAATGGAAATTATTTATTATGGGAATCTAGCCTTGGATTGATCTTATGTGATAAAATTTAATGGAAATTGCATCAAATTTTGAGTCAGGAAATTCAATGGCATGTTACAGGTGCTTCATTTTTTGTTCTGTGAGAACTGAGTGTAGAAACATATTTCCCTCTTAGGGATTTTCTAATAAATAAAATTCATTAATATCTCTATGAATATTTTGTAAAAACTATAAATTGTTACACAAACATTAATTGATCACCCACTCTTTGCAAGATGGAGTCCTCAGAACTAAATATAAAATATTAAATATAATCCTTGCCCTTAAGAAACTTAAGTTTAATTTTAGTGACAGCTAAGTAAAATTACAATTGTAATATGATGTGTGATATGATGGAATGTCAAAAAAGGTCACTGAATGAAATTTTAAGGGCATAGAAATTTTGGTAGAAGTGATGATTGCATTTAGGGACAAAATATCTGAAGATACTAGCTAGGTGATAAATGAGAAGAGCATTATGTGAAGAAGGGTAATAAAAGGGAAGGACAGGGCTTCCCTGATGGTTCAGTGGTTGGGAGTCCACCTGCCAGTGCGGGGGACGTGGGTTTGTGCCCCTGTCCGGGAGGATCCCACGTGCCGTGGAGTGGCTGGGCCCGTGAGCCATGGCCGCTGAGCCTGTGCTCCACAATGAGAGAGGCCCCAACAGTGACAGGCCCGTGTACCACAAAAAAAAAAAAAAAAAAAAAAAATGGAAGGACAAGGCAGAGCTGAAAATGAAAGTGAGGTGTCTGTGTCAGTTTAGGAGTTTGAATTTTATTCTGAATGG
The DNA here is from genome assembly GCF_025265405.1 of Mesoplodon densirostris. Lineage (NCBI taxonomy): Eukaryota > Metazoa > Chordata > Mammalia > Artiodactyla > Ziphiidae > Mesoplodon > Mesoplodon densirostris. Next base: position 82,792,429 of record NC_082674.1, on the reverse strand, counting down.
TTTAAAGCACTGAAATATTTTGAACAAGGTATGATAACCAGATTTATTTTTTTGAAAGTTTGTTCTTGCTGTATTACTGGGAACAGGGAATTTCAGACAGCAAAGATGGGTAGCAAGGAGACTTGTAGGAAATCTTGCAATAATTTAGGAAAGGGATGTTGTTGTATTATTGATAGGGAAAATGCAGTACAAAAATTTTAAGGATGACCAAGACTAGAGAATTATAAGATTTTGAGACTACTCAGATATCAATCTGAGACAGAGGAAGATACCAATAATACATGAGAGTGGACTTTCTCCGATATTGGGGATAATGGAGAAGATAAAAACCTTAAGGGATGGAGGGGGAAATACGTTCAAACAAAGTTGTCGGTGGAATATTCAGGCAGTGGTTTTCAGTAAATAGTGAATCATATACAAATGAGGATGAACTGGGACAGATATATTCATTAGTGAATGATGTCCTCAAAGAGACTTAAATCATAAACAAAGAGTGAATATAGTGAAAGGGCTTCTGAGGGTTTCATGGGAAACAAAAATATGTAGATGCAGGCTGTGGGAAAGTGGTGAACATCTCAAATATCTATCCTTGGCAGTGGAAATGTACATTGACTTGGGACAAATAAATAATACACTAATCATTGTTGAGATCTCATTTGTCATTGGCATCCACTGTGTAAACTTTTATTTTCTATTTATGTGCTGCCCTCAGAAGGGTCAGTAGCTTGAGCTAGAAAAGACAGTGTGGTTGCACTCTATACTTTTAAACCTGCATTCAACAAATGAGTGAGCAGTGTGTTGAGAATCTGGACAAGAAACTCATTGATATGCTGACTATGGACTTTTGCTAAGATTAAAAAAAAAGAGAGAGAGTTGATTAAAGACTTGGGTAGCTAGGTTGGAAAAAATGGCACATTAGCAGGATGGAGGTTTGGATGAGTTCAAAGAATATACACAGTAGAACACAGTATTCTTACTGGATTGTTGGACATTTTCATGGGGATATAAGGAGTGACCAAAGGCTGAACAGAGCAGTTCATGAGAGTGAAGATGTAACAGAATTAACATTTCCCCAGTTTAGTCTGTGTAATATCAGTTAGGTGGACTGTTATTAAGTGCTATGAAAAAACAAATGATTAGTAGCCTAAATAATGTTAAATTGATTTTAAATTACCTCTCAGGGATTGTTTGAACTTTCAGTAATTGACATTTTAGTATGAGCTTCCAAAATTATTTGGCTATTATATACATTTTAGCTAAATATGTTATAGTGATAATGGTCCATGTAATTTATTATGAGAAATACTAAAGTAGATAATGTATGTCAGGTACCAGTGTGATGTCTGGAATAATATATACTCAATAATTGCTACTTTTAAAATAAGTAGCATATTTTGATATGACCTTCTTTTACATAATCCTATAGACTCATAAAGGCAATACTAGAAACTGGCTGTTTTCCATATTCCACTAAGTTTTCATTATCTTGTCTGTTACAGAACTTAAAACAGTGCTTCCTATGCAATTCAGCTCTGGTGGGTGAAGTAAAAGTAGAGGGCAGAGATATGTATTAGGAGCAATTTAGGCACTTAAAGGCAGAAGAAAATAACTGACATTTTAAAAAAGGTGTTGAGTGAAACAATATATGATGTCCAGTTAATGTATAAATGTATACACCAAGGCCACTCTATAAAGGACAAGTACAGCTGACACTCCCAGAGAAGTATCAATAGCACTTACTGGGTTTGCTCAGTGATAGCTTTTTATATATTTTAGAATAAATCTGAAGTAGGTGATACTTCCCCATGTTCCTTCTGTCCTATCTCTCTCAACCTCAAATCACCAAAATAAAATAATATTATCATCAAAACATTCCACTTTTTACCCTTTAATGACTCCTCATGTCAGCCTCACATCTACCACTGATGAAGGATGCTATAAACTAGGGCAATCCTGAGATATCCAGCATTTCTGAAATGAACTTCTCTTTAATCTCCTCACTTCTTAGGATTACTCTCTCCTATCTTTTCTTTCCACAACACAGAGGGATACTTTAAAAATATACATATTTGTATTTAAAGGGTTTCCATGGTTTTGCTCTACTCTTAGGATTAAGACCCAAACCATTAATATGTTCTATTTAAGCATGACTAGCCTACTACTGAGGCCTCATTCCCATAAATTTCATGTTCCACGCAGTCCCTCAGGAACATGAAAGACAGGAGGTCTTAAGACTCTTAATGCACCAAACTCCTTCATGCCTCATGACCCCTTCACCTTTTGCCTTTTCCAGTTAAGGTTTTCCCTCTCTCTTTCACTCAGTGATCTCCTACTCACTCTTCAGATTTCCACAGAAATTTTACCTCATCATGAAAGTATTGTCTAATTTTCTCAGATTAAATTGGGTAATAAATGCTCATAGTCCACCAGAATAATCATTTATAGTTATTATTTCTAAATACACCGAATGAAAATTTTATTTTCTTCTTTTATACCATTGAAATTATTTGAGGACAAGAACCATGTCTTCTTTGAACATTTTTACATCTCAAATGCCAAAGAAAGTTCACAGTTGTAGCAGTTTCTCAGTAATTTATTCCACAGTGTTTGATGGGTAAATCAATGAATAAATATACTTAACTGAGTAACTCAAGTATTGGAGCTGGTGTTGGTGTCACAAAGAGACTAGTATGTTTGACCTAACATTTTCCCTTTTAGTTTATCACCACTATTTATTGAAAAGGATAGGAAGAAAATGTCTTGTAAGTCTAAACAGGAGAATGCATACTAGAGTTTATTCAGAAGAAAATCCCTGTCAAGGGTCAAATAAAATATAGATTTAGCAGATTAATTTATGTTACTGGTTTCTAGTTCTCTTCAAGGAGCACCTTTGTGTGGATAGCATAAGTTCATTTAAAATGATGAAGAAGATTCTGCCATGGTCACTTGAGTTGGTCAACCTATCTATCTTCGTGCATTGAATTAAGTTACAAAGCCATTTGAAAATGGAGTAAAAAGAGAGCATTTGCCAATGTGTTAATATCATTGAGAATCAATTATTTTTATAGGACTGTACAAAATACTGGATAATGTGGAATGTTCATGTGTGTATGTGTGTGTGTGTCTGAATGCTAAAATGTGAGGAAGGGTTCTTAAGAAGTAGAACATATACTTAACTTTGCAGAGAGTGAGTTTGTTCAATCATGTCTTTCAAAAATAGAAGGTGAAGATTTTCATTCTTGAATCTGTGTCATCAGGCTTCCAGGTTGATAAATAAATTCTTTTTTAGTTTTCTTCATAAAACACATTTGCTATATATGATTTTTATGTCCAGTGTGCCTTGTACATAATTAAAAATAAATTGGCATTCATGGTATAAAATATACTATTTCCTGAAATCATTTATCATTCTTGAGAAATAAATTATAATACTACCAAGTAGCACTTATTAACTGCGACCTTATAAATCCTCACAAGAACTCAATAAATTAGGATTCCTTTTATGCCCATTTTATAGATGAGGAAACTGAGACTTAAATAACTTATGTGACTTGTTTAAGGCTCCACAGCTTAAGTAAGGGAGCAGGGGACTGAACCCAGAAAGTCTGATTTTAAATCATCCCTCCTATAAACTGTAGGCATTGAAGCTCAGACATTTTCCAAACCATTCATACTTTCAGCAAACGTGCATACCTTGGTTATTTTGTGCCAGACACTATGTTAAGCACTAGGAATTTAAACTTCTTCTCATAAGGAGTTCATCACAGAATTTAGTAATGTGTGAGAAAGAAGTAATCAAGTAAAGAAGGAAATATGGTTCTTTAAGGCAAAGTAAACAAAACAAACAAGACAAAACATTAGAAAAATTATGGTATATTGAGGATTGAAAGTAGTTTACTTAAGCTAGGACAAAAATTATAATATTACAATTCAGGAAGTGATGAGTGAGGATGCTACATTTGGTAATACAAGTGTCAAAACCTCAACTGCCTTATACTGCATACAAATGACTTTGGACTTTGCTCTGAGGACAATGGAAGTTTCAACATCCTTTCATTTTCAACCTTCAATTTGAAGAACTACATACTTTTTTTTTTAATTTTAGGAGATCCATTCCTATGCTATCAGTGTAAATCATGTAATGAGGGATTGTTGGCATAAGTTCCTGTGAAATTGTTGAGATTTTTAGTAACTAAAGGCCATGATAGTATTAAAAAATAGAGGTCATTTTTGAGAACCACTAAGGAACTCAGTTAATTAGATTAGAAATTAATGGGTGAGGGTTTTCCTGGGTATGAAAACATCATTTTATTAACTTGCTGGCCTTTATTAAAATATTCAGATTGATGCATATATTTTAGAAATTTTAAATTATAGTTGGAAACTGTCATCTAAAATATTCTTCTAATCAGACAGATATTGTCATTCCATGATCTTGTCAACCATTTGAAAGTTGAAGATAGTTTAGGTGTTGTCTAGCCTTGCCTAGCCTCCCCAAATCCCTGCAGTGTCTCTTGAGGAAGCTTTTTGTTCATAAAAAAATGACTTTGATTTTTGCAATATTTAGATAAATCTTTGCAGAAACACCTTTAGAGTGATGCTGATAAACTAAGGTTCATATATATTCACCAATTCTGAACCAATCATCTTTTTACAGAAACACACAACGTCATTCAAAGATGTCTGTTTTGCTACCTCTATGTTTCATCAATATCCTGCTATCTCCACAATGGCAGGGAGAGGAATGCAATTACTCTGCTAGCCGTAGCTTGGTTACTGATTTCTTTGGAACTCAATGTTTACTAAAGAAAGCTTCTTTATTTTGCTAGGCATAATACAGCACAAGAGGAGCTCCTATTTCCCTCCAGGAGTTGCAAACTCCAGAAAGTTGAAGTGAACTTATTGTAGAGATTCGACACTTCTCCAATGTTAATATATTTTCAGTCTAATTTCATTGCACATTAGTACGTGCTTGAAATATCAACCACTCTCTTATTGTGGTTACCAGATTTAGGTTAACTTTGCATTTCTTAGTGTTTGCTAAAGAGTGAATGCCTCATATCATGCCAATTTTATTTATTTGGGTTTTATTTGATTTAACTAAACATGACAGCAGCACTTTCGATTAACAGCTTTAGTTCTCTAAGACCCCATGGACAGAGAGAGGCGAACAGCAAAGTTCTCTGATGACATTCAGGATTTAACACTGAACATTTAATTGGAATTTAAACCTTTTTGGTAAAATAATTGTGTGTGTGTGTGTGTGTGTGTGTGTGTGTATGAATGTAAAATTGAACATAAAACTATTGCCAAATATTCCAAGGGCAAAAGTATTTCAAAAACTGATATTAGCTTGTATGTAAATGATGGGAAATATCTTTCAATGATCAATTTATGCATTACTAGAGCATGAAAGCCCTATCTTACAGTAAAATTAAATGCATTCAACTCTTCTTGTTTGGGTTTTTTTAAAAGCAGATGTCAAAAAGTGCACACTTGGGCTTCCCTGGTGGCGCAGTGGTTGAGAGTCTGCCTGCTGATGCAGGGGACACGGGTTTGTGCCCTGGTCCGGGAGGATCCCACGTGCCGTGGAGCGGCTGGGCCCGTGAGCCATGGCCGCTGAGCCTGTGCGTCCAGAGCCTGTGCTCCGCAACGGGAGAGGCCGCAACAGTGAGAGGCCCGTGTACCAAAAAAAAAAGTGAACTCTCTTACAGATTAAATTTTCGAGTGCAAATAATTTAAATTTTATCGTAGCTATCTGTAAGTTGGCATTTTGGAAGGTGTTTTGATTAATTTTATTTGATCAATCATTAATATTTTATTATAATTAAATAGAGTAAGGAAATTAATTCTTGATGGTGTTCTGAATTTGTGCTAGTCCAAGGAACTTAATATTTGCAACTCATCAGGATGAAATAAGCCATATCTTTCAATCACTGCATCAGAAAATTGGTTAAATGACTTCCTTTGAAAATAATTTTATTCCTTTATACTTACATATGAAACCAATATTGATGCTAGAGAGGAGAATAGAGGTTTCCAAGCCAAGAAACCTAGCCATCTTAGATGAATACCAAGGAACTGATATTTGCATAAGAGAATAATGAAACTGATTAAGAAAAGCAAAATTTTGTCAAGCCCGAGATATAATTGAAATATGTGTGTCTGTTTTTGTGCATTTAAACTAAAAATGAAAAGGTAACAAAATTGTGAATACATAATTTAAATAGTATTCTCATCTGAAAGGGGATGAAAATATGATAAGGAAAGGCACATTATTAGATACATGTTACTTGTAATGAGCTAGTTTGTAGGTTGAGTGGTTGGTTCACTAAAATTAAATTATTAAATTAATATCTAAACAAAAATTAAAAAGGAAAGCTTTTGATTCTTAGCTCAGACAGGTAGGAAGTTAAAAAAAAATTACTCCCACACATAACAAGGAAAAGGCTGGATGGAGTACAAATTAATAACTCTCTGGAACACATTAGAGAACTGAATTCTCAAGGCATCTAAGTAAACCAAGAACTGGGAGAACCAGGCTTTTGTAGGGAGGCAAAGTAATAAGAATACTTCCTTAAATTGAGCAGGTGCTGCTGGACATGAAATAGCCAGTAAGAACTGAGCTGAAATGCCTTATATTATTGTTAAAGGCCAAATGTGGGCTATGTGAAAGTGTTAATCCCTTGGGGATTACAGATTTAGGGAATATTCACATCACTTACTGACTTTCTCCATGACGTTGACTAGGCACTCACAGGGAAGTTTGGAGAGAAGCCTGAGAAATCTTCCCTTGTGATGCTGGCTACAGGGGGGGAATAGCTTAAACTGCTGAAACTTCACTGAGATTCATCTCATATTTCCCCTCTATGGAACAAAAACCTTAGTCTCCAGTAAAAGAATAATGCATATTGTCATCTTAGGGAACTGGGTAACATTTGATGCTGGGGAAAAAGAAAAGGAGCAAAAAATAAATTATCTGCCCCAGAGGAGAGACATGGATAAGTGCTAAACCCACCATTACAAATGGAGAAGGGTCAAAGTAATTTTGAAGACCCTGCACATGGGACCCTTGGACAATCTGCTTGCATAAGACTAAGGCTAAATTGGAACATTAGAGAATAGTTTCTCTCATTGATTTCTACTTCCAGAATAATAAGAATTAGATGTAACTGTAGAATATAATTGAGAGAGTTTCAGGAGACATATGCATTTTTAGATGCAATGAGAAAGGAAAAAAGTAAAGGTGAAATGTTGAACAGAACAGACATTGAGAAAATAACTTCAGGAATCCCAATCTATACCATAAATATCAAGTATCAAGAGGAATTTGAAATCTGTGCTACCCTAGCAACAATAGGCCAGCCCAATTCTCAGTTAGATTGACATAAGCCCCAACACTAAAATAATAGCAGAAATCAAGCAGCATTAATCACCATGCATAGACTCTTTACCTCAGCCTCTACTGTTTTACATAACATGTCCCTCTTTCCCCCAATAGTTAGGTGATGTAAGAAAAGGCAAGAAAAAAAAAAACTACAAAACAACAAAGAGACCATTAGAACCTACGTGTATGACACATATGTTGAAAATATACAACAGGAAATTTAAAATTACTATGTTAAATGTGTTAAGGGCCTAAACTAAACAGGTAGACAATGCATAAGATAAGATGGGTAAAATTAAATAAAAGGTAACACAGGTGAAGCCTGACTTTGATGGGCTCATCAGTAGACACAACACAATTAATGAAAGAATAAGTGACCCTGAAGACAGGACAATAATAATTACTAAAATATAAAAAGAAAAAGTGAACAAAAATAAAATAACATAGCTTTTCGATATTTGGGAGAAGAAATATGTGGCAATATCTATTGGACTAACATGTAAGTAAATGGAATCTCAGAAGAAGAAAGGGCAAAAAAATTATTTAAAGAGATAATGGATAATTTTTTCCAAAAATTAAAAATAGACTAAAAAAACAAACAAAAAAACCAAAATATCCAAATATGTCATATTTAATATAATAATTAAGACAATGAGACATGTAAAGAAAACAACTGTTTGACACACAGAGGTATAATGGTAAGTATTAGAAACTTCTTTTTGGAAACCATGCAATCTATAAAGAAATAGTGACATTTTTAGAATGAAAAAGGAAAAGAGTAAACTAACAAACAAATAAAACCCTCTCAACTGTGAATTCTATAACCAGTGAGATATCTCAAAAATGAAGACCAAATTTTAAAATTCTCAGATAAAAACTGACAATTTACTTCCAATAAGCCAAATCTGTAAGAAATATTGAAGAAAGTTTTTTAAATAGAAAGAAGTTCTGCCTGACATAAATAAATGAAACTTTGAAAGTGGAATAAGTGTAGAATAAAAGTTATTTATTTAATTTTTTTAGTTTTAATTGCTCTAAAATATAACTGGCCTTTTAAGTGCAGACAAGATGATGCAGAAGAAGACAAACTTGCTATAGACCTCAGCACTGGAGTGACAACACAGCAACAGGATGTTTTATATACCCTCTCCAACCAAACAGACAACCCACACTTAGCATTTCTGATCCCCAGTTTAATAACAACTGTTGTATAGAAAAGCTTATTCCTCCTCGAGGCCAAACAGGTATCTTTCTGGAAACATCAGCTGAGCCAGAAAGGCACCTGCAAGAGGGATCTATAAGTAGACCTGCCATCAATAAGTGGCCAGAGGAAATGTCCTCCTTCCCCTCCATGCCTGAGATTCCCCCAAGAGAGATAATGATGTGGTAGAGCGGAACCTGAAAGAAAAACTCAGCCACAACAAGCTGCTAGTTCTTGGGATACCATGGGTCTTTTTGTCCCAGGGACCTGAGACTTCCCTCATCTGCCCAGAGACATTGGTGCATCTCAGGGTCATGGGCAAAGAGATACCAGCACACAAATTGTCCAGCCAGGGAAGACTCTTTATCCCCTCAGGCCTGGGACTCCTCTCCCTAATTGTAAAACACCCAGAGTCCAAACCGGGGACCTCTTTCTTTGTCTCAGGGAGCAACATCAGGAGAAGTACATGCCCCAGCAGCACCAGATAAGCCAAACACACAACGTAATACCACAAAAGTTCAGAAAGTTAAACGGCAGTTGGAACCACAGCTCATAAATATAGGCCAAACCTACACGTTAAAGCTAATCAAGGTAAGTCTGTTTTAAATTGGACCTAGCTGGGACGTCCATGTTCACCTGCCCTTAGAATCAGTGCTCCTGGTCGTCAGGTGATTTACACCATTGGCTCCTCTGGTTCTTAGGCCTTCAGGTTTGAACTGGGACTGTACCACTAGCTTCCCTGTGCTTCTAGCTAGCAGACAGCAGATCATAGGACTTCTCAGTCACCAGAATTGTGTGAGCCAATCCCGCATAATAAATCTCTTTATAAATAAATAAATAAATAAATAAATATGTATATGTATATATAATATTATAGCACGTTATTTATGGAATCTAAAAACACAGGCATACAAAAACCAATTTTTAAGGTTGCAAATATACTAGGGTGCTAGCCCATGACAAGGGCTGGGAGAGGACAGGTTGCAGGTAGCAGGGTTGAAGGGCAAAGGGAAAAAATGAAAGTGAGAACAAATGATAAATTGAGGGGACTTGCATGGGCCAGTGGGTGTGTTCTGTGCAATGAACAATAGTGAACAACTTACATTTGAGACCCTTTAAAAATTTTATATATATATATATATATATATATATATATAATATTTGTTCTGTTTCTCTGGAGAACTCTGACTAATATAATCAAGATCTCTCAAAATCTATCAGAAAAAAAGTAATTCAATAAGAAATTGGGCTAAAACATAAACAGACATTGAAGTGAAGAGGGCACATAGATGGTGAATAAGCACATGAAAAGATTTACGATATCATTAGCTGTGGCATAAATGTATATTAAAACCACAGTGAAATATCACTATGCATCTATCAGAGTGGCTAAAATAAAAAATATTGACAACACATCCTGTAAGGATGAGAAAAAAATGTATCACCCATACACTGCTGTTGGGAATGTAAAATGGTACAGCCAGTCTGTAAAACATTTTGGCAGTTTCTTATAAAGATAAACTTGCAATTACCATATTAACAAGCAATTACATTCATGGGCATTTATCCCAGAAAGTGAAAACTTATGTTCACCAAACAGTCTATACACAAATGTTCATAGCAGCTTTATTTGTAATAATCCAAAATAGGAAAAAAGTGCAGATGTCCTTCAACAGGTGAATAAACTGGCAAAACATACAAAGGAATACTACTTACAAATATAAAAAGAGTGAAATATTGATACAGAGAAAACAGATGGATCTCTAGAAAATTATGTTAAATGAGAAAAGACAGTCTCAAAGTTTACAGATTTTGTGGTTTCATTTGTAAGACATTTTTTGAGATAAGAAAATATTAGAAATGGAGAAGAGATTAGTGGTTCCCAGGGTTTAGGGAAATGGAGCAGGAGATAGGAAGGCAACAGGGATTCTTGTGATGATAGGACTGTTTATTGTTTTGACTGTGATGGTAGATACACAAACTTACACATGTTATAAAACTGTTTAAAACTAAATGCACGCTCACACACACACACACAGTTTAGTACAAGTAAAGCTGGTGGAATCTGATAAGATTGGTAGGCTGTATCAATTCCAGTAAACTCCATGTGATATTGTAGTATAGTTTTTGTAAACTTTACAATTGGATGCAACTGGGTAAAGTTTACACAGGATTTATTTTATTTATTTATTTATTTATTTATTTATTTATTTATTTATTTATTTATTTATTTATTTATTTGCGGTATGCAGGCCTCTCACTGTTGTGGCCTCTCCTGTTGCGGAGAAGAGGCTCTGGATGCGCAGGCTCAGCGGCCATGGCTCACAGGCCCAGCCGCTCCGCGGCATGTGGGATCTTCCTGGACTGGGACATGAACCCGTGTCCCCTGCATTGGCAGGCGGACTCTCAACTCTCAATAGACACCAAAACTAATTAGCTGACTCTCTGAATCCCACTTTTGTGGTTGAATAACTATTTTTATTTTTATTTAAACTCTTTGCTTTTTGTAGTTTATTGCTCTCATTACAAAATGAAAGTCATGGAGGAAATAATATTAAATACCAACTGTCTTTTTAGTCAATAATATACACTCAAAGGGTAAGGTTACAAAATTAAGCATTTTCCACAAAACATCTAATAGACTTATTGTTCTGTGGATCATAATTTTGAAATGTAGAGATAGAAGTTAGGAAAAGCAGACATATATTGGTATTTCCTTTGTGCCAGGCACAATACTAAGGGCTTTGTATACATTTTCTTACTCAAATCCCTCAAGATCCCTGAGAAAAATGTTGTTTCCTCCATTTTGGAGATAATGAAATTGAAGCCTAAAGAAAAATTCAAAATAATCACAAATAAAAGGGAAACCATGATTTGACTCTAAATATGCTTTATTTTAGTATTTATGTCTATTTTATTTTATTCTAACTTTAATGCCAGCAAAATTAATATAGTAAATATTTGTAACAGAAAGATTTGGATATTTCTACAATTTTGTAAATGCATCTTTGAGATTTCCCATAAAATTCTAGTTTTAAAAGATGTGTACTTCAGAAGATATTGACCTATGGAAAGGGCTTTAAGTTCTCTTGGTCTCATAGTCGTCAATACTTTTAATATAAAGCCATCTCTATTACTTTGTTGAAGATGGTTCCCAAAACTTCTATTCAGATGTCTTTATTGACGAACCCATTTAACACTAAGCACTTGATATTGCATTATCTTAGCCTACGTTTATCACCACTCATGGATTAACACCTGCTCTCCTTAATGGAACAATAACTTCCTCACTGATAGGCTCTATCACTTCTTGCTAAGTAAATATTGACCCACATTATTTACTGGAGAGATTCAAGACATTATCAATTTGTACAGCAGATACTAAATTAAAATAAAGCAATAAATAATAAATACTATGAATTTTTCCTTGTTTATGAAATAGTAGTGATTTCAGCAATTCTCAAAACAAAGATGTTCATTGCATGTTTGATAAAGTGATGACTTCCATCACCCAGAGATGAAGAGAATCCTAAGAAACAAATCCCAAGTACAATATTCCTCTTTACTATTTACAATCTGCCTCTATCCTGTCACACTGGTATAAGTAACCTGAGTTATCTACAAGATTTCTTCAATTTTTCACATGTGAAATTTGGGGTGAGGTTGAGCTTTTAAGAACTTAGCAGGGTCAATTTGTAAGCAAGTGATTCTCTCCAGTGCTGATTTTGCAAGCAAAATATAAACTTCATTACTTCTATGGTGTTTTGAGGTCATGCCACTAAAAATTCATGTGGGAAGTCCAAGATGAAAAAAACCAGAACAGGGAAAGAAATGCATTGCAATAAAAATAATTGGAAGAGTAATAAATAGGCAGGGCAGATCCGACTTCATTTTACATAAATAGCTTTGCCAAAGGTGGTTTCAAAGTGTAGATACTTGTCCCTGCGTTACTTGTGGTAATGCATCTCCCTTTGAGTTTTGACTTCTTGTAGCAGAGACAAAGAAATAATATTTTTTTCAAGGACAAATAATGAAGATTCATCCCCTACATTTTCAAAGTAGATAAAGACAAACTATGCATCTTGCATTGTTTCGTAGAAAATAAATCTCAAAATAGGTGTAGGAATGCTTCCATAAACTTGAGATAGTGTGTATGAAGTTACCCTTTATCAGAATCAAGACATTCCATATTCATAAATATTAGAGTAATAAAAAGAAACAACTCAAATTCACATTTATTAAAATAAAACCTGTTCTTTCCTGTCCTAGTTAGCTACAATTACGTACTCCAGTTTTTTTCTAAGAGAAATCCTGGAGACATTTTCCTTTCAGCCCACCACACCTAACTAGGAATATATATATATTTAATTTCCACTCCCTTTGTGATTACATCAAACTCTTTAGCTCTTTCCTGAAATATTACACCATCTTGCTACATAAATTACTTCCTTCCTTCCATCCTAACTTGGATGCATATATAGGTATTATATTTTGATTATAGACACAATAAAATATCTCCACAACTTCACATGTTCCAGTGGCTTTTCAAGGGCTTCAGAATAATGTCCAAAATCTTAGCATTCTGCATAGCTTGTTCTTAAAACCCTGTCCATCCATACAATCTTACTTTATGCATCCATAGTTTAGTCTCACTGAATTATTGCTTTCCTCCTTACTAATTCCTCACTGAATTATTATTCCCCACTCTGTGTAGTTCTACAAAGGCAAATTTACTCAACTTTTTGACACAGTTAAAAATACTACATTAATTTGCTTATTCTTTTAGTAATTTGGAGCAGGAATTTTTTAAAGAATTATTACTCTTGGCCTGGAATTGTGAGGAAGTATTAAGACTGAGGATATATGATCCATGTGTCCTATATTTTAAGTCAAATAAGCCAAGACCAGGTGGTATCAGTCTTTCTCTCCAAGGTATACCTTGGAGATTTGATCTCATAGTCATAGGGATTTGATAATTCAGGCACCAGTCCTTATCTTCAGTCCCACATCCAATTACTAAGGAGAACAGATCTGTCTTTTGCAGGAATACAGTGGCTGATTATTCTCTCTTTTCATATCCTTTTCTCAAAGATAATTGTACCCATCCTTCTGGATACCAAGGGAATCTAAACAGAATCACAAGTAAAACCGAAGAGCATCTGAAAAATAGGAGGGCTTTCATTTTATGACTCAGTTGGACAATGCTCAGCCAGGAGACCTGTTGATTCATAGTGTACATTTTAGAACATAAAACAGAATTTCTGAAGAGAGATAACTATTGGGGCTCTGCAGTACTATAAGGGAGCAGCAGGATATGGGGCTAGCCATAGGGACTTGCTCAGGAGTGAACCCTTTGTCTTCAGGACTCTTCGAATTTTCATCACTCCACTGCCAAATCCACATGAGGTCCAACAATTACATTAGAGTGCAGCAATCACCTCCAAGGGAAGAAGTGCTCCCTAACATTCAGCATGATAGCTCTGTGATTTTTGTCCTTTTCCTTATTTTGCCCCAAGAACACCCCTGCTGTAGCTTGTACCATGGGAAACAGAGAAGAATAATTTTGAATTGTGTATAAAATCACAGTTCTGAACACAATCAGAAAATATTTTTAGGAAACACAATGAAACTATTTATGATTTAGAAATGGCTAAAACCATAAGGATACTGAGAAAGTAATAACTAAGTAGATGAAAGTGGGTCTGGGTGGGATAAATTGGGGACATATTTTTTTGAAAAATAAAAACATTTACTATTTATAACCCAGTGAGTTCATTATCTGCACACTGGTTCCAAATTAGTTTATGAACAAATATTTGTTGAGCAGTTACCATGTACTAGACACTGATACAGCCCAAGGAACAAAGCATGGGATAAGACAGAGAAGACAAGTTATCCTGAGCTTGCAGGTTGATAAACATTTCCTCATCTCTATAGGCTTCTCTCATGCCCACCCCAGGGCAGAATTAATTCCTCCACTTTCTGATATTTCAAACCACATCTACATAAAACAATATAAGGCAAATTATATTTTTTAAAGTTTCAAATCCTTGTAATTCTTCTTTATTTTAAAGATGCTCTCAATCCAGTGAGGGACAGATTTCTTCCATATATGATTATAAGACTGAAAGTTGAAATGATTGTCTTACTGAGTGAAGTAAGTCAGATGGAGAGACAAATGTCATATGATATCACTTATATGTGATATCTAAAAAAAAAGGTACAAATGAACTTATTTACAAAACAGAGTAACAGATGTAAAAAAAATAATTTATGGTTACCATGGGGGAAATGGAGGAAAGGATAAATTGGGAGATTAGGATTGACATATACACACTACTAAATATAAAATAGATAAATAACAAGGACCTATTGTATAGAAGAGAGGACTTTACTCAATACTCTGTAATGACTTATATGGGAAAAGAATCTAAAATAGTGGATATATGTATATGTATAACTGATTCACTTTGCTGTACAGCAGAAACTAACACAACATGGTAAAGCAACTATACTCCAATAAAAATCAATTTAAGGGCTTCCCTGGTGGCACACTGGTTAAGAATCTGCCTGCCACTGTAAGGGTCATGGGTTCCTAGACCTGGTCCAGGAAGATCCCACATGCCACAGAGCAACAAAGCCCATGTGCCACAACTACTGAGCCTATGTGCCACAACTACTGAAGCCTGTGTGCCTAGAGACCATGCTTCACAAGGGAAGCCACCAAAATGAGAAGCCTGTGCACCACAATGAAGAGTAGCCCCTGCTCGCTGCAACCAGATAAAGCCAGTGCACAGCAAAGAAGACACAACTCAGCCAAAAATAAATAAATAAATTTATTAAAAGAAAAATCAATGTAAAATAAATAATTAGATCTCTTACTATGCAAAAAAAAAAGAAAGAAAGAAAAGAAAAGAAAAAGAGAATGGGTTCAGGGTCAATTCTTGCATCTCTGAAATATGTGACCTGGAAAATTAAGTGATTTGAATTCCTGTCTCCTAGACGAAAATAATAATATCTTCCAAGATTTTTGTGATATATATATCACAATATGTGTGTATATATATACACACACACATATAGGTATATACAACATAGATTATGTGTACATATAATCTATATTAAATTATATGTATTCAATATATATAATATAAAACCCCTGATGTACAGTACCTGTTCACTAATGACTAACCCCTTTCAATGTGTGTTTCATTTGTTTATCTCCTGTATCCAAATCATTCAAATAAAATTTTGGCATATGCAAATATCATACTATATTCAAATAGTGTTCCTATACTCATTTTTATTAATTTACCTCCAATCAAAGGTTCCCTTTGTTCCCTTCATCATTTTTCACAGGGCTTATCCTATTCTTGGTTTAGGTTTTCCAGTCAGAGCCCTTAGATATTCATAGAAATCTTATGTCTTTCTCTACCACTATGTGATTCTCAATTGGTCTTATACACTACTCAGTTTAATAACCAAACTTAACAGAGGCTTTTTTTGTGTGTGTGTGTGGTATGTGGGCCTCTCACTGCTGTGGTTTCCCCCGTTGCGGAGCACAATCTCTGGACACGAAGGCTCAGTGGCCATGGCTCATGGGCTCAGCCCCTCCAGGGCATGTGGGTTCTTCCCAGACTGGGGCACGAACCAGTGCCCCTTGCATCGTCAGGCAGACTCTCAACCACTGTGCCACCAGGGGAGCCCTAGCAGAGGCATTTGTAAGCTATCTGGCTGGAACTATAGTTGTTCTCTTTTTTTCTAAGTATCAGTTATTTACATTTCTGTAGTCATATTCACAGTTGTAAAACCATCTTCTTGGAGCTACATTCTTTATTTAGTCTGATAAGGTCTGTGTGTATCTATTGAGATATTGAAAGTCTATTTTTCTAAAGCCAAAAAGTTTATCTGAATTAAATCCAGTTTAAAAAATGTTATGAATGGTGAAAGGATAAGATGACTTTTAGCAAAGTTTGAGCATTGCTAAATTTTTCTTCTTAGTATGATACAAATAGATGGAGAGATATACCATGTACTTGGATTGGAAGAATCAACATTGTGAAAATGACTCTACTACCCAAAGCAATCTACAGATTCAATTCAATCCCTATCAAACTACCAATGTCATTTTTCACAGAATGAGAACAAAAAATTTCACAATTTGTATGGAAACACAAAAGACCCCGAATAGCCAAAGCAACTTTGAGAACGAAAAACGGAGCTGGAGGAATCAGGCTCCGTGACTTCAGACTATACTACAAAGCTACAGTAATCAAGACAGTGTGGTACCGGCACAAAAACAGAAAGATAGATCAATGGAACAGGATAGAAAGCCTAGAGATAAACCCACATACATATGGTCACCTTATCTTTGATAAAGGAGGCAGGAATGTACAGTGGAGAAAGGAAAGCCTCTTCAATCAGTGTTGTTGGGAAAATTGGACAGGTACATGTAAAAGTATGAGATTAGATCACTCTCTAACACCATACACAAAAATAAGCTCAAAATTGATTAAATACCTAAATGTAAGGCCAGACACTATCAAACTCTTACAGGAAAACATAGGCAGAACACTCTATGACATAAATCACAGCAAGATCCTTTTTGACCCACCTCCTAGAGAAGTAGAAATTAAAATAAAAATAAACAAATGGGACCTAATGAAACTTCAAAGCTTTTGCACAGCAAAGGAAACCATAAACAAGACCAAAAGACAACCCTCAGAATGGGAGAAAATATTTGCAAATGAAATAACTGACAAAGGATTAATCTCCAAAATTTATAAGCAGAACTTGCAGCTCAATAACAAAAATCAAGCAACCTAATCCAAAAATGGGCAGAAGACCTAAATAGACATTTCTTCACAGAAGATATACCGACTGCCAACAAACACATGAAAGAATGCTCAACATCATTAATCATTAGAGAAATGCAAATCAAAACTACAATGAGATATCATCTCACACCAGTCAAAATGGCCATCATCAAAAAATCTAGAAACAATAAATACTGGAGAGGGTGTGGAGAAAAGGGAACACTCTTGCACTGCTGGTGGGAATATGAATTGGCACAGCCATTATGGAGAAAAGTATGTAGGTTCCTTAAAATCTACAAATAGAACTACCATATGACCCAGCAATCCCACTACTAGGCATATAACCTGAGAAAACCATAATTCAAAAAGAGTCATGTACCAAAATGTTCATTGCAGCTTTATTTACAATAGCCCAGAGACAGAAACAACCTAAGTGTCCATCATCTGATGAATGGATAAAGAAGATGTGGCACATATATACAATGGAATATTACTCAGCCATAAAAAAGAAATGAAATTGAGCTATTTGTAATGAGGTGGATAGACCTAGAGTCTGTCATTCAGAGTGAAGAAAGTCAGAAAGAGAAAGACAAATACCGTATGCTCACACATATATATGGAATTTAAGAAAAAAAATGTCATGAAGAACGTAGGGGTAAAACAGTAATAAAGACAGAGACCTACTTGAGAATGGACTTGAGGATATGAGGAGGGGGAAGGGTAAGCTGTGACAAAGCGAGAGAGAGGCATGGACATATATACACTACCAAACGTAAGGTAGATATCTAGTGGGAAGCAGCCGCATAGCACAGGGAGATAAGCTCGGTGCTTTGTGACCGCCTGGAGGGGTGGGGTATGGAGGGTGGGAGGGAGGGAGATGCAAGAGTGAAGGAATATGGGAACACATGTATACGTATAACTGGTTAACTTTGTTATAAAGCAGAAACTAACACACCATTGTGAAGCAATTATACTCCAATAAAGTTGTAAAAACAAAAATTAAGCCTCTTTCTCCACTTAATAATTATAAAGGATTGTCATTCATGACAAAGCAAGGAATTATTTTCTACAGAAGTAGAGAAAGAGAGAGAAAGAAAGATAGTGACGTCTGTTATAGTTGTTATAGGAATTGGTTCTCATAGTTATGGAGGCCAAGATGTCCCATGATATTCTGTCTATAAGCAGAGAACCAGTGATGTAATTAAGTCCAAAAGGGAAGGTCTGAGAATCAGGGTGCCAATCTGAGTCAGAAAACCCAAGATCCAGGAGTACCACCAACATCGAAGGGCAGAAGATGGATATGGCAGGTGAAGCAGAGAGGGTGAATTTGCCCTTCCTCCACATTTTTCTTCTATTCAAGCCCTCAGCTGTTGAGATGATGCCCACCCTTCGTGGTGAGAGCAAATTGTCTTTATTATTCTCCAGACTCAAATGCTAATCTCTTTTGGAGACACCCTCACAGAGGCCCTTAGAAACTGGGCATGCCTTAGTACAGTAAAGTTGACACATAAAATTACCTATCACACTCTATGAGAAGGAATATAACAGAGAGATTAAATGCATCAAAACTTTGGATTCAGACAGACGTGGTTCTATTTCTAAGTTTTGTCATTTATTAGCTGTGTCATGCAAAAAATGTATTTACCCTCAGTTTACTAATTTGTGAAATAGAAATAATAATCGTGCTTATCTAAGAAAGACTGGAAGAGATCCATGAACATTGTCTGGCAATGTTGTTATAGTAATTATGTACCTTATATACATTATCATATTTACTCCTAATAATAGCTAGATAAGTTAGATATTATTATCTTTCCCATTATATATAATAGAAAACTGACTTTCAAAGAATTCATGCAACTTGTAAATATTTAGTGTGAGTTAGTAACAGGTACAGAATTGCATTTCAGTTCTATTTCAATTTAATTTCTAGGTCCATTTATTCCTATTATAAATCCATAAAAGAAGCTTACAGGAATACATCTTTGTTTCTCTAAAATGAATTAATATTTAACTATGAAAATTCAAGCACCAGTACTAGATTAGTGGGAAAGAATTCTTCTGGTATTTCTTATACTGTTAATATAAGAGTACACCTGGTAAGAGTCTGTTATGGCAGACATTTCCCAGAGATAAGCTTATCATCCACCTTCCCCTGTATCATTCCCTAAGGTTCTGCTCTATGAGGTTAATTAATGTGATAATCATCTCTATCAATATTATTTACAAATTAATTGTGTACTTATACAAGCTATTGCATTTACACAATGCTGGTCTTAAAAACATGAGCTACTGGTAAGATCAGGTTTTATGTAAGTCACAGAGAAAGTGCATTTGGGAAGGACTTTGACCCCTTGTAAATCATATTATATAGGTGTCTACATTTTCTTTTTATTTTGTTATTATTGTTTTTATTTTTTGGCTGTTCCATGTGTTGTGTGGGACCTTAGTTCCCCCACCAGTGATTGAACCCGCATCCCCTGCATTGGAAGTATGGAGTCTTAACCACTGGACCTCCAGGAAAGTTCAGGTGTCAACATTTTCTATTTACATATAAGAGTTACTCAAAGCAGAAGATTTAGCATTATTAATCAAGAAACATATTACTAGCGTTCACTCTTACTAGACAATCTACCACAGCTTAAAACACGATTGTATGCAATTTAAATTAAAAATTTAAGTTATGAAGTTTTTCTTAAACAGACTGAAGACTTGGGTAGGGATTCAAAGAACTTGGTTTTGAGTCTCTGGTCTATTATCAACTCTCTATCAAAGTTTAGGCAAATCACTCCTCTCTGCAAATAAGTTTACTACCAAATGGGGAGCCCAGGTGTTTCTAGCCTCTTTCATTAAAAGATAATGATCTATTATTTACCAAGAACAATATCCATTAATCATTTCCTACTTTATTGTAATTTCTAATTTTATTTCATTCCTGCCTTAAATATTTCCATTATTAGCAAAAAAAAAAAAAAAAAAAAAAAAACAAGAAAAAAACAGTAACCATTTCTATATCATCTTTCTTCAGGTGCTTGAAATGGATTTTTATCACTTTCTCAAACTCAAAAATCACTTGATTCTTCTCAGAAACAAAAGACAAAGTATGTAAAATTTTGTCAGATTTAAAAACCAAATTAATTTTGTTTTAAGAAATATTTTATAACATTATAAATCATCACCAAGCATTATATACATATATGTATATATATAGTAGAAAAACAAATAAGACATAATCTTATTTTAATAATAATTATATAATAATAATAATAATAATATTATATAAAGCACCTGAATAGTCAGTTTCCTGGCATATATTCTTCTTTCTAAGGAATAGCTTCCAAATTTTCTAAAATGTGATTTTCTTATGTTAAAAACCATCACACACTTCCGGGTAAGATGGTGGAAGAGTAAGACGCGGAGATCACCTTCCTCCCCATGGATACACCAGAAATACAGCTACACGTGGAACAACTCCTACAGAACACCTACTGAACGCTGGCAGAAGACCCCAGACCTCCCAAAAGGCAAGAAACTCCCCACATACCTGGGTAGGGTAAAGCGGAGAGATTCCCGCACAGAGGAGCGGTGCCGAGCGGCACTCACCAGCCCGAGAGGATTGTCTGCTCCCCCGCCGGGGCGGGCGGCGCTGGAGCTGAGACTCGGGCTTCGGTCAGAGTGCAGGGAGAGGACTGGGGCTGGCGGCGAGAACTCAGCCTGAAGGGGGCTAATGTGCCACAGCTAGCCGGGAGGGAATCCGGGGAAACTCTGGAGCTGCCGAAGAGGCAGGAGACTTTTTCTTCCCTCTTGGTTTCCTGGTGCGCGAGGAGAGGGGATTAAGAGTGCCGCATAAAGGAGCTCCAGAGACGGGAGCGAGTCGCGGCTGAAAGCGCGGAGCCCAGAGACGGGCGTGGGACGCTGGGGCTGCTGCTGCCGCCGCCAAGAAGCCTGTGTGCGAGCGCAGGTCACTGTCCACACCGCCCTTCCAGGAGCCTGTGCAGCCTGCCACTGCCGGGGTCCCGGGATCCAGGGGCGGCTTCCCTGGGAGAACGCACGGCACGCCTCAGGCTGGTGCAACGTCACGCCGACCTCTGCCGCTGCAGGCTCGCCCCGCACTCCGTGCCCCTCCCTCCCGCCCGGCCTGAGTGAGCCAGAGCCCCTGAAGAGGCTGCTCCTTTAACCCTGTCCTGTCTGAGCGAAGAACAGGCGCCCTCCGGCGACCTACATGCAGAGGCGGGGCCAAATCCAAAGCTGAGACCCAGGAGCTGTGAGAACAAAGAAGAGAAAGGGAAACCTCTCCCAGCAGCCTCAGAAGCAGCGGATTAAAGCTCCACAATCAACTTGATGTACCCTGCATCTGTGGAATACATGAATAGACAACAAATCATCCCAAATTGAGGAGCCAGGAGTCAGTGCAGTGCCTCTGAGGTGGGAGAGCCAACTTCAGGACACTGGTCCACAAGAGACCTCCCAGCTCCACACAATATCAAACTCAACAGCAGCACCCAGCTTCACTCAACGACCAGCAAGCTATAGTGCTGGACACCCTATGCCAAACAACTAGCAAGACAGGAACACAATGCCACCTATTAGCAGAGAGGTGGCCTAAAATCAAAGAAAGTCCGCAGACAATCCAAAACACACCACCAGACATGGACCTGCCCAACAGAAAGACAAGATCCAGCCTCATCCACCAGAACACAGGCAGTAGTCCCCTCCACCAAGAAGCCTACACAACCCACTAAACCAACCTTAGCCACTGGGGACAGACACCAAAAACAACGGGAACTACGAACCTGCAGCCTGCAAAAAGGAGACCGCAAACACAGTAACATAAGCAAAATGAGAAAACAGAAAAACACACAGCAGGAGAAGGAGCAAGATAAAAACCTACCAGACCTAACAAATGAAGAGGTAATAGGCAGTCTACCTGAAAAAGAATTCAGAATAATGATGGTAAAGATGATCCAAAACCTTGGAAATAGAATAGACAAAATGCAAGAAACAGTTAATAAGGACCTAGAAGAACTAAAGATGAATCAAGCATCGATTAAAAACACAATAAATGAAATAAAAAATACTCTAGATGGGATCAATAGCAGAATAACTGAGGCAGAAGAACGGATAAGTGAGGTGGAAGATAAAATAGTGGAAATAACTGATGCAGAGCAAAATAAAGAAAAAAGAATGAAAAGAACAGAGGACAGTCTCAGAGACCTCTGGGACAACATTAAACGCACCAACATTCGAATTATAGGGGTTCCAGAAGAAGAAGAGAAAAAGAAAGGGAGTGAGAAAATATTTGAAGAGATTATAGTTGAAAACTTCCCTAATATGGGAAAGGAAATAGTTAATCAAGTCCAGGAGGCACAGAGAGTCCCATACAGAATAAATCCAAGGAGAAATACACCAAGACACATATTAATCAAACTGTCAAAAATTAAACACAAAGAAATCATATTAAAAGCAGCAAGGCAAAACCAACAAATAACACACAAGGGAATCCCCATCAGGATAACAGCTGATCTCTCAGCAGAAACTCTACAAGCCAGAAGGGAGTGGCAGGACATAATTAAAGATGAAGGAGAAAAACCTGCAACCAAGATTACTCTAGCCAGCAAGGATCTCATTCAGATTTGATGGAGAAATTAAAACGTTTACAGACAAGCAAAAGCTGAGAGAGTTCAGCACCACCAAACCAGCTTTACAACAAATGCTAAAGGAACTTCTCTAGGCAAGAAACACAACAGAAGGAAAAGAACTACAATAACGAACCCAAAACAATTAAGAAAATGGGAATAGGAACATACATATCAATAATTACCTTAAATGTAAATGGACTAAATGCTCCCACCAAAAGACACAGACTGGCTGAATGGATACAAAAACAAGACCCATATATATGCTGTCTACAAGAGACCCACTTCAGACCTAGAGACACATACAGACTGAAAGTAAGGGGATGGAATAAGATATTCCATGCAAATGGAAACCAAAAGAAAGCTGGAGTAGCAATTCTCATATCAGACAAAATAGACTTTAAAATAAAGACTATTAGAAGAGACAAAGAAGGACACTACATAATGATCAAGGGATCAATCCAAGAAGAAGATATAACAATTGTAAATATTTATGCACCAAACATAGGAGCACCTCAATACATAAGGGAAATATTAACAGCCATAAAAGGAGAAATCGACAGTAACACAATCATAGAAGGGGACTTTAACACCCCACTTTCACCAATGGACAGGTCATCCAAAATGAAAATAAATAAGGAAACACAAGCTTTAAATGATACATTAAACAAGATGGACTTAATTGATATTTATAGGACATTCCATCCAAAAACAACAGAATACACATTTTTCTCAAGTGCTCATGGAACATTCTCCAGGATAGATCATATCTTGGGTCACAAATCAAGCCTTGGTAAATTTAAGAAAATTGAAATCGTATCAAGTATCTTTTCCGACCACAATGCTATGAGACTAGATATCAATTACAGGAAAAGAGCTGTAAAACATACAAACACATGGAGGCTAAACAACACACTACTTAATAACGAAGTGATCACTGAAGAAATCAAAGAGGAAATTAAAAAATACCTAGAAACAAATGACAATGGAGACACGACGACCCAAAACCTATGGGATGCAGCAAAAGCAGTTCTAAGAGGGAAGTTTATGGCAATACAATCCCACCTTAAGAAACAGGAAACATCTCGAATAAACAACCTAACCTTGCACCTAAAGCAATTAGAGAAAGAAGAACAAAAACATCCCAAAGTTAGCAGAAGGAAAGAAATCATAAAAATCAGATCAGAAATAAATGAAAAAGAAATGAAGGAAACGATAGCAAAGATCAATAAAACTAAAAGCTGGTTCTTTGAGAAGATAAACAAAATTGATAAACCATTAGCCAGACTCATCAAGAAAAAAAGGGAGAAGACTCAAATCAATAGAATTAGAAATGAAAAAGGAGAAGTAACAACTGACACTGCAGAAATACAAAAGATCATGAGAGATTACTATAAGCAACTCTATGCCAATAAAATGGACAACCTGGAAGAAATGGACAAATTCTTAGAAATGCACAACCTGCCAAGACTGAATCAGGAAGAAATAGAAAATATGAATAGACCAATCACAAGCACTGAAATTGAAACTGTGATCAAAAATCTTCCAACAAACAAAAGCCCAGGACCAGATGGCTTCACAGGCGAATTCTATGAAGCATTTAGAGAAGAGCTAACACCTATCCTTCTCAAACTCTTCCAAAATATAGCAGAGGGAGGAACACTCCCAAACTCATTCTACGAGGCCCCCATCACCTTGATACCAAAACCAGACAAGGATGTCACAAAGAAAGAAAACTACAGGCCAATATCACTGATGAACATAGATGCAAAAATCCTCAACAAAATACTAGCAAACAGAATCCAACAGCACATTAAAAGGATCATACACCATGATCAAGTGGGGTTTATTCCAGGAATGCAAGGATTCTTCAATGTACGCAAATCAATCAACGTGATACACCATATTAACAAACTGAAGGAGAAAAACCATATGATCATCTCAATAGATGCAGAGAAAGCTTTTGACAAAATTCAACACCCATTTATGATAAAAACCCTGCAGAAAGTAGGCATAGAGGGAACTTTCCTCAACATAATAAAGTCCATATATGACAAACCCACAGCCAGCATCGTCCTCAATGGTGAAAAATTGAAACCATTTCCACTAAGATCAGGAACAAGACAAGGTTGCCCACTCTCACCACTCTTATTCAACATAGTTTTGGAAGTTTTAGCCACAGCAATCAGAGAAGAAAAGGAAATAAAAGGAATCCAAATGGGAAAAGAAGAAGTAAAGCTGTCACTGTTTGCAGATTACATGATACTATACATAGAGAATCCTAAAGATGCTACCAGAAAACTACTAGAGCTAATCAATGAATTTGGTAAAGTTGCAGGATAAAAAATTAATGCACAGAAATCTCTGGCATTCCTATATACTAATGATGAAAAATCTGAAAGTGAAATCAAGGAAACACTCCCATTTACCATTGCAACAAAAAGAATAAAATACCTAGGAATAAACCTACCTAAGGTGACAAAAGACCTGTATGCAGAAAATTATAAGACACTGATGAAAGAAATTAAAGATGATACAAATAGATGGAGAGATGTACCATGTTCTTGGACTGGAAGAATCAACATTGTGAAAATGACTCTACTACCCAAAGCAATCTACAGATTCAATGCAATCCCTATCAAACTACCAATGGCAGTTTTCACAGAACTAGAACAAAAAAATTCACAATTTGTATGGAAACACAAAAGACCCCGAATAGCCAAAGCAATCTTGAGAACGAAAAATGGAGCTGGAGGAATCAGGCTCCCTGACTTCAGACTATACTACAAAGCTACAGTAATCAAGACAGTATGGTACTGGCACAAAAACAGAAAGATAGATCAATGGAACAGGATAGAAAGCCCAGAGATAAACCCACGGACATATGGTCACCTTATCTTTGATAAAGGAGGCAGGAATGTACAGTGCAGAAAGGACAGTCTCTTCAATAAGTGGTGCTGGGAAAACTGGACAGTGACATGTAAAAGTATGAGATTAGATCACTCCCTAACACCATACACAAAAATAAGCTCAAAATGGATTAAAGACCTAAATGTAAGGCCAGACACTATCAAACTCCTAGAGGAAAACATAGGCAGAACACTCTATGACATAAATCACAGCAAGATCCTTTTTGACCCACCTCCTAGAGAAATGGAAATAAAGACAAAAATAAACACATGGGACCTAATGAAACTTAAAAGCTTCTGCACAGCAAAGGAAACCATAAACAAGACCAAAAGACAACCCTCAAAATGGGAGAAAATATTTGCAAATGAAGCAACTGACAAAGGATTAATCTCCAAAATTTATAAGCAGCTCATGCAGCTCAATAGCAAAAAAATAAACAACCCAATCCAAAAATGGGCAGAAGACCTAAATAGACATTTCTCCACAGAAGATATACAGACTGCCAACAAACACATGAAAGGATGCTCAACATCTTTACTCATTAGAGAAATGCAAATCAAAACTACAATGAGATATCATTTCACACCAGTCAGAATGGCCATCATCAAAAAATCTAGAAACAATAAATGCTGGAGAGAGTGTGGAAAAAAGGGAACACTCTTGCACTGCTGGTGGGAATGTGAATTGGTACAGCCACTATGGAGAACGGTATGGAGGTTCCTTAAAAAACTACAAATAGAACTACCATATGACCCAGCAATCCCACTACTGGGCATATACCCTGAGAAAACCATAATTCAAAAAGAGACATGTACCAAAATGTTCATAGCAACCCTATTTACAATAGCCCGGAGATGGAAACAACCTAAGTGTCCATCATCGGATGAATGGGTAAAGAAGATGTGGCACATATATACAATGGAATATTACTCAGCCATAAAAAGAAATGAAATTGAGCTATTTGTAATGAGGTGGATGGACCTAGAGTCTGTCATACAGAGTGAAGTAAGTCAGAAAGAGAAAGACAAATAGAGTATGCTGACACATATATATGGAATTTAAGAAAAAAAAATGTCATGAAGAACATAGGGGTAAGACAGGAATAAAGACACAGACCTACTTGAGAATGGACTTGAGGATATGGGGAGGGGGAAGGGTAAGCTGTGACAAAGTGAAAGAGCGGCATGGACATATATACACTACCAAACGTAAGGTAGATAGCTAGTGGGAAGCAGCCGCATAGCACAGGGAGATCAGCTCGGTTCTTTGTGACTGCCTGGAGGGGTGGGATAGGGAGGGTGGGAGGGAGACGCAAAAGGGAGGGGATATGGGAACATATGTATATGTATAACTGATTAAATTTGTAAAATAAAATAAATCATATGGGGGGGCTTCCCTGGTGGCCCAGTGGTTAAGAAAAAAAAAAAAAAAAAAAAAAAAAAAAAACATCACAGACAATGTTGTTATCATTTTCTCTGAATAAGTCTATTATTCTGAAAATATTCATGTATTATATTAACAACAATTGCAGATCAGATCCTTCAATTTTGTTTTTCCTGCAGCACAGTTTGGGGTAGTAGAGAGTATTTAAATAAAAACTTTCTTTACATTCTCCTTACTAGTTTAAGTTATTCAAAATAATTTATTTTAAAACTGTGGTAAAAACTTCATTCTGTTCATTTCAGCACTTTAGATGGAACTGAGTTTGCCAGGTAGCAGATTAAATTATCCATTGAATTACAATAGTCCAAAGAGGTCAACTGCTGGATGAGATTTTTTTCTCAGCCCAGATTTTTAGTAAACAATATCTTTTATTATATTATTTTCCCTTCTTAACATTGCTCAAAGTCACTTTTCCTTTTCATATAATAAAGTAAAATAAAATAGTCATATATGTTAGCTCTAGGAAAGACTCTAAGAGTTATCTAGTTCAATGATCTATTTTATTTTATTTTATAAAATAAAATGCACAACTCCAGGAGTAAATAATCAGTCTCAAGATCACAGAGTGAATTTGATTTTTAGTTATGATTCTGACTCCAGTGAAGATACTCAGATTTCTATTTTTGGGTCAGTTCCTCATCTTCAAAACCTTTCACATTCATTAGTGTTAACTGACTTACAACCATAAAGTAGACTCAAACAATTTAGAGTAGATTCCAAAAAGCTAATGCCAACAAGATATTTTCTTATAAACCCTTAGTTTCTGGTGAATTAAACTCATGGGAAACCTCCTTTCAACCTGTTGTGGAAAATTGAAACTTTTTCTGACCTATAATATAGAAGTTTGACTTGTATCTTCTGTTGAAAAGATGCCTTTATGGTCATGAAGTTAGAATTCTTGCTCATACTTCCAGTGGATTCCAAGAGCAGTTCCTATTTGAATTCTTCACAAAAGCAGTGAGCATAAGAGGGTATGTTCATAAATACTTCATTGTTTTAGCTGTACCTTAAGTAATAAATATTCTTGGTTTTGTGACTTTTGGTTTCTAAACATAAGGCCCACTTTTTTCCATTATAAAACAGCTTTAAAACTATTATTTTTATTTTTTCCTCCTAGTATTCATCTAGAATTACCTATGACTTAAGAGTGTCCAGTTTAAACTGATAAAATGAGAGCAAACAAATTTAAATTAAGTCTGAATTTTAGGCTCATGACAGGTGCTCTAAGAATGGCCCATGAGAGGTGTTCAAAACTGCTTCCTATATTCAGTCATAGGAATCATCTGCATCTTCACATAGCTTATGGGGAATTTCTGTGCATATAGTTATTGTGTGAGGTATTAGTAGATGTTGATATTGGAAACTCAACAGATTCTGTGCTGGTTTCAGAACTCAGACTTTCTGTTAGACTATAGCAAAGTGAATATACTTTCTTATATATGCATCTATAAAGTGATGTTAAGAATATTGATTTTTCTTGTATGAGAATTTTAGGAGTAAAGTTGTATATGGCAGAATGAGTAATAATAGGAATTAAAATTAATTAATTATAATTAGCTCCTACTATTTGTAATAAAGAGCAAAATATCACTGAAACTTTATGTTGCTATATAAGTGAATAAATTATGATTAAATTCATGTGTGTTTCATAAGAGGTAAATGAAAAAACTTAAAATACTTATATCAATAATCAATACCTGATATATATGTGCATGCATGTGCATGTCTGTCTGTATTTATACATGTGTGTGTAAAATATATTATAAATATTATGATATATGTATATATATATTATATGCCTAGTATATGAATGCTGAAAATATTATTATTCTTGTATATGCAAACATATACAAGAATGCTAAGTGGTGCAAAGACCTTTCAGAATTTCAAATAGCTCTTTGAAGTAGAACTGTTAAGAAAATTTGGTAAGGTTATTTGAGCAGTATTACTATTCAAAAAGCAAATAAAAAAACAGAGTAATTTAAAAGTAAGAATATAATTTATAGACAGCTTTCAAAAAGATAAAAAAGTCTGGATTGAATATCCTAGATAAGGACTTATATTAGAAGCCATGTTTAAGGAAGAAGAAATTCATTATTTGAAAATATTAAAAGATTTTAGCAGATGTAAAGGAATGTCAATCATCTCATTTATTCAGTTAATGAGTACAGTTTCACCAATTATTCAGACTAGAAGTAAAATTCACCTACGGCTTCCACTAAGCAAATGGTTCAAACCAGTGTTTATGAAGGATTTGGTTATACTGTTTGTCCTCTGTTAAATCCTGCAATGGCAAACAAACTAATGACCAAGTTTCAATTCAGGTTTACCCATTAGTATCATAAGCTCTGCTGAAATCATCCCTCTTTATCCCTTTGTGTGGTATATCTATTACTGAACACATTTAGACTCAAAAAAAAAAAAAAAGAAAAAAGAAAAAAAGAAAAAAAACACAGGTATCAGCTCATTGTTCAACTAGCATATAAGCATGTTTCAGACAGAGCACCAGCAACTTTTACTTCTTCCTTGCTTTCTGGCCAATCGTATGTGCTAAAAATGATTTGTTTCCCTGAGAAACATTTTGTGTTGTGATGGTAATGGTAGTATTAAATTTTCCCATATTTCTCTGGTGTATGCTGTTTAAACTGTAAAATAATTAATATAATTTTTTTGCCAAATGTTTTTTTTTGAGAAAAATGTATTTTATAAACGCTTGAAAAAGCACCTTTCATGCTATTTTGCATGGTAACAGACAAGGATTCATGGTGTTTTTTGATGAAAAAGTAAACTTCTAGCTGTGAAATGTACCTCTGTGCCATAATTCTCTTAGCTTGCAGATGCCATTATTTGTATTGAATAGACTCACCTTAACCACTCAAAATTATATTTTCAATATTTTTCAACTCACGAAGATTATTTTCACTAAAATATAAAGGGAAAGGGATGTTACTAAATATAACTTCAATTTAATCAAATGTGGAATCTCTGTGGTAATAAAAATATGATCAAAAGCCTTTTATTGCTATCCTTCAGCTTCTGCCTGAAGAGTGTTTGGGGACTTTAAGACATCTCAGTCTTAAACATGAGGCTTCTTCATGGTCTTCTATATTACCATTGATTAATTAATTACATTTTAAATCTCTGTAGTTTGAGCAAAAACTCAAGCAACAAACTTTCAAATTATTAATAATGTCAACCTTCTAATTTCCAAAGCTGACAAATGCAGCCCTACATGTTGTTTAAGTATTTAAATGCTTTCATACAAGCTGATAAATACCTCACGTTGAAGCTGTCACCCACCTTGGTGCTGTATCAGATCTCCCCTTGCAAGAAATGCCCCATAATCCACCAAACAATAAAGACAAATCTAACGGGACTCTGCTCCAACACTATATGCAGCTTCGGTTCTGATATGCAGGTACCCATTCTTCACAAATTGTTAAATATTATAAATATCATTCTTGTTACCCCCAACCTATATTTCCTTCAAATATTCCATGAAAGAATAAATGAAGGAAGGACAAAGTTACATTACTAGCAATAGTGAGAGTCGTCCTGCTTCAGTTATGTCCAGGAAATGTGCTCAGTGAGTCATTAAGTCTGTTCTTCCAGCAAACACACACCACTGAAAGGAGAAAGAGGAGGAGAAGAAGGAGGAGACAGAATAGACAGACAGGCAGGTGGGTGACATGGATTGTTGAGCCTTTCCAATAATAACTCTTGAGTTGGAGAAATATTATTTTATAAACTTTGTACAATGTGCATCTCAAATTTCATCCCATTATCTTCCAGATTATTAGTTTTTGCCTACCATCAGTCAGTTGGCCCTGGAGTTATGAATATTTATCATATATTATCAAAACTCCCTCAAAGACATGGGAAAGGTTATTAGAAACTTAATGAGAGAACTATAACTTTAATTAATATTTATTTTAAATTTTCACAAAGAAAAGGATACAATGAAATGCACCAGTTGTTATAAACAAAGAAATGAAAATTATAAAGCACAGGACTTTTGGAAATTCATTAGTTCAGACCGCATGGCAGCAGGACTAAAACATACGCTTTCAGTATTTATGTACAAGGGGATTGCTATGTTGAGTTTTGGCATAAACAGCTTTGATGGGATAATAAATAGGGATAATAAATTAGGAGTTAAACTCCTGAAGAGAACAAACGACTTCCATTTGCAGAATTATAGACTTATAAAATGTTATACTACCTAAATAGCACCCAGTCCATATTCCAAATTTTACAAGTGAATAAAATGAATGAAGCCCAGAGAAGAGAACTAGCTTACTCATTGTCCAGTATGCAGTGAGTTACTTTAATGGTACATATTTACTTACAATATATCATTTGAGTTTTAGAAATGACTCAGGCATGCATTATTAGTTGTGTCATTTTGAGTATATACCTTGGGTGCTTATCAAATCGGAGGATTTCCTTGATTGGGTTACTTTAAATTTTCCCAGTGAGAATTATTTCTAATTATAAAAAGTCTATTACAACCTCAGTTTTAAGTCTTTAGTGTGATCTATCTATCTATCTATCTATCTATATATATATAAATGAATTTATAATGTATATGCACACATATATATGATTATATTTAGAAATCTAAATTATGGGATTATTGGACACAGAAGTTTTCAGTTATGTTCAGTGTGAGGAAGGGCTGCTGTAGTTGTTTACAGAACCTCTCTCTGGACAAGATGATAGGCAGAGATGACAGGTAACCATAACTCTTTTCTTCAAATGAAATGGCTTTAATTGGAAAGCACCCTTCTAGAGTTTAGTAAAAAATTTTAGAAGACACCTAGAAAGAGATTTTGATGGAAATAGTTCACAGTAACTTTGCAAGTATCACAGCTTTACTTAGTTCTCTCATGTAAAATTTAGTTTGTTTTTAGAGGGAAAAAATACACAGTAATTAGTTGAGACCTATTTGAGAAGAGTAGCTAGCATTCACAAAATGTCATTTTAATCTTCTTTTCCTACTAGAGAGGGGAAAAAGTAAATGTGTGGTGAGTTTAGTTACAAGGTGCTAAACCTGTTAAAGGGAATTGAGATAAGCACCTCTTGGAGGAAAAGAAATGCACTTTAACCATTCTTTCCCTCAGTGTTCTCATTTGTAAATATAACGATAAGAAAATTCATGTTTTAGGACAATTTAATATATCAAAGGATATATTGGTCTTAATTATTTAAAAAATTATTGGAGCACAATAAATGCTTACAAATAATTAATAGTGCTATTAATTCATAATGCCATATCCATTAATTAATTGATGCTTATGTTGTACAGCATGTTATTATATGTATTTGTTAAGATAATAAAGCTGTATCACTTAATTACAGTACATAGTTCAGTTACATACTCGTTTAAAATATCTTCCTATATATATTTCTTCTCTTTTATCCTTGATTAGGCAGTATAATAAAGTGGTTAGAAGTGTAAGTTCTATATTAGAGTACTTGTGGTAAAATACTTCTCCATCACTAACTCTATGATTGTGGACCTTACAAGCCTCTCTATGCCTGGAATTCCTCATCTGTAAAATGGTGGGGAAAAGGGAATAAAACAAACAAACAAAAAAATAGAACTACGTCGTAGACTTTGATGTGTTTCTTTGACAATTAGTTAATACATTAATGTATTTAGAATAAAATCTGTCCTACTTTATGCATTCAACAGATCTGCCTTATTTACTTATTACATTTATTTGTAGTGATGATTTTTATCAGCAGAAAAAAGAAAAATCTTTTTTTATTTTTTTTATTTTTTATTTTTTGCTTTATAACAAATTTAATCAGTTATACATATACATATGTTCCCATATCCCCTCCCTTTTGCATCTCCCTCCCACCCTCCCTATCCCACCCCTCCAGGCAGTCACAAAGAACCGAGCTGATCTCCCTGTGCTATGCGGCTGCTTCCCACTAGCTATCTACCTTACGTTTGGTAGTGTATATATGTCCATGCTGCTCTTTCACTTTGTCACAGCTTACCTTCCCCCTCCCCATATCCGCAAGTCCATTCTCAAGTAGGTCTGTGTCTTTATTCCTGTCTTACCCCTATGTTCTTCATGACATTTTTTTTCTTAAATTCCATATATATGTGTCAGCATACTCTATTTGTCTTTCTCTTTCTGACTTACTTCACTCTGTATGACAGACTCTAGGTCCATCCACCTCATTACAAATAGCTCAATTTCATTTCTTTTTATGGCTGAGTAATATTCCATTGTATATATGTGCCACATCTTCTTTACCCATTCATCCGATGATGGACACTTAGGTTGTTTCCATCTCCGGGCTATTGTAAATAGGGTTGCTATGAACATTTTGGTACATGTCTCTTTTTGAATTATGGTTTTCTCAGGGTATATGCCCAGTAGTGGGATTGCTGGGTCATATGGTAGTTCTATTTGTAGTTTTTTAAGGAACCTGCACACCGTTCTCCATAGTGGCTGTACCAATTCACATTCCCACCAGCAGTGCAAGAGTGTTCCTTTTTTTCCACACCCTCTCCAGCATTTATTGTTTCTAGATTTTTTGATGATGGCCATTCTGACTGGTGTGAAATGATATCTCATTGTAGTTTTGATTTGCATTTCTCTAATGAGCAAAGATGTTGAGCATCCTTTCATGTGTTTGTTGGCAGTCTGTATATCTTCTGTGGAGAAATGTGTATTTAGGTCTTCTGCCCATTTTTGGATTGGGTTGTTTGTTTTTTTGTTATTGAGCTGCATGAGCTGCGTATAAATTTTGGAGATTAATCCTTTGTCAGTTGCTTCATTTGCAAGTATTTTCTCCCATTTTGAGGGTTGTCTTTTAGTATTGTTCATGGTTTCCTTTGCTGTGCAAAAGCTTTGAAGTTTCATTAGGTCCCATGTGTTTATTTTTGTCTTTATTTCCATTTCTCTAGGAGGTGGGTCAAAAAGGATCTTGCTGTGATTTATGTCATAGAGTGTTCTGCCTATGTTTTCCTCTAAGAGTTTGATAGTGTCTGGCCTTACATTTAGGTCTTTAATCCATTTTGAGCTTATTTTTGTGTATGGTGTTAGGGAGTGATCTAATCTCATACTTTTACATGTCCCTATCCAGTTTTCCCAGCACCACAAGAAAAATCTTTAATGTCAGACAGAGAGTTTGAAATTTGAGGAAGAAATCTGGCCATAAGATCCATTCTACGTGCAGAATGAAAGTTGACATAATGGTGAGGCACTGCACAAATATCATGGAACCTAAATTCTAGGACTGCTTCTTGTTTGTGTTTTTAGACAAAGGTTAGGATTGATGTAGAGATTGTACTGTATATAAAACCTAAAGGTCTCCTAGAGTTTACAATAGTTTAAGTATACAGAAAGGATATTGACTATTCTTATTAATAAAGCATGCTCAATATATCTGTCTCTGATTTTTATGTTTATTTATTTACATACTGTCTTAATCCGAAAGCACATTTAAGATGACTTGCAGGGATCTATAAGCTATATTACAATAAACTGAATGTAGATTATAAAGGCAGAAGAAAGTCAAGGTCTAAAGTCATAAACTTCAGCCATGGGGGTAGATGATGTGAAAAACATATCATAGTGTCCTCTCTACTACCTAGAGGTGGAATACACATTTGCCTTTAAATGATACAAATTATGTCAAAAACAAAAATTGAATCCTTGAAGATTCTAATGTCTTCAAAAGAAGATCATGCCCATATCACAGGAACATAAATGTTCTTGACTTGAAGGCCATTTTTTGTAAGGTGAGGTTTGTCAGCAGTTTAAGTTTTTACTGCTGCTGTGTATGGGATGCATTCTTTAATTATGCTTTCCAATTTTTTTCTGAAAATAAATACCCAATTTTTATGATTCAATAAGATTTTTACGTTATGGTAAGATTTAGCTTTAACTTTTCAAGATATGTGACTGTATTACTTATAAATAAATATATGTTATTTCCACTTTACCAATGACTATACCACTTATTCTTCTTGCCAAATTGTATTTCTAGTCCTTCTAGAACAATGCTAAATATTAATAGAAAAGATGGGCACTTTTGCTTCACTTTTTACTACATCAGTGATTTTTTTATTGTTTCAAATTTAAAACGTGATTCTAGATTTGGCTTTATGTGTAGGTATTCATGTAAAATATAGTATCCCTCTATTCTTATTATTCTCTACCATTTTTTGCATTTGTTGTACTGATCGAGGACCAGATGAATCTACACTTCATTAAAGGTCTCATGTATCCTTACCATCAATGAATGGCTTTGGTTTTATTTTTATTGCATATTTACAGCAGTATAATATTTAAGTGTATGAAAATTGATAATGAATGTTTTTAAGTTTTAGTCACACATCAAATTACACATATATATGGAACAAATTGGGAAGAAATATTTGTAACATATATTGAGTTGGCCAAAATTTTTCTTCGGGTTTTTTCTGAAATTTTTGGCCAACCCAATACAATAAAAAATTTTTAAAGCCTTAAAAATACCTTACAAACATGACCACAGGCTGGTGATGAAGGTCAACGTTAACAGTGATGAGTTACTTTTTAAAAAATAATTTATTGGGGTGTAAATGATTTACAAAGTGACTTTGTTATAGAAAAGTCATGTTAATTACACGTACCTTTGATATGATGAGGAGAACAGTCCTTTATATTTGCAGTCTTCCTCCTAAGAGCTCATAACTTCTATGCAATCATCAAGAAAACATTAGCAAAACCTAACTGAGACACCCTCTACAAAATACCTCACCAGTCCTCCTCAAAACAGACAAGCTCATCAAATGAAAGTCTGAGAAATTATTCCAGTATAGAGAAGCCTGAGGAGACATGACTACAAAATGTAATGTGGTGATATGGATGGGAACCTGAAACAAAAAAAGGACACTATGGAATAACTAAAGAAAGTCAAATGAAGTATAATATTTAGATAATGATAACATAACAACATTATTGATATATCAGTTCATTAATATATTAATTCATTAATTGTGAAAAATGCATCATATCAATGTAATACATATATAATAAGGGAACTGAGTATAAAGTACACTGAAATCCTTGGTGTTATTTTTGCAACTTTTCTGTAAATCTAAACCTATTCTTTAAAGCCTACTTTTATTTATTTATTTATTTATTTATTTATTTTATTTATTTTTTTTTTCTTTTTGCGGTATGCGGGTCTCTCACTGTTGTGGCCTCTCCCGTTGCGGAGCACAGGCTCCGGACGCGCAGGCTTAGCGGCCATGGCTCACGGGCCCAGCCGCTCCGCGGCATATGGGATCCTCCCAGACCGGGGCACGAACCCGCATCCCCTGCATCGGCAGGCGGACTCTCAACCACTGCGCCACCAGGGAGGCCCTAAAGCCTACTTTTAAAAAGCAAAAACAAATATTCCAAAAATTTTATCAGAATATTTCATGATCAGATTTCCCTCTTTATTTATTGCTTTAAATGCTATAATTACATCTTGTTCTAGGAACAGTTGTTATTTTCATCATCTGCTTCCTAGAAATCCTAAGCTTAAGGGCCTAGCTTGGTCTGTCAGGTGACTTCTGCTGGCTAGATTCCCTGGGAAGCATGCACCCAGGAGTCTATTTCTTGAGGCATCATTTGCCAAGAATATTTGATAAATATTTTTCATTGAGAACCTAAGGCTAATTGTCTTTGCTTTTTCTTCTGGAAGACTCTAATTCTAGTCAAAGGCTCCGGTAGGGACCTCAGGCAAATTTGAAGAGAGAACCCTAACCATCTGATGATTCCATGTCTGACTGTTTCAAATTGATTCATCACAGAAACTGAAATAATCAGAATGGGAGAAAGTTGAATCCCTTTTTGGGGATTATAGTACCTGAGGGCATAAGCCTACCCTTAATTATTTCATAAAGGCTCAGACAGTGATTTCCCCAAAGAGAAGAATGCATTCTGGACAGAAAAGGAATAAGACAAATTTCCCACCTCTTAAAATCTATCTTACAAGGGTGTATACAACTGGAAGTAAGATCTCAGATTAAAAAAAAAAATCTAGAGTTAAGAGAGAATAAATTTAGCTCCCACTTCACCTCCATTCATATTTTGTTCACTTCTCATTTTTTCTAGAGGAATACTCTTGTCATTTGTGCATTTTTTTAATGTTTGTGAAAATATAAGAAGATATGAATATGTATCTCCCCATATCTTACACAAAGATAGTATTACATACGCACTCTTGTGCACCTTGCTTTTGTCATTTCCAGTGATGCTTCAAGAGCTCCATTCAAAACAGAGGTCTGCTAATTTCCATCACTTGTGCCTTTCCTTTAATGTGGTTTAGTTATTCTCTGTAATGGCTTCTTTAGAGTACTCTTATCTTCTCATGTCTTCTCTTCTTGAAAGCCTGCTGTAAACTTTCAGTTTCCTGGTGCCACCTATTTAAATTTCTGGATACAGAACATCTGTTGAATTAAAGGAATTTCCTAGACTTGAATGCAGCCTTTATACCCAACCACCTCATAAGCATAGAATTCCCATCTCTTTGAATTAGCTGAAGTCAGATGTTCGAGGTCAGGTGAAAGAAGCTTGATCATTATTCATACAAAAATGGAATCAGTCTTGGATGTTTCCTGAATAGAGGTTGTGGACCTGGCTCTTTCCATCAGAAGTGTGGTGAGCATGAGAGGAAATGTGATTGTCCAAACTTTGTACCTATCTTAGTTGTCTCTTCTATTACCTGTCAAATAAAAAAGAGATGATTAACATGTCATTCTAGATTTTTTGGAACTGCTTCTTTCTGGCTTTCCAGCTTCACTCTGTATTTCTCACTTCTCTGAGAACTATGTTCAAACCACATCAGTATAACAAATCCCATTCCCTGAAGATATTTAGCTTTTCTCATACCTTTTCCTGACTTTTCATTCCCTGTCAAATATCAGGAAATATCCTTCATCTCCTGAATCAATATTAATTACTCTTTCACATGCAAACCCAAGGGTACATATATTTATTTCAACTTTATGTAGACTAGGAGAAATTATAAGCAAAAAATGATAGAATGAGTGTATAGAGCATAACATATTTAAAGAGTTAACTTGGTTCTATCAACGCATGAGAGATTCGAAGTACTACTGTTCACTCACTCCTCCCACTGATACTGGTCAGAGATTGTAGGAAATACATTGAGTAAGTATACGTCTGTGATGACTCGCATCTTTGTTTTATTCTTTATTGAGAGAGATAATTAATATGCAACATTATATTAATTTGCATAATTTTTTCTTTGGCATTTTTGCCTGGAAAAAATCACCGAATAGGTAGAGACAAAAATTGACTACCTTATTACACTTACTTATTTAGTGAGAAGCTTTTGTCAGCTGCCTAAGTTTGCTATCCATGTCCTTAATATTTGTCAGGAGTTTTGAAACCAAAAAAAAAAAAAAAAAGTAAAAATGAAAGCAAATAAAGTGTATAACAAACACATTAATTTATCTTCTTCTTTTCTTTAGGTGTAAAGGGGACATATGTATGCAAATAAGTCACCAGAAACAACTCTATTCAGGAACAACACCCATTTAGAAATGACTGCAGCTTCACAGTTCCACCTTGAGAACCAATTTCCAGTTCACTTTACAGTTGCTGGAGACGAAATTGCTTCATTTCTAAAGAAAGTAAAAGAAGATTTCCATATCCCTTAGATGTACAGCCTACACATATGTTACTTTGAGTCAATTCAATTTCTACTGATAGGTCCAGGTTTAAAATTTCAAAGAAAATTAATTAGACCATGTATTTAGGGATTATGTAATCAAACTTCCAAGGAGTTAATCTGGTTATTTTAGCCTTTTAAAAATGCACTTTGAATTCCATGTATTCATCCTAAAGAGTTATTGCCCGGTGGGTCAGGGAAATAATTGAAAATACTGAACTAACAATGTTGTAATCAGTTTAGTTATTTACATTGATTATGGCACAATGAATCCTACCTATTGCAGGGTAGAAGTTCAAGGAGAGTTGGCCAGATTTTGGCTCAATTGTAGAAATGAAATTGGGTTCTAGAAGCCTAAAGCCAACATAAGGAAGTAAAAGGCAACCAGAAAACTCTAAGGAGATAATAAGTAGATACAAATACAGAAATAGACAGATAGCAAGGGTAGGGAAATGAACTACACTAATGAGTTCAACCGACACAAGAAATCAGAAGCCTTTGCAGCTGGTATCAGAGAAAATAATATTTTGAAAACGAAATGGAGATTGCAAGAAATATTGGGATTTTGAATATTAATGGATATATTTTGTTGCAAATATATTGCTTGTGGATGAGTTGACCTTACTAGGTGAGAGTAAGGAGGAAGGAAGATACATATTTTAAAGTTAGAATGAAACTCCAATATACAAAATTCTATCTAGGCAAAATCAATTTAGCATCCTTGTTAACTGGTGGTCATGCTGCTTCAGTCTAGACCAGGGTTTGATTTCTCTCTTTTCATCACCAAAACACTATAATCAATTCTATCAGGAAGTTTTACTTAGATGGATGGAACTGAATTACTGAAAATGACCCTAGGCACTCACTCTGAATTTCCTGGACAATAAGCTACATAGTAATGAGGATTCCTCCTTCTCCAAGTAGGAATGTGCTCCAGTACCTTCTTTTCCTAAGCAGAAGGGTTGTAATTTTCAATAGCTCCAAGGTGAACACGTGCTGGGCAGTTGGGATTCCTAAACACCTATGAAACACTGGCAGACAATGGAGACTGTGCAGCATCCAAATAGCTTATGTGTTCATTTTTGAAAAAGGCTAACTTCTTAAAAGAAGGAATAGGAGCAAGTGTTGTGAGATGCCTTCACGGGAGAGCAGATCCACCCTTTGGGTTTAGCCCTGGCTCCTGGAATCATACCCACGTGTTAATTTGGGGATTCATGCCTTGTTTTCTTGCACTAACACCAGCTTTTAAGTTCCTCCATTGAATCCTATCCCTTACCCCATGTTATAAGACAATGTAGAATTGTTACCTTACTCTATTACCTGAGAGGTGGCTAATAATAAATGACCAACTTTGACACCCAAATGGTGAGAATGAAGGGGTTCTTCTTACAAAATACTTGTTAATTATGCCTTCAAAATATATTTAAAATGTTACAAAAGCAAAAATAAGCAAAGATGACCTAATTAAACTTAAAACCTTTTGCACAGCAAAGGAAACTATAAACAAAACATAAAGACAACCTACTGAATGGGATAAATATTTGCAAATGATATGAAAAATAAGGGGTAAATATATCAAATATCTAAACAGTTCATACAATTCAATATCAAAAAAAAAAAACCTGATGAAAAAATAAGAAGACCTGAACAGATATTTTTCCAAAGAAGACATGCAAATCGCCAACAGGCACATGAAAATATGCGAAAAATTACTAATCATCAGAGAAATGCAAATCAAAACCACAATGAGGTACCACCTCACATCGGTCAGAATGACTATCATTAAAATGTCTACAAATAACAAATGTTAGTGAGGATGTGGAGAAAAGTGAACCCTAGTACACTGTTGGTGAGAATGTAAATTGGTGCAGCCACTATGGAAAACACTAAGGAGGTTCATCAAAAAACTAAAAATAGAACTATCATATGTTCTGAATATTCCATTCCTGGATATATATCTAAAGAAAATGAAAACACTAATTCAAAAAGATATATGCACCCCAATATTCATACCAGCATTAATTATAACAGCCAAGATAGGTAAGCAAGCTTAGTGACCATCCACAGGTGAATGGATAAGTTATATATATATATATATATATATATATATATATATATATATATAGGTATACATACACAATAGAATATTACTCACCATAAAAAAAATGAAATTCTGCCATTTGCAACCATATGGATGGATCTAGAGGGTATTATGCTTAGTGAAATAAGTCATACAGAGAAAACCAAATACTGTATATTACCATATGTGGAATCTAAAAAATAAAACAAATAAATGAATATAACAGAACAGAACACAGACTCACTAGTGTTTACCAGTGGGTAGAGGGAAGGGAGGAGGGGCAAGATAGGGGTTTAAGGGATTAAGAGATACAAAAGCCACTATGTTGAAATAAATGAGCTACAAGTATATGTTGTAAAGCACAGGAAAATATAGCTATTATTTTAGAATAACTTTAAATGGAGTATAATCTCAAAACATATTGAATCACCATGTTGTATATCAGAAACTAATCTGATACTGTAAATTTTATATATATTATAAATATTTATGTGTGCGTGTGTTTTTGTATGTGTATATATATATATATATTTAAATGTTTCTATTCTATCTCTACTGACAGCATCATGTACAAAATTGCTACCATTTTCTTCTTGCATGATTGTAAGTATTTCCTGGTTTTCCTGCTTTCAGTCTTGTCTTCCTGAAATTTGTCCATCCCTCTAATTTGAGGGATCTTTTCAAAATGTAAAAGAATTGTATGTCACTCTTCCTTTAAAATCTCACTAATAATGTCCCATTACTCTTAAAATAAAATCCAGACTTTCTACTGAGACCTATAACAGCATTGTTTTCCTTTGATTACATCTCTACATCTTCTCAGTTCACCTTCCTCTCATGCTCTATACCCAGTCCTAGCTTTTGAATAATTCTTAGAATAAACTAATTTCTTTACTGTTTCTGGAAAGTTCTAATTTTTTAATGCTATGTAATAAACTACTGGCAAACTGCATTATATCTTAATAATGCTTTTGCCCTGAATTTCAACAGAACTCAACAGAATGGTTCTTTTGTTCCATGTGACATTGGAGGACGTAGTTTTCAGGTGCGGGGTGGTCCAGAATGGAGGGTCCACAATGGTTTTCCTTATATTGCCTTTACTGCTGTTGCCTTGATGT
This sequence comes from Mesoplodon densirostris, assembly GCF_025265405.1. Classification (NCBI taxonomy): domain Eukaryota; kingdom Metazoa; phylum Chordata; class Mammalia; order Artiodactyla; family Ziphiidae; genus Mesoplodon; species Mesoplodon densirostris. Next base: position 82,750,138 of record NC_082674.1, on the reverse strand, counting down.
GGATGGCTGAAAGGCTAGACTCAGCTTGGTCCCTCTTTCTCTCCGTATTGTCTTAGAGCCTCTACACCTGGTCAATCATGCTAGGTACTCTGATTTTTACAGGGTATCTCAGGGCTCCAAGAGAATATCTTAAAAGGCAGGAAGTGGAAACTGCCAGTCTCATAGGCCAGACCCATGTACTGGCCAGCATTAATTCTGCCATATATTATTGATTAAAATAGTCACAGAATCTGCCCAGATTCAGGGTAAGGGAAAGACCCCATTTCTCACTGGGAACAGAGTTAAAGAATTTAGGCCATCTTTAATCCTACTCATGGGAACTAACACTTCTGAGTCTTTGCCTAGAACCCCCTCACTAGGTTGACCTCATCACTTCCCTCAAACTAAGCAAAAACGCTGCTGCCTTAGATTAAAATACCATATTATACCTATCAAAAGTAGAATCTTCTAAAATTATTCATTATAACAATATCCTATTTCTTGACTTTAGATTTCTCAGTGCATTCTTAATTGATTTTGTTCTTTACTTACATTATTTACAGTCTCTTGTACTAAATGCAATTTCCACAATGAACACAACTTTATTTTGTTCACTATTTTTTTTTTCTCTAGCTTCCAGCAATTTAGTTAATTCAAGGTAGACACTACTGTTTTGAACACTGGGACAGTAATTCCCAGAACATGAAATAATATTCCTGACTATAGACTATTATATACTGACAGATTCAAGACAGCAGCTATCAAAGAAAACTAACACTGTACAAGATAAACAGGTAAGGAATAATTTATTCAAAGCTACTGCAATGTGGAGAGAGACTGACTCAACTCTGCTGAAAGGAAAGCCTGAAGAGTTTTTAAGCAATGGGATAAACTAGGAGAAAAGTACTGGAAGACTTTTACAGAAAAGTACTGGAAACTAGGAGAAAAGTACTGGAAGACACGTGTGGAGGTAGGGCTGGTCAATGTGATTAGGCCTTCTGTGTTTGCTAATTAATACTTATTGAAGTTAAGTTCCTATCTTTCATCAGAAAATGGGAGATAGGATGCTATCTTTTTCATAACTGCATTGCAAAGGGATGGCTTCAGGTCCTTGAAGAAGACATGTCATTGGTCTTAAAACTGGCAAAAAGCTGGGAGAAGATTTCACCATGCAGGAGCAGAGAAATAATTTGCAATTCCAAGTTTTCTAAATATATTCTCTAAGAAAAGAGAGGTCATGGACCTATAGTCAGGGGGAAAACTATCTAATGTTAATCACACCGAAGGGAATCTTTTTTTTTGGGGGGGTGCTGTTTTTGTTTTTATTGGAGTATAGTTGTTTTAAAATAGTTTGTTAGTTTATACTGTACAGCAAAATGAATTAGTTATATGTATACATATATCTCCCTCTTTTTTGTATTTCCTTCTCATTTAGGTCACCACAGAGCACTGAGTAGAGTTCCCTGTGCTACAGAGTAAGTTCTCATTAGTTATCTATTTTATATATAGTATCAATAGTGTATATATGTCAATCTCAGTCTCCCAGTTCATCCCAGTACCCTCCTTCCCCCTTGGATCCATACATTTGTTCTCTACGTCTGTGTCTCTATTTCTGCTTTGTAAATAAGATCATCTACGCCATTTTTTTCAGATTCCACATATATGCTTTAATATACTCTGCTTCTTTTTCTCTTTCTGACTTACTTCACTCTGTATGACAGTCTCTAGGTCCATCCATTCTCTGCAGATGACCCAATTTCATTCCTTTTTATGGCTGAGTAATGTTCCATTGTATATATGTACCACATCTTCTTCATCCATTTCTCTGTTGATGGACATTTAGGTTGCTTCCATGTCCTGGCTATTGTAATAGGGCTGTGATGAACATTAGGGTGAATAAATCACAGCAAGATTTTTTTGACCCATCTCCTAGAGTAATGAGAATAAAAAAGAACTAAACAAACGAGACCAAATTAAACTTAAAAGATTTTGTACAGCAACGGAAACCATAAACAAGAAAAAAGACAACCCTCAGAATGGGAGAAAATATTTGCCAATGAAGCAACTGACAAATTATTAATACACCAAATATACAAACAGCTCATGAAGCTCAATATCAGAAAAACAAAAAGTCCAATCAAAAAATGGGCAGAAGACCTGAATGGACATTTCACCAAAGAAAATATACAGATGGCCAAGAGGCACATGAAAATATTCTCAGCATCACTAATTATTAGAGAAATGCAAATCAAAACTACAATGAAGTATCACCTCACACTGTTGAGAATGGAGATCATCAAAAAATCTATAAACAATAAATGCTGTAGAGGGTATGGAGAAAAGGGAGCCCTCATGCATTGTTGGTGGGAATGTAAATTGATACAGCCACTATGGAGAACAGTATGGAGATTACTTAAAAAACTAAACTTAGAAATAGCATATGACTCAGAAATCCTACTCCTGGACATATACCCAGAGAAAACCATATTCACACTGAAGGGAATATCGATACCATTCTTAGGCTTCTAAACTCTGGTACAGTTACGATCTATTTAAATACCTCTTCGGCATCCAAACGAGTAATATATATATATATATATATATATATATATATATATATATATATATATATATATATATATATGTGTGTGTGTGTGTGTGTGTGTGTGTGTGTGTGTGTGTGTGTGTGTGTGTGTGTGTTTATATATATATATATATATATATATATACATGTTTTAATATATGTAATTGTCTACTATACATAATAAATGTAAAATATACTAGCAAATAAACATATACTGTAACAAGGTTGCCTGTTAAAAAAGGAACACGATTCATGATGCGAAATAAACTTGAAAAAAATGTGGTGGAGTACCTTCATCTTCTAAAAAGTTGCTAAAATACACTGTATAAACCTAGAAGTAATGCTACTTTTTTATCAGCTAAGAATAAAAATTTAATGGTTATAAATTAGTGAGGGATTTTGTGTATATAAAAAGATGTTTACATATTTCCATTACTTAAGCTGTTACTTAAATTCTATTGATGCTTAATTACAAGAAGGAACTTTAGGATTTTTTTTTAGCGGTAGAAATTTACAATCCAGGAGGAGATGAGAAGTAGTAATAGCATGCTATGTGAACTTATTTTTTAACTTAAAGTATAGTTGATATACAATATGGTTTTAGTTTCAGGTGTACAAGACAGTGATTTAACATTTATATTAAGAATTGATCACCACAAGAAGTCTAGTAGCAATTTGACACCATACATACTTTTACTTTACCATGTCCTCCACTCTGGTGATGACAAGTTTGTTCTCTCTATCACTGAGTCTGTTTCTGTTTTGTTTTCTTTGTTCATGTTTTTTTTTTTTTAGATTCCACATATAAGAGAAATCATATGGCATTTCTCTTTCTATATCAGACTTATATATATATACACACACATACACACACACACATATATATATATATATATATACATATACACATACTATATATATATATATATCACTTCTTTTTTATCCATCAATCTTACGATAGACACTTAGGTTGCTTCCACATCTTGGCTATTATAAATATTGCTGCAAAGAATATAGGGGTGCATATACTCTTTCAAATTAGTGTTTTTATTTTCTTCAGATAAATACTCAGAAGTGGAATTGCTGGAATGTATGGTAGTTCTATATTTAGTTTGATAAGGAGTCTCCATACTGTTTTTCACAGTAGTTCCACCAGTACATTCTATGAACAGTGCATGAGGGTTCCCTTTTCTATACGTCCTCAGCATCACTTGTTTTATGTTTTTGTTTTGATAACAGTCGTTCTGACAAATATGAGGTGATATCTCATTTTAGTTTTGATTTGCATTTCCCTGATGATTAGTCATGTTGAATATCTTTTCTTGTGCCTGTTGTCCATTTGAATGTCTTTCTCTGAAAAATGTCTATTCATGTCCTCTTTCCATGTTTTAATTGCATTGTTTGTTGTTTTCATATTGAATTGTATGAGTTCCCTATATCTTTTATATATTAATTTCTTATTGAATATCATTTGCAAATATCTTCTTGCAGTAGGTCACTTTTCATTTCTTTGATATTTTCCCTCACTGTGGAAAGCTATTTAGTTTGACATAGATCCATTTGTTTATTTTTGCTTTTGTTCCCCTTGCCTGAGGAGACAGATCAAATAAGTTATTTCTAAAATCAATGTTAAAGAGTTTACACACTACATATTTTTCTAGGAGTTTTATGGCTACAGGTCTTACATTTAAGTCTTTTTGTTTTTTTAACTTTTATTTTTGGCTGCATTGGGTCTTTGTTGCTATGTGCGGGCCTTCTCTAGTTGTGGCGAGAGGGCGCCACTCTTCATTGTGGTGTGCAGGCTTCCCATTGCAGTGTCTTCCCTTGTGGCAGAGAATGGTGTCTAGGCAAACGGGCTTCAGTAGTTGCAGCACGCACGCCTTAGGGTACATGGGCTTCAGTAGTTGAGGTGCGCAAGCTGTAGAACACAGGTTCTTTAGTTGTGGTGCACAGATTTAGTTGCTCCGTGGCATGTGGGATCTTCCCAGACCAGGTATCAAACCTATGTCCCCTATATTGGGACGTGGATTCTTAACCACTACGCCACCAAAGAAGTCCACATTTAAATCTTTAAATAATTTTTTAAACATCTTTATTGGAGTGTAATTGCTTTACAATGGTGTGTTGTAAACAAACATCTAATTAACCATTACTTTGAGTCAGGAACTGTTCTAAGTTTTAAAGATAAAGCTGTGCGTCAAACATTCAATCTTGCTCTAATGGAGCTTATAATGTAGTTGGAGAACATGATGCTAAGCAAATGTATGAGGGGATGACAATGAAAAAATAAAGCCAGTGTTTAATATAGCATTTGAAAAGAGAGTATAGTGTAGTTAAGCAAAATAAGTGTTAGCTAAGAAGACTATTCCAGTCAGAGGCTGCTATCATGCACACAGTACCTGAGATAAGGATAGTATGCAAATTTCAAGAAATGTGGCTGGAACAAAGATTTCCAGGTGTATGGGGAGTATTATGAAGGAAAGTTGAAAGGAAAATAAGACCTATACTATTCCAAGTTTGGTAGTCCTTTGTGAGGATTTTGTACTTTATCTTAATGAAATTGAAAGCAACTAAAATGTTCTAAGAATGGAAAAGACATTATTTTTAAAAAAATATATTAATTTCTGAGTACAGAGACAACTATTGCATTTTTTTTTTTTTTTTTTTTTTTTTGCTGTATGCAGGCCTCTCACTGTTGTGGGCTCTCCTGTTGTGGAGCACAGGCTCCGAATGCACAGGCTCAGTGGCCATGGCTCACGGGCTTAGCCGCTCCATGACATGTGTGATCTTCCCGGACCAGGGCACGAACCCACGTTCCCTGCATCGGCAAGTGGACTCTCACTCACTGTGCCACCAGGGAAGCCCCAACTATTGCATTTTAATGGAAAAGATAAAGATGTGCTAATGAAGCTGTTATATTTGCCTATCAACAGCATCAGTCCCCACTGCAATTAACAGGGTGAAAGACTGTCCATCATTGGCAGTGACTAAATTAATTTCCCTAGTTTTACCTCTCTCCTTAAGGAGGTTTCTAAATGCACAACAACAAACAATATTCCAATATTTCCTAATATTGCACCACTTGATTTATTATGCCAACAAAATCTTATGAGATTTATACTGTGATGTAAGGGAGCCCATTTACATGTTTAAAAGCCAGTTTTGGAATGCATAAAACTATGGGATTTATTTTACAATGTGAGGAACATTTATGACAAGTGTCAATTTACAATTGCTAAAATTACATTAGCAGTAAACATGCAAACTATGGTGATTGTAAACATTTAAACTTATTGTTACTGGAAATATTTCTCAGCCTCTAATCCCTGAGTACAACAAACTGTATATTTATTTTTTTTCTTCTTTCTAAAAATAATTACTGGACTTTATCATTTTTAGTATAGTTTTAGATTTACAGAATTCCATACACCTCCTCAACACCCCCCCTTCTTTTGAGGTACATTTGTTAACATTAATGAGCTAATATTAATATATTATTATTAACTATAGTCCATAGTTTACCTTAAGATTCACTTTTGTAGTGTACAGCTCTATGGGTTTTGACAAGTGTATAATCTCTACCATTAGATATTTAATATCTATAATTAAATTTTCATGCAGAAGAGTTTCAATTTCTTAAAAATCACGTATTTGTCCATTCTCCCCACTCCCTGAATCATTAACAACCACTGATCTGTTTACTGTCTCTATGATTTTACCTTTTCCGAAATGTGATATTGTTGAAAATCAGAGTATATAGCCTTTGATAAGGCCTCGTTTAATTTAGAAATAAGCATTTAACATTCCACCATATCTTTTTGTAGCTTGATAACTCACTTTAAACAAATTGAAAAATATTCCATTTTTTTTTCTAAATGAAACATATATTGACAAAATATATTTTTATTTTCCAGAATGTCCTTTTTATAATGGGTGAAAATATATAGCTGACTTACTGTTGCTACTTTGATTATCTCTCATGTGCAGAGTTGAGTGATACTATAGATATGGTCAAGGAATAAGGCCAAAAGAAAAATGATAATCAATGGAATCAGAGTGATGAGCAGAAATGAATAAACAACAGAGCATAGCCCTAGAGGGAAGCTTGAGGTACAAAGATAGATGAGAAAGTTCATGATATATCTCAAGATTAATATCCTTGATGAAAAGAATAAAGAAATGAGACCAGGTAGGGTAACAGGGACCCTCAGAGAAACCACAAAACAAGATTAACCAAGGAGAGAAGGGCTGGAGGTAAAAAATGGAGAAAGGAAACTTGACAATCTATGTTGTAAACACAGTGTGTGCTTGAAGACAGAATACATTCGTTTTTTGTTTGTTTGTTTTTGTTTTTGTTTTGCTTTAGTAATTTTCACTCTTATAAGCAGGGGGTAGAGAGAATTAGATGAAGGCAGTCAAAAGTTACTACAAACTTCCAGTTATAAGATAAACAAGAACTAGAGAAGCAATGTATAACATAATAACTATAATTAACACTGCTATGTGTTATATATGAAAGTTGTCAAAAAAGTAAATCCTAGGAGTACTCATCACAATTTTTTTTCTCTTTCTTTAATCTTGTATGTATATGAGATGATGAATGTTCATTAAATTTATTGTGGAAATTATTTGATGATGTATGTAAATAAGATAATTATGTTGTAATCTTAAACTTATAGAGTGTTGGTTGTCAAGCATATTTCAATAAAAGTGGAAGAAAAAAGATATAGAGCAACAGGAAGAAAAAAAGGAACCACACAAACCCAATAAGACTCACTTTCTTCATTTGTAATATCCAATGTCTCTTTAATTGATGAGATTCTGTGAATATTTCTCCCCACGGGAAAATGATATTTTATTGTTAAAATTCTAACTTGAAAACACACTTATAAGAAAGAAAACATATGTTCTTCATAAATAAACTACCATTTTCCTGAAAAAAAAAACTAATAATTTTACCTCTTGAGGGTTAATGTTTATTCTATGCATAAACCTTATGCATGTTCCTGAAACAGAAAATATGGGTTGGAAGAAAATTAGGTCTGTCTTTGCTACTTTATATTAATTGCATATAGGGATCACATTTTTGCTCCCTTAAGAGAAAATAAAAAGAAAATAAATATAAATAATAATATATTACTATCTATATCTTAGAGCAGAAGAAATTACTTGGAAAGATGAGGAAATGGGAGGAACAGAAAGAAGACAGAATTCATTTCTGCTTCCTACATTTCATAAATATATGAAGAGTAGGTCAGAATAAAACAAGAACACAATAAGCTTCCTTGTCCTGAAAGCCATTTAATGCCTATTAGCAAATAGTCTGATGTTCTTTTGTGCAGCAAGATCCAGGATACGAGGGCTGATCAAGGAAAAATATATGGCCCTGTAGTGGTAGTATTAAACAATGGGCTTTGTTTGGGTGGACCTTGACAGCATTGCATACAGGTGAAGCTCCCTCACATCACATGGCCTTCCAGAGACAACCCAGTGTTACTAAATGCAAGTTCATGTGCTGGACACATAGTGAGGCCAAAGAATACTGAAACATTGGAGTTTGGATCAGAGAAAGGTTTGCTAGAGAACTATGCAAAGAGATAGGTGGTTCATGCCCAGAAAAAACCCAAACTCTCCAAAGGGTTTTAGCAAAGCAGTTTTAAAGGCAAGGTGAGGGAAGGGTGCAAACTTCCTGGTGTAAGAATCTTTTGTTTGGGCTTATCTTGTGGCGCAGTGGTTGAGAGTCCGCCTGCCGATGCAGGGGAAACAGGTTCGTGCCCTGGTCTGGGAAGATCCCACATGCCATGGAGCAGCTAGGCCCGTGAGCCATGGCTGCTAAGCCTGTGTGTCCAGACCCTGTGCTCCACAACGGGAGAGGCCACAACAGTGAGAGGCCTGCGTAACGAAAAAAAAAAAAAAAAAAAAAGAATAAGATCACAGTTTTTTTAAAATTTTATTGAAGTATAGTTGATTTACAATATTGTGTTAATTTCAGCTGTAAAGCAAAGTGATTCATATATATATATATTCTTTTTCATATTATTTTCCCTCATGGTTTATCAGTGGATATTGAATATAGTTCTCTGTGCTAAACAGTAGGACCTTGTTGCTTATCCATTCTATATATAATAGTTTGAATCTGCTAATCCCAAACTCCCAATCCATCCCTCCACCACCACACCCCCTTGGTAACCACAAGTCTGTTCTTTATGTCTGTGAATCTGTCTCTGTTTTGTAGGCAAGTTCATTTGTGTCATATTTTAGATTTGACGCATAAGTGATATCATGTGGTATTTGTCTTTCTCTTTCTGACTTACGTCACTTCGTATGATAATCTCTAGGTCCATCCATGTTGCTGCAGATGCCATTATTTTACTCTTTTTCATAGCTGAGCAGTATTCCATTGTATATATGTATTATATCTTCTTTATCCATTCATCTGTCCATGGACATTTATGTTATTTCCATGTCTTGGGTACTGTGAAGAGTGCTGTTATGAACATGTATCTTTTTGAATTATAGTTTCGTTTGGATATTTACCTAGGAGTGGGATGGCTGGATCATATAGCAACTTTATTTTTAGTTTTTTTGAGGAGCCTCCATAGTGTTTTCCATAGTGGCTGCACCAATTTACATTCCCACAACCAGTGTAGGAGAGTTCCCTTTTCTCCACACCCTCTCTAGCATTTGTTATTTGTAGACAATTTATTGATGATTATTCTGACTGGTGTGAGGTGGTACCTCATTGTAGTTTTGATTTGCATTTCTCTAGAAGTTAACAATGTTGAGCATCTTTTCATGTCACACTGTTTAATATCAGTTAGTTTTCTATGTGAGTATATATCTGGCTTCCCCATATTTCATTAAATGCTCTTTGATGGCATGGCCTTTGATTTCTCCATAACACTCTGCAAAAAAATGGTAACCAATAAATGTGGATTTAAATACTTCATTTCTTTGTCTAATCAATTTCCTTAAGTTGCACATATATATGGTTTTTTTTTTTTTTTTTGGTCCAAAGTTCTGAGGCAGAAAATGTTAATTCATGTTGCCCTTCTTCCCTGTAGTGACTATTGCCCTCCATGTAGCATCTTCTTGTGCCTGGCAAAGAGAGTCCTCATTGCAGTTGCTTTATGCAATTGGAAGTCTATTTAATATCTTTTGATCATTAAACATGGAATTAATAAATATTAAAAGTGGAAGTAACCTTAGAGTATGGATATTTTACTGTATCTGAGAAATCTCTATAACTACACTCTCCAAGCCAGTAGCCACTGGGCATGTGTAACCATTAAAATACGACTAATCCATATTTCAAGGAAAACTTAAGTTCACATGGAATTTCAAAAATTTAGTTCAAAATTGTAAAAATCTCATTTTTATATTCATTGCATGTTGGAATGACAATATTTTGGATATATTAGGTCTAATCCAATACATTGTTTAATTAATTCCTACTTTTTAAGTTATTTTTAAATGAGAATACTTATTTTTAAATAAGAAAACTTATAATTATATATATGGCTTACACGTCTGATTCCCATTTTGTTTCCTTTGTACAGTGCTATTCTATAATATGCATTGCGGCCGAAGTGTTTGTGATGACAGAGTCCACTGTTTATCTAGGCAGCAATCCACCCACCATCATTAGATAACTCCAGACTTTGACTTTGTCTTTCTTATTGTGAGCAAAATCTGCTTTCTTAAAATTTAACTCTATAGATTGTATTAATGTTCTCTCTATTTATGAAGAAACGGTAAAACTTTTCAAATATGCTAAGTCCATTCAATTCATATAATGTATTAACTTAATCTGCATTGCTGTAATAAACGTTCCAGGAATTATATTTATATTTTACTATGTGTCCAACAGAGTAAATTTTGGTTGAGTTTCTGGTACAGTTTTAAGCTAATAGGTGAGGTCTTTTGGAATAGATAAACCTTGGAGTCTCTGCCAAATTGTAGCATGTGAGTAGAAGACTACTACTTCTCTGGCCACTAGGTTATCCTGCAGTCTGGGCACTGCTTTCTCCAAGCTTTTCCTGTTTCTTCTCATATCCCTGTTTGCCCTGTTGAAATCCTTGTGATTTCATTTTACATTAGGAAAAGGCAAAAAACAGCCTTTACTTACTAACACCATACACACAAATAAACTCAAAATGGATTAAAGACCTAAGTGTAAGGACAGACACTATAAAACTTTTAGAGGAAAACATAAGCAGACCACTCTCTGAAACAAAGCACAGCAAGATCATTTTGACCCACCTCCTAGAGAAATGGAAATAAAAACAAAAATTAACAAATGGGACCTAAGGAAACTTAAGCTTTTGCACAGCAAAGGAAACCATAAAAAAGAAAAAAAGACAGCACTCAGAATGAGAGAAAATATTTGCAAATGAAGCAACTGACAAAGGATTAATCTCCAAAATATACAAGTAGCTCAAGCAGCTCAATATCAATAAAACAAACAACCCAATCTAAAATTGGGCAGAAGACCTAATTAGACATTACTCCAAAGAAGTCATACAGATTGCCAACAAACACGTGAAAGAATGTTCAATATCACTAATCAAAAGAGAAATGCAAATCAAAGCTACAGTGAGGTATCACCTCACACTGGTCAGAATGACAATCATTAAAACTCTGCAAACCATAAATGCTGGAGTGTGTGTGGAGAAAAGGGAACACTCTTGCACTGTTGGTGGGAATGTAAATTGATACAGCCACTATGGAGGTTCCTTAAAAAACTACAAATAGAACTACCATAAGACCCAGCAATCCCACTACTGGGCATATACCCTGAGAAAACCATAATTCAAAAATAGTCACGTACCACAATGTTCATTGCAGCACTATTTTCAATAGCCAGGACGTGGAAGCAACCTAAGTGTCCATCAACAGATGAATGGATAAAGAACACATGGTATGTATACACATGGAATATTACTCAGCCATAAAAAGAAACAAAATTGAGTTATTTGTAGTGAGGTGGATGGACCTAGAGTCTATCATACAGAGGGAAGTAAATCAAAAAGAAAAAAAATACTGCATGCTAAAACATATATATGGAATCTAACAAAAAAAAATGGTTCTGATGAACCTAGGAACAGGACAAGAATAAAGACACAGATGTAGAGAATGGACTTGAGGAAATGGAGAGGGGATATGTTAAGCTGGGATGAAGTGAGAGTACCACTGACATATGTACACTACCAAAGGTAAAATAGATAGCTAGTGGGAAGGAGCTGCATAGCACAGGGAGATCAGCTCAGTGCTTTGTGACCACCTAGAGGGATGGGATTGGGAGGGTGGGAGGGAGGTGCAAGAGGGAGGGGATATGGGGATATATATATATATATATATACATATATGTATATATATACATATAGCTGATTCACTTTGTTATACAGCAGAAACTAACACAACATTGTAAAGCAATTATACTCCAATAAAAATGTTAAAAATAATAATAATAAAGAAAATTTAAAAACAGCCTTTGCAAATGTTTCTTCTGCATGATAAACCCCCTTGATTATGGAGGATGCAAGGAAGGTACTGTAGAAGAACTAGGGGAAGATCAATTGAATTAATTAAAAATATATATATATCTATATATCTATCTATCTATATACATATATATATATATCAGCAGTTCAAATTCAACCAACTGAGCTGGTTTCTTCCAACTCTGTTCCATCATATTAACTCTCTTCAAAATCACTGGTATCTGGAGTGAATATCAACTTTAGAGTTATTTTCTCCCAATTTTAAAGTGCTCTGGTAGTATCATAGACTCCACAGAACTCTGTGACCTTCATATGTGCTTTTCTGAAGGCATAATTGCTTGCTAAATTCTAGATCTGACAATCAAAATGCATTTTGGTTGTAAACCTGTAATATACAAACTTGACAATTTTTGCTGCTGTATGGAGATGGAAGTGGGTGTGAGAAATACTTTTCTCTGTAATTAAGAGGAAGTATATGATTTGGCCTTACCCTTTATATTCAGAACAATGCTAGACCCTGTTTCAATCCAGAGAGAAGGGTCATCTCTTTCAGGAGTTATCCCATCCATCTGGTGTGAGAAGTAGGCCCTAACCCCAGTCAGAAAATAAAGTGCTTAATATGAGTGGTGACATAAGGCTCTAAGTAGAGTAGAAACAGCAGATAGAACACTTGAGAATCCCATACATTTGAAGAGTACTTTTGAGGTAATAGCATGGTTTTCTATATGTAATTTATTTTGTCCATTTCAATTATTATTACAGGTAAGTTCTGTATTATCTTTAATATTAATATATAAATAATATATTATTATAATATATATAATAAATTGATAGTAGGAAAGGGTAACGAAGTTTATATGTGGTCGAAGGGGCCGTATGAGGTTCTCTCTTAGACAATATTCACTCTTTAATATGCCTGTTGGAATTGCCATTTATATTTTGGCTTATTAAATTTTTTAATGAAATATGCACAAGTTGAGCTTCCCTGGTGGTGCAGTGGTTGAGAATCTGCCTGCTAATGCAGGGGACACGGGTTCAAACCCTGGTCTGGGAGGATCCCACATGCCGCAGAGCAACTAAGCCCGTGAGCCACAACTACTGAGCCTGCGCGTCTGGAGCCTGTGCTCTGCAACAGGAGAGGCCACAATAGTGAGAGGCCCATGCACCGTGATGAAGAATGGCCCCCGCTTGCCACAACTAGAGAAAGCCCTCATACAGAAGCGAAGACCCAACACAGCAAAAATAAATAAAATAAATTAATAAACTCCTACCCCCAACATCTAAAAAAAAAAAAAAAGCATACAAGAGAACAAACTATACCTAATAAAATACAAGTGTTGGAGGAAAAACAGAGCAGAACAGAATTAAACAAGAGCCCCTAACTAAAAAAAAAAAAAGAAAAAAAAAAAGCACAAGTTACAAAGACGATAGAAGGATGAAAATGGGAGGTCTCTGGTGAATATAACAACCAAGATTTATTTATTAGATTATCAGCCAAATTCAAAAATAGTAATCGGAATTGAAGAGGATAGTTAAATGTTGGGGTGGCATTCAGGGAGTGAGGGCACATGATGTGACAAGATTAAGAGGGCACTTTTTGTCTGAGAGAGGGTAAATGCATGGAAAAACAGAAGTGTGATTCAACAGACAGAGTGTGGCTTAGTGTTGACCCTTGTTAAAAGCATGTCAATTTTGATGAGGAAATTTCCCATCAAACCTAGGGTAAAAGAATAATTTTTAGGGGAGGAGTGCTGTCATGAGATTTTTGAAGAAATGAAATCTGTTTCACTTAATACTTCAGAGGTTGTGGACAAAACACCTTCATTGCAGTGATATGACATGACAAATAGTAATAATTAGCAGGGCAAACAAGGAGATTTATGAAAGTAGTTGCGCAAAATTATTTTATAAAGGGGTCAGTTTCTGTTAGAGTAGGGGATTTTGAGGCCCCTTCAACTTGGAACACTTTATATAAAAGGCTTATCTGTGGTTCATATTTAGCTCAGACTGATATAAAACTGAATCAGAGGAGTTAATTTTGAAACTGGTGTTCTACAGCCAGTGACTATGTCCAGTCAAGAGTGACATATCTGAAAAGTGTGTCCTAAAGCAAGTAATCTAATGTTTCTGGAAAGTGGCTGAAGATGTCAGAGCTGAAATCCCTAATGCAAAGTAATAAAAGACAATGCACACACCTCAAGGTTATGCAGTATCTCCTTTATGAATCATCATCAAAGATCATTCTACTTACATAAATGTAACCAAAAATTCTTGTTATTCAGTTGAAGAGAAATAGAAAGCAAAGAAACATGTATTGTTCTCTCTGTAAAAGTAAAGCTATTTGAAAGAAGGCAGTGCTGTAGTAGAAATTATAATTGGAACTGGGCAGACAGTGTCATTGCTTCTAATTTACTAGTACTGAGCAATAGGAATAGCTAGCAAATCAACACAGAAATGCTAATCAATGTGCAGGTATGCACAATGCCATCTGACACTAATCATATGTGACAGGATTGAATGAATACAGGCATTTGGGGAAAAAACAGAGAGCAGGCAGATTCTCAAAGATGACTGTGTCAGCGGTGGGATCCATAGTTACCTGTAGGAGGTATACAAACAGGTGAAAAATTATATACTTCCTTCCCTCCTTATTAGTAATGCTTCTAATAAGCCAAACCTACTATATGTCAATTGCAATATTCATGTATATTTGAACAAAGGATTATGCTAGCAAATGGTAAAGTCAGATCCTGTCTCTTGTTCACATTACTCCAAAACTGGATACATTTTTTCCCCCTTATAATCCACATCTTCAAAAAGAAAAGTATTTCTAAAACATCCACCCCAGCTGTCCATGAAAGGTGAGCATGAGGTAAGAAAGTGAGTCTCATTTTCAACTTGATAGAGGAGGAAATGAAATGCTAAGATACTGTATTGTATATTAAATATATTTATACCACCGACTATCTTTATAAGAAGCTGGTATAGCTATCAGACCAAACCAGAAAGCAGTCTATGTCTTTACAAAGTTGGTTCCTGGTATAATGCCCCAGTTCCAAATTTTCTGAACTCTAGGGATCCCTGTATTGGCTGCCAAGTAGATTATTACCTCAGAAAAGTGCACAAATCAGGCCATTAGACATTTTCTGATATTACTGCCTATCTTTTGTTTGGTGCTTCTAATTGATATATTTTTCCATTTAGCATTATTGATAAAGTGTTTATATTTTTCTAAAAGTTTTACATATTAAAGTTAGATCAAGGACAAGACAAAAAACGATGCTGCCCTTATCAACCCTGTTTTCTGGAGAAAGAGATGGAAGCACAGGTATACATACATGTAAGAGTGACAGGTGCTATAAAGAAAAACAAAGTATACCAATACATGATAAGAGTGCGACTCAGATAGAATGCAAAGGGAATTTTTCTTGAGAAGAATGAGAAAATGAACAATGTTAGGAAAGCAAGTAAATATCAAGTGAAATTTCCTGAGATGGAAGCAAGGTTGGCCAATTTAAAGAACCACAAAAAGCTAATGGGACTAGAGTTATGTAAGCAAGAAAGAAAATATAAGGGGGTCATTTGGAAAGGCATGCCAGAGCCAGATCATGTAGGGGAATGGTTTTCAACTCTGGGGAGCTATAAAAAAAATGAATACTCAGGCCTTTCCTCAGAGAGTCTGATTTATCTGGTCTTAGGTAGGTCCTCTGCATAGGTATGCTATCAAAGCAGTCCAGGCAATCTTAACGTAAACCTAAGCTTGAGAAAAATGGAAGCAGGGTGAGTAGGCCATCTTTCTCCCCTTAAGTAGGATGGGAAATTATTCATGGGTTTTGACTGAGAGAGTAAAAAGATCTGATTCATCTGCTAAATGTAAAATTTTGGAAAGATTGACACTACGAGTAAGCACATTGAAACTATAATCTTGTAAAGAATCAAGGTAATCCTGGAAATGGTTGAATTTACTCTTTAAGTTTTCATGATATAATTTGTTCAGAAAGCAGTAAAAAAAGAAAAAAAAAAAAGCACGGTGGACCACTCTGTTTGTTGGAAGAGTGGGCAGCAAAAATATGTTTCTCAAAATGTTGGCTGATATGATTAATTTCATATTTTTCAGCTTAGAATTAAATGGAGTAATTTCTTTACCCATTGAAGGTAATTGTTCTCACTACAGGCATTATTTAAACTGTCTTTAGAATAAATTAAGATTTATAATCCAGGCAGTAATTTATTTTTAATTACACATTCATTCATACTGTCATAATGTAAAAAACATTAATGTGCATGTGCACCAGATATCAAAAACCTTGGAGATGTACTAGTAAATAAGACACAATTTTGTCTGGTATTTTATACATAAACAGGCAAAATATTGTGAGATTTGTACTGATATCAAGGGAAATGTAAAGGAAAGGACAGAATAGAGTAAAAGGGAAATATCAATACCTTAAAAAAATAACTTTTTTAATGCATAAAGAACTGTATTAGTCAAGGTTCTCCAGACAAACAGAACCAACCATTGTGTGTGTGTGTGTGTGTGTCTCCCAGTTCTAGTCTGAAGGTCAAAACGCTGTAGAACAAGGAAAAGTCAACATTCCAGTACAAAGACCATCAGGCAGGAAAATTCTTTTACTTGGGTGAGGGTCAGCCTTTTGCTGTATTCAAGCCTTCATCTGACTGGATGAAGTCGGCCCACATTATGAAGGGCAATCCATTTTATTTTGTCTACTGTTAAAAACATTAATCCTATCCATCACAACCTTCACAGAGCACCTAGAATAATGTTTGAGCAAATATCTGAGAACTCTGTGTCCCATTCTAATTGACATAAAAAATTAAACATCACAAGAACTTTAAGGATTACTTTTTCCTCACTTATTTATAAATAAAATCTAATAAATTAATTAAGAGTATTGCTAACTTAAGGAAGTAACTATCCAGGAAATCAATAAAAAATTTTGAGTGTAGTGATTTTATTGTTTGTTTGTTTTGTTTACTGTAATGCAAGTGCTGTGTCTACCTCAAGAACGTACTAATGGCTGGGTCACCGGTGGCCAGGCACAGCACATGCACGGTGGCTTGCTGTTTCAAGATATCAAATTCAGATCACTAAATATTTCATATTTTAAGAGCAGCAGGCATTACTAATATTCATTTATACAATACACTTTTGCTCTCTCTATATATAGATAGATATAGATAGATGATAGATAATAGATGCATGTATATATATATATATACACACACACATGTACACACATGCATATATGTATGTGTACATATTGCACTATGTGTATGTATGTGCATGTGTGTATATATATACATATATATGTATTGTGTGTGTGTGTATATATATACACACACACACACACACACACACATGTATATATATTCCAAACGTATATATATTCCAAACATTACCAGAGTAAATGTCTCCAGACATTTCCAAATGCCCCTGGGGAACAGAATTCCCCCAGCTTTATAGTAGCCTGCTAGTAAGTTTGTTCTTTTCTGCGGAGAGACATTACCTCATTCCTCAAGGTTGCTTATCACAAACACAGTGATGGACTGGACAAAGAGCAGTTTTGGGCTTGAATTTGGGGTATAACCAGAAAACAGGCTGGAATACAAGAGACTCACTGACAAGTGTCTCCTGACAGCCACACAGTCGACTATAGAGTTTCATTCATTAGTTAACGCCCAGTGATAAAGTAAGTCCAAAATACAGTCCCCTCTAATTTGCTATAAGTTTCCAAATTTAACACCAAGATCCTATGTTCAAAAATTTTAGTTCCTTTTCTTTCAGAAAAAAGAGCCACATTTAGACAATCTGGATTAATTCATCACTTTGGCCTCCTTGCAGTGTAGGAAAATGAGCCAGCTCAGCACTCCTAACTGCTTACACTGAATTATAGATAACACACAACATAGAAATAATAAATATGTCTTAATCATTGATTATTTTCTGTGACAGTTTGGACATCTCATCATCATATGTAATGGCTGTCATGAGAAATGATTATTTCCTTGAAGGATGTGGTTGATAATGGTATTTTCCAATGACAGACCCACAAGATCAAGATAGAAAAATGCAGTAAGTGCAATGCATTTCACTTTAACTTACCAGATCTTGCACATGGGAGCAGAAAACACTAGGTCACCACATTATCAGTATACAGTCTACGAGACCCACATTGCTGCTGTGGACCAGGACCAAAGCGGAGACTGACTTACTGTTTTGGGCAGAAAGGAAGGAAGCAGAGGCAAGGAGAATACTTGCCAGTATTCCATTCACAGGGAATTCGTTAGGGTTTATTAATGTCTCTCTAAGGGAATTGAATTTTAAATGCTTCTTTCTTCTGTGAATTCATAAATTTAGAAATTTATATTATTATCAGCTTTGGTCTCCAGATCTAAATATGGTTCTTTCCTTCCTAAAAAATGTCCCCCATGAACCTTTAAAACCTTGAAAATTTCATCTTCCATTATTTGGTGCTTATTTTCTTTTTGTAAGTTGCTCAGATCAACATGAGATCAATGCAGTAATCTAAAAAGGGTCCTCAAAATTATACTTGCAAGTTCTGTACCCTCATCAGTGGTCTCCCCTGTCAAATCATTCCAAGTTTAATGCAGCTATACAGTATGGTTCCCAGAGGTTTAAAGGTATGTTTCCCCTTTTTATACATATTTTTAGCTTTAAACATTTTAATGTTTTTGAATCAAGTAATTATTTTGAATGTCATTTAAATTCATACTTTTAAATTTTTCTTCTGGAACTTTCCTGTTGGTCCAGTGGGTAAGAATCTATGCTCCCAATGCAGGGGGCCAGCGTTCAACTCCAGGTCAGGGAACTAAATCCCACATGCATGCCACAACTAAGAGTTCACATGCCGCAACAGAGAAGTATTCAGGCCACAACTAAGAAGTCCATATGCTGCAACTGAAAGATCCCACATGCTGCAACTAAGACCCAGTGCAGCCTAAATAAATAAATAAATAAATAAATAAATAAATAAACATTTAAAAATAAATAAAAAATAATAAATTGTCTCTTTTGTTATCTATCTGTGTATCTATGTATTATTATCTATCTATCTAACTATCTATCTGTGTTTTCAGACCCACTTACCCTATCTGATACAGAATTAAATAGAAATTGACTAATTTTTTAAAGCAGTCAAATATGAATGCATCCCTACATTTTTTTTGAAGTTTAATCTAGACTTTCATTTTAAGATCTGAAGCTCTCAATTAGAGAGTTTTCCCTTTGTCTTCTTAAAGTAGATTTATAGTAGATAGTAGTAATAGTAGTAGCAGTAATTTTTTCTATTGCTTTCTTTTTCAGTATCAGTAGCTTTTTCAGTTTTCAGTATCTTGAAAATTTTCATTAAGCTTCTTCTGGATTTCATCCCAAACACTCATCTACTGAATAATCAAGACATATTCTTTACTTACCCCTCTCAAGATTTCAGGCTATTTTTTCAAGGCAAAGTTTTTTGTACTCCTTATTTATTCAACATGCTCCTTTGCCCACTAGAATTAAATCTTAGCATCAGAAAACTGTAGAATAGCTCATGTACATGTCCTATTGACTACCCATGTTTTCTATCTTTCATCATTGTTAATCCCCTCTTCTTTCAATCCCATGAATTAATAATTTAGCACTTTTAGGTCCTGTGATATGCTAAAAAATAAATATTGGTCTCTGCCCACTCCCATTCCTAGCACAGACCTCCTGAAATCCTCATAGTTTCCTGGGTGAGAGGAGCATCTTTGATCTAATGAAATGGCTCAAGTTTGGCTCTTGCTGGCCACCAGAAAGAACAAACCATAACTGGAAGCTTGGAATTTTTAGCCCCCCCTCCCATTCTATTAAGAAGAGAGAACGGCTGGAAATTGAATTAATGATTTATCATATTGTTACTGAACTCAGGTTTTGCTACTTGCTGCTCAAAAGCAAATAATCAAGAGGCAAGTGTCAGTAGAAAGGAAAGGTGCTTTATTCAGAAAATCTGGCAATCTAGGGAGAAGGTAGACTCTTGTTTGAAAGCAGCTCCAAAGATTCTGCTCAGCCATGACCATTTTTAAAGGGGAAAAAAGGGAAACAATCTGAATTATTAAGGTAGGAGGTCAGATTCTTCATTATATTTCCATTGCATGAAGACCCACTGACTTCTCCTGATCTTATTTTGGATGTTATCTTGCCTACGTGGTCTGCCTGCAAATTTGCTAAGGGATAGCTGGGGGTAGAGAGTCAGCTTCTGAAGCTACAAAGTTACTTCTTTCCTAGTATCTGCCAATAGATTTGCACATAAAACCCATCCATTCTTTAAAATGGAGTTAAAATTGGTTTTATTTAAATGTACTTTTCTGACTCAATTCCAGATGAGTTCTATTTGCAATAATATGCCAGGAACCCAGAAACCAAGAAAAGAAAGTATTTGTGTTTGGTGTGTATGTGCATTTGTACACATGTGGGTTTATGTAGTTTAAGAACTGAGTTTTCAGAAAAGAATCCAGGTAGAAAGAACTTTTTAAAACAAAGAAACAAGAAACAAAAGTCTTTTAACATACTATGCTAGTACACACAATGGTCTACTTCATAAGTGGCATGAAGCGTATCTTGTATTGGGTTACATGTGCATTTTAATGGCATTATTTTAGGGCCATAGCAGACTGGCTCAAAGAGAGTAGATATCATTATCCACTGGCCACCCAAAAGATTCAAGAGCATCCAAAACTCAGATGGGGGATTTTAACTTTTGAGATATGATCCAAAGGATTAATTTACATTAGAGTCCTTTTGAGATTTAAGAATTCCAATATGTTCATCATCAGTGAATGAGGGAAGCTGTCCCAGACAGAAGTCTCACACTTGAGCCCTCAATAATGTACTCAGATTAATTCCAAACATGAATAGGACCCATTCATGCACTCAGGCAAGAACAAACGCTAATACTCCCTTCCCAAAGAAAAATGTGGATGGATCCATAACCCCTGCTTTTTAATTTCACCTTTAAAAAAAAATTTACATAGAGCATAATAAGGTTTACAAATGTATAATCAATAAATGTTCACAATACATACACCTATGTGGCCATAATTCAACCTCAGCAGCAGAAAAATGTCAATACCCCAGAAAATGTTGTTGTGTACCTTCTAGTCAACATCCCTCACACATAGTGAACCATTCTTTTTTCTTTTTTATTCTTTGTTTTTAAATTTATTTTTTTGAAGTATAGTTGATTTACAATGTTGTGCTAATTTCTGCTGTACAGCAAAGTTGTTCAGTTATACTTATATATACATTCTGTTCATGTTCTTTTCCATTTTGGTTTATCACAGGATATTGAATAGAGTTCCCTGTGCTATACATTAGGACCTTATTGTTTATCCATTCTATATGTAATAGTTTGCATCTGCTAATCCCAGACTTTTGCTATTCTTGACTTTCATATAAGGGAAATATACAGAATGCCAAAATAGTATCTGTTCTTAAATCTGTATCATTTTCTAAAAACTTTTACTAAATCACTTTTTAGGTAATAGTATGCAGGTCTTGATGAACTTGCCAAAACTACAGGTCATCTATAGTGTTCTAAGTCACGACTAGCTACTGACAATTGGCCTAGAATTATTTTATCATTTATTTTACTATTACAATAATAAGTCAATGATATTAAACAAGAAAGATTTAAGAAAACAAGGTAAAAAAAAAAGTAGGTGGAAGAGCATACCAGTGGAGGTAGTATAAAAACTTGAGACTCATAATGTGCAAGTTAAGCAGGTGATAGCTGAAAGAGTACTACTGTAGTACGCTTTCCTAATAAGCTCAGTTTTCCCATTGAAGGAAGCCCTTCACACAGAGAAAAGACAAAATACCCATTCTCCTGTGACTTCACCTATTTGAGCTTTTATGAAATTTAATTACAGAGGACAGAGAAAAGCCCTCCACATGTGTCATTTCTTCTTAAATAATCACCTCTGGTTGTTTAATAGAAATAGGCATCCATGCTGTAATCATTATTTTTTTTAATAGAGGATAATTCTTTTCTGTCTCTAAACAGTGACCTTGCATTGAACACACACACACACACACATACACACACACAGCAGAGAAAACATTTATATTCCTCTAACCAAGATGTTCTTATTATGTCTGTTTCCCAGGAAGATAATTATGGTGCAACACATAGAAAATATGGATATCAAGATCTGCACTGTCAGCCTAGCTTACTGAAGGTCCAAGTGGGATAATCCCACGGAGGAAAGCCCTCTAGTATGAGCACATAATTCATTGCATTATGGGCAACAAAGATAACATTAGCTTTTGTGACTTCTGTCCTGTGCTGGAAGGGGATAATCAGGAAAGGACATCTTTGAAACGTTAAATCAGCTTTGGCTTGGTTCATATGTACCAGCTTTCAGAATAGGATGGTATTGCCACTGATGAGTTTCTTCTAAATGACTGTTTTCTCCAGCTGTATTTTGTAAATTGTTGTTGCATTAAAGAGTAAATGAAACTTCCCTGAAGAACACACTCCACCATGACTTTAGTGTCTTTACTGACACATCTGTGAAGATGGATGGACACTAAAGAGCTAGCTGCAAACTGAGTGACTCATATTTGTCTCCCAGGAATGTTTTATATGCTGCAAAATGTGACAAAGGCCATTAAAGAGATTATATTTCCCAGCAATAAATCTGTTGTCCTTCCTCTGCTATTCCAAACATTCAGACAATTGCTATGGAATTACTCATGGCCCTGAAAGCTAGCAGTCATTGACTAGTTGCCTTGATATTTTCCCTGAAGATAGGGCAATGTCAGTAAATTTCTGAAATTGAGAATAGGTGATGAAAAATATTTTTAAAAATTACTTTCTAAATCCTACTCATTCAAAGTTTAAAAACATGTTTTCCCGAGTTTATGTTGATAATCAAGTATATGTTCCTGATGATCAATTAAATGAAAATCTTCAATGCCACAAAATATTGTTAGTTGTCCTCTAAAATGTGCATCCATGGAAACTGTTTACAGATGTTAAATTGGTCAAGTCAAGGCAAGTAAAATTCTTCTTCTATTTATTAAGATTTTCTAAGCTGGGAACTTGTCTCTGACCTTGAGAGGACGATGATAGTAAAAAGAGATCACACATAGCTATAAAAGCATACAATCAAGTAGTTGATTATTTGATGCCTATCTGAAAGCATTCACAGTAGCACACTTACTAAATGCAATAATTACCAATGTTTCCAGGAAATAAGGTCAATTCAAGGTGGTTGTTAAAGGATGAATTGATTTGACAAGTGTGAAATTAGACTATGATTTTAAGACACATGGATGCAGTAAAAATGCATGTAATTGCTTACTAAAGCCACATCAGACCCAGGAATGAAAGATGTTGTTTAGCCCAGCATGCCCATCATCTCGGTCTATGGTTTCTCATGTTGCTATTGGCTCACATCCTGTGTCTGTTCCCAAATTCCTCAGTTTTGTGGCATACTCTGAACCATAACTCTTGGCATCTCTACAGTTGTGTCCATTGTATCTCCCATGGAGTTTCACTTTATACCCAAGACTCCCTTTCTCAAATCAGGGACAGAATCTTCTGTTTCCTCTTCACTGACCTTTGGTACTACCTTCATGTGATCCTGGAATAGGGCTATGTTGCACTTAGTTGAAATAAATGCTAAGTGGAACGTTAGTCTGAACGGACCCAAAAGTAATGAAACAAGCAAAAACAACAACAACAATGCATATTGTTTTTTACCTGTGTACTAATTCTCCTGAAACTAATTGTTTACACATATTAGAATGACTGTAATGATATAGTCATATCACTATATATGATATATACATATATATCATATATATTAGAATGATGTTATAATATAGTTTCATCATGTTTTTCTTTTTAATAAATAACAAAAACTCTATATCTTCATCTTGCCCTTTGCCACATGACCTGAGAGAAGCCATAATGCTCAGTGGAGAACCTGGTGCATCCCCATCAGTAAAATCACATGAAAACAACAAAAAGTAGTGAACAAACCCAATTTCTGTCATCTCAGAAGGCCAATCAACTTCTTTCAGGAACAGTCTTATATTTAAAGGACTTGGGGTGGGCATGGCAGGCAGGGGAAAACATAACATAGCTGAGACTGAATATAATAAAGAATTAAATTTGCATTCTTGGGAAATGTCTAGCTCCTGCTTGTTCCCTTATTACTGGAGAACTCTGAACCTACTTCTTCCATCTAGACACCAAATCACTTATTGCCATGCTGGCTAACAGTTAGTTACCTAGAAATAACCAATACAGTTTGTTGTAATGCATTTCTCCTTCACCCTTAAAAAAGTGTTTGTATGTGTGTTTAATATAAGCATAACATGTAGACATTCACCTTTATTATACAACTTGGACAGTTCTGATAAGCTTCTGAGAAAGAATTAATAATCAGGGCTTGGTGTGGGTGGTGAGGAAAAAACTACGTTTCAACAACTAGATCGGGGTAAAAACCAGTTGACTGAATTGACTTAGAACATAGCAGAAAAATGGAAGTAATATCAGGAGCTCAGGAGAGAAGAGTAAAATTAATAATTCAAGATTTTAAATATGTAAGATCATTGTCAGAAAGAACACTGAAAACATCATGAAGTATGTAGAGTAGAGATAGATGAATCAATTTTTATCCAGGAACCCTAAAGATCTTAAATTGTTTGATGAACATTGAGTGTTCTCTGCTTTTCTTTCTATTTCAAACCCAACCCACTATTTAAAACAAACAAAAAAAGGAAAAAAATTAAAACAAACTCCATAACTGTAATTACTGCTGCTGTAAAAGGAAGTAGCAGAAGAAAACAAAGCATGAGTTTTTCATATATAATTTTTCATGTTCTGTTCAGGAAATATTCATAACTACAATGTGTCACCAAATATGTGCATAATATCAAAATATCTGCCTACATTTTATAATTATAAATGTATATAATTTATTTCTCAATTTTTATGGAGAGAGGAAGAAAAAGTGTAAAAGTGAAGATTCGGGAAGTCTGAGACATTTTGAAATGGGATTATATGGCAAATCCAAAGAACAGATGTATCTAAAAATGGCTGAATAAATTTGGAAGGGGAAACAGTTAGCTATCACAGTGAGTATCCATGTATTCAATGAAGGTTGAGGAATAATCAAATAGCCCTCTGGAGATTGTCTCTGTCAAGCATCTTCCTATTTGCCACATTCTTTTGTTAGTGCCACCAGTTAATAACTAGGGAAAACCATAACTATACATAGTTCTATGTTACCTGTAGCCTAGCATTATCTCAGCAAGTGACTACTGAACAGCTCTGCAATTTAAATCCATGTTGTTCGTCATCCTTCCAAACTTTATCCTTAGAATTACAGGAGAATTTCAGGGCAGCCTCATTTTACAGTTTTCCACCTCTAGAATGTTTTGTTTTGCATTATTTAAAATGATTGATGTGGATTCACTTAGTATAAAATGTCATTATGTTACCACTCTTTAGGTCATTTAATCTTACTTAGCACATACTGCATTTTATGACAAATGAATGCACAAGAATAGGAAATATGTGCCCCTAGCAAATCAAGATTACATGAAGTCATTCAATTTTATTTTATTTCACAAAGGAATTAGGAAGGACTTGTCTGAATAAGCAACAGTCTTGAACACTTTGCACTGGAATGTCCAATGATGAGACCAGTTGGTTAAAAAAAAATCAAACTAGGAAGCATAGTTATTTTAGATTATTCCCACCTGGCAACTTGTTTTAGTGCTTCCTGTAGTCCCCATAAAAAAAGTCCACTTCATATTTCATTTAAGGTTTCTCTGATGAAGGGAATGTCTCTCCTTTTTCTCAGCTCCCATGTTGTGTTTATAGTTGTCTGCTTAGTTTAACTCTGGAACAGAAATGATACGTTTTAAAGAACATAACTATAGAAGATAATATGGATTAAAGAGTTCTTAAACTTGTTGTGTTGTTGGAATCACACTTGAATCCTCTGTTAAGAACCCTTTTCCCCAATCAGCAGTTCACCATTAAAGGTGTTTTCCCTTCAATTTAGGGTTTAACTTCTTGCTAAAATCCAAAAAAAAAGAGCCTATGGATTATATAACAATTTAAACTGTCCTCAGTTACTTATACTGTAGAGTAATTGAAGGATATGGAAATCAGTATTTATAGGAAGATCAAGTTATTCTTTGTTGTATTTACCCCCTTTCTGGTAGTGAAGGAAAGACACGCAGTAACACTTATACCTTTAATTAAAAAAAAAAAAAACTATATGTGAAGTTTCTATACAAAGTGTAAAGTAGATATCCAAACTGAGCTACTGTGTACAAAGGTAACTGGTATTCTTTGTATTCAGCACATTAAACCCCAACCTCCACATTATAAATCAATTTAAGTAGTTGGAAAATAAGTGGCATACAAGATATTAAGACAGTTTTGTGTTCAGAGACACAGAAAGAACATGGCCTTACGATTTGACCAAAGCTGCATTGGAATCTCATTTCTCACATTGACTCTGTTTACCTTGCACACATTTTATATCACTAGTTTCCTTCTCTTTAGCTATAAAAGAGGAGGAAAGATAGATGAGCCATTGTCTGCTGCAATTTTTTGTGTATATTCGGTAGTATATGATAAGTGCTCAGTGGCAGATAATCATGTTGAAGTATTATGAGAATGAGAGCTCAGGAAACATTGGCTGGTAGATAGGAAGTGCACTGCACACCATTGCAATGCAGCATGTTAAATACCAACTATCATCTGTACTTAAACCACTACAATCTCTAAATTACCTTTCAGGAAACAAGAACTGCAAATCCACTCTTTCTACAATATCAATTAGGAAAAATATTCTACATCTGGAGAGTTCTTAAGAAAACAATTTCACAGTTTCAGAGAAACCATGAAAAGTAATAAAAGAGAGAGTCAATCATTTTAGAATCAAGGCAAGAACCCAAATGCTAAAACTAAGGTATTCAATGTTTTTCATTTAATCACAACAGAAAACCCATTTTCATTATTATTGTTGTCATTATTACTATTAGTTGACAGTTTAGAAAATGTATTCTATACTAAACATTGTGTTGGGAAATCTTAATTCTCACAACAACACGAGGTAGACAATAGGATCATCTCTGTTTTACAAGTGTGACCTTTGAGGCACCATGCTCAGAGCAGAAATCCACTAGATGTGTTAAGTAAATAAATGAATACTTGAATGAATTCACTAAATGACCATTCCTGTCAGAAAAATTACCCAGTGCTATACAAGTTGGAGTTCAGAAACACTTAAAACTAGGATCTTATATAGGAGTGGAAACAGAAGAAATACTGACCTGATTGAATGTTGTTGGTGAGTGTCATTGCTGAAATTACAGTGAAATCAACCCCTAGACCTGTGCCAGGCTTGGGTCTCTGTGTGCCCAGGGGAGGGAAGGTCAAGGATTTGAAGACCAGAGCCATTGAGGACTTTGCATCTGGGTACACAATCCACAGAGATCAGTGACGGTGATGAGTTGTTACTGGCATTCCTCTGTCTCCACCTTTGGGACATTTTAGACATACTCCTGGGTCCCACTCCACAGACACAAACACAAGGTGTCAGGAGACTGAGGCATTTCATTGATCAGCCAGAATTGGGAATAACTGAGATTCTTACCAGCCCTGAGGATAAAGTTGAATGTTAAAGTTTTCCATCTATCTGTCTTATGCTTAAAAAAATAGAACTCTATTAGATGTGTTGAATAAATAAATGAATAGGTGACTTACTTAACTGAATATCCCTGACAGACTTCCTAAATTAATATTTGCATTTTCATGTCTAATCTTAAACACACTCAATGTTTTCCTATAACAGCTCTGACCAATTTTCCAATCTCTTCCCAACTTGGCTCAGTCTCACACCCCTTAGTGCTCACAATCCCCTAACTCCTTCCCTCTAGTCAATATCCTAGGGACAAACAATAATAGACATTACCGTTCATTGATCATTTCAATTATTTAAGGCACTTTAAAACCCAGATGCTATAAGTTCTTACAGTCTCGTTTCCCCCTTATAACCAATATACTTACAGTCTATTGATAGCAAAATATTCACCCCAGACACATAACCTCACAGCTCCTCACCCAAGTCTTTTGCTCATGCTGCTTCCTCTGTTGGCCTCTAGTTGCTAATGAGACAGGCTGAGGCTCTCTCCTCCTATCTCCAAGGGACCAGTACCTGAAAGCTAAAAGGACTCATTGCCTTCATCAATCTTAGTCATAGTCATCTGTCATTCGAGTAGACCACCATTAATCATGGGCTTCAAGGAAATGCCCCCTGCTCATGGAAACCTTCACATACCATGGTGAACTTTAAATCACACCAGTGAATAAACAATATTTAACAGACTGCTACTACTTTGTGGCTTACCTCTTTGTCTGACTAAGCAGTACTATTTTGGAAACTTTAAAAGGAAATGTGACTTAAATTACACATTTATAATGCATCATCTTCAGTAATATTTTTGGGTTTGAGACACTTGCTTAGTCTTGGGTTGTAAAGAAAACATGGTCAAGGATATCTACTTATAATGAAAGCAGTACAGCTGAAACATTCTTTAAAACAAATTAACAAGAGGAGTATATAACATTGGAGATAAAATATAGAGCTAAATTAACTTAGCATAACATATGAATCCAGACATATTTCTTATAATCCTACATTTGTTTGTGGAATGAAAGCATTACTATTTAGTGATGATAATGATGATGGTGATGATGATGACATTAACCACTATAATTTTTGGCTTCTGTACTAGATTTTTTTAACTCAAATCTCAAAGTCATGATGTATTATATAATATCAATTTATTAGTGAGTTGAAAACTTCACTAATGGAGGTTAATTCATTTAAATATTGTTGCTGAGGTACTCAACTGTGATTTCACAATTTGATTCAATTATGTGTTACCATCCAAAAAGACCTACCATTGTATTTAATGCTCTACTTTTCTATAGATAGAAATAATGAAGTTTTAACTGGAAATTTTTATGGTCCCTAATCATAAATAATTGGAAATTTAGTGCTATTTGATAATTAATTTAGTCTAAAATCTAGTTAAGTTAATGAGAAAATATTTCAAACAACTATATCACTTATAACTAAGAGAAAAAAGAAACTAGTATTAAACACTAAAAATAATAGCTATATGGAGAGCCTTTGTAATGTCTTTGTGATTGTGAGATTCTTTCTTTCTTATTTTGGTTTAAATCTTTATTTAGATATGTAATTTGGACAACCTTGAGCTTCCTAAAAATAATAGAAGGCAAAATATGAAGTTTAAGAAGGGAGTCTAAAAACAAGTACCTTTAAAGAAGAAACATGAATTAATTGCTTTAATTATCTTAGAAAAAGAGAAAATCCCACTACAGTTTGAGAATTCATCAAAATAAAGTGGGTGGAAAAGAGAATTTCACATGATTGCTTTCCTTTGTTTAAACTCAGGTACTATAAAATATAAAAATATGAAAGAAATTTCTCATGGTTCTGGACTCTCTGAAGGGAAGAAAAACAAAAATATAACACATAATTAAAAAATGAGTGTACTATTAGCAGAAAATAAAATTTAATGAAAAGAAAGTTACCAAACAAATACATATGACTTTGGATTTTTTGTTTTTGCTTTTGTGTTTTATGGTTAGTTACACTTTCCTGCAGATCTATAGTCTTACACACTTAAGGAGGAAAAAAAAAAATCTGGACTGACATCATCTTGATCTGAGGAATGAACTCTTAGCTCACATTGCCAACTTTGATTATTAATGTGTTCTGAAAAATGATTAAAATTGTACATATATATTCTCATTTATCTCATTCTTTGTTAAAATAAACTATTTTCTCATTTAAGTAACTCAATAATCTACTGAATTCCAGCAGAAATACTCTGAACATAAATATGTATCAGTAGATTTAATGGTATAAGCAACTCTATGAATGCCCTTATGTAGTCTTTATTACTTGAAGCTGGAATTGTTTAGTGGTTAATAACATGAATTTTCACATTGAGCATATATGGGTTTAAGTTGGTATTCTTCCACAATGTAACCTTAGGCAAATAACTTAAAAACACTAAATCTCAACATTTTCATATATTAAAAATGTGGATAATATCACCTTAGGTATTTTTTGTGAAAATTGAATAACATTTTCCATACTAGGCACATACTAAGCACTCCATAAATGGTGCTTTATTAAAAGCATCATCATTGTCAATATAAAAAGATATATTCACCTTACATTTGTTAAGTAACTACCATATACTCCTCTAGGTGTTCCAGACACAACTATGAATATAAAGTGAAAATTTCTACTCTTGTAGATCATTAGTTCTTCTGTGAGAAGATATCTAAATGAAAGTTAACAAGAACAATCTGTAGTGTTTTAGATGGTATTGAGTACAATGGTGAAAGTAAAATAGGAAAGGTTGACCAGGCTTAAAAAGAGGAAGAGAATGTTTGTAATTTTAAGTGAGGTGGATTGGCTAGGCTTCAATGAGACTATGATATTTTAAAATATGTATGTTTCCAAATTTGTATGTGTGTGTCAAAACACAAAGTTGTTAATATAGTAAATTTCCCACTCTATTTTATTTTCTGTTTTGGTATGAAAGAATATACGTTCAGGGTAAATTACAGTTGACCCTTGAACAACAGATTTGAACTGTGTGGATCCAGTTATAGGTGGATTGTTTTAGTAGTAAATATTGCAGTACTATACCATCTACAGTTGGTTGAATTCACACATGCAGAACTGTGGATATGAAGGAACAAAATATATGGAGGGCCAAATACAAATTGTAAGCTGATATGAGTGCACAGAGTATTCTTACACCAACACTCTTATTGTTCAAGGGCCAACAGTATTTACATATGTACTTCTGTACCACATTGCCCATCTTAATTTACACACACAAAAACATGCATTTTATTTTATATATATATATATATATATATATATGTTTTTATATATGTTATATGTTTATGTATTTATACTTTTTATGTCCTTATATATAATTTCACGTATTTATGCATAGTTGTATACCCTTATTTTTATATGTACCTAATATTTTTCACAGCATTTTCACAAACGTTATCAAATGTTGCTTTAGGAATGGACAATCTGACTTTACATTTTTAAGTTAGTTTTTGCTAGATAAAGTTGTTCTCTAAAAGTGAGTATTAACATTTTCCCATTAGCATTAAGGAAGTTCTAGAAATATAATTATGCATGCAGAGTAGTACAGTGAAGCCTAGGATTGTTATTATTTGAGAAGCAAAATTGCTCTGGGCTTTGAGCATTGGTAAAAAGAAGGGTGGGTATCTATCTGAACAAATTCCTGGAGGTCTAAGACAAAAGTAAGAACAAAGTCATTGGGAATTCCAGAGAACATCATGAAAAGTATTATGAAGAAAGTATCAAGTTAGTCTAATTCAGGAAAATGCTCATGGCGTTAAAGGCATATAGAATAAGAGAAAGTCAAGAAGGCTTTTTTAGGTCATTGAGCTCCATCTCAGACAGCCTTTTGTATGATTTTATGGAGTTTTTGAAACCAAGCATTAACCAGACACTATCTCAGGAGGGTACTGCTCACCATAGTCCAACCAACTCTGTGCCTGACAGATGGAGGGGGAGAGGCCTTGAGATTCATTATCAAACAAACACAAAATTATACTAGATAATTGCTTTTATTTTTATGCTCAATACAAGAAAAAATAAATCTCCTCTTTTAAATGAATGAAAATTGAAAAAGAAAAGAAAATCCAGATAGAGTACTTTGTCCATCAGAAAAAGGTAATCAGCATTTTGCTTGGCAGTGCAGATTTAATTACATAAGTTAATGTAGGAGGTGAAATTAACGAGCAAGGTCTTATGTTGAATTAAAATTGATTGACTCTAGAACATGTCCTTAAATTGAAGAAAAGTAATAACTTGACCTTTGAAGTCATCAAAGTTATAAAACTTCTTTAAAAATATAATTTTCTCTTTGGGAAATTTGATTGATCACTTCTAAGCGGGCTGTCAGCAAATGTTATAATTTTTCCATAATTTGGACAGGCCTCATTTAAAGATGGAAATTGTTATTCAGACAAAAGTGGAGGAAACGTTATTTGCAAGCCAGGTAGGGGAAAGGAATAATTCTCAATCTATATGCAAAACAACAAATACGTATAATCCATTCCTTCTGGCTCAATTAGTTAAAAAGTAAAAGAGAGTGAATGAGAGAGACTGATTTAGCAATACTGTATGCTACGCATAATATTGGTGTTTCCAAAGGGAGCCAACTAATTGGTTACATCAGTACTTTGCCAGCCAAGCAAGTCACACATGAGTTGTGTCATGTCCCTGATTGAAAAGCATAAAAGCCGAAGCTCATGGAAGACAGGGAGAGAGGAACACTGGAATATATTTCTGAATATGTACTTAAAGACTTACCAGACATAGGGCTAAATCAGACATTGGATTGGCAATAGAAGAGAATGTTGATCTCTAGTTTCATTTTCTATTGTATTTCTAGGAAAAAAATATCACCTCCTTAATTTTTAATTTATTCTCAATGAAGCTATCTGTGTCCTAGTTATTGTTCAAGCTTGTTCTCTGCCCCCATCTCTCTCTTTCCATCTCTCTCTCTCTCTCTTTCTTTCACACACACACACACACATAAACACACACACATACTAAACATTGTTTATGCTTACATGAACTTAATAGAGAAATTAAACGGGGGAAATCTGGTGCTCTAGCATTTGTATGGTTGAAAAAAATAGCACTATAATGCAGTCTCATTTACACTTGTGCAGATATCCTTCAGTTTGAATTATTGCAAGAAGAGTCCATCTTTACATTTTAATGCAAATCCAAGGTATATACTTAACTATACTGTGATCAAATGTAAAGTAGGATAAAGTGCTGTTGGAAAAATGAGAGTAGGCTAAATAGGAGAATGTGCCTTATGCTATTGGTATCTTTAAATATTCAGTGACTCCAAAAGACTACCAAAAAGTCCTTTGAATTTTTGATGAAACTGGCTTAGGTCAGGTCCAATACTCTGAAATCTAGCATTATTTTCTTGATGTCTATTATTTTTCCTTAATATGTGTCCTACCCTAATAGATAGGTCCATACCACTGTATGTCCATCCTAGATCTTTTATTGCTTCTACTAAATGTGTGTTTATATGTATATGTGTGTGTTTGTGTGGGGTAAGTGGGTGGGGGGAGTTAATGATAAAAAATTTTTATTGGAGCAAACCTGACTAGCACTCAACATCTGTACCTGGTGGTTGGCATACCCTAATCTGTAGTTTTAGTTATCTATCTTGTAACTTCCCAATATTTCTGCCACTTGCTTGTAAGCTCCCTGTATATTTCTGCCACTGTTTATGCTCTCAGAAACTCCAGCTAAATTCCCAAGAAAAGTTATACAGTGGAATAACAATGAACTTTGAATATAATATCATCTATGAGATAATGTAGCTTAAGAAAACACAGTGTTTGTAATCCCAAAGACTTGGATTTGGAGCTCTTATTATGACAAACTTGAGGTGCGAAAAAATAATTGAAACTTTCCTCATATATAAGATGGAAAAATTTGAGTAATTGTTGAGGTATTCAATTAAAGTGTGTTTAGAATGTAAAGAATGTGATATTAAATTAATTCACTAAGTGGAGTTAAGTTACAGAAGTCATGCTTTTTAATTCAGCAATTATTTTTTATCTCTTAACAAATTCAGGTACATAATAGTATCAAGATGCATTTTACTTTAAATTATTAACCATTACCAGGATTATGTCTATATGACACTAACTAATAATACAATAAAACTTAGAGAATTGTAAAGCCTTGTATATTTTGATGTTCATCATCAATGAGGCAAGATTTACTATATTTTTTCACTTAATTTCACTCTGTTTCCCTTGTTATTAAATACAGAGTATGACTAAGATCTTAAAATGTTACTCAGTTATTATTCTGTCATATCTCCTCATGGCTTAATCTCTGGAAGAATTATCAATCTTTGGAAGATAGCTAAAGGTTTGAAGAGAAGCAGCATGCATTCTGAAATGGAATTTTATTATACACATTTGTATTTACTACAAAGAGCAAGGTGCGAGTGTAGTTTCAAATGTTTGCATGATAGAGGTATATTTCTAGGAGCAATATTATTATTTCTTCATAGCAATATGAAATTAAATGTTTATATCCATAAATAATTATCTGAGTGCTTCCACAAGCATTATATCATGTAATTGTAGGAAGTCGGTAGGGAAGCTGTGACTGGTTCTCGTTCAAAGTGTG
Organism: Mesoplodon densirostris; assembly: GCF_025265405.1. Taxonomy (NCBI): domain Eukaryota; kingdom Metazoa; phylum Chordata; class Mammalia; order Artiodactyla; family Ziphiidae; genus Mesoplodon; species Mesoplodon densirostris. The sequence goes on along the minus strand of NC_082674.1, from coordinate 82,715,701 downwards.
AAGAAAATAATGTAGATTCATGTGTGTAAATAGTCATTTGTTAAATGCCTACCATATGTAAAGCATTATAATGGGCACTGGGAAAGGAAAATGTAGTACTAACACAGAAGCCCAGGCTTTCAGGAAGCTTACAGTCAAAACAGAGAAAAAAAACATGTATGAACAATTATCCATATTAGGTAGCAGTCAATAAAACCACTTTCCTCTGGGCTACTTCACATACATAGTGCTGTGTATCAGCAAAACTTTCTTTACTTAATGTATTTTTGCCAAGAAGTTACCCTACACTCACCTTCTGTTTGAGACTCTATTTTTTTTCAGATTCTTCTGGTATTTTCTTTCCCTTTCTTTTCTAGCATTTCCTCACTTTACATCTCTTATTTCTTGCTAGGATTCTCTCTCTCCCTCAACAGGGCATATTTTGAATAGTGCTGTATTTTCTGTGACAGCATACTTGCTTTAAAAATTCATTTGTGTAATAGTGCAGTCTGATGTGTATCTCCATCTCCAAGTATTTTGTCTTAGTGGTAGTTTGCTCTCAAAGTGTTCAAAGCAGGTATTCCAGAAAACATATTCAACCTTCAAAATTCTTCATATCTCTTTATAGCAAAAGTTTTGTTAATTAAAATAAAAATTTAGAAACTACATTTTTTGCATGAAATGAGTAAAGCTCAAGAAGAATGTTTGGTTAGAAACATGGTAAAGACTCCTCCACTTTTCTTGGGCTAGGCAGAAAATCTTGTGAGCACAGTAACTTCTCACCACTGGGCAGTCAAGCAGATTCTTCAGTCTTGGAGGATACTCTTCCCTTGGTCCACATACAAAGCTTGCTGCTCATCATCAGAATATTGCTGTGTTTTCCTTGGAATGAGCCCTTCAACCTGTGTGCTATTTTGAAAATGTCTAATAATGTATTCTCTGTGATACTAAAAGGAAACCTACATTTTGGTATGTCCAGTTGCCTGTTTTCTAGAGTTTGGTCTAAGAATTGCTTTCATTGTGGCTTACCATCCATAATGAGATTGAAGAAGGGAGATTTATAATCTTCAAGTATCTGCAACATGCTCTGTCACCAATACTTATGAAATTATTTGATATTTCCTAATAGCCAAAGAGGATTAGTTACAGATGACCCACCAGGTTTAACTTGGTATTTTCCTGGATGTAGTCCCTCTACTCCACTCCTTCCCTCCTAAAGTAAAGGGGCTGCACTGACAAAGTATTTTGATCTGGACTCATCATATCAGGAATCCACTTGGCTGGTTGGGGAAAATGTTCAATTAATGCTATATAGAACTAACTATACACAATGTACTTTTGAGTGAAAATATAAGAAGTGTTAATGAGAAGCCATAGACAGCTTCACAGATGAGTTCACTTGAGATGATCCTTAAAGAATGAGTATAATTCCTGTAAAAGTAACAGGAAGATCATTCTGGGCAGAGGGACTAGCCTGAGACAAGGCATGGAAGCCTGAAAATACATGATAATTTTTAAATTGTGATTAATACACATTTGGATATATTTGAAGATGTGTGTGGAAGCTTGTTACACTAAGAGGATAGTTTTCAACTCTTAAACACTACTATATCAATATTTTTCCTATCTTTATAAAATATACAATAAAATTGGATTAATAAATAGTTTAGTTCTATCTCACATAGAGAAATGGAATATAGGATTGGGAAGAAATTCAAGTGGCAGAATCAATGGGGATTTTTTTTTAATTGAAAGAGACAAAGGAGAGGTTTCAGGGACTCTAAAAACTGATACCATGTAGGAGACCTACACATCCAGTGAGAGAGAAAAACATGGAGGACACCCACTCTGATGTGGCTCATACTGTTCTACTCACAACAAAGTCCTTAAATCTCTCCAGTTTCCATTCAGATTTCACCCATCTCTCGAGGACCTTTCAATCCCACCTCTTCTGAGTATAATGCCCTTTCTAATATTATCATTATTGCTCTTCAAATTACTTTTAGCACCCTTAACATATCTGTTTAGTACATAACACCAAGCATATAATTAAGAATTTCAGAGGAGAGCACCCTATTTTTGTAACCACATATTAAGGAGATAAAAGCAATGGTTGCTTTAAATATAACCTTGTAACATATTAAGCCTTGATCAAATATTTGTTTAGTAATAATTATTACAGAGAATCTAGAAAGTAATATTATAGTTCTTAATCTATTGCATGTTTGAATGCAGGTAATTTTAAAATGCAATGACACCTACAGCAAATTAATACAAAGTAGAAGAAACCCTTAAATAGCATTTAATTTTAGAAAGAAGGATAAAGCCTAAGAAAATATCCCAAATATTTTGGGATTTTATTTAAGAAAATGACTTTATAGAACTGACTGGAGTAAAGCCACATAAGGTTCAGTATCACAGCCTTCTCTATCTTTTCTTGTCTCCATCGGTTAGAAGGATGAATTCCCCATGCTTCCCCTTTTTCAGTGTGTGGAGCCCATTTGTGTAGGTCATTTTATTTGATGAAAATAGTTACGTTGAGGAGAAGTCAAGACAGGTACCAATATTAGAATCTTTTAATATGAGAAAATCAGTTAGTTCTTCAAATTCGTATATCTACTGAGAAAGGTACATTGTAAAACAGAATCCAGGCCTTATGTATTTCGAATTACTTTTTTTCTAAAACAAGAAAGTAGACTCAACATATATGGATTGCTAACAAAAAAAAAATTTGAATTAAACGTTCAGTTAAACTGACATTTTGAATAATCACACACCCCCATCCATTAAGCAGTTCTTTTAATTTAAATGTTCTTATATACAATTTATAATATAGTACTTAGAAAAAATAATAAACATTGAAATTTTATGTTATATCCCCTCTGCAAATTTCCTTGTATATATTGTTCTCCAAATAACAGAAGTTTACAAAATAGTAAACAGAATTTTTAGAAAGAATATCACAATTCTGTCTGCTTGTTTGATTGATGCCATGATCAAGCAGTGTGAGTTTTATTTATATCTTAAATAAATGTAATTTAATATTAAAAATAGTAGCTCAGATTTCTCCAATTCTGATGGCTGGATAAGTTCATTTTTGAATAATGACATAGGCAAAGTTTTAGAAATATATATATATATATATACACACACACACACACACACACACACACACACATACAGGTATATTACTTTATCAATTATATGTCCAATGTATATTTAGTGAATACCCACCAGATGAGAGGCACTATACTACATGCGTGTAATACAAGGAAAGCAAACCTGAGATGGTTCCATTGCTAGTGGAACTTTGTTTCCTACCATTTGAGTATATTTTGCCATAACTTTTCCCTATTATTTCTATTTGTATAAGAATATCACATGCATAAATTTAGGGAGAAAGTAATTTGACAAACTAATTGCTATTTTTTTTATTATAAATCACTTACCCTTAAATAAATTGTATACATGTAACTTCTCCTATGTAGCGATACCTAACTTATTTAGTGTGGGGGAGTTAGTTGTGCCTATTAAAGTAGATATTAGCTGATCAAAACATTAATCCCTAGTATTATCAATCTAGTCGTTCTACTTTAATGTCATTTTTGTCATAAAATATAGTCACAGAATATTAGCATATAAAGGTACCCAGAGTTCATGTAGTCCAAATCCCAATTTTAGTATAAAATATTGCCTAGAGAAGCAAAGTAAATCATTAAACATCATAAACCAAATTATTTGTGACTAAACATAGCCACTTTGAAGTATTGCAGTGGAATGCAGAGAGAATTCACTGCATGCCTAATATTTGAATGGCACATGGTATGTGTTTGTATCCCTGACATTATGTCCCATTGCCCTCAAGTAGCTTATACAGAATGTAGTATCATTTTGAGAAGCTTACTTTTTAGCATGGATGACTTTATTTAGCAATTTGTGTGACACAAATATTTATTTAAATATCTATTTATAATTGATAATTAACAAGCAATAAAAATAAATGAAAATTTACTTTTTTAATTTGCTTGAATGTTCTAAATATAGATGTTTTTAACCAGTTGAACACCAACATATTCCTTAAAGAGAAAGGACATTCAGCCTTTACTCTATGTGCCTGTATTCTCCTAATGTAACATCAAATAATAGATTATTATAATTTCTTAGCTCTATACACTCATGCTATTAAAGGAATGTGACTCTTCTATTAGCCAGCTGTGACATTGCTATGAAGTTTTATGATAACAAGTGTGAGACACACACATTGCTATTCCTTGTGCAAGACCCAAGTCAGAGATACTTCAACTCATCATTGTTCTTTCCACTTCTGGGTCAACCCAAAGATTCTCCAAGACTTTTGCAACAAAGTAAGCTTGGCAGTCACTTTAACTAATCACTTCTGGCAAATGAAATGAAATCTATTTGATTTCCTTTGGATAAATAATAATATTAATATAAAATTATTGTTGCCTTCCTCTTTTCTTTCTGTTTAGCTATTTTTTTAGAATCTGACACGTTTTAATTCAATAGAAAATCACGTGATATTTTTCTGGCCAACATAGTGCAATACAGTGCAGTAGTATATGTCTCACATGAATATAAAAAAAAATCAAATGAACAGTTTTTTGTTGTGCATTAAGTATGTGTTGAACACTGAGTTCCATTTTTAACATCAGTGATCAGATTCTGGGGGGAGCATATGAAAATACATTATGTGATTAAAAGACTAAAATAAATTTTAGGGTCTAAATTTTGTAAAAGTTCAAAGATGGGAAAATCACTTTGGTTTTAGTAGTTTCAAAGGCTTTATTAAAAATGTGACATTTAAATTAGACTTGGGAATGTTGGTAAATTTTTAGTTTTCTGCAAAGCTAATAGAAAAAGCATTGATGGTTAAGGAAAGGCTGCATCCTTTTTTACTATATATATATATATATATATATACAATTTAATTCTTATAAAAACAAGAAGAAATGTAAGAAGTCATTTATTACATATTCATTTGGAGATCGCTATTGTTATAATCTAGGAGGCAAAGTTTACCTCATTTATAAAAATTTGGGGAAAACTAGAAAAACTGCAGGCACATTTTTGAGTATAAAGCCATCCATTCATTTATTATTCACTTAATCTGTATACACCCTGAAAATATGGTTTTAGGTGAAACAATCAATAGATTAACATGAATTAATTATCCTTGAATAATAGAAGTAGACACAAAGTGTTTTTAGTGATTACTCTTGGCCAGATACTGTTAAGTATTTTTATGCATTATCTCCATCTTCATAAGAGATGAAAAATTTGAGGATAATAGAGATTACATGGAATGATCATGATAATATACTTAGTAACTGGCAAAACCTGGGCTCAATTTCATGTTTTAGTGATTACAAAAGTATCATAGGATGAGGTGTTGAATTAAGGAGCTCTTGTTTCAAATCACCATCAGTCTCACAGTCTGAGTGACCTCAAGGGAGCATCTTCTTTTCTTATCATCTGTCATCAGCAGTCACCATTTTTTAATCCAGTGTTTGACCCTTGGTGTCAAAAAACAATGTTATTCATGTATCACTCCAAGAAAACAGTACTTCATTTATTATAGCTGATTATTATAACCACATAATATCCATAGGAATTATCAGAAGTGAAGGAAGAAGATAAGCATTTCATTTTTTAGAGTGGACTGTTGGAATTATTTGTTTTTAAAAAGAGGATCCTAAGGCTTGGGTTATGTTATTGTGTTTCAAGCACATTAAAATTTGTACAAAAAGCTAAAGTTTTCAAGCATATTTTATAAGCTGGTTTTTGTAGAAATATCCTACTTTATGGAAAATCAGTATCAAATCTGTGTTTCCTTTTTGCAAACTTATGGTGTTTTTTAAATTTATATTTCTAATAAATTTACTATAAGATTGTGCTGGATTAGTTATACCTAAATAGGGAAGAAATTAAAATTCATGAAAAAAAAATAATTATCTCAAAGGATCAGAGTTAACAGAATTTCTATTTAGGATTGGTCCTTAAAAGTATTAGGGAATAAGCTGTGATGTTATGTGAAAGATTTTTTTTACCTGTCTCAAAGATCTCTAAAATTCATGTTCATATTTTTTCCCTAGGTAGGAGAATCCATTAAAAATAACTTTTGCTAATATTTTCAAAAATTCTGGATAAATGTAATTTATTAATTTTTGATACTATTTTTAATTTGAAACATTTTATAATTTCACTTATCACATCTTGAGATAATAAATTCAACAAGGTTATACCCCTTGTTATGTAAGTGTTTATTTTGTTAAACTTTCAATCTTCAAGGCCCTGCAGTAGGGCTAAGATGTTTTTTCTGATAGGACATGAAAACATGCTTAATTTGGTGAATGTCAAATGAATGGCAAAGATGTTAAGAGGTATAAAATTTAAGAAGTTAAATACTATAAAAAAACTTTTATCTCAGTAATATACTATTCAAAACTAGGTCTTATTTACCAGCTAATTTTTCCCAGATGTTTACCCTTTAAAAAGGGAGCCTTCATGGCTTCAAAAGACAGGTAATTGGAATTCTCTACACTAAATAATTCCTGTATCAGTCTAGACACAAAAGTTGAGATTGATTAAATGAGTAACACCAAATCATAGCAAGGTTATGGCAAAGCCTAGAATTAAATTATTCTAATACCTCCTATCTCAACTTTACACTTTCCAGGAGAACCAAACATTCTCAATTATTTACTCTGTGCTTAGAAAGCAACATACCTTTGTTCATTACTCAGGGCAATTTAGTTGTTTAATTATCTATGTATATATAAATATAACTATATGCATATATATATAAATATAACTATATGCATATATATATATATATATATATATATATATATATATATATATATATATATATATATATATATATATATATAAGTTTCCCTGCAGAACTCTCTTGAGACCAGGTCACCAGAACTAAATGATATTCAAGATGTGAAATTTCATGATGTAGTCTCATTCCCTAACATCCTGCCTAGGATATAATACATATTTAACCAAAGGTATATTTTTATTTGAAAAAGGGGCAGAATTTATTTTGTTCTATTCCTTTGTAAAAGGAAATAGAATGAAAGATTCCTTGTGAGCAACCTGTTCGGTAAATAATACACTGTTCTTTTCAGAAACACATAAAGTGGACTACTTTAAGCTGATAGGAGCCATGATCCTATAAAAGGAGATGTCCTCTTAAAACACCAAGATTAATTTTATTTGTTCTAATTATAATTAAAAATAATCAATTCATGAGTGGCAGCTTTATTACATATTTATTTTATAGTCCCAGGCACTACTTATTAAGCAGTACATTTTGCAGTGCCATCAAAAAAGTCCTAAGTTAGATATGTACATAGTTGCTTTGTGTTAAACAATGTTGGCATTTTAGATCTATAATTTGGGGTTGAGAATTAATTCATTTAAATGATAGTTTAAAAATCCAATAGTAATTTCCTTAAAATAAATATGAACAAGAAAACAAACTCAGGCACTTTATTTCATGTCTCCTGTGGTTCCATGATAAAGTAATTATGAAATCAGTAATTAATCACCTCTAGAGAACAATAAGGGTATTGTAATTCTGGAAAATAATGCATTCTGCTTAAATGGTTGGATAATAACCAACTGAGCTTAGCACAAACATTGAGATAATAAAGACGAGAAAATGAAAATAAGGCATGATCGTATGGAAAAGCAAAGACAAAGTAATTAATATGCAAATTAACATGTGTGATTCCTGGATAAATATTAAAATTGAACAAGTATTGCTAGAGAAGTTTCAGCTGGGTTTCCTTGTAGGTCCATAGACATAGAATATTTTAATAGGATTATGAGATTGAAAACCTTTATTCTAATGTCATGTATTCATTTGAACAGGGAAATTACAAATTTGTGTGATATATAGAGTGAAGACAATATGTTGTTACTATTACTTTTTTGTTTATATTCCACATAAATTATGTTCCATTGAAAGATTTTATCTCCAGTGATGACTCTTAGGCTTATTTGTCAGTAAGTAGAAAGAGGATTCAACTTCCAAAGCAATGAAGAATATGAAAACCTTGATAAGAGAAAAATGGATTCCCCAAATTCAAATTAAACCCTCATTTTACATATAAAAATCCAGGCTAGATGAGGACAAATTCAGGTTATAAAGCAGAACTAAGAGCAAGATGTATTTTCTTGTCTCAAATTATTAAACAAAAGAATATTTAATGAGTCTGAAGGCAGGTGAGGAAATGTGAGTTCTGATGATTCTGTACCTTCTGCACCTCAATTATTGTTAGCAGGAGATGGTAAAGCCAAAACAGAGGATTTCTTGAGGAGTTTTAGTCTGGACGTCATGGCAACGAGAAGAGACCCCATAGTCAGGTAATCCCTAAGAAACCTGAGAAGATCATATCATTAGGTAGAGAATAAGCTCATATCTGCATTTTCAAGTCACATAGGTGCCAATGAATGTGAAAAGAATATGCACATATCAATGAATGTCCAAGTTTCCTGTTACTGGGAAAGGAAAAAAATGTCAGAAAGAAGGCAAGATCAGTAGTGGGTGAGAAATTTAGGTGCTATATATGATGAGTAAGAAGTGAACCTGTGGCCCTAAGTGGCAGGACAGATCTATGGACAGTGGATTGGATGAGAGTGGAGGTAGGATTGACTAGGCACCTAGTGCTCTTAAGCATCAAGTTGAGACCTCCTTGGCACAGAGGACCAAAGGTCTTTAGTTGAGGAGACAAATCTCTTTGAGGTCATTATACTTAGTCTTTGGGCAGAAAAGCATTCAGGGTGACTGAAATCCAGAAAGAAGGATCACTGACAGAGACATCAGAACAGGAATAGGACAGGACAAACACTTGTACCTGTTAACAAAAATCCTCTTTTTATCTTTGATATGAGCTTCTGAAAGCTTCCCTTCTTCATACGTTCAGACACCATCTTGAAGAGTAGCAGTGGATAAGAAAGAAGGTTGAAGGAGTAGGGGTTTATCCAAAAAGATAGAGTATCATAAGTTATTGGAACTGAATGACTATTTTTTTTCACATTTTCAAGATGGAAATTCAAAAGACAAGCAGGTCACCTAAGGTCAAAGAGGTTATCACTTCTTAGCTGCTGCAGATACATTTGGCACTCACTAACCAAGCATAATACTCAGGCTGTAGCTTTGATGTAAATAGGCTGGTGTGGAGTTAAGAACAGCACCCAGGGGAGTTCATTTTATGCCATAGGCAGAACAACTGATATAAAAGTTATGAAGTTTTATGGGAACTTCTCTGCTCAAACGTCCTGCAAACATGGTACCCAGAAACTCCGTGATAAATGATCTGAATTCTGGTCTCAATTGGGGTTGGATATAGGCTGACCTTCTACATAAATTTTGAATAATAAGTTGATTTATGAAACACTGAAAAACTGGTAATAAAATGTCTGATTAAAAGAGAGAGAGACAGAGAGAGGGAGAAGAGAGAAGAGAGGAGAGAAGAGAAGAAAAAAAGCAATTAAAAACAGTATTAAATAGATGGATTTCTCTTTCCAGAAACATGAGGTATATAGACTTTTCCCTATTACTCCTCCTATGTACAAACCCTGAAAATTACAGGTAAAACAAACATAATAAGTTTTTGGAAGTTGGAAAGAAGGTTAAAAAGCCAGGGACCTCAGAACCAGGAGAACAACATGGCAGTGAGTTTCCTCATTTTTTTGCCTCATATATCACCACATAGAACTGAAAAAACAAACAAAAAAACAAATTCCAGTAGGCACAGATAAAAAGCCCTAACAAGAGCCTCCTTTCTCTACCCAAAGGATTAGAAAGGGGCCAAGAGGATCAAGAAAGTGGCAATAATGTACATATAATGTACTACTTAGAGAAACCAGTAAAAAAGACATACAAATGTATACACTGGAAAACACTACAGATAAATCAAAATGGAATTATAAAATTGTGTAAACAACTCAAAGGAAGGCAGGAAACCAAATCAAAAAAAGAAAAAAAGTAAATAAGCAAATAAAAAATAAATTGTCTGACTTAAATTCTAAAATATCAATAATTACATGTTAATGGCTTAAATATAACAATTAAAAGACAGATATTATCTGAGTAGATTATAAACAAACCAAAAAATTACCTGATTATTATAACCTATATGCTGTGCACAAGGAACCTACTTTAACTATAATGGAATAGGCAGGTTGAAAGTAAAAGAATGGAAAATATTAATCTAAAATATCAGAAATGGCTATATTGATGAAGTATATTTCAGAGCAAAAAAAAAAAAAGTGAGATAGAGACATTATGCAAAAAGTTATTTCACCAGTAAGACAAAGTAACCCTAGCTGTATATACACCAATAAATAGACCTACAAAATAGGTGAAACAAAAACTGACAAGTGAAAGCAGAAATAGACAAATCCACCATTGTAGTTGAAGACATCAATATCCCATTCTTAGAAATAGATAGAAGACTGGATATAAAATCATCAGAGATATACAAGAGCTAAACATACCATCAACCAACAAGGTCCAATTAAAGTTTACAGAAAATTCCATCCAAAAGGAGACTACAGTCTTTTCAAGTTCCATGGAATATATATCAAGATAGACTATATCCTGAGCCACTAAACAAACATTGGCAATTTCTAAAGGATTAAAACAATACAGACTGTGATCTTCAATCACAGTGAAATCAAACTAGAAATCAATAACAGAAAAATAATAGGAAAGTTTCCAAACCCTTGTGAACTAAATAACACACTCTTAAGTAATCCCCAGGTCAAAGAAGAAGTCACAAGGGAACTCAAGATTTCTATTGAACTGAATGAAAGTGAAAATACAATATACCAAAGTAGGATGGACACAGTTAAAGTAGTGTTGAAAGGGAAACTTAAAGTAATATATGTATGTGTTAGAATAGAGAAATTGTCACAATTTAAATAATTTAATCTCCCACAACAAAAACCTAGAAAAAAAATGAATCAAACTAAACCCCAAGTGAGCTGTAGAAGGGGTATCAAAAGATAAAAGTGGAATATATAAAGAACTCACAGAATATAAATTAAAAAAACAAACAATCCAATTAGAAAATTGGCAAAAGACATGAATCAATAGTGACCAGGAAAATGTTATTGCTATGTGCAACAACCTGGATGTATCTCCAGAGAATAAAGCTAAGTGAAAGAATCTAATCCATTAAGGTTACATACTGAATGCTTCCACTTACATAACATATACTTTTTTACATCTTTATTGGACTATAATTGCTTTACAATATTGTGTTAGTTTCTACTGTACAACAAAGTGAATCAGCTATATGTATACATATATCCCCATATCTCTTCCCTCTTGAGCCTCCCTCCCACCCTCCCTATTCCACCCCTCTAGGTCATCACAAAGCATTGAACTGACCTCCCTGTGCTAAAAAAATTAGAATAGTTGAACAGATTCGTGATTTCAAGGCATTCAGACAAAGGTTGGGGGATGGGACTGAATACAGCTATAAAAGAATAGTATGAAGAATTCTTGTGGTGATGAAAGTGTTCTGTATCCTATGTCTAAGTCCTCTTTCAACTCAAAAATTCTCAAATAATAAAAGTGAATAGTGTTCATTGTTGCCATGAAATACAGGCAACTATAGAGTGATTGAGATGTTAACTTAATCATCTGATATTCCATTTGATTGTGGGTGTAACTGCAAGATGTTTAGATTCAATACCACTAAACATAGCTTACCTGAAATAAAGACAATTCACAAATATGTTGCAAGTGGAAAATACAGATAACTGTGAGACACTGTAAGACAAATAGTCACCGAATAAGAAGATCTGTGGGATCAGAAATCTCAACAGAGGACACAAGGTCAGGGACAAAGCATAGCGTATAAGTAAGAGGTGTTAACTGAAATTGAGAATTGATTTTATTTTGAAATACCTGTGGTTTAAAATATGTATTTTTTTCTGGAAAAAAAATCCTTATTATCTGATCTTAGGTCTCTTAGTTCATGAGAATGTTGATTTTGTTACCATGAGATATTGAACAAAAGGAAAAGGATTTTTCATGTTTATTAGAACTCCTCATTTTTCTACCATTGTCACTCCCCATAAAAAGGTTTGGTTAAAGGTCATTTGAACAGAAGAAAATGATAATTTCTCTCTGCATCAAATATATGTGCAAAGCAAAACACTTTGCTTGAATACTTAACTACAAATATTTAACTGAAAAATGTAGCAAAAATAAGCTGATTTACTGTACAAGTTAATAGCCAATCATTCATAGGTAGATAGGTGGATAGATAGATAGATAGGATCAAACCTCCTTCAATACTGGATCACAAAGAAAGAGAATTGGGAGAGAGGGAGGCTTTATACCAATTAATATTAAAAAGAGATCAATATCGGGCAGTATTATCAGTGTCCTTCCTGGTAGGTTAGAAGACCACGGAATAATTTAAAGATAAGTTAGTCTGAACTTAAAGCAGTTTCTAAAAAATGATACAGGAACTAAATATTTATCAAAGAGAGTGTGATACAACGTGACCTCACTGAAAATCAATCAACCATTCATGCAACAAACATCCCTGAACTCATAACTTCCTGGCACAGGGCTAGGTATGCTGGATACAAATGACTATTATCTGAGTTCCTATGGCACTGGAGTCCTGACATGTCCCCACTCCTGTTCTTCTGGAGATATGTGTTCTTGCCTGATCATAAAAACATGTTCCTGATTTCACCTTGAGGCAGGGAACTATAATTAATGGATTTTTGTTTGGGTTTCATTTACTGCATCTTAAAGTATTAAAAATACCATTAAATCTGGTGTAAGTTGAATGGTGAGGAAATTGATGGTGGTAAGGAAGTTTGAGAGTAAGGATTAAATGTCATAATTTACTGGGTAAGGATTAAATGTTATAATTTACTGGGTAAAAATTTGAGTTTTTAACTGAACAACTAGTTGATCAAATGTGTGTCCTAAAAGAGTAACAGCAAAAGTTCAGACTACACCCAATCTTCTGGAATGCCTACTATGTCATGCATTCTCTTGGAGAATTTCATGTGCAATGCAACCTTTGAAAAAGTATTGCTTCCACTTTTGGAAGAATCTGATGTTAAATGAATTCATATTACTTTACCAAATAAAATTCACTAAATAATGTTAGAGCTGTCAAACCCCTGCCTTTGTGATTCAAATAAAAAACACCAGGACTACTTTTAAGAAAGGTCCAAAATATCCAAGAGATTTTCCAAAATTTCAGAATAAATAGGAAGAAGTTTGTAGTAAGTCTTTGATGGTGGGATATAAACTAATAAAGCAATATTTCCATGATTTAGGGGGAGGATAGTTGATTAATTAAGAATTGGATTTAAGTGTGAAGGAGCAGGAACAGTTAAGGATAGTCACAGCTCTATAATTTGGAAGACTGGGGAGTAAAAGAAGGAATATAGAAGAAACATTTTTACCAAATATAAAAATAAGAGAGCAATTTGGGAAAGAATGAGTGGCCTATAGAGCAGTCAGTTGGAGATCATTTATGCTTGTTAAGTCCACGTTGCTGAATGCTGTGATAATTACAAATCACTTGAGGAATTAATCTCACTCAGACTCAAAACCAGCAAAACACTAATTGATAGAATATCTGTTGTTTATTAAAAAAATTTAGTGGGGTTTTACAGTTCTCTCATCTTCAGCAGCCTTGTTTCTGTGCTCCGGGTGCCTGAAAGTAAGCAGAAAGCCCGTTTAAATAATAACATTGTAGCCCTCCTACTTAGATGGTTTACCTAGCAGATTCATCAGCCTAGCTTATCTTTAAGCCTGTAGCCCAAGTAACTAAATCCTCTAAAAATTCATCAATTTGATTGCTCTGGATGCTTTTTCCTTCCTAGCCTGGACTTGAAATGTCATGTAGTTTCATCACTTTCCTTTGAGCCCCAGAGTCCCTCCTTAAAGTTTGGCTTATTTCTCCCCAATATTTTACTCATACTTGCTTGGAGCCCTCATTTCAACACATTCCCACTTATTTTTAAGATATGGTATTGATCAGGGGAACATGTATATTTATGAGGAAAAGTTCCAGAAGTTGAAAAGCAACATGCATTTTGTTTTTCAGAAGACAGGTAGTGTTACCAAGCAAGAGCTCAAGTGCCTGCAGTTCAGAACGCCAAACTCTTGCTTGCAACAAAGTAAGGGTTTATTTGCAGGGCAACAAGCAAGGAGAATGGGAAGCCCTTGCTCAAAAGACTAGAACTCCCCAATGGCTTTCAGGCAAGGGTTTTAAAGACAGTGTTAGGGGAGAGGGTTGTACCATGCTTGACCAGCTTCTTGACCTTATTCTGATTGGTTGGTTGTGAGGTAACAGGGTGATGTTTCTGGAATTTCAACCTTCTGGTTCCAACCAGTTTGGGGACTATGTGCTTGTGCTCAGCATGCTGACCTGGGCGGGGGGCGGGGGGGGGCTTAGTTTCTACAGAAAAACTCAAAGACTTGCATCAGATTGTTATCTATATCACATCAGGAGGAACTAGGGTCCTGTTATTCTATTGTCCTGATCATTAACTGCCTGAGCTTGCTTCTGGGGAATTCCGGGATGGCCTAGGAGACTAAAGACTTTTTTTTTCCCTACAAACAAACAGGTGACAATGAGAGGCTTTTGTACCTTCTAAGGCTCCACAGGGACCTCCTTGGTTTCAATCCACCTTTTCTTTAATATTCATCAATCCTGAGGAGAACAGGGGCAGGACAAAAATGAGGATAAAGTTTTGGATGGAGAGACTAATCATGAACTCAGCAGGGGAACTCAGTTTTAGGAGTATCAGTAGCACAATTTACATCAGGTAGAACAAGTCATGAGAAGATATTCAAACGTGGAAAATAAATACGAGACTCAAAAAAACTAACTCAAAATCCACAGTTAGAAACTGCTCTGCAAAACTATTACTAGACCATTTTTAAATTCAAGTAGCAAAAATTATATCTTGAATATTGTAATTGTTATATCCTTACTAACTAAAATTTTTGAATTGTTTAACAATGTGATTTATTTTTCATTATTGAATCACCTATAGGATGTGAGCCTTCACACCACATGAGAGAGAAAAAAAGAGAAAACACAAGAGAAAAAAAGAGAGATTCTTCCATTACTATTTGGCACTTATGTTCTTATATTTTTAATCTAGTCCACTAAGATAATTCAACAAAATCCTCTTTAAACTGTTCATGTGTTTGTTTGCCCAGAATGGCTATAAATATGTCAAGCCAGTAGGAAACAATTTTATTTTTATTAGCATTATCTTATATTTTTCATTGTAATATTTTCAATCATTCAATTTTATTATCTTATGTTATACTATGGTATATTCTGTGGTCCTGTATATTTCTTCTATCAGTCCCAATATAGATAGGCACTAAGTTATTAACCATGTCTTCTATGGATTAGAGCAATGAATCCTCACTTTAAAAAACAATTACATAATTTGGATAGGTTATCATGTTTGCTTGCCAATATCAAAATAATATAGATGCAGGGAGAAACTTTAAAATGGAGAACAGTATCCCCAAGAAAGTTAGATACAGATAGGTAAATTTTAATTACTATTATACAAATGGGGTAGGGAATAGGAGTTTTCAGTTGTTGTGGCATAAAGGAAAGCAGAATCTCTATCTCCTGGGGAATAAGTAGGTGTGCTTTGGAATTCATCAAATGTGGATCTTAATTCTGGATGTGCTGCTTTCTACTTGTGTGGCTTTAGACATGAAACTTAATCTCTGTGAATCTCAATTTCACTCAGTAAAATTGGGATAATTATATCTATTTGGTCAAGTCAATATAAAGATTAAAAATAAATATATATATACATATACATACATATATATATATATATGCTTAACTTAGTATCTGGCTTAAGTCATTACCTGGCTTAAAGTGCTTAATAAATGGATATTTCACATTATTATTTTTTTCCAGGGATGATGTTTTTATATGTATGTTTTATATGTAGGTGTGGAAAAGTAGAAACATAACCAATGAATGGATAATGTAAACTGGGTAGGATATGGGAGGGGAGACTCATAGAAACTGAGAAAACAAGCTCCACTCATTTCACAGTGTTACCTGGGGCTGGGCTTGCCTGTAGAAATTCTAACTGTATCTTTACAAAGAGTTCCTAGTGTACTGATTCAATTTTGGTCATTTATAGAAAAATATCTTTTTTTCACACTGTTAATATTCAGATAGCTGGAAATAGGATAAGCTGACTTCAACTTTCTATCTTAATAGCCATACTAAACTCTTATGAAAATAAAGGATGAACAAAGGAAGAAAGGATAAAATAACTGCAGTTTCTTGCTCTGGCTCAACTGAACTCTAACCTGACCTCTTTATCATCATAATTAGAATCATTGCTTCACAGCTTTCTTCTTCAATGAAGGTTCTGTAGATAAGAATAGAGTTCAGTGTTATTCCTTCATTATTCCCACATGCTGAATAAATTTAGATGCACATCATTAGTGTCTAGGGTAAGTAGTCTCAGATTCCCTACCCCTATCCTCGTTCCTCTGCCAAGGTTGAGGAATGGTCGGAGGAAAAGGCATTCTATGAGATGCAGTGTATGTGAGTAAAATTTTAATGTAAGAAATACAGTGATTCAAGTTTTAGCCTGA
The DNA here is from genome assembly GCF_025265405.1 of Mesoplodon densirostris. NCBI lineage: Eukaryota > Metazoa > Chordata > Mammalia > Artiodactyla > Ziphiidae > Mesoplodon > Mesoplodon densirostris. Next base: position 82,699,041 of record NC_082674.1, on the reverse strand, counting down.
ATAAGGATTTTATACCCTATTAATGAGGGTAGTTGAAAAATTTTCAAAGTATGGACTAGAGGGCAGTTCTTTTTTGGGAAATATCCCAGTCTGAAAATGTCCAAGGTGAGTAGTTTTGTTTTGATGCCTTAATAAAATGATGTTTCCTCATACTGAATCATTTACTGTCATTTAATGGCCTGGTCTGTTCTTACCATATGGTGGTAAGTTGCAGAGGATAATAGATTAGGTCCTGGCTAAGTAGGGAACTTGGTATATGGTCCTACCTCTAACTGAGAAAAATAAATACTTCACTTGACCTGCACAGTAGATCTCAACTTGGCCAGCATGTGGAGGTTTACAAAAATACCTATTCCTGGCTCTTACTCCACACAAGTCCATTAAATCAAAGTTTATGTGTGTGGAGCCCAAATACGGATATACATTTTTATAAAAATATCTTAGGTTATTTTAATATGTAGTCAAGTTGGACAACCCTTGTCTTATAGCCTTAAGTCACTCAAGTTGTAATCTAGAATTTAGGGCTCAATCTAATGTAGGGCTAGTAGAAAGCTCAGTTTATGGCTCTGTGCTCATTTCTCTGTTGTACCTTTTAGAAGAGTGAGTGAGACATTTGTAGATGAGATTTCGATTCCAGGTTCCTGAGTTCCGGTGACTTCTCTCCACACTTCACATGGTATATCCTTCAGAGTTCAAGCCACAAAGCAGAACAAATAGAACACACACGCACACACACACACACACACACACACACACTTTTTTTTATATTTATATAACTGAACTGCTTAGAAACACTTCTCTTTTTCATAATTGGATCACTCACAGGGTGTAAGCCTTCATGAGCAGGAGAGAAAAAAAAGGAAAAGAAAAAAGAGAGAGACTTATAGTTATATAATCTATACATGCATGTATAATATATATTTACTTTATTTACATATTTTTTGTATATAAAAATTAAAACAAATTATTTATTTATTTATAATATATAAAATAAAATATATATTTATTTTTTGTAGAAAATTGTGGGAGCTGGCTAAGCAGTCATAAGACTGTCCTCACATAACTAATATTGTAATCCAGAGTCCACAGACAGGAAGAAAGGGAAGATTATGTGCAGCCTGGGCCCCCATGAGCATGAGCAGGAACCCTAACAATTCTGGATGCCTCTGACCTAATACGTTATTCTGCAGAAGTCAGAAATCTCTGTCACGGAGCTACACACACATACACACCTGACTCAAGATCAGTTACTTCTCTCAAAATCAACTAAACCACGATTTGAATTACATCTGTAAAATACCTTTATAGCAGCATCTATACTATACTAGTGTTTGATTGAATAACTAGGAGACAAATGACATGCTACAAAATGACTGCTGCCTTCCACTGCCCACCTAATCTCAGGAGAGAATCTTCTTTGTAGTCCACTCCACAAAAAAATACTAGGAAGAGAATTCTGGGGAATATATTTCAGCCTAACCAAGTCGACATATCACAAAGCCATCCTTCATGGCTTTCATGACTCAATAGAGTGTTCTAAACATTTCGGGTATGAAAGAAATATCGGGTTTAGCTTCATAGCTACTCAAGAAATATCTATACACCAGAGTCTTAGACTGTACAGCTGGTATTTGGAAGCATTGCTTCAGATTTAATGAGCTCTACCTTTTTAAAGAGAAGCACTATCAGATTGAAGCTTTATGTCTCCCTTAACCCTTGCTTTCCTGTCTATGTTCTTTATGTCTTCCAAGTTTCATACAGGTAATTAAGAGAAGCATCAGAACTCAAAATGGCCTCTTGAGACTTAGTTTCATTCTCTTTATGCTTCTATCACTAGTATAAGGAAATCAAAATGCTATTGATCTGTTAGAACCTTTATATGGCATCCCAGAACTCCTGTGATGTGCTTAACTCCACTGATAGGAGAGACCTGTTTTTTTTGAAGCATGTTCAAATTGCCTGTGGAATTGAACTGAGTGTGCAATAATTTGTTCAATTACTCCTCCTTCATTGACCTGCAAAGAATCACTCTAGTTAACCAAGTAGATATGACTCCCACTCATTAATTACTGTAAATAAATCAAGTTTCTATTTAAAATAGTCATAAAGAGGAGGATTAAGCAAAAAAAAGACAGAAAGCAAAGAGCTGTTTGGAAGGACATCATTCATTCTCTCCCATTAATATGGTAGCTTGAATTGCAATTGCAAATGGCTAGTGAATGTGTTATAAAGATAGGGCTACTTATATGTCCTCAGAATAGACTGATCCTAACCAAATTCACAAAATGACATTTTATTTTCCTTTAGTGCCCCAAATCTACCCTTTAGACAAACACTTGCAAAAAATAATAACATTTCAAATACATTTTGGTGGATAGTAGCTTACTATCTTCTCCCATCTTCTCTCTTTTCAAAACTGTTTTGAATCTGTATAAATATGTTCCAACTCAGTTTGAATACTTAAAATTTTATATCTTAGAAGAACCTGTTTTAAGGTGGACAAAATAACTACTGGGATCAAATAAAATAAAATAAAATTTCCATGATGGAATTTAAAGCATAGTAGAAACAAAAACAATTTGCTAGGCAGAGCACATTTAAACATCATTATGCAGACCTTTATATACGAAGACTCTAAGAATGCCCAGGATTTATTAAATTCTTCTAAAGGCTCATATAAGTATTGATAGGAGGTATGTACCACTGGATTTAGCAGACAGGGCAGTGGGATAGATAAAACATTGGAAAAGTCATTAACATATATTTAAATTTTGCCCTAGAGTTTCATGACCTGAGATAATTCATCTTAAACTCAAATATTCACATCTCCAAAATTAAGGTATGACATTTTCTTTTCCTCTTTTTGTGTGTGTACTTCATAATATTTCTGTTAGACTCAAAACCCCAAATGCAATAGTATATTGGAAAGAGCTATGGATATTACATTATACTGTATTTTAATGGTATAATGTCACATTTAAAATCCTCTGTATTATAAACAGGAGCATAAAATCCCCAAAGAATGTGTACAAATATAGTGCATGATTTAATTTATGTATTGTACTTTTGCTAGATCTTGCATAATCAATAAAAATGTCCCATTGATTATAGTCTTTAATTGTCTTAATGAGAATCTATAAACTAGAAGCAATATGAGTTCCACAGACAGGTTCTGTGTCTGTGACTTAACTGCTTTAAAAGACAGTGCAATTTGCAAGGACTTAAACTCAGTGCAATACAAGCAGCTTGGCCCCTAATTTCTTACAACAACCAGCTGCCTTTAGAGTATGTGAAATTTCCATCTCTACCTTAAGGGAGTGATACATTTTAAAAGAATGAAAATAAACCTAACTTCAAAGTCGAACATAGAACTCTATTACAGTTACTCACATAATCATGCAAGCGTATCTCCTTTTTTATCTAAGGCTATACTAAAATTATGCAAAAAAATTAAAAGGTATAAGTCCACAATAAGAAAACATGATGAGGTCATTAACTACTAAGCATTCAACAAATTTCTACATCAAGAGAGAATAAATGGAAGAATAGTTGATAAATCTATGGAGAAGAAGCTGTATCCTTAATCATGTGACATGAAGGATCAGAGCCAATGAAAGAGGTGGTCAGCCCAGCAGAAACCTTGGAAAGTTGTGATGTGCTGGGTTCCAAGAAGGTGAACATGAGACCTGGGGTCAAAAGGATAGGTTAATTAAAGATTTGGGTATGCAAATGTCTACCAATCCTTTTCTTCACCTGTGTGGGCTTCTGGGCAAGGAAACCTGTGGTAACATCTCCCATTCAACAAGTTCTAGAGACCTCTGTTAACTTCTAACAGATTAATTTTAAAACACACCCACAAATGCACAAAAATGAAAATATGCAGGAATATGTTAGAATATACTGATTGGAAGCATTCTTGCACATCTAACACATAGTGAAAAGAAAAGAAGAGATAATGAAGAAAAAAAATCAGGGCTTCCCTGGTGGTGCAGTGGTTGAGAGTCTGGCTGCAGATGCAGGAGACACGGGTTCGTGCCCCAGTCCGGGAAGATCCCACATGCCACGCAGCGGCTAGGCCCGTGAGCCATGGCTGCTGAGCCTGCGCGTCCAGAGCCTGTGCTCCACACCGGGAGAGGACACAACAGTGAGAGGCCCACGTACAGAAAAAAAAAAAAAAAAGAAGAAAAAAAATCAAAAGAAAATGGCATTAAGTTCATCTGAAATACATTTTTTCATTTAAAGTTAGTAATACAAATTAATGCTGTGTATGAATGTCCTTGCTCACAGGTACCTGCATGAAAACAAACCAAGTCAAGGAAAAAATGTAAAAAACCTAAAATAAGTAACCATTAGGATAATCAAAGCCATTAGACCTGTATCAGATCAAATAGACTGACAAGACACAGAAGGGGAAATGTATGATTCTGTTATCTACATGGTCCTCTTCAAGGAATATAGAAATTTCCAGGTGAATAAAACATATATAGAACATCAATCTCATGCCCTTCATACTCTCTGACATTGTAGAATTAAGAAAACACCTGTCAGAGGCTTCTTGAGGGCCTGCATTATTGGATTTATTTCCCTTACTTACTTATTCATCTAACTATTTATCTAACAAATAGTTAAAGGGAGTGTCTTCTCTGCCAGGAACTGTGCTAAGCAATGGGAAATGAGCAAAAGATGGACGTGACTGGTGAAAATTGACTGAGTTCCATGCACTGATATTAACATAGTGTGGAGAAAAATAAAGAGAAGTATGAGTGTCTTTGGGCTCACAGTCCAGACAGATTCATAACAGCTGGTTGGTGTTGCACAAATTCATATCAATAAACGTTTGTTTAGGGATCTCTGTATGGACTTTGTGTCTGAGCCTATAAAGTACCTGAAGATTGACAGTTGTGTTCTCTGAGATGTCTTCCATCTTGTTTCTTGTTTCTTGTTTCTTTTACAAAAAGTTGCTAACCAGAAATATTTAAACATGTTCAAGTCTCTTCCATCTTAAAACCAAGGAGTTTAAGCAGGCAAATGTTGAAACAACCAAAAAAACACACACAACTTGTTCAGCTCTTCTTTATTTTGGTGGGGAATGGGGTTGGGGGTCGTAATGCTTTTTCCCCTCCCTTCAAAGACAAACTTTTCAAAAAATGTTTTTCTACGCTTAGTTTTCATTTTTTTACCTCCTATCTTTTATTCCTTCCTCAATCTACCATCATTCCCCTTTGGCCCCAGGCATGATGAACACAAGTACTCTTGTTAAAGTCACAACTTAACTATACATTGCTAAACCCCAGAAGCACCTCAAATATATCTTATTATCCATTTCTTAAAATTTTCTTTCTTTGTGTTCCATGATATTGGAGCCTCTTTCTCCTGCTCTGGAAGCTCTGTCTCAGTCTGTGTCTCATTATTCTCTACCATGATGGTGAATAATGGAATTTCTAAGCCTCATTTCTAGGATTCTTTGTTTTTCTCCCTAGGCCACCTTACCTATGCCTATGGTGCAGATTACTCAACACTGATAACTTCTAAACTATTATTCCCTGCACAAACATCTTTCTGACCTAAAACATCATATATTATATATAACTTGATAAAATATTTCATTCAGATGTTTCAAGAATAGTTCAAAAGAAGAGTCCAAAAACTGAATTCATGTTTTCTCCAAGCCTCTCTTCTCTCTGTCTATTTTCATAATTAGCACAAACATTCATCCAAATGCCCAAACTGAAAACCTGAATTATCCTTGAAACTTCTTTTTCCCTCCCTGCTCACACATAACTCATAATAAAGGCCTATTAATTTTGTCTTATAGAAATATTTTGAATGTGTCCACTTCCCTCCTTCTCCATTGAGACAATTTTTATATAGAGTAATAACTGTATTACTGGTCTCACCATCAAATTCCAGATCATGAAAATTTATTATCCATTTTGTAGTCAGAAAGGGCATATGCATGTGGAAATTTCATTGTCATTTTCCTGCTTAAAATAGTTAAATAATTTCCCAAATTCCTAAACAATGCCTATGACTTTGCTCTATGAATCTTTGTGATCATGGGGCGCTTATCAAGGATTTGTAAGCTTTTGTTTATCATCTCTCTGTGTACTTCACACATTCAACAAGTAATTTTTGAATTTCTGCTACATAAAAGGCTTTGTGCTATGCACTAAAACATTGCTGAAAATGAAAAAGCCCTCAAGAAAATTATCTTCTCAGGTGGGAGACTGGTGGTTGTGTGGGTGGACATGTCACTTTTGTAACTGTAATAGAGAAAAATGTCATGGAAATAAATTCACTTTACTTGCTCTCAGGAGACATCAGCTGCTGGCATAAGTGTGGTTCCTCAGAACAGGGAAAATACACTGAGTCAATGTGAAAGGAGAATTCCCCTTAGGCCTAGACAAAGGCACACTTAAGTTCCCAGAATAGATCCTTCATTCTTATGGTCCCAGTTTGGCTCCCAAATACATACCTTTTCCAGTGAGACTGAGGTTGCACCAAGCCCATCTTACCACATCACTCTTATAGTTCCTAGAAAGAGAATGCGAATAAGGCAACATAATTTTAGAAAGAAGGAGTTTAAGAACAAGATTCTAAAGTAAATATGTATGCCCTGCAGACACAACAATGTTTAATATGTTTCTTTTTCACAATCAAACTCTGTCCTATTAATGCCCAATATTTTTCTAATATTTGAATCATGTCAGAGCTCCTCCTTGGCAGATATAAGGGGGTATGGAGTAGATAAAATAATACATTACATAAAAATATAAGAAAGATAGAAGGAACATCATCATCAATATGGAGATAAGCCCACACATGGAAAACTAAGAGAAATTGGAAACTATGTAATATATGACATATTTGGAATAGACATAAAGAGATTTTGTTAGAAATAAAGATCAACATGTACTTAGAAACAAGATCATAATTATTCTGAATAGCACATAAGGAAACATGGATTTTATTCAAGAGGCACTTAAGAGGTTTATATTTTTTAAAAGAATGTAATAAGATAAAATGTAGGAAAACTGTTCTAAACTCAGAAAATTAATATTTTTATTAGAAACCCAATTGAATACTTTATAGTAAAAACTATTATGTTCCATTAGGGAAGTCCAGAAGCCAAGTTTCAAATTAAGAAAATATTTTGTAAGTAGAAGAATGTGAAACAGTAGAGCATTCTATTAGGCTACTCGTCATAATTTCTCAATTTTACTGCTGACTGCACAATCCTTTCTTCTCCAAGCATATCTCGAAAAGGACTTCTCAGTTTTACCAATCTAACTCTACTTCTTACTCTCTGGACATATTCTAGTCATCTCTATATTTGTATTTTTTAATTTTTAAAAAAATTTTCATTGTTTTCCTTTTTATAATTATTATAGTTGACTTACAAGATTATACTAGGTTCAGGTGTATAGCCTATGGATTCAGTTTTTATAGATTATACTTCATAAAAAAATTATCACAAATAATGTCTGTATTCCTTGCATTGTCCTTGTATATTATTTATTTTATACTTAATAGTTTGTATCTCTTAATCCCCTTCACCCACCTTGCCATCCCTCCACCTGCTCCCTGCTGGTAACTGCTAGTTTGTATCTGTGAGTCCGTTTCTGTTTTGTTATATTCATTTGTTTGTTTTATTTTTTAGATACCACATAAAAGTGAAAATATACACATATTTGTCTTTCTCTGTCTAACTTATTTCACTAAGCATAATACCCTCCATGTCCATCCATGTTGCTGCAAATGGCAAAAGTTTAATTATTTTCTATGGCTGATATATAGATAGATAGATAGATACACACATATATAGATACACACACACACACACACACACATATATGTGTGTGTGTGTATAATTTTCTTTATCCATTCATCTGTTTCTGGACAATTAAGTTCCTTTCATATCTTGGTTATTGCAAATAAAGTCCCTTATGAACATTGGTGTGCATATATCTTTTCAAATTAGTGTTTGCATTTTCTTCAGATATATACAAAGGAATGGAATTCCTGGACCATATTGTAGTTCTATATTTTGGTTTTTGCAGAACCTCCATACAGTTTTCTGTAGTAGCTGCACCAATTCACATTCTCACCAAGAGTGTACTAGGGTTCCATTTTCTCCTCATCCTCACCAATATTTGTTATTTTATTTTTTGGGTGATAGCCATTCTGAAAGGTATGAGTTGATATCTCATTGTGGTTTTGATTTACATTTCCTTGATAATTAGTGATGTTGAGCATCTTTTTATGTGTCTGTTGGCCACCTGTCTATCTTCCTTGGAAAAATGTCCATTCAGATTATCTGCCCATTTTTAAATCTGATTGTTTTTTTTTGATACTGAGTTTTTTGAGTTTCTTACATATGTTGTGATATCAGTTGTAACTTCACCATTTCCATTTTTAATTTTGTTTATGTGGGCCCTCTCTCTCTCTTTTTTTAAATGAGCCTGGCTATAGGTTTGTCACTTTTGTTTATCTTTTCAGAAAACCAAGTCTTAGTTTCATTGATCTTTTCTATTTTGGGGAGGAGGTTACCATTTTAATTATTTCCACTCTGATCTTTTCATTTCCTCCCTTCAACTATGTTTGGGCTTTTCTCATAATTTCTCTAATTCATTTAGGTGGAAAGTTAGGTTGTTTATTTGTGATTTTTCTTGTTTCTTGAGGTAGGCCTGTGTTGCTGTAAACTTCCCTTTTAGAACTGCTATTTCTGTGTCCCATAGATTTTGGAAAGTTTTGTTTCTATTTTCATTCATCTCATGGTATTTTCTGATTTCCTATTTGATTTCTTCATTAACCCATTGGTATTTTACTTGCAAGCTGTTTATTCTCCATGTGTTTGGGGTTCTTTTCCATTTGTCTTCTATAATTTATTTTTTAGTTTCATACCATTGTGTTCAGAAAAAGTGCTTGATATAATTTTAATCTTCTTATATTTATTGAAACTTGTTTTGTGGCCTAGCATGTGATCTATCCTGGAGAAAGCTCCATGTGCACTTGAAAAGAATGTGCATTCTGCTGCCATGCAGATGGAATGTCTTGTATATATCATTTAAATCCAGCTGGTATGATGTGTCATTTAAGATCACTGTCTCTGATTTTCTGTCTGGATGATCTATCTAGTGAAGTAAGTAGAGTGTTAAAGTCTCTTACTATTACTGTATTACTGTCTAATTTTTCCTTTATGTCTTTTGATATTTGTTTTATATGTTTAGTCACTCATATAATAGATGAATATATGTTTACAAATGTTATTACATCTTCTTGGATTGATACCTTTATCATTACATAATGTCTTTATTAGTATTTTATTATAGACTTTGTTATAAAATATATTTTGTCTAATCTGAGTATTGCTACCACAGCTTTCTTTTTGTTTCTATTTGCATGGAATAACCTTTTCTATCCCTTCACTTTCCATCTGTGTGTATCTTTAGCTCTGAAATGAGTCTCTTGTAGGCAGTGTATAGATGAGTCTTGTTTTTTATTCAATTAGCCACCCTATGTCTTTTGCTTGGAGCATTTATTTCATTGACATTTAAATTGATTATTGATTGGTATGTACTTCTTGCCATTTTATTACTTGTTTTATGTTTATTTTTGTAGTTCTTCTCTGTTCTTTTCTTCTTTTTTGTTTCTTCCCTTGTGGTTTTATGATTTTCTTTAGTGATATGCTTGTGTTCCTTTCTTTCTTGCTTTGTGCATCTATTGTAGGTTTTGATTTGTGATTACCATGGAATTTATATATGTTGACATATAATAATAGCTACTTGTTTACACTGATAGCAATTTAAAAACAAACATATTCTGAAAGATCTAAATTTTTCACTCACCCACACGTTTTGTGTTTTTGATGTCACATTTTACATTTTCATATCTATGCCTTAACTGTGTATTGTAGTTATTACTGATTTTACAATTTTTGTCTTTTAACATTTTCAGTAGCTTATTTCATTTGTTGATCCACTGCCTTTATATTTGCCTTTACCAGTGAGATTTTCCCCTTCCTTATACTTTCTTATTTTTTGTTAAAGTCTTTTCTTTTTCACTGAAAGAAACCCCTTTAAAATTTCTTGTAAGTTTGGTTCAGTGATGACTAACTCTTTTAGTTTTTGTTTGTCAGGGAAAACTTTTCATCAATTCTGAATGATAAACTGGCTGGTAGTGTATACTTTTTTGAGGTTATTCTATTCAGAACTTTAAATATATCATGTCACACCCTTCTGGTCTGCAAAGTTTCTACTGAAAAGTCAGCTGAGAGCCTTATGGGGGTTCCCTTGTGATTCTTTGTTCCTCTCTTCTTGCTTTTAAAATTCTCTTTATCTTTAGCTTTTGCCATTTTAATTATGATATATTTTGGTGTGGTTCTCTTCAGGTTCATCTTGTTTGGAACTCCCTGTGCTTCCTGAACCTGCATATTTATTTCCTTTTCTGGTTAGGAATGCTTTGAGTCATAATTTCATCAAATATATTTTATGCCTCTTTCTCACTATCTTCTCCTTCTGTGACCCCTATAATGCACATGTTAGTACACATGATGATGTCTCAGATGTCCCTTAAACTATCTTCATTTATTTTTTTTTCTTTTTGTTGTTCTGGTTGGATGATTGCCACTAGTGTATCTTTCAGGTCACTTATGCATTTTTCTGTATCACCTAAGCTGTTGTTAATTCTTCCCAGAGTAGTTTTCATTCCAGTTATTGTATTCTTCAGCTCTGACTCATTCTTTTTTTATATTTTCTAGTTCTTTGTTGAAGTTCTCTCTGTTTTCATCTATTCTATTCCTAAGTTCAGTTAGCATTTTTTATTACTATTGCTTTGAAATCTTTGTCTGTTAAATTATTTATCTCTGTTTCATTAGGTTTTTTCATTTCTCTTTTTTTGTGTTCTTTCATTTGAAACATATTCCTCTGTCTTCTCTCTCTCTCTCTCTCTCTCTCTCTCTCTCTCTTTTTAGACATGTCCTTGCATGGAGGCATCCCTATGCAATCTGTGTGCTCAGTGACTTTGATGGGAGAGCTGGATCTGAAGTGAGCACTGGTTGCATGTTTTCTTGGTGTGCACTGGCAGCCTTTGCCTAAGTGGGAGTTAGGGATGTAGTGGGAGGAGGTAGAGCAAGAGTCAGGTACCAGCCAGGGTCTCTCTTAGGCTCAATGGCTATCACCAATCTATCAAGATGGGTCTGGGGCCCAAGTGACTGGAGCAGGAGTCCTGAAGGTGTTAGGTTTCTCCCTGGAGTGATGGCAGATTGGTTCAGGGCATTTCAAGAGTCCAGGGGCTTGGGGCTGCACTTCTGAACTGGCTACACTTTTTCTCCAGGGTGCTGCACGTACCTTTGTTAAAGGTGGGGTTGGAGCCCCAGGCATTTGAGTTGCACTTCTAATCTATTTGTTTTGTTTTTTGTTTGTTTGTTTGTTTTCTCCAGAAACATGCACATTTACATGCACTAGTGATGGTGGACTCTTCCATGGCTAGAGGCAGGACTGGACCCAAGCTGGCTCTGCTCCTCACCCTGTGTACAGGCATGTGTTGACAGTGGTGGTCTCCATCTTAGCAAGGAGCAGTGTTGGAGCAGAAAGGGCTGGAGTAGGAGTCAGGTGTGGGCTGGGGGGCACCGGAGTGGTTCTGGCAGGCCTGTCAGAACAACAGGCAATTTTCAATCTTCTGCCTCTGTACTGGGACTGGGAGCAAGCAAGTCTGTGCTTATGCTGTTCAAGAGCAGAGTCTCAGTTATTTACAACCTCCAATAGCTCAACTGATTTTCAAATCAACTAAGGGGGCTCATCTTCCCAGTGTCAAATCCAAGGGCTGGAGTGCTTAATATGGGGCTCAAATTCCTCTCTCCTTAAGGAGGACCCCTGAGCCTGTGATATCTCCCTCCCCTTCTAGGGGTGTGGGTCCCAAGGAGATTGCTTCTCCTCCCATCTGACCAGGCTTCATGTGGTTCTTTTTTTATAGCCTTCATTATAGAAGAGCTATTCCACCAGTCTTCACATCATTCTTAGTGAGTGTACCTTTCTACATATAGTTCTAGTTTTGCTGTGTTCATGGGGATAGGTGAGCTCAGGGTCTTTCTACTCAGCCATCTTGACCACCCTTATCTCCACATTTGTATTTTAGTCTAGGAATTCTAATTTTTACTTATCTATGTGTTTCTTCATGCCTGACTCAAGCCACATTTCCTCAAAACATATTGGCTAGCTTCATTTTGAATATCATCTTATGAAGTGTTTTTGTGTTTATTCTTGTGGTCTCCACTTCAATTTTATTATACCCCCTTATATTCATTTCCCCACAGCAATGACCACTTTGTTGGGCAGAGAAGAGGCAACTCCTCTTTTCACATACATTTTTTCCTCAGTATAAATAATCTACCAATCAATATATGTATGTATACTCATACATATTAATAAATTATAAGTAAGTATAATTAAATATAAAAATATTTTAATTTTTTCACACACATTATTGCATAGTAAGAAGAACTTAGAGTTGACTTAAAGTCTATATAAAGATAATTTATAATAGCAGATGGATTTAGAAACCAAGGGGCTTTGTAAGAATAATTTAAGGAGAAGCTAAGAAAGAGAGAGAACACACATTTTATAACGTAGATGATATGGACTAATTCCTTGAAGACACAATTTGCTAAAAGTCACAGAAGAAAAAAATAGACTATCTGAATAGGCCTATATCTATCAAAGAAATTGAATCAATAATTATAAACAATAATTGAAACCACAAATATGACTGAGTTTACCAATATAAATAGGCAAATTGGAATTTAAGGAGCCCACATCTTTCCTGACATTGATATCTTTAAACATGTATGTCTCTATTTCAGAACTGCTTAATTCAGAATATCTCTTTGTAGCATATTGTATTTCCCCTTGATAGCAGCTATATTCTTGAACTTCACTGATTCATAAACTTCAATTTGTGGCATTTACTTACACAGGCCTGCCTCTTCGTGATTGGTTTAAACTTTTCCTTTAACATTATGTATTTAAAATTTGGTTAGTTATCTGTTATTTTAAGATGTCTACACCCTAGATTTGGACTGATAATAGGCCTCATTTTGTTTTACATATCTTTAATCTTTGACTTTCTGAAAAGATATTTTAGCTAAATGACTCAAACCGTGATTAGCTCCAGATTATAAATAATTGTCCCCAAGTACTTTTATTGTTTTTTTTAACATCTTTATTGGAGCATAATTGCTTTACAATGGTGTGTTACTTTCTGCTTTATAACAAAGTGAATCAGCTATACATAAACATATATATCCCCATATCTCCTCCCTCTTGTGCCTCCCTCCCATCTTCTGTATTCCACGCCTCTAGGTGGTCACAAAACAACAAGTTGATCACCCTGTGCTATGTGACTGTTTCCCACTAGATATCTATTTTATATTTGATAGTATATATATATATATATATATATATATATATGTCCATACCACTCTCTCATTGGTCCCAACTTACCCTTCCCCTCCCCATGTCCTCAAATGCATCTCAAATGCATTTTCTACGTCTGTGTCTTTATTCCTGTCCTCCCCCTAGGTTCATCAGAACTTTTTTCTTTGTTTGTTTGTTTTTTGGATCCATATATATGCATTAGCATACAGTATTTGTTTTTCGTTTTCTGACTTACTTCACTCTGTATGACAGACTCTAAGTCCATCCAACACCACACTACAAAAAACTCAATTTCATTTCTTTTATGGATGACTAATATTCCACTGTATATATGTGCCACATCTTTATCCATTCATCTGTTGATGGACACTTAGGTTGCTCCCTTGTCCAGGTTATTGTACATAGAGCTGCAATGAATATTGTGGTACATAACTCTTTTTGAATTGTGGTTTTCTCAGGGTATATGCCCAGTAGTGGGATTGCTGGGTTGTATGGTAGTTCAATATTTAGCTTTTTAAGGAACCTCTGTACTGTTCTCCATAGTGGCTGTATCAGTTTACATTCCCACCAACAGTGAAAGAGGGTTCCCTTTTCTCCACACCCTCTCCATCATTGATTGTTTGTAAATTTTTGCTGATGGCCATTCTGAGTGCTGTGATGTGATACCTCATTTTACTTTTGATTTGCATTTGTCTAATGATTAGGGATGTTGAGCATCCTTTCATATGTTTGCTGGCAATTAGTATATCTTCTTTGGAGAAATGTCTATTTAGGTCTTCTGCCCATTTTTGTATTGGGTTGTTTGTTTTTTGATATTGGGCTACATGAGCTGCTTGTAAATTTTGGAGATTAATCCTTTGTCAGTTGCTTCACTTGCAAATATTTTCACCCATTCTAATGGTTGTCTTTTCATCTTGTTTATGGTTTCCTTTGTTGTGCAAAAGCTTTTAAGTTTCATTAGGTCTCATTAGTTTATTTTTGTTTTAATTACTACTTCTCTAGGAGGTGGATCAAAAAGGATCTTGCTGTGACTTATATCGTAGAGTGTTCTGCTTATGTTTTCCTCTAAGAGTTTTATAGTGTCTGGCCTTAATAGGTCTTTAATTCATTTTGAGTTTATTTTTGTGTATGGTGTTAGGGAGTGTTCTAATTTCATTCTTTTAAATATAGCTGCCCAGTTTTCCCAGCACCACTAATTGAAGAGGCTGTCTTTTCTCCATTTTATATTCTTGCCTCCTTTATCAAAAATAAGCTGACTATAGGTGCATGGGTTTATCTGTGTGCTTTCTATCATGCTCCATTGGTCTATATTTCTGTTTTTGTGTCAGTAACATACTGCCTTGATTACTGTAGCTTTGTAGTATAGTCTGAAGTCCAGGAGCCTGATTCCTTCAGCTCCATTTTTCTTTTACAAGATTGTTTTGGTTATTCAGGGTCTTTTGTGTTTCCATACAAATTGTAAAATTTTTTGTTCTAGTCTGTGAAAAATGCCATTGGTAGTTTGATAGGGATTGCATTGAATCTGTAGACTGCTTTAGATAGTATAGTCATTTTCACAATGTTGATTTTTCCTATCCAAGAACATGGTATACCTATCCATCTGTTTGTATCATCTTTAATTTCTTTGATCGGTGTCATAGTTTTCTGCATACAGGTCTTTTGTCTACTTAGATAGATTTATTCCTAAGCATTTTATTCTTCTTGTTGCAATGGTAAATGGGAGTGTTTCCTTAACTTCTCTTTCAAATTTTTCATCATTAGTGTATAGGAATGCCAGACATTTCTGTGCATTAATTTTGTGTCCTACTACTTTACTAAATTCGTTGATCAGCTCTAGTAGGTTTCTGGTAGCATTTTTAGGATTCTCTAAGTATAGTGTCATGTCATTTGAAAACAGTGACAGCTTTACTTCTTCTTTTCCGATTTGGATTCCTTTTATTTCTTTTTCTTCTCTGATTGCTGTGGATAAAACTGCCAAAATTATTTTGAATAATAGTGGTAAGAGTGGACAACCTTATCTTGTTCCTGATCTTAGTGGAAATGGTTTCAGTTTTTCACCACTGAGAACGATGTTTGCTGTGGTTTTGTCATGTATGGCCTTTATTATGTTTGGGGTAAGTTCCCTCTAAATCTACTTTCTGGAGGGTTTTTAGCATAAATTGGTGTTGAATTTTGTCAAAAGATTTTTCTGCATCTATTGAGATGATCATATGTTTTTTCTCCTTCAGTTTGTTAATATGGTTTATCACATTGATTGATTTGTGTATATTGAAGAATCCTTTAATTCCTGGGATAAAACCCACTTGATCATGGGGTATGAACCTTTTAATGTTCTGTTGGATTCTGTTTGCTAGTATTTTGTTGAAGATTTTTGCTTCTATGTTCATCAGTGATATTGGCCTGTAGTTTTCTTTCTTTGTGACATCTTTTTCTGGTTTTTGTATCAGGGTGATGGTGGACTCGTAGAATGAGTTTGAGAGTGTTCCTCCCTCTGTTATATTTTAGAAGAGTTTGAGAAGGTTAGGTGTTAGCTCTTGTCTAAATGTTTGATAGAATTCACCTGTGAAGCCATCTGATCCTGGTCTATTGTTTGTTGGAAGATATTTAAACACAGTCTCAATTTCAGTGCTTGTGATTGATCTGTTTATATTTTCTATTTCTTCCTGGTTCAGTCTTGGCAGGTTGTGCTTTTCTAAGAATTTGTCTTTTTATTCCAGGTTGTCCATTTTTTTGCCATACAGTTGTTTGTAGTAATCTCTCATTATCCTTTGTATTTCTGCAATCTCTGGTGTTACTTCTCCTATTTCATTTCTAATTCTATTGATTTGAATCTTCTCTCTTTCTTTCTTGATGAGTCTGGTTAATGGTTTATCAATTTTGTTTATCTTCTCAAAGAACAAGCTTTCAGTTTTATAGATCTTTGCTATTGTTTCCTTCATTTCTTTTTTCATTTATTTCTGTTCTAGGCTTTATGCTTTCTTTCTTTTTGCTGACTTTAGGGTTTTCTTTGTTCTTCTTTATTTAATTTCTGTGGGTGTAATGTTAGGTTGCTTATTTGAGATGCTTCTTGTTTTCTGAGATAGGATTGTATTGCTATAAACTTCCCTCTTAAAACTGTTTTTGATGTACCCCAAAGGTTTTGGATCATCGTGTTTTCCTGGTCATTTATTTCTAAGTACTTTTTAATTTCCTCTTTAATTTCTTCAGTGATCTCTTGGGTATTTAGTAATGTGTTTCTTAGCCTCCATGTGTTTGTATTTTTTACAGTTTTTTTTCCTTTAATTGATATCTAGGCTCATAGTGTTGTGGTTGGAAAAGATACTTGATAAGATTTCAATTTTCTTAAATTTACCAAGGTTTAATTTGTGACCCAAGATATGATCTATCCTGGAAAATGTTCCATAAGCTCTAGAGAAGAAAGTGTGCTCTGTTGTTTGGGGATGGAATGTCCT
This sequence comes from Mesoplodon densirostris, assembly GCF_025265405.1. NCBI lineage: Eukaryota > Metazoa > Chordata > Mammalia > Artiodactyla > Ziphiidae > Mesoplodon > Mesoplodon densirostris. Next base: position 82,682,156 of record NC_082674.1, on the reverse strand, counting down.
TTAAATATCGATTACAATTAAGTCCATCTCATTTAAAGTGTCATTTAAAGCTTTTGTTTCCTCATTTATTTTCATTTTGTATGATCTGTTCATTGGTGAAAGTGGGGTGTTAAAGTCCCCTACTAATATTGTGTTACTGTTGATTTCCCCTTTTAGGGCTGTTAGCATTTGCCTTATGTATTGAAATGCTCCTATGTTGGGTGCATACATATTTACAATTGTTATATCTTCTTCTTGTATTGATCCCTTGATCATTATGTAGTGTCTTTCTTTGTCTCTTGTAGTTGTCTTTATTTTAAAGTCTATTTTGTCTGATATGGGAACTGCTACTCCCACTGTATTTTGATTTCCACTTGTATGGTATATTTTTTCCATCCCCTCACTTTTTATCTATGTGTTCCTAGGTTTCAAGTGGGTCTGTTGAAGCCAGCATATATATGGGTCTTGTTTTTGTATCCACTCAGCCAGTCTATGTCTTTTGTTTGGAGGATTTAATCTATTTACATTTAAGTAGTTATTTATGTATATGTTCCTGTTACCCTTTTCTGAATTGTTTTGGGTTTGTTATTGTAGGTATTTTCCTTCTCTTGTGTTTCCTGACTAGAGAAGTTCCTTTAGCATTTGTTGTAAAGTTGGTTTGGTGGTGCTGAATTCACTTAGTTTTTGTTTTTCTGTAAAGGTCTTAATTTCTCATTCGGATCTGAATGAGATCCTTGCTGGGTAGAGTAATCTTGGTTGTATGTTTCTCCCTTTCATCACTTTAAATATGTCCTGCCAGTCCCTTCTGGTTTTCAGAGTTTCTGCTGAAAGATCAGCTGCTAACCTTATGGGGATTTCCTTGTATGTTATTTTTTGTTTTTCCCTCATTGTTTTTAATATTTCTTCTTTGTATTTAATTTTTCATAGTTTGTTTAATATGTGTCTTGTTGTGTTTTTCCTTGGATTTATCCTGTATTAGACTCTGTGTGCTTCCTGGGCTTGATTGACCATTTCCTTTTCCAGTTTAGAGAAGTTTTCCACTATAATCTCTTCAAATATTTTCTCAGTCTCTTTTTTTCTCTCTTTTTCTCCTTGGACCCCTATAATTTGAATGTTGGTGCATTTAACGTTGTCCCAGAGGTCTCAGAGACTGTCTTCAATTCTTTTTGTTCATTTTTCTTTATTCTGTTCTGCAGTAGTTATTTCCATTTTTTATCTTCTCGGCCACTCAGCCATTCTTCTGCCCCAGTTATTCTGCTATTGATTCCTTCTAGAGAATTTTAAATTTTATTTATTTTATTGTTCATCATTGTTTGTTTGCTCTTTTGTTCTTCTAAGTTCTTATTAAACATTTCTTTTATTTTGTCCATTCTCTTTCCAAGATTTTCGATCATGTTTACTATCATAACTCTGAATTCTTTTTCAGGTAGACTGCCTATTTCTTCTTCAATTGTTTGGTCTGGTGGGTTTTTACATTGCTCTTTCATCTGCTGTATGTATCTCTCTCTTTTCATATTTCTTAACTTACTGTGTTTAGGGTCTCCTTTTTGCAGGCTGCATGTTTGTAGTTCCCGTTGTTTTTGGTGTCTGCCCCCTGTGGCTAAGGTTGGTTCAGTGGGTTGGGTAGGCTTCCTGGTGGAGGGGACTGGTGCCTGCTTTCTGGTAGATAAGCCTGGATCTTGTCTTTCTGGTGCACAGGACCTCATCCAGTGATGTGTTTTAGGGTCTCTGTGACCTTATTATGATTTTAGGCAGCCTCTCTGCTAATGGGTGGGGTTGTGTTCCTGTCTTGCTAGATTTTTGGCCTAGGGTGGTCAGCACTGTAACTTGCTGGTCGTTGAGTGGAGCTGGGTCTTAGCATTGAGAGGAGATCTCTGGGTGAGCTTTCACCATTTGATATTACATGGAGCCAGGAGATCGCTGGTGGACCAATGTCCTGAATTCGGCTTTCCCACCTCAGAGCACAGGCCTGACACCCAGCCAGAGCACAAAAACCCTATGAGCCACATGGTTCAGAAGAAAGGGGAGAAAAAAGAAAGAAAGAAAAAATAAAATAAAATATAGTTATTAAAATGAAAAATAAAAATTAAAACATAATAAAAAAGGAAAGAAAGTAAAAGGAGAGCAACCAAACTGAATACCAAATCCACAAGTGATAACAAGTGCAAAAAGTATACTAAAAAAAAAAAAAAAAAGGAGAGACAGAACCCTAGGACAAATGGTAAAAGCAAAGCTAAACAGGTAAAATCACACAAAGAAGCTTACACATACACATTCACAAAAAGAGAAAAAAGGAAAAAATATATATATATAAACAAAAAGGAAGAGAGCAACAAAATCAATTAGCAAATCTACCAATGATAATAAAGTCTAATTATTTAACCAAGATGAACATAAAATGAGAAACAAATTAGATGCAGAAAGCTAACTCCAAGTCTACAGTTGCTCCCAAAGTCCACCTCTTCAATTTTGGGATGATTCATTGTCTATTCAGGTATTCCAGAGATACAGGTACATCAAGTTGATTGTGGAGATTTAATCTGTTGCTCCAGAGGCTGCTGGGAGAAATTTCCCTTTCTCTTCTTTGTTTGCACAGCCTCTGGAGTTCAACCTTGGATTTGGCTCCGCCTCTGCATGCAGGTTGCCTGAGGGCATCTGTTCTTCATTCAGACAGGATGGGCTTAAAGTAGCAACTGATTCGGGGGCTCTGGCTCACTCAGGCCAGTGAGAAGGAGGGGTACAGAACGTGGGGTGAGCCTGCAACAGCAGAGGCCAGCGTTATGTTGCAACGGCCTGAGGTGCACCATGTGTTCTCCCAGGGAAGTTGTCCCTGGATCACAGGACCCTGGCAGTGGCGGGCTGCACAGTCTCCTGAGAGGGGAGGTGTGGATAGTGACCGTTCTTTCACACAGGCTTCCTGGTGGCTGCAGCAGCAGCCTTAGTGTTTCATGCCCGTCTCTGGTATCTACATTGATAGCAGCAGCTTGTGTCCATCTCTGGAGCTCATTTAGACAGTACACTGAATCCCCTCTCCTCATGCACCCCAAAGCAATGGTCTCTTGACTCTTAGGTAGCTCCAGACATTTTCCTAGACTCCCTCCTGACTAGCTGTGATGCACTAACCCCTTCAGGCTGTGTTCATGCAGCCAACCCCTGTCCTCTCCCTGAGATTTGACCTCTGGATCTGGAGCCTCAGCTCAAGCCCCCATCTGCCCTGGCGGGTGAGCAGGCAAGCTTCTCAGGCTGTTGAGTGCTGGTAGGCACTGATCCTCTGCGGGAATCTCTCCTCTTTGCCCTCTGCACACCTATTGCTGCACTCTCCTCTGTGGCTCTAAATCTTCCCCCACACCACTCCCTGTCTCTGTCAGTGAAGGGGGTTCCTAGTGTGTGGAAACTTTTCCTCCTTCACAGCTCCCTCCCAGAGATGCAGGTCCTGTCCCTATACTATTGTCTCTCTTTTCTTTTGCCCTACCTAGGTATATGTGGGGATTTTCTTACCTTTTGGGAAGTCTGAGGTCTTCTGCCAGCATTCAATAGATGTTTGTAAGAGTTGTTCCACATGTAGTTGTATTTCTGATGTATTTGTGGAGAGGATGGTGATCTCCAAGTCTTACTCCTCTGCCATGTTTAAGGTCTCCTCCCCAACTACTTTCTAAAATTTATTTTATGTTCTGTGTGACTGAGAATAGCAAAAGTCTCAGAGTTTAAAGTAAGTCTTTCAGGGGAATTCCTTGTGGTCCGGTAGTCAGGACTTGGTGCTTTCACAGCTCGGGCCCCCGTGGGGGAACTATGATCCCTCAAGCTGCATGGCATGGAAAAAAAAAAGTAGCTCTTTCTCACAAAGTTAAAACAAGAATGAGTATGAAAAATATTGCATCACTTGCCCAGTGAAAATATATATCCTAGTTCCTCACTATGTTGAATCTTGTAAGTCTAGTATCCTTAAATTAGTTGCAGGAAGTTTCAATCAAATTAATCTTCTTGTGTGTATTTACTCTTTCAACAAATATTGATCAATAAACTTCTGTATTAGCCTTACCACATATTCATAAATAATTTCACAGGGTCAACTTTAACATATATATTAATTTTTTTTGTTGGATTTTTTTGTTTTTAGCTGCATTTTGTAGTGTAATCCTCATATCACCCTTGGAAAAACTCAAAGTAGGTAGAATGTATGGAACTATAATTAACTCACCAAAGCCTAGAGGCTCTAGGAACATTTATTTATTATTATTATTATTATTTTTTTTTTTGCGGCATGAGGGTCTCTCACTGTTGTGGCCTCTCCCATTGTGAAGCACAGACTTCGGACGTGCAGGATCAGCAGCCATGGCTGACGGGCCCAGCCACTCTGGATCATGTGGGATATTCCTGGACTGGGGCACAAACCCTCATCTCCTGCATTGGAAGGCAGACTCTCAACCACTGCACCACCAGGGAAGCCTGAAACATTCCTATTAATCCTTAGACTTGTGTATTTCACAGGTTGCTAACCAAAGGTCAGAAATTACTTCCTTGGCACTGAATTATACCCTGGGTTTAAAGGTAGAAATCAGAGCTTACTTACATAGAAGGAAATGGGCCAAATATTGAGTAGAGGAAATAAATTCTTATATGTTTCCAAAGTGTAATTTTTTTGACAAATGCAATTTCCCATTATGAAATGTTTTTCTTTCTTTTTTTTTTTTTTGCAACACATGGAACAATAAACTCTATTAATATTTGTTGGGTAGAAGACCGTGTAGAACAGTTATTTTGTATAATGAAAAATCGATTTGCTTTACACCTGAAACATTGTAAATCAACTATATTTCAATACAAAAAATATTTTTGACCTATCTTAATGAAATTAAATGGATGGCTTAAAAGGGTTAAACTAATTAAACAAGCGCCTTAGATCTTTTAAATAAGTATGTTATTTCTTTGTTTTCATTATCAAGTAGAAGACACATAGGATCAGACTAGTATAAGAGATTCATTTTATAATATTAAAGAATTTTTCTATTTAATTTCTGTAGTCAGAAATATTTAGAGGTAAGAATAGTAAGGATCACATAATGTAAAGAATAACGTTTCAGAAATCCAATTAGCTCCCAAGTTTTTATTGGTTATCCAGTACATTACTAGACATCACCAATATCAAAGTTTATCATTTTCTCCTTGGATCATTGCTAATTGATATTTCTTGCCTCTCTTCCATTTGGTAGAAACAATGTGACTTGTTCTTATTAACAAAATATTTTTCTGAAATTAGGTGATTAAAATCATATCTACTCTTTCTTCTCTGAAGGGTATATGTATGTTATTAAGTGACAAAACTAGAGACACTAGAAGCCACCACATGAAAAGGTATTATTTACTGAAAGACTCATAACTAACTGTGATTTGATTAAAAAATAAGCATTACTGACTGAGCCACTTGCAGTTTGCAAGAATGCTTATTTCAGTGCTTTCCATTATTTACCTAAACTAAGGCAGCTTTTCACTTGTCACTATTACAATAGATATTGAGTAACCAACCATACTCATTTGGCGATGTGTATCAGATTTACATGGGAAACATTTGAAAAAAAAAAAAAAAGAAAAGATTATCTGTACCAGTCAGCTTAGGTTGATGTTAAAAAGCATAGCAGGCATGTATATGTCTCAAAAAAAATCACCTATGATTTTGATATTCACTTCCAGTTAAGAATCATACTGTAAGTTTCTATCTCTTAAGGTGTATATTATTCTTCACAAAGACTGTCTTAAATAAGTCAATTCAAATTCATTACATATATCATTACAAGGTTTGGAGAGTTGGTATTATAATTTAAAATAATTATAACTGACTTCTTCTAGCTCAAAATTCTATATAATATATTCAATGAATATATTATATATACAACTCTTCCAGTTTGGATGCAAAAGAAAAAAATAGATGAAATGAAGGAAAGGACTCATTTCATTTTTTTATTTTATTTTATTTTTTTAGTGTGGCATTGTGGATGAGTTGAAGTGTAGTTTTATGCAAAGATTTATTAAAGGTAGGGTTATTTCATTGGTGAGTTGTACATGTCAAAGTTATCAGTAGAAACTTGGTAATTTTGGAGTGTATGCCAGAAGATAAAGATGGTCAACAGTGGCCTTTAGACAGTCACATATGTCAACAATATATTCTGAACAATGTGATGGGTTCTCCACCTGAATGTATGCAAAACAATAGGTTTCTGTCAACTTAGTTATGGTAAGTAAAAACTTGAGCAGTAATGACAAATTGCTTTACATATTTTAGGACTAATCTGGAACATGGTCATTGATTCTACCTGGTTTCTCTCACAGTCCTGATCTCTGCCAGTTTATCAGGCCAGAATATGTGATGGTCTTTGATATAAAAGTAAATGGGATAATTCATGTGGAAACACTCTGAAAGTTGTTGGCTGACTACTGGTTTATATACTGCATTATTCTTGAATAAGTGTGATGTTTCAAACCTGGTAGTAGATCACTTGTTATATTTTTGGCCCTGGGAATGAATCCCTGCCTACTAATAGTCACAGAAAGTTGTCATAGGGGCCTCTACTTGGGGGTTAGAGATTATCCCTAAAGGAAAAACATGTGTTCTATTTGAATGTCATGTCTTGGGGAAGCTAACACATTAAGTAACTGGTAATTTTCATATTAGAATAAAATAGCATATTTTTCCCCTTTGTTAGCAAGACATTGAAGAACTGAGGATTTGTAAGAAAAAAATTGAGTAAGAATATGTAGCAGAGTAGTCTTCTCTAAAGAGGACAAAAGTAAATAAATTTCCCTTGAGAACAGAAGGAAACTGAAATGAATGAGCACTGGCCAAGGGGTCAGGATAATCCTGTTTGCATCTTGGCTTTATTACTGATTAGTTTCATTACCTTGGGAATTTATGATTCTAAATATACATATTTTAATAGCAATATTGTGAAAGTTTAAAAATTCTAAAGAGTTAAAAAGATGCACAAACATCCTAGGAAACATTTACTTCTATACAAAAGATATGATCATAAATAGATTTAGGGTCAATTATCTCCCCTAAGTTATACCATTAAACATCTATTAGTTCTGATAATATATGAATCTTTATTTTGTCTTATTTTCTTTCAAATTTGTTATTCATTCTAGATCCTGAAGTGAAATTAATATCAGGTTTATTATTAACATTTTATGTCCTCTATATTAAATATAACCAAACTTTATTAAACAGTAATAAAATTTTATTTTCAAGGTAATTATGAAAGTTTCAAAAACAGAGGATTGAAAGAAACCTCAGTAAATATTGCTTCCATGATTAAATGTAAATGAGTAAGTAACATATAGATTAGGTGACTTTAAAGAGAAGTAAAAGAAGTATTGCAGAAAAACACACTATTTGAATGGACAACATGTGATGAGTTTAATATGTAGACAATGTTAGATTTATTCTAGCTTTGCATAAAGCTACAAAGAATCTTTTTTCTTTTAATGACTTGAAAAAATATATTTTTTGGCTGCTCAGCATGTGGGATCTTAGTTCCCTGACCAGGAATCAAACCTGAACTCCCTGCATTGGAAGTGCACATTCTAAACCATTGGACCTTCAGAGAAGTCACTACAATGAATCTTTTCAGGAAGTATCCTCTATGTGTATCTAGGGAGCAATTGATTAGATTTACCATCAACTATTCATCCATTTATATTATCACTTATACCCCCAAGGTTTAGTATATTTCTTAGAGTCAACATGTTAGTAGTTAGAGGCAGAACACATGCAGAATCAATTGGAAAATAAAATGTCAAACTGAGAGAGAAGTCTGTGCTCTAAAGCAACTTTTTCAGAGGAAACTCAGCTTTGTTTTACATGTCGTATTATTTCTTCAAGCCACTTCCCTGTCCTCTGATGCTCAGTCACACTCTTATGCTTCAGTGTCTACTGTCTTGTTTTCATGGATTATGTTTATAAAGGAAAGACCATGTAGTCAAAGGGAGGAATGTAAAATTTTATTTTGCTTGGTTTCACATCAGTTATTACATGTTTAACCCATCTCCCAAAATATACAATTTTTAATGCCCTGTAAAGCCATGTACATATCCAGAGTTGTGCATATGTCCAAGAATGACTAAAGAAGGTTCTAATCTCTTACCTCTAGCTGATCTTAAATCTCTGTACAAACAGGAAGTGAAGACTAAGACAGTGATACCTGACAGAAGTTTTAAGTGGTATCACAACACACACATGGGCTGTGAAAATTATTTGTCTAATATATTTAAGGATATTTAAAGAATATCTTCCCTATCCATAACTGACCAAAATGCAATCCAAGCAGAGAATTGTACACCAGAAAAAATACAATTTTAGAAAATTAGTCCAGGAAAATTACTAAACAAACAAAAGGCCAAAAGAAAAACAAATAGCAAAAACAATAAAATCTGAGGATCTAATTTCCAGGCTTGACATATTATATTATTAAAAATGTCTGGTTTTAAACAAAAAGTTATGAAAGCTACGAAGAGTAAATTGTGATCCATACAGAGGATTAATAAAATTTGTCAATAGAAACAATCCCTGAGGAGACACAGATATTGGACTTACTAGACAAAGATGTTAAAGAAGCTATTATAAAAATGTTCAATGACCTAAACAAAATCATGAATAAGAATTAAAGGAAAACATGAGAACTATGACTTACCAGAGAGGAAATACCAATAAAGGGATAGACACTATAAAAAGAGGGTATTATTATGAAGTTGGAATTAAAATAACAGAAATTAAAATGTTATAGAAGAGCTCAGCAGCAGATTTCACCTTGAAGACGAAGGCATCAGCAAACTTGAGTACAAGTTAATTAAAATATGTTAGGCTGAGAAACAGAAATGAAAAAGTATAAAAAATTGAATAAAGGCTCAGAGTCTATGGGCACCATCAATTGTATCAACATAGGCAATATGGGTGCCCAAGAAGAAGAGAAAAGAGAGAAAGAAGGAGATTAAGGAAGAATATTTCACACAAAATTGCCTGAAAATATCTCCAGTTTGATGAAAGATGAATTTACACATTTAAAAATCTCAAAAAAATCCAAGTAGGATAAAATTGAAAAGCTCACACTGAAACACATCATAATCAAACTGTTGAAATGTAAAAGACAAAGAGAGAATCTGGTCTGTTTGTTTGAACATCTGGAAATCGATAAAATATCTATCAAAATACCAGCTAAACACAAGTAAGTAGAGACTTCACTGACATTGCACAAAAATGTATAAACTCTCTGCAAAAATAATTGGGAAAAGTCAGTTCCCAGCCTTCAATTTTTTTTAAAGAAAATCCTTGAGTAAGTATGAAAATATTATTTCCAGAGTTATTACATTATAATATTCAAATGTTCAGCTGTACATTAACAAAAAATGCAAACCATACAAAGAAAAAAGAAAATATGGCCCTTTCAAAAGAACAAGATAAGTGAACAGTAATTGTCTCCAAATGAACTCAGATATCAAAATTACTAGAAAAATACGTCAAAACAACTGTCTTAAATATGCTGAAAAGACAAAATAATACCATGGACAAAGAACTACAGAAAATCAGGTAAATAATGTATGAACAAAATGCAAATGTTAAAGAGTTGAAAATTCCATTAAGGAATAGAACAGAAATCCTGTAACTGGGAAGTATAATAACTAAAATGAAAATTTATTAGATGAATTCAGTAGTGACATGAGTAGACAAAAGACAGAAAGAGTACACTTGAAAATAAGGTCATTGAATTTATCCAGTCAGGAGAAAAGTAAGAAAAAAATAAATGAAGAAAAGTGAACAGAGCCTAAAGGACCTGTGGGATAACATCAGGTTACTCCCAGAATGAGAAGAAACATTTTAACAGTATTAAATCTTAAAATATTTGAACATGGAATGTCTTTCTATTTATCTATGTGTCTTCTTTCATTTTCTTCATCAATACTTTATATTTTCAGTGTGCAAATTTTTCATCTCTTTGGTTAAGTTTATTCCTAATTGTTTTCTTATTTGTGTTGCTACTTTGAGTGGGATTGTTTCATTAATTTTATCTTCAGATAGTTAATTGCTTATGTATAGAAACATGAATGAGTTCAATATGTTGAATTTGTACCCTTCACCTTGCCTGAATTCACATTTTAGTTCTAAAAGGTACTTTTGGTTAAGGTTTTCTACATATATGGCCATGTTATCTGCAAAGATAATTTTATTTCTTCCTTCTTTACTTATTTCTAAATCTTTAAGTTCTACTTCTTTTTTGCTTAACAATTCAATCTTTAACTAATTTTCTCTTCTGGAATTTTATTCTAAGCCATCAGGAGGAACCAGGCTGCTCCAACAACACTTTGCTTAGAGATTTCTTTGGCCAAATATCCAATTTTATCACTTGCAATTTCAACCTCCTACAAAACACTAGGACACAGACACAATTCAGTCAAAATCTTTGCCAATTTATAATAAGGATGGCCTCTCCTCTAGTGTCCAATAACATGTTCCATCTAAGACCTCATCAGAATGGGCTTTACCATCCATATTTCTGCCCACATTCTGTTCTGGATTATTTATGTATTCACTAAGAAGATTGAGACTTTCTCTACAGCTCCCCTCTTTTATTTCTAAGATCTCACTAGAATTGCCCTTAATGGATCATTCACAGCAATATGGACTGTTTCTAGCATACACCTCAAAACTCTTTTAGCCTTTACCCATTTCCCAGTTCTAAAGCTGCTTCTACATTTTTAGGTATCTGTTACAGTAGCACCTGTATTTCTCCATACCAATTTTCTGCCTTAGTCTCCTGCTGTAACAGAAAATGCCATAGACTGCACGACTTATAAGCAATAATCATTTATTTGTCAGTGTCTGGCGAGAGCCAGCTTCCTGGCTCATAAACTGTTGTCTTTTTTCCATGACCTCACATGGCAGAAGGGACAAGAGAGGTCTCTGGTGTTTCTTTTATAAGGGTTCTAAACCTATTCATGAGGGCTCTGCCCTCATGACCTAATTGTTCCCCAAAGGCTCCACCTCCAAATACCATCACATTGTGGAATAAGTTTCAATATATGAATTTGGGTGGGACACACATATTCAGACTATAGCAATTATTCAAGATGGCTTGTTCAGGAGATGGAGGGGTTGGAGAAATCTGAACACCCCTAGGTTTCTGTTTCTCTCTTAAGGCTCTTATTTCACAGTGTCTTGCAGTATTATTATTATTATCATCTGGTCAACTTTTATTTCATATATTACAGAAACATTTTAATCTTATATGTGTCTAAGTTAGTTTTCACAATTTCTTTGCAAATATCTTGCAGTCAGAATATGAATTATATTACTTAGTATCATATAATGTGAAGCAAAGTCTATTATTTACTATAAAGAGTCAGTTATATTTAAAAAGAATAGAGGGTCCAGGTTTTTAGTAATTTGATTTCTACTCTAAGATGGTAGCAATGGAAACAGAGGAAATAGGATGTGCAACAGAACCTTGTAAGAAAAGGTGAAAATCCAATTTAGATAATTGTATATGGGGCACTGAAGGGATCTGCCTAAAATCTTTTTAGGCAACTCCAGGATCCATGTAATGTTTGAAGTACTTGACTTTCTGACGGCAGAGAGCTACTTGAGGAAAGATACTCTTAGGAGCAAATGCAGAAGAGAGATATCTTGAAGAAGGGATGATAGATTGAAATGCTTTCTTGTGATAGCCTAGCAGATGTTTCCAAAAACATAGTCCCTACAGAACTTTTACAGCTTCCAAAGTATATGACTTATAATTATCAAATGGGGAGTATGACTTATAATTATTGAATGGGGAGTATTTGCAGTTATAATTTTATAACCTCTATTACCTCATTTGTTGTGAAGTTCAAGCAACATTTCTCTCATGATTAACATAGACCAGGCATGAGAGGAGGAATGGAAAGTGGGGGAGAAACAAGACTCAGTCTCTGATATCAAAGTGCTTACGGTCTAGAGGGTTTAAGAGATAAATAATCATAATGGAGCAGGATAACTGCTATAATGGTGGTGCTTCTCTAGGTGAAGGGAGCATGTACTGTAAGTCATTCTATTTGAATCCATTGATGAAAAGGACGGCTTATATATTGTGTGATCTAGGGGGCAATGAGGACTCTGTTTCCCCAAATCTCCATGACCTGAAAAAAAAAAAAAAAGTGCTTGAGAGCTATAGATGGGAAGAGTGAAGTCAGCATCAGGGAGACTCTGATAAAATCTTGCCTGCTTGAGGTGCAATGCCAAGAATCTTTGGGCTGATCTTATTTGGAAAACCATATTAATGAATTTATAAGGATCAGAAATTTTATTAAATTTGGCAATGCTTATTTCATTAATTCAATCAACACCTACATTCATTCTTTCACCAATTAAGGAAAAATTATTAAATAATTTCTGTGAGTATAACAAGCTATCATCAAGGATCTGTACATGTTTGAAACTTACCTCATTTTAAAGCTTCTCACTATATACCTAAATTTAGTTATTTATCTGAAAATGATGAAACATTAATAACAAATAATTTCATAAACTGTTAACAGCAAACCCTTCCTGTTAAATGTGAAAAGTCAAATCATTTTGTTCACATCAACATAAAAGATCACCAGACTGTAGCAACTTAGAGGCCATACAGAAGCAAAACTGAGACCCACAGAGGGAGAGTGACTTGGTAAAAGTCACATTGCTAATTGGCAGGCATTACATTTAGAATTTAAGGTTTGCTTCACTGAGCTTCTTTTTGAGAAGGTAGATTTTGTTTTCAGAAATCAAACAAATAATTTGACAGCATAGAGATTTCACTGATGGTGAAAAAAAAAAAAAGCTTCAGACAAGCGAGCAGGAGAGGCAGAGAAGAATGGTTGGTATGTGTCATGTGCCTGTTAGAAGTTATTGGTAAGAACCCTCCTCTCTTCATAAGCCAAGTAGTACAGCATAGTGTTTAGAAGGACAGATGCTGGAGATGCTGAACTTTGAATCCCAGCTCAGCCTCTTACCATCTATGCAGCCTTCACTTATGCACATAAACTCTCTGTGTCTCTGATGTCTCCTCCAAAAAATGGGGAAAATGAACTATCTCATAAATTACTGTGCAGATTCAATATGTTAATATATTTTAGAGGAAAGACATGACATATTGTAATCCCCAAGTTATGTTTATTCTTATTAATTGTGGCAATGATCTCCAGGAGGACTGTGTCTGTCTTGACTTTTCTGATCCAAAAGAGAGTTAGGAATCATTGATAAGGAAAGCTTGAATGATGAAGAACTAAGAGACTAACTTCTCAACATACACATTTGAAGTTTGAGGTGAGAGATAAAGTTGTGGAGTATATGTTTCTCTATGTCACTAGAAAATAAATCATGTAGACATGAGTGAGCACAGCAATACAATCTGCAGGTACAGAGAGAAACAATTTTAAAAAGCACTTGTAACACAAATGGAAGAAAGACGATAAGCACGGTGTCCTTGTTTTCCATGGTAAAATTGTGAAACCCTAAAATATCAGATGTTTGTGATTATTATAAGTATATTAGAGATTATTTAGTCCAGAAGACCATTCTACACTTCTACAATATAAAACTTGATATTTAGGAAAATGATTTTATCAATATCACATCTTAACTCATGGAAGAATTGGAAGAAAATCACTGTTCCTGGCTCTCAATCTATTGAGTTCAGATAAACACAGTTGACCCTAACCAAACTGGCATTGGCAACATTCATCTATTTTACATCTTGATTTATTTTGTCCACACCAACCCAACAGTCTGGATTTCAGTTTTATAGAATGAGCCAAGCCAGAATCTTTCGGGGGATGGTAACTAGGCAGCTTCCAGGCACAGAATGCTAGCCAGGAGTCCCAGGGGTTGAACCTTCCACATGGAGCAGCAAGTTCATCAGGTAAACATGTTATTGGCACAGCCAGTGGGGCCCAACCTGAGACTAGTAAATATAATTCACACTCCAAATTGATATTGTAGAGAACCAAGCAGAAGCACTGCCTCAGAAGAATTGCCGTATTGCATTATGAATAAATAGTGAGAGGGTTACTCCTTCTTAGAACAGTACAGCAGTATAAAGTTGTGGGAACAAGAAATGATACAAGAGCCCAGTAATTAGAACCAGCTAACCGACTGACGTAATGTAGAGCCTCAAAGACATAACCTCAGGCCCTTTACATTTCTGCTGATTTTAAGGACAGGTTGCTAAACATGGGGCACATCAGAACTTGCAGTGGATGAAGATTCTTCAGCAATGTCACTTTAAGTGTATAGGGACAGAGTCAGGAGAGTCATCAAAGCTGTTCCACACTTTTGGTTGTGTCACTGGAAGAGACCCACACCTGTACAGAGACTAACCTACTTTCTTTATTCTGCACCACAATCCATTAATCTATGCCCACAGCTGTGCTTGCTTACAGACAGGAAGGCAGATAGCCATATAAGTCAAATTGCAGAACCAGCCACAACCATCACGGGCCAAGAGGGCAACAGTCAACTGCCCTGAACCAGTTCCAGCTTGACCATGAGGGTAGCACCCATGCAGGTGAGACCCCAAATGTCCAAAAGTTGCCTTTGTCTTATTACCATGTTATGATCTCCACCCTAAGTGGGGACTTGCATTTAGCCAGGCAAAATTAGTGCCATGTGTAAAGGAGCCCAAAGGACTGTGCATGATCTGGCAGTTTCTACAAACCACTGGGAAGCAGTAAAGAAAAAAACAGAGAGAGGATAAAAATGATCTAGTTGGACTGCACACACACACTTCGGAATCAGTGCTGAGCAATTTGTAGCATGCACGATAGAATGGCACAGAGGTTGATTGTAAAGAGAGAAGTAGCCATCAGCATTTTGTTTCTTTTACTTTTTTTTTCTTTCCATCCCTTCATATTTCCACATGTTTTATCAGTTGTCTTTGCCAACATTATGCACCATGTGAGACAACATATACTCCCTCAAAACCTCAATTTTACAACACCCCAATCTGAGTGAGTCAACAGCCCCTGAAGAAATGCCTAACATCTTACTTTATGCTTTAATCAAAGTAGAACATGTAGAAATTCTAAAGTTAAATCTTAGAATAAGGCTTATAATGAAGAAAAGCAGTTTCTTCCCAAAGTCCACTCTAAGCCCAAATTCAGTTTCTCCTCCAAATAAAACACACACGCACACACACACACAGACTGCATTCATGTAACTGTATGCCTTTTTTTCCATCCCTGAATGTTTTACATACTTACTTAAATGAATATTCTCTTTATATTACCATGAGGGCAAATTATTGTTCACTGCTGAGTCTGTCATAAGCTATGATTATATTTCTTTCTTGAGAAATTTTCACATGTAATTAATAATTGCCATTTATTTTCTTTTTGGTATTTCTATATGTTTATCACTACTGCCTGCACAAGCTCTTTGATAAAAGTCTAAATTAACTGTTCCTAAATGCAAACTCAGAGAGTTTGAGACAGACTGGGACCTGGGACCTGGGACCCTTTGCTGCAGTGTTTGCAGCTGGACAAACATCTCCTGGAGCAACAAAATACAAAGAAACTACGAGGGACTAAAAATAACTGCATGCATGCACAGTTGAGGCAAATTAGGAACAACAGGATACAAAAAGACCAAAACCCCACATAGCACCACCAAGGGGGTGGTTAGGCCACCTAATCCACCCCTCTGGCCTGACCCCTGGACCCAGTCCTTCCCTCACCCCACTTAAGTAATCAGCTCACCCCCACTCAACGAGCAAGCAAGGGAACCTGTTACTTGTTTTTGCACCCCTTGCCCCTCCCCACTGCAGCAAGGGCCCCAGTAAAGTCTTGCCTGAATTTCTCATCTGGCCTCTTACCAATTTCTATTGATTAAAGAAGCCAAGGACCCTGGTTGGTAATAAGTTGATCATCTCTGTTTTGTTATTGTCCTTTGGTGATGGAGCCTGAGTTCTCTGGCACCATTTTGGACTGACTGTTCTCTAGTCTGCTACAGAGCTGTGCACACGTGGCACCCTTCACTTCTACTTTTAGTTGCCTGCTGTGTAGATGGCACTAGTTCTTTGTTTTTGTTTTATTTCCTTGATTTTGAAGGACCACATGCTAAGCTTCCTACTTTCCTAAAAAAATTTCCAAGTTTTTTTGTTTTATTTTTTAGTATTTACATATCTACTTATGTCTTTCTTTCCCCTCATATTTGATTATTTAACTGGATATAGAATTTAAAATTCAAAATATTTTCTCTCATAGTGTTGAATGCATTGCTCCATTGTGAGGTATTGATAGTTGCAAGTATGACATTATATGTTTCCTAATCCACTTTTGTGATTTATTTACATTATGTATTGCATAATAAGCATTGTTTCAAATTTGTTTGTTTGTTTCTCTTTCTAAGATCTGATTGAACTTTCTGAGGATAAAATCAAAACTCTGGTGGTAATTAGGCCAATGTTGAATTTTTGGTTGACTTTCAGTCACTGAAGGAGAAGCATGAGATAGTTGAGAACATAGTAGAAGCACTTGGAATAGACTTATTATTGGACATTTATTGCCTCTTTTCAGCACCAGGATAGGCTAAGAATGTTCACAAACTGTTATGCAGTTCAGTTTGTGAGAACAATTGAACTAAATTGTACTCAAGATCATAAGCTCATAGGACATCCAACTGTTGCTGACCCTCTTGGATTGGGTGGACTCCAACTGGGTTCTTCTTGTCCATTGTCACTCAAGCCAACTGAATGAGACCAGGTTTGGCAAAGCAGAGCAGAAACTTTATTTGTTGATCAAGGAATGGGGAAGGGAGATCTCATGGTCTAAAGACCCTTTCTTTCTAGGGGGAGAGAGTTGAGAAACTGTTAACGGGTAAAAAGTGGATACTCCATCAGAATTCGAGAAAAGGGGCAGCAATTTGTAGAAACCACTGTTTTTAACTCAATCTGAGACTCAGATATTTGTGTGGATTCAATATATTAAGGAATTAATATCTGGTGCAAAACTTATAGTGAGAAAATATCATGAACAACCCCATTTGTAAATGAGGTTGTATAGGACATGTTCAGCCTATTTAAAAGAACAAAACTATGTACTGGATTTAACATATTAGTTACCTCTATAGAGATAAGTCTGCTACTAATGTGGCTAATAGATTAAAAGGACTTGCTCCTTGAAAACAGCTCCTAAGCTAAATGTTCTGGTTACTGTGTGATTTGGAAAGCAAAGTTTTCTTTCATCTTAAAAGACTTTCCCTTCAGCTGGAAGTGATGTCTCTTTTATCCATCAATTTCTTTATGTATTTAGCCAACAGAAATTTATTAGGTGTTGAGGTTGCCAGGATGAATGAGACATGCTCTGTTCTCAGTTTTTTATAGATCATTAGAAAGGGATGTATAAAGGATTGGAGCAAAATATTTCTAATAAGTGCAATTGTTTTAATTAAGATATGATGTGACTCAAAGGGGGAAATGCTAAGACTTTTTCCTAAAGGTATAGATAATGTAGTGTGTTCCAGATGGAGAGAATACATCTACAAAGCTCAAGGGAACACATTTCTTATATGGAAAATAAGTAATTTTTATCTCTGTACAATGAGTGAAGAGGCTAGAGATATAGATGTATACCATATCAAAAAAGGCCTTATATTAAATATTAAGACCTGAAAGTGTAGATAAAACAAATGGCAATAGAGATCAATTAAAGGTCTCAAATAGATGAGTAATATGAATAGAATTTAAATCAGGCAGCTGTGTAAGAGTGGCTACAAACCTAGGGTCAGGGAATTGAGGGACAAAATAAATCACACAAGAGAAAATGTAGATTTAGGGTAGCAGAAATATGATAAACCATTATGTTAAGACAGTATAATGTAAAAAGACTTGTTGACCTGGAATGTAGGTGTATATTTCAATGTATTTGTGTATTTATGTGAAAGTGTATACTATGGGGGGAGAGGTGATAAAATGGTGAGGTAAAAAGTCATTGATTATTACTATAAATTGTAGGTCACCTTATGTGTCTCTGTCTTTCTTCTCAAAGAAATAACAAGTTCCTTAAAGTTGGTGATTCTCATGCATTTTAAAAAATCCTATTTTTTAAAAAAATCTTTTAAAATGAATTCTTAAAATTAACCATGATGAAAGAATGGAAGAACAAATAAAATATTCTTCTATTTTGGGTGAAACCTCATGTATACTGCCACCTATCCCTATAATTTCTCTAATCTAATATTTTGCCAATTTATCTACCTGGAATTCTCAGAGGGTCTGACTCATCCAACATCTCCATTTTCCTTATTTAATTATCAATCTCCTTTAGCTTCTCTAGAGCTTCCCTTCTAAGATTAAGCCCATCACCCACTTTTGTTCTTCTACCTAACTTATCATTATTATCTTATATTTGTCATCTTCCTTTACATGTTCTTTAAATCTTTATTCATTATTTTCATTTTCTTAGCATCATAAAGGGAGACCACACTACAATACCCTACTTTTCCATGTGCTACTTCTCTCTTTATGCTTCAGAGCTGCATCTCTAGGTAGGGAAACTATATATATACCACCTAGAGTGAATACTTATTAACATTTTGCTATATTTGCTTTAGGTGTCATGTGTGTTTCACTTCTCATAGGCCATCAGTTACTACCTAATTACTAAATCCCTATACTCACTGTTCATTAAACCTTTGTGTATGTTGTGTGTGTATGTGTATGTGTATGTGTATGTGTGTGTGTGTGTGTGTGTGTGGTCATTTTTGAGTGAATATTACTCCTTGTAACTTTCTCCTCCTCATCTCCAATTCTACTTCCCTTCTTTGATACTGACATCCAGGAGAAGCTCCAATATTCTACTCAATTCAGCTCTAAACTCTTCTTAAAGGTGGCTCAAGATGAGGGTAGGACAATTTATTGTATTAAAAGTACATTCTTTTGGGATTTTGAAGATCTGCTGTAGACCTTAGGGAAAAACCTTCTTTTGTGTTCCATGATTTTCCTTGGTTTGAATTTTTTGTATTCCCCTTTCTTCATCATTGGATTAAGAAAATCTGGAGAGTCTAAGTTAAGGCACAGGCCTAATCAAACATACCAAGAAGGAGATCTGACATGATTCTACAATTCTAAACCTTACTTTTACCTGGAGAAAAGACAGAAGAAAACCCTGTACTTCCATATGATTCAGCAGAGTTACTTGGAGACTAGATTATGTCACGGGAAATATGCATTATGACAAATTTTTAAAAGAGATTTTGTTTTGAGCATTCTTTCAACATCTCTCCCTTATAAATGTATTACAGATATAATAAGTTTCTCAGTGTCATGTTCTCTGCTATCAGCCAAATGTATTTTGACTAACTTGCTACCACTTTTTTATTCTGGTCAGTTCACTTTTGCTAGTGCTTTTTTCCCTGTTCAGTTCTTAAGAGTAACATCATCAAGAGTAACAAGAGTAGCCTCAAAATTCTAAACTTAATCCTTTTTTGTTCTTTGCTCCATACTCACAAAGTGGCCTTAATTATTTCCAGTTCTTCAACTACTACTCTGGGTTATTAAGGATAAAACCTGTAGTTCTAATCTGATAATATGCCCATGACATAAACTCATTTCTCAATGCCTACTGGACATTTCTATCTGCAAATCCAGTAACACAATATTTCTGCAACAGAATTTAATTTATTTCTTACAGCTCATGTCCTACTTTTGATTCAATTCTTGTATTTCTTTATATCTCTTAATGATACTACAGTCCAAAAAATTCCTTAAAGTTAAAAACAAAAAAAAATAACAGCAAAAAACTTGGCGAACATGAATATGTCTCTCAACCTTATATAAACAGTCACATATTTGGTCATTTGTAATTTAGATGTATTTTTAAATCTGATTTTCCTTTCTATCCATTCTGTCACTTATTCATTCAGGGATCCTCATTATCTTGTGTTTGAACTTCTGAACTGCTCTTCTTGCCGATGAGTTTATGCCCACTCCAATCCATCTGCTAAATTGCTGCCATTATTTTCTGAATCAAAGGCAGAGCACTTCACTCTCTGCTTAAAAAGAAAATACGTATATACATACATAAATACTTCTCTTTGACTTTCCACTTCCCAAAGTCATGGAATAAAACCTTTATTCCTATTCCTGTGTACATGTAAATTCTCATTTCTCACTATTAATATAACACTGAATTTCTCTTAATTACATTGAATAAATCAGACCAACTTTTAGCTCAATAACTTTGCCTTTTCAATGACTAATGCCATTCCTCTAATATGTATAGCAAGTTCATAATCATTTTTCAAGATTTAAAAAGAAGTGTACCTTCAAATAATTATTTAGCCACTGAAAGGTGAGTTAGTACCTCACATATCACATTCAACTGATTTTATGTTAATAACAAACACATCATATTTATTTAAAGATATTTATCTGGAAATTCAGGTGTACAGACACCATCTCTTCTTCAACCCATCTACCCATCCTTGCATTTATTCAACTGTACGGAAAGTCTATTACATAACTAATACTTGAAAAAATATACACAGTGGTAGAGAAATACCTATTCTATAAGCAAAAGGACTTCTCTCCAGTTGCAGAAGAGATCCACACTTTAAAAGAGTGTGTATGCACAACATAAAAGCATACATATGGTATCAAGATAACTCAGAGGAAAGAGCAATTATCTCCGTTTTGGGGTATGACCAAGGAAGGATTCCTGTCAGTAGTGATATCTGATATGAAATTTAAAGAATGAATTGGCATGGACCAGATGTATAGGGCATCAGATAGGGAGGACATTTTTCAGGCATAGATGATGACACATACAAAATCAGTATCTACGTTTAAATTAATTGTAATTTACCATTCAATCATTCAACCAACATTTTTGATAACTTATTGTATGTAAGAAACATGTGATATTAAGAATTCAAACATGCTCCTGCATTCAGAGATCACAGATTAATTATTTTTACTCAGTACACAAATGATAGTACAATTCAGTATGGAACAGCTCTGTCCCACACTAATGCTCGGCATGATTTCACAATAAGACAGCAAACACATTGCAAGCAATTCAGTATATGATTGTTTCCCACATTAGCTAACCTAAAATTATCAGAGAAAGCTCTGAAACACTCAAAATGCACTAAACTACCAAAACTAGAAAGGAGTGTTCTACTAGTTGAACTCCCCAAATAGTTTATTTTCCCCCAGAAGCATAAAGATGAATGGGTTTTCTGATTTTTATCCCAGCACCTGTTCATCCAATTCACCAAGCTGCTTAATCATGTGCTTCTGCCAAAAGAATGACAGGCCATATTTCCTAATATGTTTTAATGGTTAAAATTACAAAATATTAGATGTGATTTATTTGACATAGCAACTACAATTTGGGACATTCACAAATATTTCTCTGGGTTATTTTAGACAAAAATTGTCCTCTGGAAAATGGATATATTTTGTATCTATCTAGTCAAATCTTGATAGGATGCATTAAAATCTAGGGAGGAGAAGCTGCGGATAATAAAAGAAATTTTTCTTTTTACTATATGCATGTAGTTGTTGTGTTTAACAACACATTTCTTTTTTATTTTCTTTAACTATTAAGTTGGTTTACCATCTTTGGATAAGCACCTACTGACACCAAACTACATTTTAAAATATTTGAGGCAATCAGTTTTGCCTGGCAGGAACACATAGAGCACATGTTTAGTTTTATGCATTTCACTGTCTGGTTGAGCTTCCATTGTATGTGGAGTTTCTCTCGAAGTACTGAGAGCATCTATTTAAGAGCTGACATGACTTAACAGAGAGAACAGCAGAAGTAACAGGCAAGATTCTCACCATGGCATGTGAGTACCTTCTCTCTCTGAGTAAAGCATTCCAGTTGGATTTAAAGAGTGGGAAATAAACACACCAATAAGCAAAAGGCATTCAGCCAGTTTGGTGAGCTCAGATGATTTATCCCCATGCTAATTGTCCCAACATAGTTGAGCCAAACTTTTATCAGAATGCATGAACACAATGAATAAAATAGCCCCTTGCTTTGTCAGAGGAGTTAAAATTCAGCAATAAACCCACTGTATTGAGCACGTAAAAAATAATAGTTTTTTAAAACCCTCATTCTTTTGTATCATCTTTCTTCCTATATTACAAACTATGTTCACTGTACCTTCCAGCTGACTTTCCTATAAATTAACCATTCTTTGTGTAACTGCTTGACCTCATTAAAATCCTGAAAGTTCTGGTCTCACTAAATTTTGATAATGCCACACAGACTGAGCTGGAGGTTATAGGTGGTTTTGACTGTACTTTTATGAGGGGCTGTTAAGAATAAGCGTCTTAGACTTACCACATCATTACAAGTTTTAAGTATACTTAGCAGCTTCAAGTTCACTTACACACACATACACATACACAAACAGATATATTAGGTTGACTATTGTTTTTGAGTTACTTTGTCTTTCCAGGTGAGAAAATGCTAACAAACTAGAACATAACAAACTCTGCATATTGAGTTTCCCAAACTTAATGATACTATTTAACTAATATAAAACACATCATATTAGCTTATTTTATAAATGGTAGTGATTCCTAGGAGGCTAGTATGAATGCTGTCTTCTCCTCATTCTCAAGACTTAAGGCAATAGGGAATTAGTGCTGTGTTTTGTCCTCTCAGGTGATGAAGGGAAAACTGGCATTGCATTTACCTTTTTTCCAAGAATATGATTTGTCCTGTTATTTCAAACAGGGCAATCAACTAATTCTCAGTGGTTTCCCAGTATGAATGAAACAATGGGTTTCTGGACAACCTCTGCAGCAAAGTGGCTAAAGACTTCATTGGAGATGTTGGCCACTTTGCTACCTAAATAGAACAATTTATTTTTGTTTTCTTTATAATTTCCCATTTAAAATAATCTTGACACAGAAATTAGTTGCTTATCCATAGGTAATCTAGAAAATTTTATGGAAAACAGGTTTCTTCTGAAATATGAGTCTGAGTGCCTGTATTCTGTGTGCTAACCACATACCATGTGTTCTTCCACTTGCTCACTCTCTCATATACAGGAGCAGGAATAGAAGAAAGATTTGGGGAGGGAGGGATGACAGATCTTTCTCCAGGTCCCTAAAAACACATATCTCACACCTAAAAACTGAATTAGCATTCATACCCTAGCCTTTAAGACATAGTGTTAAGTTCACCAAAAAATGAGCTCCTTCCTGCTCAACAAAGCCTGTTTATGAAGACAAATGCTGGAACACCTTAATGGAGAATTGTATATTCTCAATCTGTCCCAAATTGATTAGGGTTATGCCCTTGGACACATCTTTTCATGTTTCTGAGGCTCATTTTCTACATCAGGAAAATCCAGATATTGCTTTAGCTCCCTTCTACCTTCAAACTGCTATGGTTATATAATTATATGAACAAATTATAGATGGATTTTTTATTGATATATTATGCTTTTATTATCATATATTAATTCATTGATAAGGGGATGTGATAAATTATGTTATTCATTAACAAACAAACAAACAAAGGAAAATGAAGGGTCTTTCCCTTCCTCCCCTCCAAGAATGCTTGCATCCTGTACCACTGAGGATTGGCCACATGACTTTCTTTAGCCAATAAAATGTGAGCAACGATGACATTGTGCTCTCCATGTGGAAATTTTGTAAACTTTACATGTTAGCATGTAGTTTGCCACATCCCATTTTCCATTGCTAAGGAAACAGTCACATTCAGATTGAGTTAGTTCTGTCAGCCTGGGTCTAGAGTGAAGGCGACATGGAGCAAAACCATATCTGACCTGCAGTGGGCATGTGATGAAAGCAAAAAATAAGACTTTGTCATTGTAAGCCACAGGGGCTTTTGTGTCCCTTGTTTCCATAGCATAATGTAACTTAAACAGACTAATCTATAAAGGGGTATTTCTAAACACTCTGTCCTGCTGCATTTTCTACTTGACTAGGGATACCTAGACATATCACTATTTCAATAAATGTATCACTCATATATCAAGGTTAATCATTATCTTTATTATATTTAAGTTTTTTTTTTTTTTTTGTCCATCCTCTCCTATCCATGCACTTTGGCCTGACCCACTCCCTTCTGCCCCATGACTACTTGTTGGATTTGGACAATGGATGACAGCAGCAGGAGGCAGCAGTGGTCAGGCAGGTGTCCCCTTCCCAGTCTTCCTCCTCACCATTCTGACAGAGGCTGCATTCCACAGGACAGATCCTCTCAGATGGACATCCCTCTTCCAAGGCAATGAGCTCTCTTCAGTCTGCAGCAACCCAGTTCATTCTCTGTTCCTTCTTGAGATGGTAAATTACTTCTTCTTGTTGTTGCCAGTCCCTGAAGGCTTGACTACATTATGTCTATTCTCTTAACCCCACTTATAACTCTTGAATAGCTTCTTTATTAATTCTATTCAGTTTGACCTTCAAGCCTGGAATCAGTTTCCTATGAGGCTTTCAATGCTACAGTGTCCTATATATACTCTATCCTAATAGTTCCTCCAAATAAAACATATATTATTTTTGTCTTATTTTAGAATGAAATTTAATTGAATTATTATAATTTTATTAATCACAAACCTTTGAATGGTACAGTTGAAAAAATCCATATTTAAACTCTTTAATCAATCCATTCAAATATAAAGTACCAGTATGTTTCTCTTTTTAGTCAAATATACATATTGTCTCCCCCCAAAAAAATCTGCCTATTTTTCACTGGGATTCTATTTTAGATATTTTTATTTATCTTTATATGTCTTATTGCCATTGGGAATGAGATTTCATTAAATTTTATCTTCTAACTTGTAATTTCTAACATAAAGGCACACTACTTTATGTAACTCTATTGTAGCCAGTCACTTCCGAACACTTTACTAAACCATTTTATATAAAATAATTATAACTTTTTTCTACTCTTGTTTTCTGCATTATACATACATGGGCTGGAACTTCCACAATGATGTTTAATGTAGATGTTTCACAATGATTGAAAGAAAAGCTAATCTTACCATCCTAGTGCTTTCCTAGAAGATGGAGCTATTGTTTTCTTACAAAATCAAGGTCCCTCTGCACTCTTTTCATTGCATACCATAAGAAGAATAACTTGGGAATTGGGTGAAACAGTAAGATCTTCATATGCATTGGGCTGTGTTTCCCAGAAGACAGAGTCACTGCATTGAGAAGAGATTGTGGGACCTGCCCTGCTAGAACATGGTCTCTAAAGCATGGGTCTCTGTGTAGCTGGATGATGAGCGTATTTGACTGCATTATGACCTGGATTTCCCCATTCGTAAGTGCCAAAATGTTGATTCCAGAAAAGACAAAAAGATATCCTTACTGGGGCTTTGGGCTAGGGACATATTCTCCAATCTAGTATAAATGTGGTATCTTACCCTTTGAGAGTCTTCAGAGAGCTGATACCCAATCCACATTTTATTCATTGTATCATTTTTCTTTCTAAACACCAATCCAACCAGAAAGAAGTAGTACCTAATTGTTCCAACACACAGCTGCATTGTTATTTGCCTGATTTTAATAGAAAGGACTTTGGCATGTCACTATTCAACACAAAAGTGACTAACATAGCCTGGATTCAAAGCCTTTCCATAAATTTCACATAACAAATCTCACATACACATATCTTTCTACTCTGCCTCGCCAAATGCATGACCTGTCCAAATCAGAAACCTCATCATTTTGTACATCTACATTATCTTTTTTTCACCTGCCAGTCCATCTGCCTGGCATGCTATCCCTGACAAGTTGAACTATTTGTTTTCAAAATTCTGTTTGGAAAATTTTTTTAAATTATTCTTGTAAAGTAACATCCTGGGTCATGTTGAAATTCCAATGAAATTTCTTTGAATTAATACCACAGTTGCAATAGTAATTACAAGAAATAAACAATTATTATATCTAAACTATAGGAAATGCTTAGCATTATCCAAATACTGAGCTAAGCAATTTATATGTGTGCATATGCACACACAGATATACACATATAAACATATACATATATATTCATATACATACATAGACATGTGCTATATAATCATATTTGATATTCACAATACACATGTGAGGTAGATTTTTTTTATTTCTATTTCGAAAAACAGAAACTTAGATTAAGAAATTAATATTAATGACTATAATTTTATGTATTGACCAACAGAAATGACATGTAAGAGGTTTTTCTTTTTTATAATCCTAAAAAATTAGATTTTACTTTATATGCAGCTGGGGAGATTTGAAAGCATTTTTTACTGCATCCCACTCAACTTGGTAAATATTTGTCAGAAAGACAAATATTTGAGGCATTTGAAATGATTGGTGATATGTATTGGACTTGAAGGATATTAATATAAAGTTGAGAATATCCCTGGGAATAGAAGAGACAGGTGCAAGAAAATGTAATCTGTTTGTTGATGTAAAATGCATAATGATTTTTTCTCCTGCTTTGTGAAAGGCATTCAGAGAGGCAGACAGAGTGAAACTTGTTGACTGACCTGAAGGGAGAAATGGACAGAGGGAGCATTGACCACTGTCTCCAAGACTACATGAGCAAACATGCCCAGGCAGATCCATTTGAAAAAGTGCTCCAAGGGAAGATAGGCAATTACGTAAAAGTTATCAAAAACAAAATATTCATTGATGGAGGCATTTTCTTCTCTGGAATTCTCTGTTCTGGAGTTACTTTTTTGACAGAGAAGATGGTCCTGGTCTTCTCAAACATTTAGAGTGTTTTCCATAGGACTATATGTAAATGCAGTTTTGAATGAATTAATCAGCCATGTGCACAGAGAAGTTTAGGGTAATCCTTCCTGGAGGGTCTTTGTGCAGCTGCCTGGGCAGATTCCCAGGTTGCTGCTGTGTGAAGCAGTTTTTATTATTCAGCAGCACATAACTTTGCTATTCCTGAAACGCTAAAGGTTCTGGCCAAATGAGAGATGTTTTATTGAGATGATACTTTGACTTCCACTCATCTCTTTCCACGGACATTTGACTCAAATATTCTCTAAAATCTACCATCATGGCATTGTTTTCAATTTTTTTGAATATTGAAAAATACAAAAACATGAAATAGTCTATCACCTTAAATTCTTAAGAGAAATACAATTTTTTTTTATGAAAGGCAGAAATACTTTCCTCCTGATACAGCACAGTAATCATAATAAAAAGGATTCCAGTTGGACATGTTAAAATGTTGAAATGAGGAGTCAAATTATTTGTTCTGTATTTATGAAGTGAAGGGATATATCAGCTCCTAACAGTTTGGTTGGATGGGCAATGTCATGTTTAGGTAGTTTGACATGGTGATAATTACACTGGTTGCATGACTTTCACCAATGGGATGATGACTAAAATGACCTCGATCGCCCCCTCAGTTTGACTAAACTTTAGTCAAGTTTCTTCCTAAACATAGGTCTTCCCTTTCCTTAGAGCATTTACTTAAGATTATGTTTACTTTAGAATATGTTTAATTGCAAATGAGGTTCCCTGCTCCTTAGAGGTGTAACTGTTCTTAAAATCCTCTTGCCAGTTTGGCAAATAATCTGGATGGAGTAAGAGTCCTGAGTAAATGTTGAATACTTTTCTTTCTTTCTTTCTTTTTTTAAATTGAGGTATAATTGACATATAGCATTATATTGGTAATCAGGTAATGGCATGATTCAATATTTGTATATATTGCAAAATGATCACCACAATAATACTAGTTAACATCTGTCACTATACATAGTTACACAATTTTTTGTGTGATGAGGACTT
Organism: Mesoplodon densirostris; assembly: GCF_025265405.1. NCBI lineage: Eukaryota > Metazoa > Chordata > Mammalia > Artiodactyla > Ziphiidae > Mesoplodon > Mesoplodon densirostris. The sequence goes on along the minus strand of NC_082674.1, from coordinate 82,654,386 downwards.
TTAAGATCTTCTCTCTTGATAACTTTCAGATATGCAATGCAGTATTATTAATTATAGTCACTGTTCTGTACATTGCATCTCTATGACTTGTTTAGTTTATAATTGGAAGTTTGTACCTTTGACCTCCTTCACCCATTTCATCTTCCCCCCAAACCGACACCCCTGACAACCACACATTTATTCTCTTTTGTATCTATGAGCTTGAGATTTCTTTTTAAGATTCCACATTTAAGTGAAGTTATTCAATATTTACTTTTCTCTTTTTGACTTATTTAATTTAGCATAGTAACTGTAAAGTACATCCATTTTGTCACAAACAACAAGATTTCATTCTTTTTTGTGGCTGAGTAATATTCCACTGTGTGCGTATGTATGTGTCTTTATTCATTCATCTATAAATGGACACTTAGTTTGCTTCTATATCTTGTGTATTATAAATAATCCTGCACTGTACATGGAAATGCATTCATTTTTTTCATGTTAGTGTTTCATTTCCCCTGGATATATTCCCCAAAATGGAACTGCTGGATGCTGTAAAATTTCCATTTTTAGATTTTTAAAGAACCTCCATACTGTTTTTCACAGTGACTGCACAAATTCACATTTCCACCAACAGTACACAAGGGCTCTATTTCCTCCACATCCTGACCAACACTTGTTACTTCTCATCTTTTTTATAATAGCCATTCTGACAGGTATGAGGTGATATCTCATTGTGGTTTGGGTCTGCATTTCTCTGATTATTACTGATGTTGAGTATCTTTTCATGTTCATGCTGGCCATCTGTATAACTTCTTTGGAAAAAAGGCTATGTAAATCCTCTGCACATTAATAAATCACATTTTGTGGGGTTTTTGCTATTGAGTTGTATGAGTTTTTAATATATTTTGGATATTAACACCTTATCTTTTCTTACACTGTAAATTACATGCACTCAGGCATTCTGTGTTTGGCTTTAAGTAGAGAGCAACTCTTCAGGACCAGACAAAGAAAACACACAAACAAACAAACAAACAAAAAACCGCATATTCCCAGAGAAATCATCCCGAAGGCTTCTTGGGCTAAGTGTCATTTTGAGCTGGATTTTGAAAACCAGATACCAGTTTGAAATGTGGGGAGAGAAGTTCATTTTCAGTGCACCTGCCTATGCAAGTATTGGTGTGATCTCTTCTAAATAACGTTTAAACTAGCTTCCTCAGTGCTGACATTTGGACTTTCATATTTCTCATGTTCCTGACAGTTCTAACTTGAGGCCCCTTCTGCAGGTTCCTTTTTAATACATTCCTACATGGTCACAGTTAAATGTGACCAAATCTGAAAATTATCAATTGAATAAATCATACAACCAAGTATTTAGTATTGCAAAAGGAAGAGGTTTGAATAATTGAATATGTAATAATAGCTACAGACATTTTTAGTTTTCTAAATAGAATTTTAAAATAATAATAAGATCAGCTAGGTCTGTATTTTTTTATGAAATTTCATACTCCCTTTGGATGACTTTAATATTATGGTACAAAATAGCTAAGGCTTTGAATCATAAAAAAGATTTCAGATATCATAAAAACAAAAGATATGTCTATTAAAAATGGGTTAGACATGTGATTTAATATATAAATTGGGAACTGATGAAGTTAGATCTATTAGCTTCATAAGCTGTGGTATCTTAGCCAATTCCTAATGAACTGAGAGCAGATTTTCCAAATAGTGTTTATAACATGATATTGTTCATCAAGAGATTAACAAACATTCAAATAACTCAGACCCCTTTGTAAGATCCATATGGCATGTTAAAATCAATGAAATTTTCCAGAGGTGAAATAACTTCTGTAACAAATTTTAACCCATTGTATTATAATCTTATTGCCAAATCCCCTCTGGTTTGGGATATTTTTTTTCCTTCCATTGAAGGTGTATTAAAATCTGCCACAGTACTAACGTTTACTGGACCTTATTTGGGGCAACACTGAGTCAGAACAGGAAGATTTGAATCATGTTCAATCAGAATGTTTATTAAGCAATTATTATGTTAAAAATATTCTGCTACACACTCTCTGTGAAACACATGTTTAAAAACAAGTTTTGTCCTGAAATTATTTACTTTCTCAGCAAGTTAGTTAGACTTTGTTATGGGTTGAAGTATGTCCCACACAAACAATATTAAAGCTCTAATACCCAATATCTGTGAATGTTACTTTATTTGAAACTAGGGACTTTGAAGATGTTTAAGATGAGATTAAAACCCATTAGATTAAAGCCCATTAGAATGGGCTTTAATCTAATATGATTGTACCCTTATAAAAAGGAGAAATTTCGACACAGGAACGTGCACACAGCGAGGACACAAAGTGAAGATTGGAATTAAGTTGTCACAAGTCAGTGAACTATGAGAAGCTATGAGAGAAACCTAGAACAGATCCTTCACTATCACCTTCTGAGATAGCATGGTCCGACAAACACTTTGATCTCAGACGTCTAGCCTCCAGAAATGTGAGATGACAAATTTCTGTTGTTTAAGCCACCCAGAATATGGTACTTTGTTATAGAAGCTCTAAGAAACTAACACAGACATATTCACAAAACAGTAACTAGCAATATGGTTCATTGTCTATGTATGAAATGATAAAGCAATTCAGAGAAAGGATGACAGTAAGAAGACCACGTGTAAAGGGATGGCTGAGGAAGGAAGCAGCGGAGAAAATGCTGTTGGTTACCTACTAAAAAGTCAACCTTTTCCTGTTTTTACTTGCTGACGGAGCTTGTCTTCTAACATAAGTATTGAAAACACGGTATTTTTGCTTTTCTACCATCCACTGTTGAAACTAGAACAATGGCTTATGGTCCAGTGCTGGACAATAGGAGCTCAGAGGGACTTCTAGAAAATCTTCCTTCCTAGTAAAGGGACACGGGAAGGAAATGCTCCATTTCTTCTTAAGTGTATGTGGTCATATTTAAGTGAAGCTGGAACTTCTACATTGGATGTGCCCCTCCAAGGGAAAAAATTGCTGCAAGACTGAGGATAAACTATATAGGAAACACCAGAGCTCCTAGAGATGTCACTGTGTCATAGCCCTAACTCTCAGCACACCTTGTATCCAGATGTCTTACACATAAGCTAAGGTAACTTCTTAACAGTCTTAGTTAAATATTATATTACTTACAGAAGCAAAGATATTCTGAATGTTGGGAAAGGAAAGGAAGAACACAGAATAGCAAGAGAATGGTGTGATGATGGATGTGGACTCAGGGGGCTCAAATTTTCTTCAGAATCCACCTGAAAATTGTTTAAAAAAAACAAAACAAAACAAAACTACTTTCCTATTCAAGGTTCTAACTTGAATGCTGCATATTTTATTCAGATTGTCACTGATTTGCACATTTTTTTTTTTTTTTTGCTTTACGCAGGCCTCTCACTGTTGTGGCCTCTCCCATTGTGGAGCACAGGCTCCAGACATGCAGGCTCAGTGGCCACGGCTTATGGGCTCAGCCTCTCTGTGGCATGTGGGATCTTCCTGGACCGGGGCATGAACCCACGTCCTCTGCATCGGCAGGCAGACTCTCAACCACTGCGCTACCAGGGAAACCCTGATTTGCACTTTTATTTATTTATTTATTTATTTATTTATTTATTTATTTATTTATTTATTTATTTTTGTGGTACGCGGGTCTCTCACTGTTGTGGCCTCTCCCGTTGTGGAGCACAGGCTCCAGAGGTGCAGGCTCAGCGGCCATGACTCATGGGCCCAGCCGCTCCGTGGCATGTGGGATCTTCCCGTACTGGGGCACAAACCCATGTCCCCTGCATCGGCAGGTGGACTCTCAACCACTGTGCCACCAGGGAAGCCCCTGATTTGCACTTTTAAAGATCATTCCCTCCTCCCCAACTCAGTTGCCGAAATACCTTATCTGTCTCCTTGAAATTTAATATTCTTTTCTCTGCATGTCATAACTGCTAATGTACAACATCTTTTTCCAACTGTTTATCACTTCACTCAGTACAGTGTCCAGTGTCATGTAGGACTTACTGCATGCATGAATGTATGAACAAATAAGAATGAATGGGGGCTTGATATTTCTTCAATAATATAGACCTAGACAAAATTATTTCAGTCCAAATGGTTTACGTTTTCTGTTCTTTACTGTGCCAGACAAATACCTATGTGTTGGGGATACAGTAGTAATTTGTGGTCCTATACACAGGGGAAACCCATTGAGTTGCTCAAACATGACTAACTTGATCAGATTACCTGAGAACTGGTTAGGAGAAAGGAATGAGCAAGTGATTTCTTATCAGCGTTGATCATAGATGATGGAGTCTTGTTGAGAATCAGTAAAAAGGATGCTAAGAATAAAAAGAGATAAAAGAGGTGGCATGGAGTTGGTGAATAACTGGTGAGTGAAAAGGGATTAGGCTTAAGTATCGATTTTTGACTGAGGTCATTAAGATACTGACTAGGTGAGATAAGAAGTAGAAAAGAGAGAGCAGAGACTTTTTTACAGATGGGGAAGACATCAAGTTCAGTTTTGTACTTTCTCTACATGCCAGGCTGAGGTTAGAGCATTACATTGCTTGTTTTGAGAGAACTCTAGACATCCAGATAAATGGGCCACTGTGTTATTCTTCATGCAAGAGAGAGGAACTTTTCATTGTATTTAAAGACAGACTAAGTTTGACATGTAATCCTCTTATTTCAGTTTTTAAGTAAAAGACACTTCCAGTTCTTTATGGTTTGTTAAAGGAAGCATAAAGACCATCTGAAACATAGTGATAAGTTTCATGTGTTTAAGAGACTTTGGTTTTAGTTCTTTGCTACAGCAATTGGAGGATGCAGAAAAAAGTATGGAAGCATAGAAATGATATACTTTGTTATCAGAGCTATGACAAAATTAGGGCTCTTTCTTAGTAAATATTAAATACAAACTCTTCTCTAATGACCTCAACAGAAGAAAATGAGCATGGATATTTTTATAGTATAACATTTCTGGTATTATAACCAAAGGTCAGTTGTCATATTTATTATCTCTGATATTTCAAGGGTTTCCAGCTTATCAAATAATATCTGGCAGAAATTTGCTGTGAAGATTTTCAGCTTTATTTAAAAATTCTTTTATTTTGTGCAATATATATTATAGTGAGTTTTGTAAAGAGAATAATTTCCTCAGAAATTTGGAGGAATTTGAGGGATAGCCTGTTTATTAACACAAATCTAGGAGGAGCATTTTGCACAGACAATTAGTTCATTTTAGCATTTGTCATTGAAGACATAAGAATTGTTTATTTACAACTAATTCCAAAGAGATGACTTGCTAAAGATATTACTGTATAAAATATTCCCTTGAAAATGTTTTAAAAATTGTTGAAATATTGTCATTTATATTACTTCAAAGAAAAGAGCATGTTTGGGTAACAAAATAACTTAAGAGATACTTTGATGAAATGAACTGTGATGGAATTTTTCAAGATAAAATCCCATTTTGTTGTGTTCTTCATTTTTCAGGTAATACAGAATACAAGGGAGATAGCTTGCTGAACTCAGAAGGCCAGAATAGAAGTGCTGGATTAGTCATCCAGTTTAAATTAATGTATAAATCAATATAAATTAACAGGCTTGAAAATATGCATGAATGGTTAAGTGCTTCAAGATTGAAATGTAGAATGTGAATTGAAATGCATGCAGCACACAAACTGAGTGGATGTAAGCACCAGAATAACACAGTACATAAATAAAGCAAGGTTGCAGGGGAAATTTACAAGCAGACCATCAGCAAAATGTTGATGGTCTACTAAGCCCTCATCCTCCTTCTAAAAGTAGAATGATCAAAGAGAGTGAGTCTCATTCCCAGACTATTTCACAAATTAAGCAGGAAGTTGAAAGGCAACAGGGTCACCCAAATATTATCATAGAAATTTAAATTAAATTAGAATTCCTGGATTCACATGGTTGAGCATATTACCTCATTGGCAAGATGAACATCCTGATTGAAGAGACCAGTTGTATTGGATATTTGGCATTTCAGGGTTGATATCAGCTGGAGACTGGCCAGTTCATTTCTAGGCTCTCTGAGAAGTGAGAGCAGTCTCTTAGCCAGTAATAACTTGGTCTCTCCTAACACTAGAATCTTGGAACAATTTCCTTTAAAAAAGAGTCTTATATCTCTCCCATCTTTATATCTTTGTGCATACTATTATGTCTGACATAAAATAATTTCTCATTTACATATATATATATATATATATTTTATCGGTGTATAGCTTATTAACAATATTGTGTTAGTTTCAGGTGTACAGCACAGTGATTCAGTTATACAAATACATGTATCTATTCTTTTTCAAGTTCTTTTCCCATTTAGGTTATTACAGACTATCGAGCAGAGTTTCCTGTGCTATACAGTAGGTCTTTATTGGTTATCTATTTTAAATACAGCAGTATGTACATATCAATCCCAAACTTCCAATTTATACCTCCCCACCATCCTTTCCCCTGGTAACCATAAATTTGTTCTCTAAGTCCGTGATTCTGTTTCTGTTTTATAAATAAGTTCATTTGTATCATTTTTTTTGTTCTGCATATAAGCGATATCATATGATATTTGTCACTCTCTGTCTGACTTACTTCACTTAGTAACTTAGTATGATAATCTCCAGGTCCATCTGTGTTGCTGAAAATGGCATTATTTCATCTTTTTAATGGCTAATATTCCATTGTATAATGTACCGCATCTTCTTTAACCATTCATCTTTTGATAGACAGTTAGGTTGCTTCCATGTCTTGGCTATTGTAAACAGCACTGTAATGAACATTGGTGTGCATGATCCCTTTGAACCATGGTTTTCTCAAGATATATGCCCCAGAGTGGGATTGCAGGATCATATGGTAGCTCTATTTTCAGTTTTTTAAGGAACCTCCATACCATTCTCCATAGTGTCTGTACCAATTTACATTCCCACCTACTGTGTAGGAGGGTCCCCTTTTCTCCACACACTCTCCAGCATTTATTGTTGGTAGAACTTTTGAAGATGATCATTCTGGTTTGTGTGAGGTGATATCTCATTGTAGTTTACATTTACATTTCTCTAATAATCAGCGATGCTGATCATATTTTCATGTGCCTCTTGGCCCTCAGAGAAGGCCAAGGGCTACAGAGAAATGTCTATTTAGGTCTTATACCCATTTTTTGATTGGGTTGTTTGCTTTTTTTGATATTGAGCTGCATGAGCTGCTTGTAAATTTTGGAGATTAATCCTTTGTTGGTCACAACATTTGCAAATATTTTCTCCCATTCTGTGAGTTGTCTTTTTGTTTTGTTTATGGCTTCCTTTGCTGTGTAAAATATTTTGAGTTTAATTAGATCCCATTTGTTTATTTTTGTTTTTATTTCCATTACTCTGGGAGACAGATCAAAAAAGATATTGTTGTGATATGTGTCAAAGAATGTTCTGCTTAAGATTTCCTCTAAGAGTTTTATACTATCCTTCTTACATTTGGATCTTTAACCCATTTTGAGTTTAGTTTTGTATATGGTGTTAAAGGATGTTCTAATTTCGTGTTTTTATATGTAACTGTCCAGTTTTCCCAGCAGCATTTATTGAAGAGACTGTCTTTTCTTCATTGTATAGTCTTGCCTCCTTTATCATAGATTAATTGACCATAGATGTGTGACCAGTACACCTAATTGACCATAGGTGCATTTCTTTTCTTTCTATCCTATTCCATTGATCTATATTTCTGTTTTTGTGCCAGTACCATACTGTTTTGATGACCATAGCTTTGTAGTATAGTATGAATTAAGGGAGCCTGATACCTCCAGCCTCATTTTTCTTTCTCAAGATTGTTTTGGCTCTTCAGGGACTTTTGTATATCCTCAAATCAATCAGGGTGATACACCACATCAACAACTTGAAGAATAAAAACCATACAATCATCTCAATAGATGCAGAAAAACTTTTGAAAAAATTCAACACCCATTTAAGATAAAAACTCTCCAGAAAGTGAGCATTGAGGGAACATAATTCAACATAATAAAAGCCATATATGACAAACCTACAGCTAACATCATACTCAATAGGGAAAAGCTGGAAGCATTTCCTCTAAGATCAGGAAAATGACAAGGATGTCCACTCTCACCACTTTTAGTCAACGTAGTTTTGGAAGTCCTAGCCATGGCAATCAGAGATGAAAATGACATAAAAGAATCCAAATTGGAAAAGAACAAAACTGTCACTGTTTACAGATGACATGATACTATACATAGAAAATCCTAAAGGTGCCACCAGAAAACTACTAGAGCTCATCAATGAATTCAGTATATTTGCAGGATACAAAATTAATACACAGAAATATCCTGTATTTTATATGCTAAAAAAGAAAGATCAGAAAGAGAAATTAAAGAAACAATCTCATTTACCATTGCAAAAAAATAAATAAATAAAATAAAATACCCAGGAATAAACCTACCTAAGGAGGCAAAAGACCTATACTCCAAAAAGTATAAGACATGATGAAAGAAATTGAAGCTGACACAAGCAGATGGATAGCTATACCATGTTCTTGGCATAGAAGAATCAATATTGTCAAAGTGACTATACTACCCAAGGCAATCTACAGATTCAATGCAATCCCTGTCAAATTACCAATGGCATTTTCTTCATTATATTTTAATAGAAAAACATTACAACAAACTTTAATATGTACAGGTTTAAAGAAACAATTATCTGATTGTTATTTTGACTCTAGACTAGGTCCTTTGGATGGTAAAAAGAAGAAATGCTTTCCCAAAATGTTTTGTCTCTTCAAGCATAATACATTGATAACAAAATTAATTATTATAGATTGATTACATGGTAGAATAATACTTAGGAATTCAACTGATAAAAGTGTGAGGGTAAAGACAGAAAATTCTGGGTAATGAGACCAATATGAGGACTCACGTATATACTGTACATGAGGAACAGTGAACGAACCATGGCTAGAATCAATGGGAATAATATTGGAAAGGTTGAGAAGGTGTATACTGAAAACAGCAAAATCACTAAGAAAAGTTAGGATTTAGTATTTTTTGAAAAAAAAATAACACATAATGACATTGCAAGCAGAGATATGGTAAAATAACAGTGATGCATAAACAACTTATAAAAGTGAATAAAATATTAAAATATAACATAATGCATACATATAAATATGAAATATATGTGTAAATGTAATACACATAATACCTTATATACTATTTGAGTATAATGTACATAGTGTCCAATGTAGCTTATATATGAGATACATGGCATCCACTATATAAAACATACATACAATTTAAAATGTACATTATAATTTATAGTCTATCTAACATTAATATCATTATATATACATGTATACATGCATAATATGCTTTTATAGTTTCCAAGAAGAAACACATAGTATATAATTTTCAATTATATATACCCAGGCTTCAGGAAGTAGAGTAGGCAATATCATGAAGAACAGCAAAAAGCTAGAAATGAGACCAGCTTGTCTGCCTGTGTTTCCTCCTAAGATATTTACTAATTAAGAACTTGTGGCTGAGAGGCTAAGCTTAACAATATTAAGGAACTGAGAAGACAAAATTAGAGTGAGGTTCTCTATGTAGATGATCCCAACAATTTTGAGCTTATATCACTCCAAGCAGACAGCAAAAACATTAAGAAACTATTATTCAAACACTTGAATTATATATGAATCTGAACCCAAAATATTTGTTAAATGAAAAGTGACTTTTAAAAATTGTGTATACATTAACATAGATTTCTAATTATTTTTATATTTTTCTCTTTTATAGTCTATAAAATGATTAAAAGTAGAGGTTCAAACCAAAACTACAATATAGGACTTTATACTTCTTTACATATTTACTTTTTTGGATAAATTTATATTTTCATATGGCTTCAAATTACTTTCTAGCACCTTTTTATTTAACTTGAAGAACACTGTACAGCCTTTCTTATGGGGTAGGTCTAGTGGTGAAATTACCTCAGGTTTTATTTACTTGGAATGTCTTAATTTTTCCCTCATTTTTTAAGGACACTTTTGCATTATAATAGTATTCATGGTTGACTTTGTTTTTCCTTTCAGCCCTTTAAATATGTCATCCAAGTGCTTTCTGGTCTGAAGTGCTCCTTCTGAGAAATCAGCTGATTACGTTTGTGAGAATTCCTTGCATTTGACAAGTTGCTTTTCTATTGCTGCTTTCCAGATTCCTTATTTGGCTTTGACATTTGCCATTTTGATTATAATGTGTCTTAGCGTGAGTCTCTTTGGGTTTACCCTACTTTGAGTTTGTTGAGCTTCTTGTATTTGTATATATACATCTTCTTCTCAAATCTGGGGAGTTGTGGGCCATTATCTCTTCAAATAAGCTCTCTGCTGTTTTCTCATTCTGGACCCCTATGATATGCATATTGATCATTTTTGTGCTGTTCCATAAGTCCCTTAGGCTCTATTCACTTTCTTCATTCATTTTTACTTCTCAGACTCTATAATTTTAAATGACCTGTTTTCAAGTTCATTGGTTGTTTTTTCTGCTTGTCTAAGTCCGCTGTTGAAACTTCCTAGTATTTTTTTTTTTCCAATTCAGTTATTGTATTTTTCAGCTCTAGAATTCTGTTTGGTTCTTTTTTTATATATATAATTTCTGCTCCTTTGTTGATATTCTCATTTTGTTCTTATATCTTTTCCCTGATTTCCTTTTTTGAATCTATGTTATCCTTTAAGTTATTGATTATATTTAAGACATCAATTTTAAAGTTTTGTCAAACAAATCTGAACCTAATGTTATTTTAGGTTTGGTTTTTGGAGATTTATTTTATTCCTTTGAATAAGTCTCATTTTCCTGTTTTGTTTTTGTATGCTTTGTAATTTTTATTGAAAATTAGACATTTAAAAAAATAGCTATATTTCCCAGTTTTGTGGACTGTCCCCATGCAGGTGAAATCGTTCAGTAATCAGCCCAGTATAAAAGATCAAACTCCTTTAGGCTTTTTCTGGGGAGGCATTTTCCCTGTACCTGTATATGGACTTTCTTCCCAATTCCCCCATACACACTGTGCTTTTTAACGTTTTAATTTAACAAAATATCTTGTTTCTGCTTTTTCTCAGGACCTTAAATGGTCTATCTCCCCATAATCTCAGGCCACCAGGCACCTATGGGTATGGAGGCCCTTTTGCAGCTCACACACACACATTATGATGCCCACGACTGTTTTTAGTAGACTCCAACCTCATATACAAATTATATTGCTATTCCCATCAGTAATCCCAGTCAGGAAATATAGATATCAGCAACTTGAGAAGACAATACAGTCAGTCCAGAACATTGCAAACTGAAGAGCCAGGCAATAAATGGTTTTCTTCTGAACACAATGCACTGTGTTGGGGAGAATGTAAGACAAAGGCAAGCAAAGATGCCATAAAATTTCCTACCATTTTGAGTGTGGCTTTTTTCTTGGTTGGGGGTTTGTTTGGCTGCAGCCAATCATTAACTTTTTTCCTAGAGTCCCCACAAAGCTATGTTGGTCCATACATTGTACTTTAATTGGTATTTTCATTAGAGATTGAGGGCCTGGATCTTTCTATTCTATCATCTTGATCCACTGAATTCTGAACTGTTCATTTTTAAAATGTGTTTTATCTTTCTACTTAAGCTGGGCTAATTTTTATTTCCATTTCTATTTCCGGAATATTTGTGTACTGAACTTTACTTATTTCATATCAAAACTGCTGTTCAGCCTACCTAATATATTTTTTATATTTTATTTTTGTTCTGCTAGCTTTTTTTCCATTTTTTCTTCTGAGCATTTCTATCTTTGTTAGTCTGTAAACATATTTTTAATAGCTGCTGCAAACTCCTAATGTGGTAACTCTAATGTTATCTCAGGGTTTATTTTCATTGGCCACTCTTTTTCTCAACTATGGATCGCATTTCCCCATTTTAATACTGAACCATATGGATAATACTTATGGGGTTATATTCACTTATCTCTATATTTTGACTTTTGTTCTACCAAGTAGGTTACTTACCAGCTAGTCACTTTGAGACCATAGAGGCTAAGTTTCATTCTTTGTTAGACTTATCTCTTTTTGTTGCATCCTTAATCATAATGTAAAATATGCAGTTCAGAAGCATAGCTTTACTCAAAGCACATGACTCTTCTTGGGCTCCTTTGTGTATTCCAAGGTGCTAGTTGAGCCACTACATGGAAAATTCAGCAATTGTCAATGAAATTTTAGGGTTTAAAGTAAGATTTTGAGAGTCCTTCCACTGTGGTTTCCTTCTGCCTGAAATCTAACCCTACTTAAATTTCAGATACTGTGGTAGCTCTCAAAACATTCATTCACATCTCAAGACATTAAGATTGTAAATTTCTATTTGAGTTCTAGCTAGCCATTGGGTGATACAGAACTGAGGAATAGTTTTGGGGGAAAGCCAAATAAACATGAATTTCACACATGGAATTTTCTTCCTTAAAAGGAGTAAACCAACTCCAATTTCAGTATAGTATTGGTCACTCATAAATGTCTTCAAATAGTATTTTTATTTATTTATTTTTTATTTATTTTATTTATTTATTTATTTATTTTTTGCTGTATGTGGGCCTCTCACTGTTGTGGCCTCTCCCGTTGCGGAGCACAGGCTCCGGACGCGCAGGCTCAACAGCCATGGCTCACGGGCCCAGCTGCTCCGTGGCATGTGGGATCTTCCCGGACTGGGGCACGAACCCGTGTCCCCTGCATCGGCAGGCGGACTCTCAACCACTGCACCACCAGGGAAGCCCTTCAAATAGTATTTTTAAACAAATATTTGTTCAAAGTTTATAATTGCTACCTGCAAGAGGGTTAGCCTGATGCTACATTCTCTGCTATTAATAAAAATAATGACCTGTTAAATATCAGTTTGCCTTTATATGGAACATCCCAAATAGGAATAGCAAGAAAATATGGAAGTGAAGGATATATTCAGAAAAATATAATATTTCTAAAGTTAATAATTGTCAATAAGCACAAGTTAGTTCAGGTAAAGGGGTAGTTTAATTTTCTGATATTTTCAAAATTATTTGATTCTAGATAACAACATATTCTTGATATGTTTATAATCATAATGAAGAAAGGAGGAAGTTATAATGACATGATTTAATTTTGAAATCAGTACAATGTAACAGGAATTTATAATTACTTTAAAACTACTACATTATTTTGAAAATATGGAAATGAACATATTTCTTGGTATTGGAGTAATGGTATTACTAGAATTTTCTCAACAATTTGAAAGCACTTTAACAAAATGGTGTCCATATCAACTTTAAGTTCTCAAAATAAACATTTTCCAAGAAGTGTAATAATAATAGTGATCTAGATTTGCATTCACGGTTTCTGACAGAAATGTATTTCCCATATAGCCCTAAACTAAAAGTCAGCCATCGAATGTTAGTGAGCTGAATTCAGTGAACATTTTTGAGTTATAAGGGTAATCAGCAGTTGACATCAAAACTGAAATTCATTGACTATTTCTTAAGTACAACACTAACGTGTAAGTAATAATTACATCATCACACAGTCATTTGACCTGATTTGGATTTCAATTCTTCTTGTTTATTGTGTTTGCATGTGAGACATTTTTTCTTATTATTTATTCTAAATAGAGTAATTCTTGTGTCACAATATTGCTTCTCTGTTACCAAATTTTTTGTGTATGGCCATTATTTTCTATTTTGTCTGTCATATGAAAAAGAAAAAAGTTTCTTTTTTCCTTTTCTTTATTTATAAATGACAGTTAACTTCACCAAATCTATTGTTTGAGGTATACTTGCCAAAAGAAGCCATTTTTGGCACCTTGCAAAAAATATGGAAATTGCTTTGTGACTATACCCACATCCAATTATCATAAATTGTTCTTAACCTGAGATTGCATAAATAGATATGATGGACAGATGCAAAAGATTCACTGAATACCTCCAAGTTACTTGTAAAATATTAGCATTCAAAGTGATATCAGTCAGTTATTCACTGATGTGTAGACATTGTGGATTGAAAAACTACTTGTGGAGACAATTGTTTTTAAATAATTGTCTCAAAACAAAAATTGTTTTTAAATCTACTGTAGAAAATAAATCACATAAATATTTACAATTTTAATAAGTACATTATAGAAAACAAAGAGTAGGTGAAATAAAAATAATATTACTCATTCTTTGGTCTACTTTAAATAATAAGTAACATCTGTAACATTTTTAACATCTGTACATATTTTTTTATTGTTGTTATAAAAGAAAACATGATATTTCTGGATGAGATGTAAAATTATTATTCCTTATAGCAATTACATGCATCCTTTCCTCTGCCTCATATTTTTCTATTTCATGACAATGAGATGAGGGCATATGTCACTCTTCCTGTGAAACAGCAGTTTCTTGCAACACAGGAAAAGACACAGAAAATATGACTCTGGAAACATATATAGAATCTGGACACCTGCCTCCTCTCCTCTGGAAAGAGTGACAGAAACTTGTACTACCTAAGGTCTAACAATCTTTTGAAGGACAAATGCATGGCTTTAGGTTACCTCCCTTTGAAATAAAAGCTCATCTCTGGGAAGATGAAAATCTTCCAGAAATCTTTCACCATCTTACAGTTGCCCACTTTTTAGTCATCCTTTGACTTCCAAGGTTTGTCCTTTATCTCACATTGCTATTAGTTTTCGCTCAGCAAGTCCTGACTATGAAGAAATTAGAAGATACTCATATTGCTTCCCATCAAGATACAATAGTACAAGCTGAAATAATTATAAATGCATAACAGTAAGATGTATGGAAAATCTTCCCGGTAAGTCAGAATTTCACAGACTTGATGTAGAAAAAAATATCCAAAACCTATATGTGCTTTAAGAATTTCAAGAAAATTAACTTAGTTAAAGTATAGAAGAAGATAAGTCTATTGAAGAGATTTTGATGAAAACTATGTGACTAAGACATGGAGGTGACATTTATGGACAGAATGGAATAGATACAAAATGAAATATCTTTCCCAGTATCAACAGAATATCTCCTGATGTATGAACAAATCACCATGTAAATTAATACTATTATCAATTCACTATTCTATTATTTTAATATCCTCCTGCCTCTTTTCCCCGACCTCAGCCTTGCCACTGTTAGTTGATATTCTAAACTAACTTAGTAATGATCTTTCTAAAAATATCTGTCTGAGAAATTTAAGCACCTGCTTGAAATCCTTGAAATCTACACAGTTTTCACATTTTCCTTCCTTATCTGATTGTTGCCTACCTCACTTACCTAATCTGCTTATCTGACCCCCCCACCAGTCCCATTTAGTTTTTGAGGAACATAGTTTATCATGTGCATTTATTCTTTAAATGACATAAATATTCTAAAATTAATTATGATTTAAACTTCTGTTTATAATATCTTCCACTCATATTTGTTAAGTTAGCTTTTTCACATGCCCTACAAATTTCAGATCAGTCTTGGCATCCTCTAGGAAAAGTTCTGAGTATGGTTTAAAAATCTTAACTCTGTGATTTCTTGACATTCTCTTTGTTTCATTTTCTTAATATTTAACTAGAACTGATTTCCCTAAAGATAATTTGATTTTTTAACTTTAGGGCCATTCTCATTTGCAGACTCATAAGAATTGCTCAAAGAATATTTATTGAATGAGATAGCTAATTAATGTCTAAATAAACTGTTCAATTGAGCAAAGGATGCATTTATTGAATACATAATATGTGCCATCACTTTGTGAAGGGCAATGGGAAACATCTATTTTTTTTAAATGTGAAAAATAAACAGTATGAAACACCTTTTGCTAACAGCTTTTGTCAGGAATGTATGTGTTGAAAAAATTCTGAACTATTAATTCTTTTGAATAGAGATGTTATTAACTAACTTAGCTATTTTACCTACCTCTTGTTATAAACACATATGAAATGTCATTGCCTTTGTACAAATGCACTACAATTTATTTATACATTCAAATGTTGATACACTTGTTGGTTACTTCGGGGGGTTACTACAGATGTCTTTTATGAACAATGTTATATGTATAATGGGGGGCATGTGAATGAATTGGCTATTATCATTTGGAGTAACAAAGCTTGGTCATAGACTATCAATATGGTCAACCTTTGTATATACATTATACAGCTATGCATGTCTACTTCAATACTATAGGGACAATAGTTTACTAAATATTTACAGTTTACTATATATAGAGGGCTACAGTACTATAATTTACTAACAGCAGTGTAGAAAAACTCATTTCTTTATATCCTCACCAATGCCTGTGCTATTGTCTTTCAATTCTCAGTTTTCCAATTACAATGACTTTCAGCAGGTTTTTATATATTTCTCAAATATTTAAGTATTTTCATATATGAATTACCTGTTCAGTTCCTTTTCAACTTTGTGCTTAATTTTTTTCTTACTAATTTTGGGAAATATGTGTATATTATGAATATTTCTCTTTATCTTTTTTCTCTTAACAACAATCCCTACTATCTATTTTTCCAAATTCTTGATATTAAAATAACTATATCTTCATAGAAGGTGAAAAGATAGTACACATAAGTCCTTTGTACTTTAACTTAATTTTCTCCAATGGTTATACCTTACATAATTATAGTACAATATCAAAAAACAAGAATCTGTCATAGGTTCAATGTGTGTGTATAATACCATGTCATTTTATCACATGTGCAAATTTGCACAACCACTACTGCAATCAAGATACAGAACTATATTATCAACATAGCAGATTCATTAGAACTCAGCCATGGTAAAATTCTTACTCTCCGCTAAACCTCCTTTGAATCCTCCCAGCATGTAGTAGAGAACTGCTTCATTTCCCTCAAGTGAAGGTAGAAGCCCAAGTTCCCTAACTGATCTCCACTGACACTATAGGAAGGAACCCTTCCTATAGTGTCACTTACTGCCAGTGTGAATGAATGTCTCAGCTCCCTACTTGGCATCTCTGACACTACCCTAGTGAGGAAATTGTGTTGCTTCATTACAGCCTGGCAAACATGGAAGTTTGCATTCTCCACACAGCCTTTGCTGACATGACTTGGGGTGGGGTCACATTTTCTTCCCTGGGGTTTGCCTGGAATAGAGCAGTTATTGTCTAAAACTTTTCTAATAGTCTAATAGTTCTTACCAAACTGCCCTTTTCCTGTTATTTTTTATCAATATTTTTAGTTTTATTTTTTTTGGCAAGAAAGAAGTTTATACAAATGACTATTCTTATACCATTACTCTGTAGTGCCAGCTTTTTCATAAATCAACTCTCAGTTTTTTTTAGATTTCATTATATTCTATTGTTCTATTTATTTATCTTATACATATGTCTTACTTTATTAATTATACGACAAGTCTTGACTTCAGGCAGAGTATATCTGTTTCTCTAAAATTTATTTTATTAATTTTGGTCTTCTTAATTTATCTCAATAATATTTTATCTTAGATATCTTGTACATTTTTCTTAGAATGATTCTTAGCCCACTTAATTCATTTCCTTCTTTGCTTATTTTCCATAAGTGAACTTATTGGCAATATGATAAATCATATCTATGGAATTAAAACTCAATATTGAAAAGGTATCTCTAAGTGGATTTGTATATTCAATGGAATCACAAACAAGTTACTGATAGGTTATCTATTTTATATTAAGACAGATAATAGGAGGAAGAAGATTGAAAATATGATATTCACATTTCCCCTTAATACTATAAAATATTAAATGTTATTGAAAATGTATCCTATCATATTTCAAATTATCTTTTTAAAGCATCCTTGTATTGATTGGTATTTTGAGTAGAGTTCAGTTTATTTTAAGACATACGTTGATAAGGATTGAGAGAACTTCAATTTTCTTCTCAGGTAATTTACTTGTTATCTGATTCCCATAAGCAAAATTACTGATACAAGAAAAGAAAGCTTTATGAAAAGAAGATGGTGGATTTTGGAAGTCAAGACTCCTACTCCTACCCTCCTCACTGAAGGAGTGAAGGCTAATCACACCTTTCTGGCCTTTGGGGGTTGGCTGATATACTGTGAAGGATCCCTGTGATAGATGAGAGTTTTCAGATTCCAGCTGAGTGGCTGGAAAGAACAGTGCTTAAGAAGAATCTACACTTATGTGGAGAGCCAAGATAGTACATCAGAAAAATAATGATCTGTCCTAAATCCAATTTGATGTTCATTCTGTAACAAGAGAAGGGATTTTTAGTAGAAACTGAAGTAAACTATGAACCTAACTTTTAAGCTTTTTATCTTAGCAATTTTTAAACTTCTCAAGGAAGAATAACTTTTCCTTCAGATTTGCATTTATACAATGAATAATCCACTATTTAAATCTAGATGCACATATGAATACATTATTGGAAAGGACATTTGATAAAATAAATAACACAGGAATGTAAGTAAGGACAACAGGATTTTGGTATCACCATTGTACAAACTGTTTATGTCAACACACAATCCATACAAACCATGTTGTATGGATTTCTGCTAATTATTCAATATCCATGGGGCTCACTTTTCCAATGTAGCATATGAGAACTTGGCAGATATAAACAACAAAGTTCTTTCTGATTGGGAACATTCATCTATTCACTTCCTTCTAAGCATTTTAAGCATCTTTCCCCAAACTGTTTGCTCTCAATTTAAAGCATACACTTGTAGGGCCAGGAGTAAGCAATGGATTCTTTTATTCTTTTTACAAATTTTAAATTAAAAAAAGTGAAATCAGTGGAGCATGGTAGTGGCATAAATAATGCTGAATCAAAAGTATAATTAGACTATTAACTCAAGATGGGTAATTGAGAGAAACTTGTCTATTTCTTTTCTCTCATTTTTAGTGTCACTTCTAAGCCCCTTAGCTCCTTATACTACTATGTACAGATTTTACAATCTAGATCTTCGTTAATTTTTCACTTGTCAACCAGTCATTTTTACCAAATCACTTGGAAGCTGTTTATTTTGAATCAACTGATGAGTGAATAATTTTTAAATTCATGGTCTATTCATGGATTTCCTTGCTTTTGCCAAAGAAGATTAAGGTGCAGTTGTGTGTGTGTGTGTGTGTGTGTGTGTGTGTGTGTGTGTGTGTGTGTTTAAAAGAAAGAGAATTAACATGAGAGAAAGCTACAGGTATTGAAAGAGAAAAAAAAGGCCTTACTTCTATGAAATTGGTCTCATTTATCTTCCTTCTCATTCTATCCTAGTTCCTTCATTTTTCTCCCACCAAAATGTAATACTAGCACGGATTAGTGTTTCCCAGTAGGAAGAACTGTAGTTACACATTCAAATTCCTCAAACCAAAAAACAATCAATAAACTATGGCAGGTATGTCATTCCTGAAGAAAATTGTTTTTGTGCTTCTTAAAGGAAGAACAATGAGTATCACTGAGAAGAAAAACCCAGCCATGGAAGTAACCATATTTATCTTTCCTGAAGAGGAAAATTAAACAAAAAAGTTAACTTTAAAACAATGATTAACTTAAATCTCTTTCATGAGCATTATATATGGTCTCTCTAAGGGAAAAACCATGTCAGTAACAAGGTAAGAAATGTTATGTAAAGGAAAATGTGGATGTTCAGTGCATTCAAATTATATACACAAATTGGTGTTCAGTTTAAGTATGGGTGTCTGTGTTTTCTTTTCTTCTTTTTAATGTGTGTGTTAAATATGCAATAGGCTGGAAGTAATGGAAGCTTAAAATTAAAATTACAATATGATATTTTCCAGTTTGCTAACACTAAATTGACCCTAAAGCATTTAACATAAGATGAGGTGGGACACAATCCTTAAGGGAAAGAGCACCTTTTGACTCTCCTACACTTCCCTATATGTTGATATCTGAAAGATAATTAATACATTTGCATATGAGTAGAATGACTTTGGGAATAAATAGCATTTTTAGAAACTATGTGATGGGTTGAGATAGTCAAAGTTGAAGTTGATTTGGGGTGAAGTTCTCAATGCAAAGTAAATTCATCCTGAGAAAATTGTGGTTCTGAAGTTTCAGAAATCAGGGAAATTACTTGATTTTGACATTGTGTGCTGGTGGTTATAATTTATCATGACATAATCATTTGAAATGGGCTCATATTAAGAGAATAATACACTGAACAGAAAGTTTTCAACAACAAATAAAATATATTTGTCTACAACACAAAAAAAGGTAAATTGAAACAGCTGAACTCTGATAAACCTTATTTATTTTCCTGTCCAACCTGGGACACATAACCTAAACTGACAGCTTTGGAAGAACCTGGAATACTGGAACTGTTAGGGGGGATAGGGGGGTGATGGAAAGATTGAAGGTCATCTCAAGAATTCTCTGCCGATATAAACATGTGAGGGGACTTTGATGAATTACTTTGACTTGAGGAGAGATGGAGGGGGAAGAGAGAGAGATAGAAGTTGATTGTATTTCTCTCCCAAACCAATCAAAGAGATCATATCACCAATTATACAGGCTTTATCTAATTTAAAGTCATTAGCAATATTATGTGCTAAGTAATCTAGCTCTACTTTATAGATCATGTGAGTAAAATAATGTTGCCTTCCATGTCAGTAAATAAAGGATGTTGCAGCCCTCAAGCCATCACATTACAGCCATCCCGATGGTAAGCTCTGAGGGAGCTCAGGATAGAAACAGGATGCCCACCATCAAGCCATCAGCCACTGCAGACACCCTACCCCACAAAGTTGCACCCTGAGGAGATTCAGAATAGGAAAACACAGGATACTGGCCCCAGATAGCTGAGGCACATATCAAAGGAATGATTTCAGTGAGCCCTGATTTTGCATCTTTCTGTGAGTAGAAAAGCACTAAATTCCTTAACTTGAGATATCTGATTTTCTTTAATTAACAGTAATCTTTTGATATTCTGACTACCTGGTCTTTGTTTCAAAAACTCCTATATATTCTTGCTCCTGACTTACCTCTTCAGAGTAATCTCTCTGAGGTAACTGAAAGGCCATGTCCTGGGCTTAAGTCTTCAGTTTAGTGTGCCAAATAAAACGTAATTCTCAACTTTTAGGTTGTGCATTTTTTTCAGTCAACAATCAGCATATGATATACAGGGCCAGAACTAGGGTGAGGTGACAGAGACATGTCTCTTGAGTGTAAAATTTAAGGGGTGCCAAAGCACACAGTAATCAAGATAAATATTTTAACACAAAAATAAAAGTTTAATGGAAATTAAAACAAAAAGCCCCTGATGAGCAAAAGATCAAAATTTTAATTAATGATAGAATCAGTATATGATTACTTATGCATTCTAAAGAAATTTTCCTGTCTAGTTCATTAGCTTGAAGGCCCATGATAAAGCCCTCATTCTAAACAGTTTCACAACTTCAGAACATAAGAGCAAAAATGTAACATCATTTCACAATTTCCTTAGTGTATGTAAGTTTGCAGCAAAATATGCCTGGTCCTCCTCAGTTCCACAGAATCCATTGTTTGACGGCTGCAATTCTAAAGCATAATTACAGAAAATCAAGGCATTTGTGGAACTTCTCTTTTTACTCCCCTTCTTCAGTTTTCTTCCTTAATTTTATTTCCTTCTCTTCTGGTTTCAGTTGATGCTGTTAAGAAGTCTTCTTCAGTCTAATTTGATTTTCCTCTACAATAGAAAATAAGAGTAGGTCACCTAGTTTCTATCTCTGACTGTTATGATATTATTTTGGGGTTTTGTGTTCAATAGCTTTATAAACATATATCTAGATTTGGATTTGTTTTATTTATCCTGATTAGGATATATTGTTCTTATGACTGAATGCAAGTTAATGTGCCTGATGCACAGTGAAGCCAAACAAACAGAAACATCAGAGTTTGGAGCAAAGAAAAGTTTATTGCAAGGGCCAAGGAAGGAGGATGGGTGGGTGGCTCATGCTTAAAAACCTGAACTCTCCAAAGGGTTTCAGCAAAGCATTTTTAAAGGCAAGGTGAGGGAGGGGCAACCCATGGTATATGATCAGCTCATGCACAATTCTCTGACTTCTTGTTGGTGATCAATCCTTGGGAGCCAGAAGGCCTGGGGCTTACATGCTCATGATCATCAAGTAGGTAATTTCTTCCATTTTCTAATGGTTTTAACATCTGAAAAAAACTCAGGAAATATGCATCAGGTACTATTATCTAGGTACTTCAGAGAGGAGCTACAGCAGAGGACATGGGGAAGGGGACTGTCCTGGGAAGGCCACATTGGGTTCTGCTCAGTTACATTCTCACTGGACATGAGGACTCATACTTTTCAAGTGTCCCAGGAAGTTTTCAGTTATTATTTCATCAAAATGTGGTTGGCATCCATTCTTTTTATTTTTTTTCCTTCTGGATTTACATATAGACTGACACACATGCTTACATACATACACACAAACTGATTTTTCCATCCTATCATCTATATCTCTTTAATTTGTATCCATATTTTATTTTCCTGTGTTGTATATCAATCAGTCACAATTTCTCTCTTAAGCTCTATATAATCTATTCTTAATAATTCCACTAAGGTTTGATTTTTCACAATTAAAATTTTCATTTGTATAGGTGTCACTCTGTATCAAATTTACCTGTTCATTTTGACAGCCTCTTATGTTTTATTCATTTATCTAATTTATCTAGTTAAGTATTTTATCTAATTAAACATTTATCTAGTTAAGTATTCCAAAGACATCTCCTCTAAATTCTTTATCTCACTTTGAATATCCAGACCTCCTACTGATTGTTTTTTCTCCTTTCTCTCTCAGCATTTTGTGTATGCTTGATAATTTTTGGTTATGAGTCTATTTTTTGTTTTGTTTTGTTTTTTACTGTGAGACTCCTATATACCTGTATTGGGGAGAAAAAGATAATTTTCTTCTTCCATGGACCACAGAGGAACACTAGCCAGAAAATACTAAGAAAAGTGTACAGATCAAATGTGAAAGCCACAGATTCAACTGCTCCTCTTTGCAGACTCAAATCTACATGACAGAAAAGATTATAGGGCTACATGTTCTCTAACCATTTTAACTTTTTGTATCTGCCTGTAGCTTAGTCTCCCAGGCCCCCAAATATGCTTTTTTTTTTTTTTGGCGAGGGGGAGTGTCTTTGAAGATCTCTTCTGCCATTCCTAGGTACAGAAATGCTACAAAGAAGGTGTCTTGGGCCTCCCTGGTGGCGCAAGTGGTTGAGAGTCCGCCTGCCGATGCAGGGGATACGGGTTCGTGCCCCGGTCTGGGAGGATCCCATATGCCGCGGAGCGGCTGGGCCTGTGAGCCATGGCCGCTGGGCCTGCGCATCCGGAGCCTGTGCTCCGCAACGGGAGAGGCCACAACAGTGAGAGGCCCACATACCGCAAAAAGAAAAAAAAAAAAAAAGAAGGTGTCTTACCCATGACAAATTTGTTCTATAGGCAAAGGTGCTTCCAAGACACCCAGGTTGCCCTACACACATAAGTAGAAGTTTATTTCTTCTATTTTTATCAAATTTGGCTATGTTGATTTCATTTCGTTTTTGGTTTAGTGCAACTCCCTTATTGATAAATTTCAGTAAATTTGAATTTTATTATTTCTCAATAGACATAGGTATTAAAATCATCTGGTCCTAGATTTTATTCAGAGGATAGTTTTTAGTGAAAGCTTAACTTTTAAAAGGTTAATTATGTATTTACATTCACAATATCTTTTGTGTTCAACATAAGTTGTTTGTAATTAAGTAAATCATTCATGTCATGGAGAATTTTACTTTTAATTCTATATTCTTGAGAATATAATTTCCAACTTTTCTTCTCTAAATTTCTTTGGTATCTCCTTAGAATTTTCATCCTTAGTATAATTTTGAGGGGTTTTTTTTGGTGATTTTTAAAACATTTTTAATTGGATTGACTAGTCATTTATCTATTTATGGAAATAATTCTAAGCTTTGCTTGCAAGTTCTACTTTTCCCCTCCTTTTTTTAAAATCAGTCCATTTATCCTTTACTGACTTATTCTCCATCTCCAGGCATATTTTGGTTCACTGTTAAAATATCTTGTTTTAACAAGCTAAATTATTTCTTCTGAGCATTCCAGAAAGTCATGCCATGTAAGTTTTGATAGTATCATTATTATCTAAGTGGAAATGCAAATCCTGTCTTTGCTCCTCCTCTTTTTGTCTCTATGATCTTTGTCATGTTACTTTTCTGTGCCTCAGTTTACACTTCTGTAAAGTAGGACTGATAATAATAACTATCTCATAGAGAAGTCTTTAGGATCAATGAAGTAATAAATGTAAATAAAGCCTGCCAAGCCATAAGGTCTATAAAAATATTAAATTGTATTGTTATTATTGTTATTGGTATTATTATACATAACTTTCATTCACTTATTATGGGACTCTCTTAAGCAAGTATCTATGGTTTAGTTCTAGTGTTCTCTATTTTTGCTATTAATTGTAATGTTATTTGCACTATAATTAGGTAATTATTTCTATTCTATTCTTTATAGCTATTTATTTTGATTTTTAAATGGGCCTTATATGTAATTTGCTTAAATATTAGTTTCATAGGGACTTCAAAGGAACGTGTACTGTGTATGTGTTTGTAAACTTTTCCTTTTACATCATTTAGATCTTGTCTATTAGTATATTTTTATTGTAAGGCTGTACTTACAGATATCCTTTCTCTTCAGCTTCCAGACACATGGGGTGTGGAGTTAGGAGTGGAGATTATACACCTAGTTCTGGTCAACAAGCTATTAGCAGAGATAATGTGGACTATGTTAGGTTTCAAGCATTTAATACTCACCCCAGTTCTCTAGCCACCTCTTTTCTTCTACAACAAAAATGGAGAAAGTCTTGTCTTAAAATATTAAGTCAAGATATCAAGCAGCCTGAATTACTGAATCATCATATGGAGGACAATGGCTTTGAAGAGTCACTAGGTCTGCAGGGGACTTTGAGTGAAAGAAACACAAATGTTTATTATTTTTTATTAAGCCACAAAGATTTTGGGATTAATTGTTAGCTACAGTAGGCTGAATGTCCTCAAAACTCAACTTGGGTTGGAACCTGAGGACAGAGCATCTTTGAATTATTGAGAGGTGAGGGGCAGGTATGTCAGGCCAGAGGGTACAAGTAAAGGTACTGAGGAAAATGTGTAGAGATCAGCCTGGCAGCATCTAGAGGGCAAGCATTTGTCCTGGTCAAAGATGGCACAGGGATTGGCCTCTACAAGAGAACCTGATTCCAGGATTTTCACCTGGCCAATTCTGCAGGACAGAGAACACAGTGAAACTCATCTATAAGAAAAGAACACAGGAGAAATATATAGCACGGAATGGTTTCTTTACTCTGATCTAAGAGTATGATTTAGAGTGTTTAATTACAGTTTGCTAAGGATTGCTGCTCTTCAGAGAAAAGCAAAACTATGCAGGTAGTAGTGACTATTGATTTTGGCACAACAATTACCAGAAGAGTTTATAAGTCAGCTATTCATCAAATCCAGAGGAAATATTACACACATATCACATATTAAAAGAAAACAACCCCAAACTGATGTCCTTGATGCAGTCTGAAAACTGGCACCAACTGAATTTTTCTAAGGTCCTTACTACCTCAGATAACAACCTTACAAAAGGATGCTCAAAGCCCAGGTGATCAGGATATTCAGGAAAAAGTCTAGTGATATGGTAGCTGCTTACCTTTTAATTATCAAACTCAATGGAGTAAAATTTATATATATATATATATATATATATATATATATATATATATTCTATTCTATAATATTATATATATGATAGGATTATCTAATAGGTCTTTGAATAAATGATCATCTCACATGTATGTGGTCTGACTGTGCAGGAAATTTGAATCTGTCAAATGCACAGTGAAACTGCCAGGAACCCTCGAGAAAGACAATTATCATGTGACATAAAAAATGGTATTTAAAAATAAAAAGTAGATATCAGAGTTTATAAATAAGGAAAAGCTCTTCATTCCAGAAAGAGATGGGCAGGAAGGATGTGATCTAAAACTTTAAATGAAAAGAGAAAAAATAATCTTATAAGAAGAATACTAAATTGTAAATTATAAATTTACATTTTTCTTCTTGCATTTAAATACCATGTCTTTCATTCTTTACTGAAAGCTATAACATGATGGAGGAAGAAAGTTACAATGTTCCATGAAAAATTATGTATTATTTTCTTTCTTTCTTTTTTTTTTTTTTTTTCCCCTATGCAGGCCTGTCACTGTCGTGGCCTCTCCTGTTGCAGAGCACAGGCTCCAGACACACAGGCTCAGTGGCCATGACTCATGGGCCCAGCCACTCTGTGGCATGTGGGATCTTCCCGGACTGGGGCATGAACCCACATACCCTGCATCGGCAGGCAGACTCTCAACCACTGTGCCACCAGGGAAGATCTCGTTCAGACTCTGTGAAAGTGGCTGTGGATGACTAAGAGTGACAGAATCTTTGCTATAAGGGTGACAATAAAGGCAACACATTCACAGTGCCATTCTCCACAACATGGCCATTCTGTTACGCCTTTAAGGCAAGCATAAATATCTACCCAAGGTTTATTATTGCACCTTCAAAGAGATTCCACTAGAACTATGTTTTGGAGCTTAAAAAATGTTATTGAAATATACTTTATTAATAACATTGTGTTAGTTACAGATGTACAGCAAAGTAATTCAGTTTCATTGTAGAAATGTTTATTTAGGTCTTCTGCCTATTTTTTGATTGGGTTGTGTTTTTTTGTTTGTTTGTTTGTTTTTTGTTTTTCTTTTCATTTTGAGCTGTATGAGCTCCTGGATTTTTAATTTATCAAGACCCATTAATTTTGTTCTAAGATTAACTAGATTCTAAATCTTTATTTAGGCTCTCCTCCTACATGAAGTATCTTCTTACTTAGTTAAGATCAATCTTTTGAATAAATATCTTAGTCTCTAGTTGATCGTTATTGAATATAAGTTTAGCTTACCTAGCTCAGGAGGGATAGCTCATGGTGAATAGTCCAATATTCAGTCCAAGAAAGGAAAAGTAAATTTATATAAGCTGATTTAAGTGGACCCTTTTCCTTTTTTGTGTGATGTTTTCTTATATTTCTTATAAAATATCTTGCTTCTAGGTTTGTTATTTCTATCCTATTTTGACTTATACATGTGTATCCTAAGCTATTTCTATCTGCTTCGTTGTAACCAAGATTTTTCTGTCAGCTTTGTTAACAAAGTACAGAAACTTTCCATTAAAATAAAGGAAAGATTTTAAACACAGGGTCTAAAAATAACTAAAACTGCTGTTATTAAGTGTTTTGGTTTTAAGAGAAGAATCAGTAAGTACAATATCTTGAAGGAAAGGAATTCTATTAATCAAAAACATTAACATTTTTGACACAGACCCTGGTATTATGGATAAAATACCCAGGAGCAAAGCTTAACACTATTCCTTACTCTATCATCTGGAGCAAGGCCTTTAATTGCTCTGAGATGGTCATCTCATAGAATTGCCTTTAAGAGTACATGCTCTAGTTGAGTATATTGTATTAAAATTATTTTATGGCAATTTTGAAAGAAAGAAAAACATATTTAAGGAAAATGACCTTTTATATGCCATCTAAATACCCAACCCAGTTCACCTTTAGATGGAATGCCAACAAGTGGCTGGCAACATTCTACTATAATTTTATTGTATTACAAGTTTAATATGGTAATCTTAATTGTTACGGTGGTTAGGAGTAGTTTACTAGGACAAATTTTTGATACTTATAACTCGATGCCTTAGGGATCTTTTATTTTCACATTGTATACAGAGCTAAAAGATTATGTGAATATACGTAAAAGTCTCTAAAAAGGTAGAGGGTTTGAGAGCATTATAAAGCCAAGAAAGCCTTGAAACAGAAATAGAAATATCTTGGTTTAATGTCTCACTTTTGAGCTGTGTGCAGAAGATGCCCTGGCAACAAGAGATTAAATGTGTAAGTTTGAGATCACCAAGCAGCATGTTATATCCATAAGCTTCTGCTACTAAAATCTCCAAACAAGGGAGAGGAATGCATGGGATATGAATTATTATTTCCAAATATAATTATGAATCATTCATAGATTCAAAATAAATAAGTGTGTTTTAGGGAGGACAGTATATTTTTAAAGAACGTAGAGCTGTATGTGTGTGCTTACAACATTTTATTCATAGTTTACTTTTTGTCCATTTTTACTCAGGCCTTTCCCTTCCCACTGTAGAGAATTTGCCTTGAAGACTCAGATCTGTCAAATCATGACAAATATCTTACCAGCTGGTCTTTTACATACTTGCTAATGGAAAATAATAGTTGTCATAAATAGAGTTATTCAATTAACTCTTCCCCTCACCAATGATGCCAGAATTCCTGCTACTTCCCTGATCAATATAGGAACAGTTTTCCTGAGTTCTTCTTTGTTCCACCTGTGTTCCATACATTAAATAACTTGTTTTCTTTTTGGCACAGTTTCTATTTATCACAACTGTTCCCATTTCCTTCCTCACTAGTTTTATCCTCAGGAATCTACACTCTATCCATTCCATCATGCATTGGCTCAGGAATCTTCCAAAGTCTGAATAACTTGATAATTAATATTTATGGGGTGTTTAAAATAATGTTATCTCAAGATTAATATACAATAACTGGTTTTGATGAGAAGTATAAAGGTTATACTTATTTTTGCTGTAGAATCTTTATAATAAACCTTATAAATAGGTATTCCTTAATTAAGGAGTCACTCTAGACTTCTGGAATAACCATATAAGAACATAATCTTAGCTAAGTGTTTTTTGATGGGAATTTGTATACAAATTTTGCAGTGGAATCCTAAAAGAAAAATATGTTGTTATGCTTCTCTTGTTGATATGCTTTCTTAGTGTCGGTGCTACTTGAATAAGAACATTGTTTATGGTAATACTGTCTAATGTGATTGCTTTTCTAGTTAAAGCAGCATATGGAAGTCCTGTCACAACATTTTGATTGTCTCAGGGTAGATATGGAACTTAAATCAGTGTCTAATTGTTAGATGTATATACTGCTGTCAAATAAATTATATTATTTTCCCCACTGAAACTGATAAAAAATTGAAATATTAAATCTAGTATAATTTTTAATGTAGTTAGAACAAAAAAGAGAATACTCCTAAAAAGTGTTCTATTGACATGTTCATAGAAGTTATTTTATAATAGAGAAAACTTTTAACTAATTTTAATACTATAAGTATCCCAAAATAGTGTGACATTTGAACTCTGGCATGCTCAATGGAATAGTATGCAGACATTAAAAACTGATGACATCATAATCTTGAACAGTCACTTATAGTGGAATATGACTAAAGCATGACCTCACTTGAAAAACAAATGTACACATATTAGAAAAATAAATCAAAGGAAATAAGGCCTTAAAATCTGACTGACCTACTTTTCACCATGGTCTATTAAACTTCTGAACTGTGACCACCTGTTTTAACATAACCTAGCTATCCATACCATGAATTAAGATGATCTGAGTCAACATGACTTAGTTATTTGGTCCAAGGAAACTTTTCCTGGGAAGGACTAAACTGTAAACCAATAAATAACCTTACTGTTTGCATCAGGAGTCCCATGCAGATCAATGATCTAATATAGCAATCTCCTTGGAAAACAGCCCCCTTAAGAAGCAACTGTTTAATTTCCAAGACTAACTTCAACAGCCTCAGCTTTCTATGTCTACCAATCTTAAACTATTACATCAAAAATTTTGTCTAGTCCCCAGCAGTTCCTCTCCCTGGAAGATCTACATTTGAGTCGGACCCCAAATCCTATAAGTATTAATTTTGACTCCTTACTTAGACATTACTGCCTTTCACTTTGTCAAGATATTCTCCCTTACTGCTGACAGTTCTAGCAAATTTAGTTCCATTTTACTAATATGTTATATGTTTGAGGAGCTCAATTCAATGATTTTTTAAAAATTTTTATTTTACTTCTTAAAATTTTTATTGGAGTATAGTTGATTTACAATGCTGTGTTAGTTTCAGGTGTACAGAAAAGTGAATCAGTTACACATATACATATATCCATTATTTTTTAGGTTTCTTTCCCATTTAGGTCACCACAGAGCACTGAGTAGAGTTCCCTATGCTATACAATACATTCTCATTAGTTATCTATTTTATAGATAGTAGTGTATATAAATCAATCCTAATCTCCCAATTCATCCCATCCACCTCTTTCCCCTTTGGTAGCCATAAGTTTGTTCTCCATATGTGTCACTCTTTTTCTGCTTTGCAAATAAGTTCATCTGTACCATTTTTCTAGATTCCACATATAAGTGATATTACACAATATTTGTTTTTCTCTTTCTGACTTACTTCACTCTATATAACAATCTCTAGGACCTTCCATGTCTCTACAAATGGCACTATTCTGTTCCTTTTTATTGCTGAGTAATATTCCATTGTATATATGTACCACATCTTCTTTATCCATTCTTCTGTTGATGGATATTTAGGTTGCTTCTATGTCCTGGTTACTGTAAATAGTGCTGCAATGAACATTGGGGTGCATGCATCCTTTTGAATTCTGGTTTTCTCTGGATATATGCCTATAAGTGGAATTGATAGGTCACATGGTAGTTCTATTTTTAGGATTTTAAGGAAACTCCATACTGTTCTCCATAGTGGCTGTACCAATTTACATTCCCACCAGTAGTGTAGGAGGGTCCCCTTTTCTCCACACCCTCTCCAGCATTTACTGTTTGTAGATTTTTTTGATGATGGCCATTCTGACCTGTGTGAGGTGATACCTCATCGTAGTTTTGATTTGCATTTCTCTAATAATTAGTGATGTTGAGCAGCTTTTCATGTGTTTGTTGGTCATCTATATCTCTTCTGTGGAGAAATGCCTTTTTAGGTCTTCTGCCCATTTTTTTTGATTGGGTTCTTTGTTTTCTTGATATTGAGCTGCATGAGCTGTTTGTAAATTTTGGAAATTAGTGCCTTGTCAGTTGCTTCAATTGCAAGTATTTTATCCCATTCTGAGGGCTGTCTTTCCATTTTGTTTATGGTTTCCTTTGCCTTGAAAAAGCTTTTAAGATTAATAAGGTCCTCTTTGTTTATTTTTGTTTTTATTTTCACTACTCTAGGCAGTGGATTAAAAAAGATCTTGCTGTGATTTATTTCAAAGAGTATTCTGCCTATGTTTTCCTCTGAGTCTTGTAGTATCCAACCTTACATCCAGGTCTTTAATCAATTTTGAGTTTATTTTTGTGTATGGTGATAGGGAGTGTTCTAATTTCATTTTTTTTTACATGTAGCTGTCCAGTTTTTCCAGCAGCATTTATTGAAAAGACTATCTTTTCTCCATTGTATATTCTTGCCTCCTTTGTTATAGATTAGGTGGCCATAGGTACCTGGGTTTATCTCTGGATTTGCTATCCTGTTCCATTGATCTATATTTCTGTTTTTGTGCCAGTACCATACTGTTTTGATTACTGTAGCTTTGTAGTATAGTCTGAAGTCAGGGCACCTGATTCCTCCAGCTCTGTTCTTCTTTATCAAGATTGTTTTCACTATTCAGGGTCTTTTGTTTTTCCATACAAAATGTAAAATTTTTAGCTCTAATTCTGTGAAAAATGCCACTGGTAATTTGATAGGGATTACACTGAATCTGTAGATTGCTTTGAGTAGTATAGTCATTTTCACAATATTGATTCTTCCACTCCAATAAATGGTATATCTCTTCATCTGTTTGTGCCATCATTGATTTGTTTCATGAGTATCTTAGAGTTTCCTGAGTACAGGTCTTTTCCCTCCTTAGGTAGGTTTATCCCTATGTATTTTATTATTTATGATGCTATGGTAAATTGGATAATTTCCTTAATCACTCTTTGTGATATTTCATTGTTAGTGTATAGGAATTCAAGAGATTTCTGTGTATTTATTTTGTATACTTCAAATTTACCAAATTCATTGATTAGCTCTAGTAGTTTTCTGGTAGCATCTTTAGGATTTTCTATGTATAGTATTATGTCATCTACAGACAATGACAGTTTTACTTCTTTTCTGATTTGGATTCCTTTTATTTCATTTTCTTCTCTGATAGTTGTGGCTAGGATTTCTAAAACTATGTAAAATAAAAATGGTGAGAGTGGACATCCTTATTTTGCTCCCAATTTGAGAGGAAATGCTTTCAGCTTTTCACCATTGAGTATGATGTTAGCTATAGGTTTGTAATATACATATATATATATATATATATATATATATATTTTGTTGTTGTTGTTGTTGTTTTTGTTTTTTTGCGGTATGCAGGCCTCTCACTGTTGTGGCCTCTCCTGTTGTGGAGCACAGGCTCCAGACACGTGGGCTCAGTGGCCATGGGTCATGGGCCTAGCCACTCCATGGCATGTGGGATCTTCCCAGACCGGGGCACAAACCCATGTCCCATGCATCGGCAGGCGGACTCAACCACTTCGCCACCAGGGAAGCCCTGTAATATATGGGGTTTTTTTGTTTGTTTGTTTTTTTATGTTGAGGTAGGTTCCCTCAAAGCCCACTTTCTTGAGAATTTTATCATAAATTTGTGTTGAATTTTGTCAAATGCTTTTACTGCATTTATTGAGATGATCATATGGTTTTTATTATTTTATTTTGTCAGGGGACACCTAGGTTGTTTTCTTCAGATCTTTGTTATTGTGAATAATGTTTCAATGGACATGGGAGTGCAGATATCACTTCAAGATCCTGATTTTATTCCCTTTGAATACATGCTAAGAAGTGTGACTGCTGGATTATATGGCAGTTTGTATTTTTAATTTTTTGAAGAACTGCCATTTTGTTTTCGATAATGACTATTCCAACTTATATTCCCACCAAAAGGGTTGCCTTTTCTCCATATCCTTAACAACACTTGTTATCTGTTGTCTTTTTGATAATATACATCAACATTTCACTGGGGTTTTGATTTGCTTGACTCTGATGACAAATGATGTTGAGTACAATATCACAAATCTGTTGCCAATTTGTCTTTTTTGGAAAATATTCAGTACTTTACCCATTTAATTATTTGTTTTGTTTTATTTTTCAATTTTTTACTATCATTATTATTATTATTATCATTATTATTGCTGTTTACTTGTTTGCTATATATTTTGGATAATACTCGCTTATTGGATATATGGTTTTTGAATATTTTCTTCCATTCCATAAGTTGTCTTTTCATTTTTTGATGGTTTCCTTTGCTGTACAGAAATTTTTTAGTTTGATATAATTTCACTTGTTTATTTTTGCTTTTATTGCCTAAAGTTTTTGTGTCTTATCTAAAAAAATAATTGCCAAGAGCATTATAAAGCAGCTTTTCTCTATGTTTTCTTTTAGGAGTTTTATAATTTCAGGTCTTCAGCATATTTTGAATTAAATTTTTGTAAGGGTAAGATAAGGTTCCAATATCCTTCTTTTGCATATGATGTCTAATTGTTCCAACACAATTTATCGAAGGGACTGTCCTTTCCTCATTATGTATACTTGACACTCTTGTTATAGATTATTTGATTGTATATGTGTGGTTTTATTTCTGGGCTCTCTATTCTGTTCTAGTTGTCTCTGTGTCTATTATTATGTCAGTACCATAATGCTTCAATCACTATAGTTTTGTATTACAATTTAATATCAGGATATGTGATCTTTCAACTTTGTTCTCCTTCTTCAAGATTATTTTGACTATTTATAATTCTATATGAATCTTAAGACTGTTTTTTCTAATTATTTTTTTTTAATTCCCTTTGGAATTTTGAAAAAGATTGCAATGAATCTGTAGATGGCCTTAGGTGGTATGGTTATTTTAGCGATGTTGTTTCAATCATTGAATATGAGAATATTTTTATTTATTTGTCTTCTATTTTTTTCATTAATGTCTGTTGGTTTTCTGTCGACAGATCTTTCACTTCCTTTGTTAAATTTATTCTGAAGTATTATATTCTTTTTAATGTTTTTATATATGAGCATTGTTTTTTTAATTTCCTTTTCAGATAGTTCTTTGCTAATCTACAGACATGCAACTGATTTTTGTATATTGTTTCTGTTTTCTGCAAATTTACAGAATTAATTTATTAGTTCTAATATTTTTAATAATGAATTTGCATATTTTAATATATAATACATGTCATCTGCAAATAGAAGTAGTTTTACTTCCTCCTTTCTCATTTTGATGACTTTTATCTTCTTTTCTTGCCAAAATATTCACTCTGTTGAATAGAAGTAGCCAGAGTGGTCATCCTGTCTTGTTCTGATCTAAGAAAAAGTTTTCCAGTTTTCACTGTTAAGTTGATGTTATCTATGGCTTGTTGTGTATGTGTTTTTTTAACACCTTGATTAGAGTATAATTGCTTTACATTGTTGTGTTAGTTTCTGCTGTATAACAAGGTGAATCAGCTATATGTATATATGTATATCCCTATTTCCCCTCCCTCTTGTGTCTCCCTCCCATTCTCCTATCCCACCCCTTGAGGTGATCACAAAGCATGGAGTTGATCTCCCTGTGTTATGCAGCTGCTTCCCACTAGCTATCTATTGTACATTTGGTAGTGTATATATGTTAATGCCACTTTCTCACTTCTTCCCAGTTTACGCTGTCACCACCCCATGTCCTCAAGTCCATTTTCTATATCTGAATCTTTATTCCTGTCTTACCCCTAGGTTCTTCAGAACCTTTTATTTTAAGGTTCCATATATATGTGTTAACATACAGTATTTGTTTTTCTCTTTCTGACTTATTTCACTCTCTATGACAGACTCTTAAGTCCATCCATCTCACTAAGAATAACTCATGGGTTTTATTATGTTAAGGTACATTCCTTTTATACCTAATTTTTAAAGAGGCTGTTAAATCATGAAAGGATGCTCAATTTTGTCAAATACTTTTTCTACATCTATTGAGATGATCATATAATTTTTTTTTTTTTTTTTTTTTTTTGCGGTATGCGGGCCTCTCACTGTTGTGGCCTCCCCCGTTGTGGAGCACAGGCTCCGGACGCGCAGGCTCCGGACACGCAGGCTCAGCGGCCATGGCTCACGGGCCCAGCCGCTCCGCGGCATATGGGATCCTCCCAGACCGGGGCACGAACCCGTATCCCCTGCATCGGCAGGCGGACTCTCAACCACTTGTGCCACCAGGGAGGCCCGATCATATAATTTTTATTCTTTTTTATGCTAGAATGGTGTATTACATTTTTTGATTTGCATGTGTTGAATCAGCTTTCCATCTCAGGGATAAATCCCACATGATCCTGCTGTATGATTTTTTTTTTTTTTTTTTTTTTTTTTTGCAGTACATGGGCCCCTCACCGTTGTAGCCTCTCCCATTGTGGAGCACAGGCTCCGGACGCGCAGGCTCAGCAGCGATGGCTCATGGGCCCAGCTGCTCCACGGCATGTGGGATCTTCCTGGACCAGGGCATGAACCCGTGTCCCCTGCATAGGCAGGCGGACTCTCAACCACTGCGCCACCAGGGAAGCCCTGTTGTATGATCCTTTCAATTTGCTGTTAAATTTGTTTTACTAGTATTTTGTTGAGAATTTTTGAATCTTTATTTATAAGAGATATTGGTCTATAATTTTTTTTTTTCTTATAGTGCCCTTATCTGGTTTTGGTAAGAGAGTAACAATGTCCTCATGACATAAGTTTGGAATTGTTTTCCCTTCTTCAATATTTTAGAAGATGTTGAGAAAGATTGTCATTAGTTCTTTAAATGGATGGTAGAATTCATCCTTGAAACCATCTGGGTCCAGATTTTTCACTGTTGGGAGATTTTTGAATACTGATTCAATATCTTTACTCTTAATTGGTCTGTTCACATTTTCTATTTCTTCATGATTCAGTCTTGTTAGATTGTATATTTTTAGAAATTTATCCATTTCTTCTAGGTTAACCAATCTGTTGATGTATATTGTTCATAGAATTCTCTTATGATTCTTTGTATTTCTGTGGTGTCAGATGTGTTGTCTCTTCTTTCACTAATTATTTTTGTCTTCTCTCATTTATTGTGGATTACTCTAGCTAAAAGTTTCTCAATTGTGTTTATCTGTTCAAAATATTAACTCTTAATTTTTAAAATATTTTCTAATGTCTTTCTAGTTTCTATTTTATTTATTTCTACTCTAATCTATATATCCTTCCTTCCACTAACTTTGAGCATGGTTTCTTCTTCTAGTTTTAGGAAATTTAAATTAGGTAGTTTATTTAAATATCTTTCTTTTTTCTTTAAGTATGTATTTGTACCAATAGAATTCCCTTTTAGAACTCAATTTTGGTGTATTCCTTAATTTTTGGTATGTTCTGTTTCCATGTTCAATTGTTTCAAGATACTTCTTAATTTTCTTAACTTCTTTGCTCCATGGTTAACTCAGAAATGTGCTGCTAAATTTCAACTTATTTGTGAATTTTCTAATTTTCCTTTTTTATTACTTTATAGTTTGATATCATTATGGTCAGAAATAATACTTGAAATGATTTTAATCTTTTCAAATTTGTTCACACTTATGGAATGTTTTATATATGTCTGTTAGATTTATTTAGTCTATAGTGCTATTCAGGTCCACTATTACCTTATTGATTTATGGGTCCTAGTACCACAGTTGGTGAGCCTGCCTTTGCAAACTGCCCTCCACCATTTGGGTTCCACCAGGATTTCCCAATCTCGTATTTCCCAAAGTTTCCAAAAAGATCCTTTTGTCCATGGATGGCTACCAACTTATTTTTGCTGTGATGGAAACAAGTGGCAGATCTCTTATTTCTCCATCACTAACCTCAACAGAAAAGTAAATCTGCATCCACTATACAGCCTTAAAGCAAATGATCAAGATGTTAACCTTTTTCCCTCACATTGTCCAAAATTTCCTGACATACTTTCATTAGATTTTTATGTCCTTGGTCCCTGATCCTTACTGTATATCCAAAACAAATTTCTAATTTTGCTCCCAAATACATTTGATGTTCAGTTTGATTATTTACCTAATATACAGTGTTCTTCTTCCACATACATCTTCTCAAAGCTCATTCCTCTGGTCTTTGCAGCTTGCATTATTTTTGATGAAGCCTAACTTCCTAATGACATCTTTGGATCCAAATTCCATTATAACATTATTTTCTCTTCAGCTGTGTCCATGTCAGACATTATGTTCAAAAGAAAGATTACAAACAGTTTTCACTAAAGTAAATGTTGACAAATTAAAAATATCTTTCAGATAATTAAGCCTGTAGTTTCTTAAAATTTACTTGAAGATCTCTTCCCCCTTTGCATGTTTTAGCCACAGCTGTATGATTATCCCTATAAACAACACAAATTTCTTTGTGGTTTAGATAATGAATTTGATTCTATAATTTGGTGATTTTTTGGCTTATGATTAACTCACAATGCCCTGATTTTATTATCATTGTAAAACATTTGACCATTCTTCCTATCATTCATCTTTAATTCGTTCATACAGGTTGACCCTTAAATTCAATCAAATTTGACATTTTATGATATTTTTATTAAGGGAAAGAGAAAATAACTAGAATAATTAATGCATATTTTCATTCCAAACTATGTTTTGTTATTAACTTTATGCTCAAAATAAAAAGTTCTTGAGAGCAAGATGATATCTTTATTACATTGACTCTCCCCAAATAAATTGCTTATTAAATCCTCTGCTGCATATGCATGGAACTAATCAGGCAGCATAACTCATATGAAATTATAACATAATGGGAGAATGTTAAGAGCATTTAGAAAGAGCTGTTTCATGAAAGCTGTCAACTTTATTCTTCACTCCAAAAGCTACCCTTTCAAAGTTCCCCAAATAAAAGAAAGCAAAACTTACTGTATCTCCTCAATGTAAATAGCTATTTACCTTCCACTTTGCCCTTGACATGGAAACTTTCCAAGTATCCTTATATGTTTAACAAAGTAAAATGTCTACCATGTAGCTATGATTAAAACACTAAGATGGAGCCTTTTATTTACAATCTTTAACCTTATATTAAAAAAGAGCCAGAAATTTCACTCTACACTCCTGATTTTTGGTAATACTATTTTTTTTTTAATGAAAGCAATATAATTTATTTTTTCTGACAGGCCTTCAATTATTTCTACACTTTGGGAGTAATATAGTGTTTTCCACACAAAAGAAGTCTAAGAAAAACATTTTTTACAATTGGCATAAAATCAAACTAACTAGAACTAAATTTTTGACCATTTATTTCCTTAATAAAATTTAGAAGCTACACTGTGTGCATAACATATGAAATTGAACAATATACTGAGTTGCTTGTTTTCAAATTATATTTAAAACTTAACTGAGTATAGATCACTATTCAGGGCAGAAAATTTTTCTTATCTACACAAAATTTCAAAATAAAACTTGGTAAAGTAATTAGTCTCAATTTTAATAGTCAGTGAAATAAGTTTTGGAAAGCACTTCTGTGTTTTCATGAACTCATATTTAGTTTTTGTTATAGTTCAGATTTAGGAAAATGCACTACCATCTGACTATGGAGAAAATGGAAATGGAACAAAATGTGGGTGTCATCTATAGATATTTTGTACAAAGATTATCTACTTAGTGAAGTCCTACCAGTAGATTTATAATTTAAGGTTGAGATTGACTTCATGAACATCATTTGTTTTGGGTTCAGGGATTGTAAAATAAGTTTAATATTAATCTTCACCAAAGAGAAAGATAGAAGAACTAATGTCTTTTATCAAATGACTTCATAATAATCAAAGAGAGATAAAATTATTTTGGAAAACAGAAAATTTGTTATGATTTAGTACATACTTTTACATAACTATAATTTCCATAAAACCTAAAGAAGAAGATATCAATTTTATCATGACTATTATCTCTCAAATTAACTTAAATTATGAGAGAATATTGTTTCATATACACATAAATATAATTTATGTCTAATTAATTCTATTTGTTGATATGATACACTTATCTTCTCCAGTGCCTGTTGGACGTGAAACAAAATTTCTTTAGATCTAGTCTCTACTTAATTATGAGTTACACAAACACAAACATGTGTGGCTCTCAGCCCTTGCACCTGACTTAGCTTTTAATGTTGACTCACACATAAGCAGGCTGATCTATTCCATCTTGAGCAATTAAAGACTGTAAAGACCTTATACCTCCAGAAATTCCTACAATACCTTCAGACATAAATATTTGAGATTTCACAAATTTCATGACTGGAATTCCATTAAGTCTTTCACTGTATTTAAGTTCCCTACTGAAACTGGAGTCTATTCTCCACCATAATTTAATTATCTGAGTTCAGTGCCTCCCCTCATTTACTCAAGGCTAGTCACTGCTTCAAACTAGATGGATGCTCATATCTACTACCACCAATGTATTTCTAGACACCAGAATACATGAGTGATCACTGTCAAGAAAACTCTTCTTCCTTCACTATATATCACATTAAACTCATTGGATATTAATACCAGCTTGGATTGTACTTCATGTGCTACATACACTTTCTGACTTTTACTCTGGGTACATTTGCTGCAACAATACTCCTTTTCTGATGGTAGACTTTTCCATTTCTCTATCTTTTTTCTCTTTCCTGCTCTATCTTGGCCATTTAATGAATTTGTCCCATTTATCCTTTATTATATATTATGTTTTTAAAACAAACAAAATATAAAAGTACATTTTCTTCACTGAGCAACAGCATTTTGCCATTCTAAATTTTCTGTCCCACAGGGAGTCTTGTTATATTTCTTCTTTAACTTAGATTTTTACCTGTGTAACCAAATACCTTTTTATGACCCGGATTACTTTTGTTTCTCAACATCTTGCATTCCCTTATTTCTTTATTGAACTTAGTCTTTCTACTTATTAATGAACCTATTTATACTTTCAGTTTTGTTGTTGTATAAGGTCACTAGAGGGAAATTCCCCATTCTAGAATTTGCTCCATGAAACTCCATTAGATAAGCTCACTCCCCATTATACACAGACCCACTGAAGATGGTGAGAGGAAATTTGTCAGTGCCATCCCTCCCCCAAGACAACACTGCAAGGGGCTGAACTAGCAGGTGGCAACCTCTCCTGTTGAGAAAAGGGAGAGCATTGAGTGAGTGCCTGGCTAACTCATGTGTGTGGGACACTGCTGAAGAAAGCTGTTTAACTTAAAGCAGCACCCAGAGTATTGAGATGGTATTTCCATGACTGGGGGTAGGAAGGAGATAAGGAAAGAGATACATAATAATAACAAAGGGCAATGAAGGGATGTGGTTCTTCCTGAGTGTGCATAGGACTACAGAAGGAAGTCTATCCACAAGCTTCTAGGAGACCATCACTGGAGGATTCCCACACTGGGCCCATGAGCATCCCCAACATCCTGAGTGATGAAACCACACCTTGCCCAGTGACTCAAATTTAATTTGAATCTTCCAAATGATTGAAGATTTGGAAACACTTCCAAATTCACCTTAAGAGGCAAGCTTTACCCTGATGCCAGGAAAATACAGACACTACAAGAAAATAATAGACTAATATCCCTGATACAGGTGAATAATTTCTCAACAAAATACAAGGACACCAAATTCAACAACATATTAACCAATTTATACACCATGCTCAAGTGGGATTGATCTCTGGGATGCGAAGTTGGTTCAGTATATACAAATAAATAAATGTGAAACACCACATCAGTAAAATGAAAAACAACAGTGATATAATCATCTAAATAGGTTCAAAGAAAGCATTTGACAAAATACAATATCTTTTCATGATAAAAGTCCTCAAAATTTGGGTATAGAAGGAACATACCTCAACATAATAAAGCCCATTTACCACAAGTCCCCAGTTTATATACTAAATGATGAAAGAGTGAAAGCTTTTCCTTAACATCAGGAACAAGACAAGACTCTTACCACTGTTATTCAACATAGTATTAAAAGTCCTAGCTAGAATAATTAGACAAGACAAAGAAATAAAAGTCATCCACACTGGAAAAGAAGTAAAATTGTCATTATTTGCAGATGATATAAACTTATATAGAGAAAGTCTTAGACCCAAACAACAACCTGTTAGAACTAATCAGTGGTTTCAGTTCAGAATGCAGGACATAAAATTGATATATAGAACTTATTTGAGTTTCTATACACTAAAAGAAACATCTTAAAAAGAAATAAAAATACTATCCCATTCACAATCACATCAAAAAACAATAAAACACTTAGGAATAAATTAAACCAAGCAAGTGAAAGTTTTGTACACTGAAAACTACAAGACTTTGATACAAGAAATTGAAAAGGACACAATGGAAAGATATCCCATGTTCCTGGATTAGAAGAATTATTATTGTTAAAATGTCCATTCTACCCAAAGCCATCTATAAATTCAATGAAATTCTGGTCAAAATACCAATGGAATGTTTATAGAAACAGAAAAAAAGAATTCTAACATTTGTATAGAACCACAAAAGACCCAGTACAGACGAAGCAATCTTGAGAAAGAACAAAAACAGAGGTCTCACACTTCCTGATTTTAAAGTATATTACAAAGCTTTAGTAATTAAAACAGTATGGTACTGGCATAAAAAACAGACACATACCAATAGAACAGAATACAGATAGTGCCTGACTTATGATGGTCTTAATTTTTTTTTTGACTTTATGACAGTGAGAAAGTGATACCCATTCAGTAGAAACCATACTTTGAATTTTTGATTTTGATCTTTTCTTGGGCTGGTGATATGCATTATGATTCTATCTCATGATTCTGATCAGTGGAGTGAGCCTCAGCTCCCAGTCAGCCATGTGATCACGAGGGTCAACAACCAATACACTTATGACCATTCTGTTTTTCACTTATCAACAGAGTATTCAATAAATTATAAAAGATATTCAACACTTTATTATAAAATAGGCTTTATGTTATATGACTTTGCCCAATGGTAGTCTAATGTAAATGTTCTGAGCACATTTAAAGTACACTAGTCTAAATTTTGATCCTCTGAGTTTAGGTGTATTAAATGCATTTTCAACTTACAACATTTTCAACTTACAATGGGTTTATCAGGATGTAACAACATCGAAAGTTGAGGAAAATCTGTAGATAGCCCAGAATTAAATCCTCATATATACAGTCAACAATTTGGTAAGGGATCCAAGAGCACTAAGTGGGGAAAAAATAGTTTCTTCAACAAATGCTATTGAGAGAACTAGTTAACTACATACAGAAAAATTAAATTGAACCTCTATCTTACACCACTCTCAGAAATTAACTTGAAATAATTTAAGACATAAACCTAAAACTTAATACCATAAAACTCCTAGAAGAAAATATCGGGAAGAAGTTTCTTGACGTTGGTCTTGGCAATGATTTTTTGGACATGACACCAAAAACACAAGCTACAAAAGGAAATATCAGCAATTGGGACTACATCAAAGTAAAAACTCTCTGCACAACAAAGTTAGCAGTCAACAAAATGAAAACCTAAGTAATGGGAGAAAATATTTTCACATCATATATTGGATAAGGAATTAATGTATATAACCCCAAAATATACAAAGAACTCATAAAACTCAATAACAGCAACAACAAACACATCTGGTTTAAAAAAAATGGGTAGGGGGTCTGAATAGACACGTTTTCAA
Source organism: Mesoplodon densirostris (assembly GCF_025265405.1). Taxonomy (NCBI): domain Eukaryota; kingdom Metazoa; phylum Chordata; class Mammalia; order Artiodactyla; family Ziphiidae; genus Mesoplodon; species Mesoplodon densirostris. The sequence goes on along the minus strand of NC_082674.1, from coordinate 82,611,726 downwards.
AGAAGACACACAAACATCCAACATGTAACATGAGAAAATACTCAACATCACTAATCATCATGGAAGTGCAAATCAAATCCAATAAAACTACCCCACACCTATTAGAATGGCTATCATTCAGAAGACAAGAGATAACAAATGTTGGTAAGGATGTGGAGAAAAGGAAACACTTGTGCACTGATGGTGGGAATGTAAATTGGTGCAGCTACTATGGAAAACAGTATGGAGTTACCTCAAAAAATTAAAGAGATAGCTAACATATAATCCAGCAATTTTTCTGTTTCTGAATATACATATACACATACACAGAACAGGATATGGAAAAGATATCTGCATGCTCATGTTTATTACAACATTATTCACAATAGATAATATATGGAAACAATCTATGTGTTCATCAATAGATGAATGGATAAAGACAATGTGAGATTATATATATATATATATACATACATATATATATACATACCACAATGCAATAATATTCAGACATGAGGAAAAAAAGGGAATCCTGTCATTTGCAACAACTTGGATAGATCTTGAAGGCATTATGCTAAGTGAGGTAAGTCAGACATAGGAAGATGAATATGTATGATACTATTTATATGTGGAATATTAAAAAAAATCTAACTTGTAAAGACAGAGAGTGTAACGGTAGTTACCTGGGGTTGGGGGAATGGGGGAGATGTTAAGTATACAAAAATATGCAACTAATAGATAAATTAGTTCTGTAGATCTAATGTACAACATAGTGATTATAGTAAAAAATATATTGTATTGCAAACTTCAAAGTTGCTGAGACTATATTTTAATTGCTCTCACTACTAAAAAGAAAATGATCATTATGATCATTATAATTAGTATGCCATAGAAGTGTTAGTAAACACACAGTAATAACCATATTGCAGTGTATATCAAATCAACAGGTTGTACACCTTAAACTTACACAATGCTATATGTCAATTACACTTCAATTAAAAAAATAGGAAAAAATGTATGAACAAGTTCATGGGGAGAAATGTTTCCAAAATTCGTGTATAGTAATATTGTGTAAGTTTATGCTAAGCAAAAGAAGAAACAAGGCATTCAAGAATATCTACAGTATGTTTCCATTCATTTAAAGTTCAAAACTAGAAAAGCATGTAATGCATGTAAAACCACTAAATGATCAAGCAAAGTAAGGGAATTATTAACACAAATGCTAAACAATGGTTATCTCTCAGGGAAGGGAAATGGGATGGAATCAGAGAGGGTCAGTGAGGATTTCTAGCATGCTTCTGATTCTCTAATTCTTAATCTAGTCGCTGTTATAAAATGCCCACTTTATTATATCCTTTATGTAGATATATATTACATATATCTTAACAGCCATATGATTTTAAATTAAATATTATTTATATGTAAGATATAGTTAAAATTTTATTTTAAAATTACTAAGTGAGGAGGATAAATATTCCAATTAGAGGGGAAAATGCCCACAAGGAAGGCTTCTGTGTTCCAGAAACTGAAAGAATTTCAGAGTGACAGGAGCCACCTGAGTGAGGGAGAGACAAGGTAAAATGAGATTGTAGAGAAAGAAAGCGTCTGATAATGTAGTTTCGTACAAGATCAAATTCAGCATTGCTGGGTGTTTCATAGACCCTCTTCTCTACTGCGATCCATGTGTTTCTTGGAATCTCCCAAAAGGAGAAAGACAGACACCCCACCATTGCCATTACCATTTTCTGTCCAAGTCTTTTCTCAGTACTCGGTTCTTATTTAATTATACACCATCATGGTAACATAAGATGCAAACTTTTTATGTATTTCACAACTATCAAAAATCTTTTTAACTTTATTGTGTGTCATTTATTAAGATAACTAATTTCAAAGACAATTTAAAAAAGGTGCCTCTAGATTCTGTGTGACTGTGGGCAAGTTACCATTCTGAACCTCTTTTCTCATCTGCAAAATTATGGGATGTTTGGGGATTAAAGGAAACTGCAGGTCACCTAGCCTATCTCAGAAGAACTTCAGTCCTACCTGAACCTCTTCTGACTAATGACAAATAAGAAACAAAGGAATAACATTGTTTTAAAATATAATAACTGTTTTCTTTCTAATTTTTACTTAAAGGTTGGGTGTAAATATATACAGGAATTGTGTATTTTATGAGGTTGCCATCTCAAATCAGAGAAAATAGTGGATTATCCAAGAAATCGTGCTGGGACAATTGACTAGCCATAAGAAAAAAGACAAAAAGTTGGACCTCCACCTCATCCTTCCAATGAAATAAATTTCACAAGGATCAAAAATTTGAACATTTTAAAAACCAATAAATTTTATACTAAAATAAAACAATGTTTCACCTAAATAAACAAACAAAAATGACTAGTTTTGTGACTCTTTTGTCAAATACGTACTATTTAATTTTTTTTAAAATCCTAACTCATTGGAATTAAATAGCACAATTTATAAAAACTGCTTAGCAAAGTTCCAAAGCAAACCCTTAATAAATAGTGATAATACTTAATAATAAATAATGATAGCAGTAATAGTAGAGTAAATGTGATCATTGTTGTTATTTTATTTTGTTGAAAGCATTCCTTTAATTTAATATGTAGATTATTCCCATTCTTAGCAGTTTCCACTACTAATAAGTCTATGGTTTTTCTCTTCTTTAAAGTCATGGTTAATTTGATATTCAACTATAAACATTTAAAACATGTCCATCTTCATCATACAAAATGTCCAAAATAAATTACACATGATGGAATTAAATGTTACTCTGTCAAAGTGCTGCCTTTATAGCAGAGAATATGGATTCTTCCTTTGCTTCCATTTCCATATTACATTCACGTGTGTCCCTGATGCCTCAATGTGAATTGACAGTGAGATATTGTTAAACTTGCTTCATCACAAAAGGGCAAAGCTATAATCACAGACTTGCTTCAAGGTTCACTTTCCTGTCAAGGCAAATAACTGGATGAGTTTATGGTAATAAGTCTGTATATATAACACAGGATTTAACAATTTTATGATCTTTAATGTGTGGTGAAGTGCTTTGAGAAGTATAAGCCAATGTATAAATGTTGGTATTTATTGCTGTTCCTCTTATCACTTTGGCTTTGCTATAATTTTTTGGTTTTGCTATTATTATTTGCTTTTTGGAAATGGAATTCTTTGTGATTCATTTCAGAATCTTGAGGAGAACAGAAAAATAGAAAACAAACAAACAAACAAACAAAAAAGAGTAGGTTTCACACACTCAACAACTAGCCCTGTGTTTACAAATTGCCAGGTGTGTGTGAGACACCACAACACATTTTGATGCCTCCGTTTGAAAAGCAAGCATAATGATTCTGTCTTGCTTAAGTCACTGAATTGTGGTGACTATCAAACATACCAATAAAGGTGAATGATTCATTAATAATAAAGTTGTGTTAAAAATATGTCAAACTTGAGCTTCCCTGTTAAGGCAGACAATGACATTATGTAGCCAAAACACCATCACTCTCTCTACTCTACTTTGTGTGTGTGTGTGCACACGTGGGCCTATACACATATAATGAAAAACCCTGTGACAAAATCACAAGAGTACTTATGACTTATTGGTGATCTATGTGTAATGTCAAATAAATGTATATCTATCTATCTATACATACATATATATACATATATATACATATATATGTATATATACATATATATGTATGTATATATACATATATATGTATATATACATACATATATATATGTATGCATACATATATATATATATATATATACACACACATATATATATGCTGTTTTGGTATTTCAAAGTGTTCTTCTGTTACTATACATTATCTTAATATTTTCCATCTTCCCCCCCTCCCCCAGCATTCAACATAAACTCTATATGTGAAATAAATTACTATACTTGCTGCCTTTAGTCTATATCATGTATTTTTTTCTCTTCTATTTCTATTTTCATTTTTTCTCTTCTATTTCTATTTTCATTACTCCTGAAAACTTTTCTCTTTTAGCTCTGTCTAAATCCCATTTAGCTTCAAGACAAAAAAAGTTATGCTAGATTTATGAGTTATTTATTATATATCTATATATATGACCACCTAAATCTTGTTGCTTAGACAATTCTTGAAAGAAGGAATTTTGCATTTTACATATTTATGCTTCCCTTATTGTTTACAATAGTGTATGTCCTTAGCTTGCACCCTTATTGAGTGCAATATCCCTTGATTTGCTTTGGTTCAAGCCTTTGTTTCCTGAAAATAACTATCCTGAATGGATAAAAATAATATCATTTCATGAGCTATTTCATCACTTGTTCTGACCCCTGATAAAAATGCAAAGACAAAACAATCATAATCATCCTACCATTTACCACTTTTTTTTTCATTTTTAAAATCACAGCATTCAAAAGGGGTTGTTTCTTAAGATGATGATCTTAAATTATATTACTGCACTTATTGCCATAGAACATTTGAGATAATGATTTATAGTAATAGGTACAAGTTTGCTGAGGCTCTTAATAGAAAATAGAACATCAAAAACTAGTGGACAGAGAAAAATATCAATCATCAACAGGAGTGATTTTCAAACTTATTTTTTACTAACAGGATTTTAAAAAATAGTTACAAATGTTATGTACCTTAAATAAATTCTTACCTGAAATCCAGTATGTTTGACAAGATATTTGAAACCTTCCTGGTCCATGTGAAACAAGGCGGGATCCAAAAGTCCTGAACAATTAACACTTCTTCAATCCCTGCACTAGTGGCTTCAGTTGTATTAAATTTTAGGGAGTTTACACTACTTACACTAATGCAATTATAAGAATTTGTATTGAGTATTTGTTAAATTGAACGCTGATCTTTCTGTTTAAAAGGCAAATATTGCAGTGTCAGAATATATTGAAGGAAAATATTTTTAAAAATCTTCAAGAGAAGCACCAACTTCCTTGGTAAAAAAATGAATTTACTGTATGTATCATTATAAATAATTGAGAAACATATTTGATAATGCCTTCAAAATGGGTCTTTCATACTATAAAACATCATGCTTTATGTAGCTGTTTCTTGTATGTATGTTCAATAAAAATGTGGGAGAACTCTGTTGAATAAAATGATTGCTGCATAGGGATAAACTGCTGATGTCCACAAAAGGAGGTTTTAGGTAATCTAATTTGATATGTGAATGACTTGAAGAGTGAATATGTGGCTATAGAGTCTATATGTTTCCCTTAAATATAATATATTTTTGCAAGCTTCTAAAAATAGAACCTGGATAGTACTTCATTTTATGTTATAATTTTAGGTGAAACCCTACATGATAACTTTTACAATTTAAATGAGGAAATACATGTTCTAAATGCCTGATGTGCAAATAGTGTTTTGGCTGACCTTTTGTGAGGATCATTAAAAATATTACCAGTGAGGAATGTCTATACACAAATTATGTAGAGGTAAGTACTTTTTAATTGCCTATATTTGATAGAGTGTTCAAAATTTCAGTTTAACACTGAAGTCTGTATTTTATTTTACGTATTTCAGAGAGCCTTATTCCAACTACATATCAGCTGACCTTCTATATCAATACAGAAATGAATAAGAAAATAGTACTTTCTGGATTATCCCTGGAATAAAGTCACAATACTACTTCTTTTGCAAGACAAACAACATCTGAAGATATTTGGTCTTTTTGATGCCTCTACTAAGAATCTCTTAAAACAGACTTAGTTTTAAGCCATCTCTTCAAAGTTAGTTCTTAGAAGTCATTTTTTTCTCACTTTCTACACACCTTGTTCTCTGAAATTTATCTAATCATGTGTTCTTTCTTCTCTCCTTCTTCCTTCTGACTTTCCTCATGCAGTTATTCATTTCATCATATATTTAACAAATAATTAAATTACTTACTATATGACATTATCTATCAGGCAGATTTCTTAAAAACTGAAAAATGCCTCACTCACAGGCAACACAGTATAGGTGAAAAAGGATGTACTGGGCAGAGGGTAGTTCATATGCAATGTTAGAAGATTGTATATTCATAGATCTTTGTAGCCAAAAGCTTATAAATAATTTTCTTATCATATTTGGAAAGAACAAAATTAATATTGGGATATTGGAGGGGAAAAGAGTGAAAAAGGAACACACCTATATTCAATAATAAAGAGGTGTGGCTTTATTTTGCATTATTTACAAATCCATAGGAAGATAATATGGGGAATGAAGATAAGTTGTGCACTTATTATGATTCCATTGGCTGAAGAGTACATGAGTGTGGGGACTAGATGGTCATTTAGGAATCTATTATGAAAATCCAGGGAAGAGAAGATGGAGACCTTATTCAAGTCTGAGGCAGTGGAAAGAGTTAGATATAAAATCTACAGAAATCAGAGACACTTGATTGGGTGTAGGAAGTGGCTGAGGGGAAGAAAAACACAATTTTTCAAAATGTCTGATATCGGTGTTTAAATGGATGGTGCGACCACTTAAGCAAAAGTGAGGAAAAGTCAAAAATGTAAGGAGAAGGTAGATTTGGGGTCATAGATGACACCTTCAGATTCGCTAATCATTGTGAAATTTACTTCCTAATGAACATATGATTTGCTTTATTTATTATCTTATATAGTTTGCTTTATTCATTTTTCTTTTATATGATTCTGTTTATATTTGCCCCAACATGACAAGATAGTATATGTATAAGGGTTCAGATTCTGGAGCCATATTGGTTGGGTTTAACTCTTGGCTTAAAGTTTTTAGCCTGTATGAATGTAGGCAAATCTTGTACCCATTTTGTTCTTTCATTTACTAATCTGTAAAATAGATCTAAAAATAAAATGAGCAATGCCTATTTCTGGGGTTGCTTTGAGAAATAAATAAATAAATAAATAAATAAATAAATAAATAAATATATAAACTATTATGCATCTATTTTATATCTTAAATATTCTACTGAAATATTTTCATTTGCATAGCTCACACAGTATCAAACATAAATGAATTATGTTTGCCTACCACTCTCCAAAATAATTTGGCTAGCTATGGACAATATTATCTACTTCTAGTGTCTAGCACTATAACTGGTATACACATCCCATAAAACGAAACTTTGTCTCCTAATAGCCATATGATTGACAAGATCTATGGAGGTCAGAAAAGGCATTAAATTAAATATTAAGCATAGACTGGTTGAATTCATCACACTTGCAAAGTAGGAACCTGAGATTATCTATATTAGAGTGATGCTTGAGTAATTTGGATTCAGCATCTTAAAAGCACAAAAACTATTTTTGATCTGATGAAGTGGGCAAAGATAAAATACCGTATGTGAACTAAGGTCTAAACATAAAGCTTTATAAGGTTGTGGACACATAGATGAAATACAATTGGAGTTATAGATGTTAGCTTGTGGTGTCAGACTAGAGATACAAGGTGAAGAGAAAGCAAATGGGGACCAAATCAGGAGATTTTCATTGTGGGGAAAAGACAGACTGAGTATTCTGGGTAGGGATTCCTGATGCCACATACACAGAAGTGCTAGATGATACTTCTTAAAATCATTATAAATGGATAGCTAAGCAAAAAGAGAAAATAAGATAACTTCCAGGTGGAAAAAAAAGAATTCATAAAAATAGAAAAATGAAAAACTGAGTAGTAAACCTGAGGGCACTTACCAATACCAAGGAAATAGAAACCTGGTTTTTAACTACCCCACCAGGAATGCAAATAATTCCTGGAGCTCTTCAAAAGTGGAAAACTGGAACCAAACACTCCACCTAAAAATGGATGTCAAAAAACTCCTCTTTCTATGAAGGAGTAAGATAGGAAAACAGTCCCCAATGGCAAAGGAGGCAATTGAGGAACTTTCTTTTTATCATACAAGTCAAGTGGAAAATGTATTAAAATCAGTACTCCAAATTCAAAAATCAGTTCTTCCCTCAACTGGATTTGGTGTTTCAATTTACAACACTTGAATGATCAGAAAAATTCCAAGTCCGTAAAGTAAGTTAAATTGTGCTGAGCTTGGCAACCTTTGGGCTTTCTGCAAGAGACAATGTAAATCATCATCTATTGAGAAAAATAATCTTAAAACAAATTCCTCAGGATGCCCACTGATTAACTTAGTCAAAGCATATATGCAGATATGGTATATATTTATATTATTATATGTTGTGTTATATTATATTATGTTATATTGTTAAATTGTTATTTTGAATTTATATATATATATATATATATACACACACACACACACACTTCTAAACACACATACAAATTTGTTATCATAATTGAGACTTAGGAGAAATAAATAAATAATAAGCTACAGGCTTAAATCCTCCAAATCTCCAAATTCTGAAATATAAAATAATTACATTGCACATATTTGAAGAGAACAAATATATGGGATTGAACATGTGTTCAAGAAACAAGGAACCAGGGCTTCCCTGGTGGTGCAGTGGCTGAGAGTCCACCTGCTGTTGCAGGGGACATGGGTTCGTGCCCCAGTCTGGGAAGATCCCACATGCTGCCTAACGGCTGGGCCCATGAGCCATGGATGCTGAGCCTGTGCATCTGGAGCCTGTGCCCCGCAATGGGAGAGGCCACAGCAGTGAGAGGGCCATGTACCAAAAAAAAAAAAAAAAAGAAAAAGGAACCATCCAAACTGGGTAAATATTAAAATAACTTTATTACTAGATTTTTCAAATGATAATATAAATCAGCAAATTTAAAACAAATCAGTGAGTAAACCAAACAGCATTAATCATAGGCAAATAAAGAAGAAATTTAAAAATAGATTTGATAAATAACACAAATCACAAGCTAACTACACAAGAAGGTGAAGGATTTAAGAAACACAGAGGGTAGAAAGAAATGCTCTAAACTAACTGGCATTTAAACTAAAAATAAAAATCACACAGGGGAGAGGCAATTTTAAGTGGGAAACACAAGAGAAGAAAAGGACCTACAAAAACAACCATAACAATTAAGAAAATGTTAATAGGAACATACATTTCGATAATTACCTTAAACGTGAATGGATTAAATGCTCCAACCAAAAGACACAGGATCACTGAATACATACAAAAACAAGATCCGTATATATGCTGTCTACAAGAGACCCATTTCAGACCTAGGAACACATACGGACTGAAAGTGAGGGGATGGAAAATGGTATTCCATGCAAATGGAAATCAAAAGAAAGCAGGCGTAGCAATTCTCATATCAGACAATATATACTTTAAAATAAAGACTACTACAAGATACAAAGAAGAACACTATATAATGATCAAGGGATCAATCCAAGAAGAAGGTATAACAATTGTAAATATTTATGCACCCTACATAGGAGCACCTCAATACATAAGGCAAATACTAACAGGAAAAAAAGGGAAAATTGACAGTAACACAATCATAGTAGGGGACGTTAACAACCCACTTTCACCAATGGACAGATCACCCAAAATGAAAATAACTAAGGAAACACAAGCTTTAAATGATACATTAAACAAGATAGACTTAATTGATATTTATAGGACATTCCATCCAAAAACAACAGAATAGACATTTTTCTCAAGTGCTCATGGAACATTCTCCAGGATAGATCATATCCTGAGTCACAAAGCAAGCCTTGGTTTATTTAAGAAAATTGAAATTGAATCAAGTATCCTTTCTGACCACAACACTATGAGAGTAGATATCAATTACAGAAAAAAGATCTGTAAAAAATACAAACACATGGAGGCTAAACAATACACTACTTAATAACCAAGAGATCACTGAAGAAATCAAAGAGGAAATCAAAAAACACCTAGAAACAAATGACAATGAAAGCATGATGACCCAAAACCTATGGGATGCAGCAAAACCAGTTCTAAGAGGGAAGTTTATAGCAATACAATCCTACATTAAGAAACAGGACACATTTCAAATAAATATCCTACCCTTGCCCCTAAAGCAATTAGAGAAAGAAGAACAAACAACAACAACAAAAAAACAAAGTTAGCAGAAGGAAAGAAATCATAAAGATCAGATCAGAAATAAATGAAAAATAAATGAAGTAAATGATAGCAAAGATCAATAATAAAAAAAGCTGGTTCTTTTTTTGGGGGGTGGGGGGTACATGGGCTTCTCACTGCTGTGGCCTCTCCTGCTTTGGAGAACAGGCTCTGGACACGTAGGCTCAGCAGCCATGGCTCACGGGCACAGTCGCTCCGCGGCATGTGGGATGCTCCCTGACTGGGGCATGAACCCATGTCCCCTGCATCAGCAGGTGGACTCTCAAGCACTGCGCCACCAGGGAAGACCTAAAAGCTGGTTCTTTGAAAAGATAAACAAAATTGATAAAACATTAGCCAGACTCATCAAGAAAAAAAGGGAGAAGACTCAAATCATTAGAATTAGAAGTAAAAAAAGAAGTAATAAGTGACACTGCAGAAATACAAAGGATCATGAGAGATTACTACAAGCAACTATATGCCAATAAAATGGACAACCAGGAATATATGGACAAATTCTTAGAAATGCACAACCTGCCAGGACTGAACCAGGAAGAAATAGAAAATATGAGCAGAACAATCACAAGCACTAAATGGAAACTGTGATTAAAAATCTTCCAGCAAATAAAAGCCCAGGAGCAGATGGCTTCACAGGTGAATTCTATCAAACATTTAGGGAAGAGCTAACACGTATCCTTCTCAAATTCTTCCAAAATATAGCACAGGGAGGAACACTCTCAAACTCATTCTATGAAGCCACCATCACCCTGATATCAAAACCAGACAAAGATGTCACAAAGAAAGAAAACTACAGGCCAATATCACTGATGAACATAGACGGAAAAATCCTCAACAGAATACTAGCAAACAGAATCCAACAGCACATTAAAAGGATCATACACCATGATCAAGTGGGGTTTATTTCAGGAATGCAAGGATTCTTCAATATATGCAAATCAATCAAAGTGATACACCATATTAACAAATTGAAGGAGAAAAACCATATGATCATCTCAATAGATACAGAGAAAGCTTTCGACAAAATTCCACACCCATTTATGATAAAAACCCTGCAGAAAATAGGCTTAGAGGGAACTTTCCTCAACATATAAAGGCCATATATGACAAACCCACAGCCAACATCGTCCTCAATGGTGAAAAACTGAAACCATTTCCACTAAGATCAGGAAGAAGACAAGGTTGCCACTCTCACCACTATTATTCAACATAGTTTTGGAAGTTTCAGAGACAGCCATCAGAGAAGAAAAAGAAATAAAATGAATCCAAATCAGAAAAGAAGAAGTAAAGCTGTCACTGTTTGCAGATGGTATGATACTCTACATAGAGAATCCTAAAGATGCTACCAGAAAACTACTAGGTCTAATCGATGAAATTGGTAAAGTAGCAGGACACAAAATTAATGCACAGAAAGCTCTGGCATTCATATACACTGATGTTGAAATATCTGAAACTGAAATTAGAAAACACTCCCATTTACCATTGCAACAAAAAGAATAAAATATCTAGGAATAACCCTACCTAAGGTGACAAAAGACCTGTATGCAGAAAATTATAAGACACTGATGAAAGAAATTAAACATGATTCAAATAGATGAGAGATATACGATGTTCTTGGGTTGGAAGAATCAACATTGTGAAAATGAGTCTACTACCCAAAGCAATCTACAGATTCAATGCAATCCCTATCAAACTACCACTGACATTTGTCACAGAACTAGAACAAAAATTTTCACAATTTGTATGGAAACACAAAAGACCCCAAATAACCAAAGCAATCTTGAGAACGAAAAATCGAGCTGGAGGAATCAGACTTCCTGACTTCAGACTATACTACAAAGCTACAGTAATCAAGACAGTATGATACTGGCACAAAAACAGAAATATAGATCAATGGAACAGGATAGAAAGCCCAGAGATAAACCCCCGCACATATGATCATGTTATCTTTGCTAAAGGAGGCAAGAATATACAGTGGAGAAAAGTCAGCCTCTTCCATAAGTGGTGATGGTAAAATTGGACTGCTACATGTAAAAGTATGAAATTAGAACACTCCCTAACACCATACACAAATATAAACTCAAAATGGATTAAAGACTTAAATTTAAGCCAGACACTATCAAACTCTTAGAGGAAAACATAGGCAGAACACTCTATGACATAAATCACAGCAAGATCATTTTTGACCCACCTCCTAGAAAAATGAAATAAAAATAAACAAATGGGACCTAATGAAACTTAAAAGCTTTTGCACAGCAAAGGAAACCATAAACAAGACCAAAAGACAACCCTCCGAATGGGAGAAAATATTTGCAAATGAAGCAACTGACAAACGATTAATCTCCGAAATTTACAAGCAGCTCAGGCAGCTCAATAACAAAACAAACAAACAAAAAAACCCAATCCAAAAATGGGCAGAAGACCTAAATAGACATTTCTCCAAAGAAGGTATACAGATTGCCAACAAACACATGAAAGAATACTCAACATCATTAATCATTAGAGAAATGCCAATCAAAACTACAATGAGATATCATCTCACACCGGTCAGAATGGCCATCATCAAAAAATCCAGAAACAATAAATGCTGGAGAGGGTTTGGAGAAAAGGGAACACTTTTGCACTGTTGGTGGGAATGTATATTGATGCAACCGCTAAGGAGAACAGTATGCAGGTTCCTTAAAAAATTGAAAATAGAATTACCATACGACCCAGCAATCCCACTACTGGGCATATACTCTGAGGAAACCATAATTCAAAAAGAGTCACGTATCAAAATGTTCATTGCAGCTCTGTTTACAATAGCCAGGACATGGAAGGAACCTAAGTGTCTATCATCAAATGAATGGATAAAGAATATGTGGCACATATATACAATGGAATATTACTAATCCATAAAAAGAAACGAAATTGAGTTATTTGTAGTGAGGTGGATGTACCTAGATTCTGTCATACAGAATGAAGTAAATCAGAAAGAGAAAAACAAATGCTGTATACTAATACATATATATAGAATCTAAGGGGAAAAAAAGTCATGAAGAACCTAGGGGTAAGATGGGAATAAAGACACAGACCTACCAGAGAATGGACTTGATATGGGGAGGGTGACGGGTAAGTTGTGACAAAGTGACAGAGTGGCATGGACATATATACACTACCAAACGTAAAATATATAGCTAGTGGGAAGCAGCTGCATACCACAGGTAGATAAGCTTAGTAGTTTGTGACCATCTAGAGGGGTTGGATAAGGAGGGTGGCAAGGAGGTAGATGCAAGAGGGAAGAGATATGGGAACATATGTATATGTATAACTGATTCACTTTGCTATAATGAAGAAACTAACATACCATTGTAAAGCAATTATACTCCAATAAAGTTGTTAAAAAAAAAGCACAAACTATCAGAACATGTCCAAGAGGAACAGATAAAACGGAGGTAAAAAACAAATATATAATGAGCATGTGGGGTTAATTTCTCGAATGCAAGGATGGGTCATTATTGGAAAATCAAACAGTGTAATCTGCTATTTTAATAGTATAAAGAAGGAAAAGTTTACATATTTTATGAGCCCCTTTACATGTCATTTTTAATAGGACAAAATGATAGTGATAGAGAAATTATCACAGTTTTCCAAGTGTTAGGGATCGGGTTAAAGTGTGACCATAAACAGATAATGGCAAGGATATTGGTGGTGGTGTTATTGCTTTGAATATTGGTTCTCGTGGTGGTTACAGAATCTATACATGTGCTAAAATTCTAGAGCTCTACATAAAAGATAGGTATTTAGGTTAAAAAAAAGGAGAAAAATGAAAATGAAAACAAAAAAGAAAACTTTCCTGAATTAAGATTTGAAGGAAGAGGTTGTTTCCCTTCTGCCTCATTATATTCAACCTGATAAATATGTAGAAGCATGTGACTGTAGAGGCTTGATCAAATGGGAGGTGGTTTGGATAGAAGTTTTTGTGTGAATCTTACCAATATTGGCATTATGGAGACGAGATTAACTATTATATTTAGAAGGTCAGTTTCATAATTGCTTTTCAAAAATCAGTTCACCAAAAACCATTGTTTCAGGTGATTATCTTATTTTGCTTTGTTTTTTTGGTGAAAAGTTTTAGGCATATAATAGTCCAAAGCTTGTTTTTATCATTCTCTTACTATCCCATAAGTTAAAAAGTAGTCAGAAAATACCAATATGAAACCTGTCATTTTGGTACAGGCTTTGGAGAAAGTCAGCTTTGATTAGGATGTTGAGGAAGCAAATATAAGGGAAATTAAAACGTGAATGTCTTTTCAGTACTTTATTGTATATTGAATAAGGAGAGGAATACTTCAGCTCGGGAAACATCTAGTGATTTCAACAGCTCTTATTTCTAATGTGTTCTCCATCCCATTTTATACCACCATATTCTACCTGCCTTCTATTGATTCATGCTGCTATTACTTTAATTCAAGTCCTTATTGATTGAGTTGATTTGATAATTTCATGGATTCCATATCACAAGTATTTTTCCCTCACAATTCTGTGAGAACTAGGTTTCTACATTGTACATGTATATTTATATAAAAATATCCATGTTCAAGATCTTTGAGGAGAAAGATAAAAATATATATGTGTCTTGAAGATATTCAAGATTATCTGAATAAATTGAGGCATCAATATTAACATACCAAAACTGAAATCACATTTAGAATAAAAAGCATTCATGCCTTTTTTTTTCTAGGGAAATTGAAAAAGGGAGGAAGAAGAGAGGGAGAAAAGGAGGGACAGAGAAAACTTAGCTGCAAGTGCACAATAGGTATCATCCATCATTTTAGGACAGTGCTGTCCAATAAAAGTGTAATGTAAGACACATATGCAATTTTAAGGTTTTTTTGTACCTATGTTAAAACAGTGAAAGAAACATAAAGAAGTTAATTTTAATAACATATAATACATATGTCTAATGTTAATATTCCATATTAAATGTATAATAGATATCTATTTTAATAATGAATTTTAATTACTCCAATATATCCAAAATATTGTTTCAACATGCAATAAATATAAAATTACTTATGATATTTTACATTGTTTTCTTAGTACAAAGTCTTTTTGTACTACTTGAAATCTTTACACATTTTAAGTTTATACTAAATTTTCATCAGAATATATGATTTGTTTCCAGATTTCATAAAATTAAATGTTCAAAATATAGATTTATATGCTCAAGTTGTTCCTGACATACTTAAATGGTTTTCAGTAACTGCACTGATTAACAATTTATACATTGAAATTTAATTCTAAATAAATAAAATTTAAAATTTGTTCTTTAATTCACAGTAACTTCAAGTGTTCATTACTAACACGTAACCAATTGTTTTCATTTTGGACAGAGTAGTTCAAGTTTATAAATTTAATTTTTTAAAATAAATATATATATTTCATTTTCAGTAGGTTATCTTCCCCTCAGAAATGCCTTGACATTTTATAAATTTTACAATAAAAGTGTTTTATGCCCTTGAAATATTTACTCCTTGAAATATTTGTGCTTTGAATGTAAAGAATAATAGGAAAAACGACCAATGTTTAAAATTTCATTTTTTGTGGCAATACTTTAACTCTGTCTGCCATGCTGGTATATGACAGAGTAGCAACCAATGTGATGTATTAACTATGTTCGCCCTGACTCTCTACCTTACACAGAGCATTCTCCCTTTTGATAAATTTTCTCTATTGGGATACAAAATGAAATTATACAGGAATTAGCAATTAGTTATGATTTGAATTGGTTAAAATTCTCTACTCTCAATATATTAAAATGGTGTAATTGTATAATATAAAATCATCAGTCTGATTTCATTTTCCACAAGGAGCAGATGTCATGGCAAAATCCTCCTCACGTTTGAGCAGCCTTAGGCATGATGAAATTATCATCAGCAAAAGACAGCTTCATGGATAAACAGAAAAGTAGGCAATTTTTTTAATTTAAATGCTCTCCTACTTTGCGTTTTTGTGCCTAACTCTACTCTTTCAATATCCTAAGGATATTTTTAGTTCCCTGTTATGCCCCAAGACCCCAAGAGCAATTCCATGATAATTCATATCATTATAATTGTCTGAAATGAAGAGATTAGGAAATAAATTCTATGGGAAATTACTAATGAATAAGGGATTCCAAATTTTGACAAATATCATTCATGCATTTTGTGACACACATAAATGCGCACATCTCTGTCACCTTATGAGGATGTAGTCTGTAGTCATCTATTAGCAAACATATTTGGAGTTGGCCAAATGTGATCAGTGTAAAAGTAGAAAATTTGTCATGTTTTTTTCATAGAATCACAAAAATGTTTCATTTTCATTTGTATATAGATCCTTTATATCATTCTATTCAAAATATGCTATATCTGGACTGTTTAGTCTAAATGAAGCAGACTTTTTTTTCAGTCATTGCAACTTGAACCTTTGATGGTGGTAGGCCAAGACTGCTACAGCTAAACTGGTGAATACAAGATAAAAACTTTTCTGAGAATGGAGATAAGAAATATAAAAGAATGTCAAAATCATAAGACAAGAAACAAAGTCCACAGGAGTATGTTTGGGCATCAGAATAAAGTGAAGCCTGAATCCAGCCACTCCTGAAATTTTTAGTTATGGACCATGTTTTCCTCCATCTAAGATAGTTTAGCTGGGGTTTCTGCCACTTACCATGAATAAGTAATGAATAATACAACTTGCTTCTTATCAGTTTCTCCCCACACAAACACCATGACTTGTTTTTCTTTAGTGTCTTCTTTCTACACTGTAAAGAAAACAAGTAGATAAATAAAGTCATAACTTTAGAATGTACTGAAGATTCAGGATTGGTGAGGTTTAATTCTCTCTATGGATTTTTAGCTTCATTTGCAAATAACGTTGTAGGGGAAGTTTGGAACATTAGAAATAAAATTCAAAATTGTTTCTTTAACTAAGATTTGAGCCTTTCATAGGGAATGGCAAGATGCTTTTTACAATTCACCACAGATCTACCAGCAGTCCAGTTAGCACTATTTTATGCATTATTGCTACATAAAAAGAGACTAGTAAAATAAAAAAAATGATGATTAATAACATTTTACATAATATTGTATTGATTTTCTTTATATGCTAATTTATTAATAATGGGATAATTTGATT
This sequence comes from Mesoplodon densirostris, assembly GCF_025265405.1. NCBI lineage: Eukaryota > Metazoa > Chordata > Mammalia > Artiodactyla > Ziphiidae > Mesoplodon > Mesoplodon densirostris. The sequence continues at coordinate 82,594,565 of NC_082674.1, read as the reverse complement.
CTTTAGATTTTTATTTCTCATCATTATAAAAAAGAGATAGAAATTTCCTTCCCACTAAATTCTTACTAACTTTTATTTTTTTTAATTATCAGGTATTTTAACAAGAGTACCATGGCCTCAAATATATTTAATAAATTTCTCCTAACTATATTTCTTTCTTAGTAATGGCCACCACTAACTGGACAAGTATACTTAACACATATTTCTGATTGATATATACATTAAATTAGAAAACATATAATTTCATGGTATACATTTTTCAAGTTCTTTAAAGCAAGAAAGTAAGATAAATTAGCTAAAATACTTTTTTTTCAACCATGTGTATCTGTTAAACTTTTCTTTTCTTTAGTTTTCTTGAGTGGAAATAATTAGAGGATTTGATATGATAGAATGAGAAATATATCTTGCACAAAATATCAAAAAATGACATTTTTATGCTCTCTATTAACAACAAAGACACTGTTTATGCATTTTTCTACTCTTCTGTTAATCCACTACCACTTATACATTTTTTAAGGAATCATTTTTCTGAACAGTGCTGCCAAATATTCAATTCAGTTTTATATATGTCAACCCTTCCTTACAAAACTGGTGGAGCCATCATCTACTGGTTCACATTTATTTTATATCAAGGACAAATCAATTAAATGATGTCCTCATACAGAAAAATAATACTCGATTAATTATACACAATGACATCATGATATGGTAATGAGAGAGGGGTACTGAATAAGATATGAGATTAAAGGAGTTTATTTCTCATTGACTCTATACATGCACTGTGAATCAGCTAATGTGTTCTGATCATGAGTCACTAATGTTCTTCAGCTAATAGAACATTCATTACCTGGGTCATGGGCAACAGCTATGCCTGGGGAAAGATACCTCTAGAATCTCACATGTGTAGTTAAGTCACTTCCATCCAGAACACATTGGCCACAATATTGCCACTTAGCCCTTTACACCTACTAGGAGCTGGAGAATACTTTGTGAGTAGCACAAATGAGTACTTCACCAGTTGAAGAACATTCATAAGTCCTGGTAACCTAAAACAAAAAAGTTAGACTTAAAACAGTGTGAATAAATGAGTTAAGAGATAACTTCTCCTTGAAATGTATGTGTTTTTCCTATTAAATATGAATTTTGAATATTTAATATATTGGTTATTATGTCATAATATCATAGCAAAATATTGTAACTTAATAGTTTCCTTGCAAACAAGTTAACATAAATTATGTATTCCTGCCCTGACTTCAAGGACCATAAAGTGGGAAAAAATAAAGAATAATAAAATGCAGTACAATTCTTAAACAAGTGGGGCCCTGATTTTATTTAGAAAGAGTCTTTGTATCACAAATAAAAAAGAGATCGACTTGTTAAAAAACACATGGTGCCTATGCCTGGGGATCTGCCACTCAGTACTGGGAAGGTGATCCATGTCCTTCAACACACTTGCTCCTGAGCAACAGCCTCAGGCCCCAAGGGCTGCTCCTTCGCTTGTACTCAACCTCCTCTGGCAACTGTGTCCTGATGGCAGCAGGATTGGGCTTATGCCAACTGTTTCTGAATATGAGGACGATTTGAGTGGTGGAAATTCTTTGAAAATAAAAAAAGACAAATTTCTTTATGTTTTAATTTCTGGTCCCAGAGTACTCACAATTTATTTCAGTATTTACAGGAGTTGCACATATTGTACGAGAAACATTTTGTAGTGTTAACCAATTCCTGTCAATCTTAAATATGTATGTATGTATGTGTAGACAAAACATACATGGAGCCTGATACCTTTTCTTTGTATTTTTTTTTTTTTTTTTTGCGGTATGCGGGCCTCTCACTGTTGTGGCCTCCCCCGTTGCGGAGCACAGGCTCCGGACGCGCAGGCTCCGGACGCGCAGGCTCAGCGGCCATGGCTCACGGGCCAAGCCACTCCGCGGCATATGGGATCCTCCCAGACCGGGGCACGAACCCATATCCCCTGCATCGGCAGGCGGACTCTCAACCACTTGCGCCACCAGGGAGGCCCTCTTTGTATTTTTATATGGACTTATGTATTGCTTTCAAGGGAGTGAAAATTGTGATACAAATGATAATTATTTGTGTGATGGAATTAAATTATTTGAGGTATTTACTGACTCCTTTCTAGTGTATGAAGAGGATATGTAAAACACATTGTTTATTTTCAAATTTAAAGGTTGATTATTTTCCTCAGAGATCATATTATCCACAATGATTCAGAAAGGCTGTAGTATTTGCCTTATTATTATTACTTATTTGCCTATTATTATTTTCAACAAAGTGTAAGCTATCTAAAATATTGGCAATAACAATAAAATTTGTAATTTTGACAAAAATAATGTTAAAAAATTATATGAAATAAGCATATACTAATTTGTGATATATATTAATTTATTTGGTTACTTATCCAAACTTTACCAGTGTTCAGGAAAAAGTCCTACAGATATGCTCAAAAATAATTAAATGCATTATCTTTGAGACTGCTTATTTTACTCAGAAAAGCTTTACACATAGTTTTAATTGTGTCAGTGTAAAAATATTTTTAAAATAAGAAGATAGAATACAGTACACTTAATGGTTTATTGGCTAGATTTATGTCTTTAAACATTTAGACTTGTCTAAATTCAGATGTACATCTTCATGTATTCCTGCCTGGGCTCCACAATGTATGGTGGTAGTCCTGATAGAAGTATAATATTCTATTTATATTAACTTTTGGAGAAAGGAGAGTACATTATATATCAAAGCAATGGCTGTGTAAAGGAAGTATGATTTAAATTGAATCTTATGGGATTTAGACAACAGTTGAGAAGACAGAAGATGATTCAAGAGAAAGAAAAAACAAAATCATGGAAGTGGAAGCAACCAGAAATATCCACAGGATTTAAAGAAGGCTCCTGTTGAACAATGGGACAGGAAGTTGCAGAACTGAGGTAGCACTATTATGTACAGAAATTAGAATACAAATATTAATTTGGAACCTTGAAAGCATACATTTCCATATACAGCTCATTATCAGAATTTCTTGCAAAGACCAATTTTACTTTTTTTCTAAAATAATAAAAGCATCCACTTTATCTACTATCATTTAAACTCCTTTGAAATCGAGGGTGTCTGTCTTACTCACATTTTATCCTTTCATTTCTCTGAGTGTTCTGCATTTGGTAATAATTACTAAATGAATTGTAGTTAAATAGTAAATTAACTAATCATAATGTTAGTTGTTGAAAGATATTTTTAATCATTTTAATATCAAGGCTGTTGTGGAATTTCTTAGAGGCGAGGAGCAGTTCTTTCAGTACGTAGAGCATTATCCATTCCCCAAGTGAAAGATATTTGAGTTGTTTCCAATTCTGAGTGATTATAAATAGAGATTTTCTAGGCTGAATAGTGTCCTCCCAAAATTCAGGTTCACTCAGAACCTGTAAATGTGCCCTTATTTAGAAATGTAAATAATCTATTTGTAGATGTAATCAAGATAAATGAGGTCATGCTGGATTAAGGCAGAGTCTAAATCTGATGACTTGTTTCTCTGTCACAGGAGAGAGGTTTGTATATACAGAGACACAAAGGTCAAAGGGACAAAAGGCCATGTGAAGACAGATACAAAAGTTGGAGTGATACAGCTACAAGCCAAGGTATGCTGAGGTCTGCTGGCAGCCAGCAGAAGCTAGGAGGAGACAGGGAGGATTCTTTCCTAGAGCCTATAAAGAAGGACTTCTAACCTACAGAACTATGAGAGAACAAATATCTGCTGTTTTAATCCACCTATTTTGTAGTAATTTGTTATAGTAGCTCTAAAAATCTAATACAGAACTACTACCCAAGGTTGTATAATTATTTCTTTAGCTCTTGTAAGAAATTGTCAAGTTGCTTCTTATTTAGCATTCCCACAGAAAATATTTGAAAGTTGTTTGTTCTAAATCCTATCCAGCACTTAGTATTGTCAACCTTTCAATTTTGACAATTTTTATAGATGTGTCAATGCATATAATTGTGGTTTAAATTTTGCAATTTATCAATGACTAATAATGTTGAGCATTTTTTGTGTTATTTGTTATCTAGACCTCTGGGTTAGGTCTTTTAATGCTTATTTTTCTTTTTCTCCACTTCCTAAAATGTATTTCTTTGTTTGCCTTCTCTTCTCTTTCACTTTGTGAATTTATATCAATTATTATTATTATTTTTAATATGATAATGGAGTTTCAAGAGGGGTCAAAGTTTAATGCATGCATTCAACCCACCATCTTTTCAAAAACTGAAGATCTACTTTTTTTTCAAAGATTTCAAATATTAAGGTGGAAATTAATGAGAAATTTGTGATAAAATATAAACATTTAAAAATTTATTTCCTATTTAAAAAAAATTTTATTTTACATTGGAGTATAATTGATTTACAATATTATGTTAGTTTCAGGTGTACAGCAAAGTGATTCAGTTATACATATACATATATCTATATTTTTTCAGATTTTTTCCCATATAGGTTATTATAGAGTATTGAGTTCCCTGTACTATACAGTAGGTACTTGTTGATTATCTATTTTATATACATAGTATTATATGTATATGTCAATCCCAACCCCCCTAATTTATCCTTCCCCCCCTTCCCCTTTGGTACCCATAAGTTTGCTTTCTATGTCTATGAGTCTGTTTCTGTTTTGTAAATAAGTTCATTTGTATTACATTTTTAGATTCCACATTTAAGTGTTATCATATGATATTTGTCTTTCTCTGTCTGACTTACTAAACTTAGTATGATAATCTCTAGGTCTATACACGTTGCTGCAAAAAAAAAAAAACATACAATATAGTTTCTTCAGTTTACACTTTAGGCATTTCTACTCTAACAGGTTTGAATTAATTATAATTTAATTTACTTAATCAAAATGTATTATTTTTATAAATTTTGTTCTAACTGGTAATTGAGTCAGAAACCTAGTTATTTTAATTATGCTTAATGTTAATAAATAGCTCAATTTTTATTAAAAATTTAAAAAAATAAAAAATGTATTAACTTTGAAATTAACTTTCTGTTTTTGTAACAGTATAGACAATGCATATATATTGACTACATGTCCATGACAATAAAGTGTAAGCTTACATATATTAGTATGAATAAAGTTTCATTTCCTGATTCATGATAGATTTCAACATTCTCAGTCAGTATTCCTGAAACACTTAACCTCTATGATGTTTTTGAAAGACATCTAAATTTTTTTCATACTCCTCCTTTCAAGAGATGGGACTAAATTTCTCTTCCCTTGGCTATGAACTAGGCTGAATGACCTGTTACTAATGAAAATACAGTGAGTCCCCTACATATGAATGAATTCCATCACAAGAGCATGTTTGTAAGTCCAATTTGTTTGTAAGTCCAACAAAGTTAGCCTAGGTACCCAACTAACAAAATTGGCTATATAGTACTGTACTGTAGTAAGTCTATAACACTTTTCACACCCATAATACATATAAAACAAACACAAAAAATAAAGAAAACATTTTTTAAGTTACAGTACGGTACCTTGAAAAGTACAGTAGTACAGTACAAAAGCTGGCATCCAGGGGCTGGCATCCAGTGAACAGGCAAGAAGAGTTACTGACTGTAGGAGGGAGAGGAGGTGGGAGATGGTAGAGCTGAAGGATCATTAGCAATAAGAGATGAAGGGCAAGCTGCAATTTCACTCATGCCTGACATTGATGGAAAACATGTTCGCATCTTTGAAAGTTCATAACTTGAAGGTTCCTATGTAGGGAACTTACTGTACTGAGTGTCTTTTAGCTTCTCTTTCTAGCTAGTTAAAAGGCACTGTGATTCAGCATTCAAGATTTTACTTCACTATCCTACTTGCCTCATACAGTATTTTAGCACATCCAAGGGAAATAAGGTGGAAATGAAGAAAACAAACAAGTAAACTCCATTGTTTATTTTCTCTACTTCATTTTCACTTAACCTGTTCAAAATAATCTGGATTTTTCAAAATTTTATCTTGAGTTCTTGTCCATTGAATTATAGTAACCACAATGATACAGTCCTCTGGTCTGACATTTGACATATGAAAGGGAAAATAGAGAATTCAGTTAATTTTTTTTTTATCTCTCAGGAAAATCTTGTGAAAACTGAAACCAACATATTTTACTGTCTCTGTGTTAAAGAATTCTGGGACTAGGCATCATTTCCTGTCCCTATGTTAAACAACACGGAGGATTACCGAAAAAAAAAACAGATAAATTCTTGTTAAAGTAAAATAAATTTAATAATTGTTCCTGGCAGATAAGACTATGAAGGATCTAAGCCACTGACTTGTCAAGATAAACAGTCTGATTATCCATCTGGCTTTAAGACATTAGCCTCCCGAGGCTCACAATCCGAAACTATTATTTTATAAACTCTGCCCAATCTCAACTTGAACCCTAATAATATTCTCTCCTGATTTTCTCCTTCTAGGAAGGATACAACTAATTCTCTCTTAAGGGATTGTTCTCCTTTTCTGCAGTTAGGCTTAACAGCTTAGCTTTGTTTGATCAATAGATTCCTTCCTTCTCTTTTGAGGATCAACACTTGTTATCAGGATTATTGTCTTTCTAGGAATAGGTATTTTAAAAATATTAATATAATTTGACATGCACAGCTAAGTGATGATTTGATTCTAGCTTGTATCTGTTCTTTTAATGAAGTTATATAAACTATATATTTAATAAGGTGAGAAACATGAGGGGGAAAGAAAGAGTTTACAGTATATAAAATTAAATATAATCTAAAAAATATTGTACTGGAATCATCTTAGCTTATCTCTAAAATCAAATGATTTAGGTTTCTAAAGGGTTCAGGAGCTTTATTTTCCTATTAAATATCTTAAACAAATGTATGTAATGAGTAACATTTGAAATGACAGTAAGAGGTAATCAGCAATTTCTGCATGGGATGGGCATTCTTTACCTCTTTTTCATTTATATTTCAGTGCAAATTAATTTCAGATTCTCTACTGAGAGCATAATCTGACAATTCCAATAGCGCTAAGTAGAATAAGGTATGACAGTCTAAGGGTGGCACTTATTAATGTGAATAACAGCAAAAGAGAAAGTTATTTAAAAGCAAACTATGTATAGATTACCATTCAATTTTTGTCTACTTACTTGGGAATACTCCCATTCTATTTTCCATTTAAAAAAAAATCCATTTCTGGGGCTTCCCTGGTGGAACAGTGGTTGAGAGTCTGTCTACCAATACAGGGGACACGGGTTTGTGCCCTGCTCTGGGAAGATCCCACATGCCATGCCGTGGAGCAGCTAGGCCCATGAGCCGTGGCCGCTGAGCCTGCATGTCCGGAGCCTGTGCTCTGCAACGGGATAGGCCACAACAGTGAGAGGCCCGTGTACCACACACACAAAAAAAAGTTCAATTTCTGTGCTGGCACCTGCCTCTGGCACTAAATATTTGACTAGTTCTTGGGTCAGTTATCATTTCCACATGTGCAGGAAAACTTGACATCACGGAATTTACTATCACAGTTAAATAAAATGTCAAGGGCCCTCCACTCAATTTATGTAAACTTGGATTCTGTCTTATTTTAATTTTCATTCTTTATCCTGTTAATTTTGTTTGAAGGTAAAGATTAGTAGTTTATTCTTATAACAATCTCTCAAACATTATAGGACAGCCATCATGATTTATCCTTCTATCCCTAGTTCTGTTTACCATTCCTTGAAAATAAAATATTTGGCTCTTTGACCATTTTTACTTTATTTTACCTTCTACAAATTATTATAAACATCACATACTTCCCACTAAGATTTATTTAAACTTTTATTTTGAAATAATTATAGAATAAAAATAAGTTAAAAAAAAAGTACAGAGAGGTCCCACATACATTTTACCCAATATTCTTCAATGTTTACTTCTTACATATTATAGTACAATATCAAACCAAGATGGTACATTGATAAAATATGTGTGTGAAGTTCTACATCATCTTATCACATGTGTGAATTGGTGTGAACACCACCACAATCAAGAAATGGAACTATTCCATTACTGAAAAGACCTCCTTCATACTATTTCTTTATAGTCACACCCACTGGTTTACTGCCGTCCCTAATCCCTGTCAACCACTAGTCTGTTCTGCATATATATATATATATATAGTTTTGTCACTTATATAATGTCATACAAGAGGAATCATACAGTATGTGAGCTTTTGAGATTGGATTCTTTCACTCAGCATAATGCCCTTGGAATCCATTGAAGTAGTTTTGTTTACCAATAGTTTGTTCTATTTTACTGCTAAGAATGTGATCCAGTTTGTTTAACTATTAACCTATTCAGGGACAATTCGGTTGTTTTCAGCTTCTGTCTATTATGAATAAAGCTGCTATGTACCTATATGTACAGGTTTTGTGTGTATATAGTTTTTCATTTCCTTGAATAAATGCCCAGATTTGCAATTCTTTGGACATTTAGTTGTTTTTTTCTTTTGTTTTGTTTGACAAATAATTTACCATGGTGGTTATTCCATTTGAAACTCCCACCCACAATAGATAAAATTCAATTTATCTGCATTTTTTCTGGCATTTGGTGTTGTCATTGTTTTTATTTTAGCTGTTTTGATATGTGCATAGTGATATCCCATTGTGGTCTTAATTGGCATGTCCCTAAAGGCTAGGGATGTTCCACATCTTTTTATGTACTTATTTGTTATTTGTAGAATGAGCCTATTTTTACATGTACTATGTTCTATATCATACCTATATCATCTGTGTTTGTGTTAGTGTTTGTGTCATGTGAGTATAAAAAAAATTCTCATCAGCTGGTCTCCTAACACACCACTAAGGTAATTTTATTATTCTGCCTATTTAATTCCCTCTGAGCATTGTAATATAGCTCATTTCTGCTTCTGTAAAAGGCATGTGCTTTTTTCTAATAATTTACTGCAGAATGTGATAGACATGAATATAATATATCAAAATCATTGTTATCAGATAATTAGCCCATCCCTCCAAATAATCCAGACTTTTAAAAGTTTATCCAAGCCAGAAGAAACAAAGAAGATTTATTAAGTGAACGGAATTACAGTCTGCAAGGCAGAGATGAGTCAGGTTAAAATCTTCTTTAGCAATCCAATTGAGATTGTGAATTACACACAGATCTCATGTCTATGTATATGATGCCAATTCATTATTTCTAGCTTCTAAGGAAGTGGAAACATCACATTTTCAGTACTAAAAGATGAAAATATTTTGTTTGCCATGATATTTTGAAAGAAACCCATAAAATTATATGTTTATCTAGAAGTACACATTTGTATAAATAACTGGCAATCAACTCTAATATTAAAGTGATCTGACGTCTAAGACAACAAATATTATACTTAATTTCTCTGTCCTTGTTCTAACTTATGCACAAGTTGCCTTATAAACCCTTGAACCTCTTTGAAATACAGATTAGACATCTAAGTTAAAATTGAATGATGATTAGAATCCAAACCTTCAAAAATAACATTTTTAAGAATAATTCCTACTATGTATAATTCCTGGATTTGTTTATTTCCCCTTTTATATTATTCCCTCAATAGCAATATAATTTTAACATAACTCATAGGATAATAATCTTATATACTATGAAGGCTATAAAGGGCTACAGATAAGGTAGAATATAATGGTTAGGTGTCAGGATTTTTTGGTTCAAAACTTGTCTCTGTCATTTACTAACAGAGAAAATTTGGGCAAGTTATTTGAATTTTCCATTTTAGAGCTTCTTCATCTGTAAAAAAAGAAAGTGATGGTGCCTAGCTGCTTGAGTTTAAGGGAGTATAGATTGACATAGCACAAATAAAGTGCACAAAACAATGTCTAGCACACAGCAAATTACTTAATAAATGCTAGCTATTCTTAGTATTTAAAAACATATATCACTAGTAATGAACAATTAGAATTTAAAACATAATGTTACTTACATTAGCATGGGGTGGGGTAGTGATACTTAGGTACAAATCTAACAATATATGTGCAAGATCTATATGAGGAAAACTACTAAACTCTGATGAACGAAAGCCAAGAATAACTGAATAAGTGGAGAAATAGTGTATGTTAATGGATAGGATGACTCAATATTGTCAAGATGTCTTCCCCAACTAGACTTATAGATTGAACACAATCAAAATCAAAATCTCAGTAATCTTGTGTGTATTGACAAACTGATCCTAAAGTTTACGTGAGCAGCAAAAGATCAGAATAGTCAACACAATATATAAAAATTAAAACAAATTTGGAGAACGAATGCTACCTGACTTCAGATTTATTATAAAGCTACAGTAATCAAGACAGTGTGGCATAATCAAAAGAATATACAAATAAATAAATGCAACAGAATAAAATCCTAGAAATAGACCACACAAACAGAGTCAACTCACTTTAACACAGGAGCAAAGGCAATACAATGGAGAAAAACATAGTCTTTTCAACAAATAATGCTGGAACACTAGATATTCATAACCAAACCAAAACAAAAGAATCTAGACACAGGTTTTATATCCTTCACAAAAATTAATTCAAAATGGATCATAGACTTAAATATAAAATGCAAACTATAAAAAACCTGGATGAAAACATAGGAGAAAATCTAAATGAAATTGGGATGGCTGATGACTTTTTAGATAGACCGCCAAAGGCATGATTCATGAAAGAAAAAAAAATGATACTTAGGTATTGTTAAAATTAAAAACTACTGCTTTGTAAAATACACTGTCAAGAGAATGAGAAGTCACTGACTAGGATAAAATAGTCGTAAAAGACATATCTAATTAAGGATTGTTATCTAAAATGTATAAAGTCCTCTTAAAACTCAAGAATAGTATTAAAAAACTTGACTAAAATGAAAAATCCAACTAAAAATGGCAGAAGCCTGAATGGACAACTTGCCAAAGAACATATACAAATAACAAATAAGCATATAAAAAGATGTTCTATATCATATGTCGTTAGGGAATTGCAAATCAAAGCAACACTGAGATACCTCTATACTTATTAGAATAGCCAAATTCTAAATTACTGACAACTTCAAATGCTGGCAAGAATGTGGAGCAACAGTACTCTCATTTATTGTTGATTAGAATGAAAAATGGCATAGTCACTTTGGAAGACAGTTTGGGGTTTTCTTAAAAAAGGAAACATACTTCCACCATAAGAGATTCAGTAATAGTATTCCATGGTATTAACCCAAACAATTTGAAAACTTATGTCCATACAAAACACTGCACATGCATATTTATAGCATCCTTATTTATACTTTCCAAAACTTGGAAGCAACCAAAATGCCCTTCAGAAGGTGAATGGATACACGGTGGTACATCCAGAAAATGGAATACTATTCAACACTAAAAAGAAATGAATTATCAATCTATGAAAAGACATGGAGGAACATTAAATGCATATTACTATGTGAAAGAAACATATCTGAAGGGAACACAAAGTGTATGATTCCAAGTATATGACATCCTGGGTAGGCTTGGCAAAATGTATGCTGACAGTAAAAATGATCAGATGTTGGCTGGGATTAAGGAGTAAAGGGAAATAAATAGGTGGAACATAGATGATTTTTAGGGCAGTGAAATTATTCTGTATGAAATTATAATAGTGGATCCATTTATCAATACCCAAGAATGAACCCAAGGATTGTACATACCAAAATGAACCCTAATGTAAGCTATGGGCTTTGTGTGATAATATTGTATGAATATAGATTCATCCATTGTAAATATACCAAGAAATATTTATATAGTTCCTGGATAGGGAATGATACAGAATCAGTATGCTGATACTTGTGCTTCTTTCTTCTAATGCTTGTTATCTCATATATGTATGGTTCCCCATTTTTGTCCAGTCTCTTCCTCTGAGAAGCTATGATAACCTCTTCTTTGATACTTTTTTGATTCAAGATCATAAATGATATTTTTCTCTTTACATATTCTGCATTGCTATCTATACTTCAGCGAGGGTTGGGTGTGGAGGAAGCATTTGTTGTCAGTCATTCCACAGTTTCATTTCAAGAATCTTGGCTCTAATTCATTAAATTCAAGTCCAGCTATATTGTTTCATTCCACATATGGTCTAAAGCATAGTTATTTTATTAGAAATCATTATTGTACATCTCTTATTCTTTTTCCTATTTCTATAATTATTTTTACGTACTTAAAACAGACTCTTTTGGTGTACAAGCCTATGAGTTTTGAAAAATGTTTAGTTGTGTGACCACTGCAGTAATCAAAATTCGGAGAAGTCTTATCACCTCAAAAATTTCCATCATGATATCCTTTTGTAATCATAGTCTCTCCATAAGCTAAATTCCTGGATCACTGAAGAACTCAAAGAGAAAAAAAGAAAGAAAAGAAAAATACCCGGAGACAAATTAAAACAGACATGACAATCCAAAACCTATTGAACAGAGAAACAGCAGTTCTATGAGGGAAATTTAGAGCAATACAAGCTTATCTCAGGATCCATTGACTGTTTAGTAGCATACTCTTTAGCCTCCAAGTGTTTGTGTTTCTTTGCAGGTTTTTTTCAATATGTAATTGATTTCTAGTCTCATAGCATTGTGGTCAGAAAAGATGCTTGATATGATTTCAGTTTTCGTAAATTGATGGGTATTTCTTTCGTGGCCTAGCATGTGATACATACTGGAAAATGTTCCATATGCACTTAAAAAGAATGTGTATTCTGCTGCTTTGGGGTGAAAAGTTCTAAATATATCCAATATATATATTCATTGATCTAATGTGTCATTTAAGTCAGTATTTCTTTTTTGATTTTCTGTCCATTGATGTAAGTGGGATGTTAAAATCCCCTACTATTATTGTGTTACTGTCAATTTCTCCTTTTTTTCTGTTAATATTTGTTTTATATATTGATATTTAGGTGGTCCTGAATTAGGTTCATATATATTTACACATGCTACATCTCTTTGGATTGATCCCTTGATCATTACATAATGTCCTTCTTTGTCTCTTGTTAGAGTCTTTGTTTTAAAGCCTATTTTCTTTGGTATAAGTATTGCTACCCTGGCTTTTTTTTTTTTTTTAAATTTCCATTTGCACGGAATACCTTTTTCCATCCCCTCACTTTTCATTCTGTGTGTGTCTTTAGATCTGAAGTGAGTCTCTTCTAGGCAACATATATATGGGTGTTGTTTTATGTCCATTCAGCCACTCTATGTGTTTTCATTTGAGCATTTATTCCATTTATATTTAAATTAATTATTGATGAGTATGTACGTATTGCCATTTTGTTAATTGTTTGGGGGTTTTGTGGTTCTTTTTTGTTCCTTTCTTCTTCTTTTGATGATTTCTCTTGTGATTTGATGACTATATTTTTATGTTTGGATTCCTCATTTGTGTGGCATCTTTTACGTTTTTTTTTTTAGTTTGTGGTTACCATGAGGTTCATTATTTAAAATTGCAAATGTATTTTAACAACCTTATATTTTACCCCCTGCCCAACATTTACTGTTTTTGTTATCATATTTTGCATATTTTTATTATTTTTTTAGGATAAAGTACTTTATTTATTTTAACACATCTTTATTGGAGTATAATTGTTTCACAATACTGTGTTAGTTTCTGTTGTACAGCAAAGTGAATCAGCCATATAGATACATATATCCCCATATCCCCTCCCTCTTGAGCCTTCCTCCCACCCTCCCTTTCCCAGCCCCTCTAGGTCATCACAAAACACATTGCTGATCTCCCTGTGCTATGCAGCTGTTTCTCACTAGCTATGTATTTTACATTTGGTAGTGTATATATGTTGATGCTTCTCTCACTTTGCCCCAGCTTCCCCCTCCCCACTCCGTGTCCTGAAGTCCATTCTCTATATCTGTGTCTTTATTCCTGATTTTGTGTGTGTGTATCTCTTAACTACTTATTGTAGATATAGATAATTTTACTACTTTTGTCTTTTAACCTTCTTACTAGCTTATACCTGGTAGATTTATTAACTTTACAGTATATTTGTTTTTTATCCATGAGATTTTTCCTTTCTTAACGTTCATATTTCTAGCTGTAGCCTTTTATTTTTCTCTAAGAGAAGTCCCTTACCATTTCTTCATTTCTTTTAAAACTGGTTTTATGGTGCTGAACTCTTTCAGCTTTTGCTTAGAACATTTGATCTTTCCATCAAATCTGAATGAAAGCCTTGTCAGGTAGAATATTCTTGCTTGTAGATTTTTTTTCTTTCTTTCATCACTTTAAATATATCATGTCATTCTCTTCAGGTCTGCAAAGTTTCTGCTGAAAAGTCAGCTGATAGCCTTAGGGGAATTTCCTTGTATGTAACTTGTTGTTTTTCCCTTGCTGCTTATAATATTCTCTCTCTTTTTTTAATTTAAATTTTTATTGAAATATAGTTGATTTACAATTGTGTGCCAAACTCTGCTGTACAGCAGAGTGACTCAGTTATACACATATTGACAGTCTTTTTTTATGTTCTTTTCCATTATGGTTTATCAGAGGATATTAAATATAGTTCCCTGTGCTATACAGTAGTATCTTATTTTTTATCTATCTCATATATAATAGTTTACATCTGCTAATCCCACACTCCCAGTCCTTCTCTCTTTATCTTAAATTTTTTTATCATTTTAATTACAATGTGTCTTGACATTTTTTTCTCTTTGGGATGATCCCATTTAGATTCTGTGTTTCTCCTTAGGTTATGGAAATTTACAGTTAGTACGTTGTCAAATATGCTCTCTCTCTTCTCTTTCTGGGACCCTTATAAGGCAAATGTTAGTATGCCTGATGTTGTCCTAAAGGCCTCTTAAACTGTCCTCATTTTTTTCTTTTTTTTCATTCAGCTTTAGTGATTTCGACTACTGTCTTCCAGTTCACTAATACAGTCCTCTCTGTCTGTTAATTTACTGCTGATTCCTACTAGTATGTTTTTAATTTCAGTAACTGTATTTTCAGCTCTGTTTGGTTCTTCTTTATATTTTCTAGCTCTTTGTTAAAAACTTCTGTCTTCTCACTCTGTTTATCCATTATTTTCCCAAGTTCTTTAAGCATCTTTATGATCATCATCTTAAACGTTTTATTGGGTGGATTGCTTATCTCTACTTCACTTAATTCTTCTGGGGTTTTATCTTATTCCTTCTTTTGGAACATATTTCTGTCACCTCATTTTGCCTAATTTATTATTTTTTATTTCTATGTATTTGGAAGATTGGTTAAACTTCTTGATCCTGCAGAAGGGCCTTTATGTAAGAAATGTTCTATGGGGCCCAGCAGCACACTCCCCTCTGGTTACTAAGGCTATATGCCCTCTATATGGGCTGCATGTGTCTTTATTTTGGTGGGCTGACTACTGTGGACATCCTGGTAGGTATGGCTGGCTCCTGGTCTGGTTGATTGCCAGGCCCTGCCTTTCAGGCCACTGGTGGTTGGGGCAAGGTCCTTCTGTGGCTGGCTGCACATCCAGGGGAGTCCCAGTCCTGATGCTGGTCCACAGGTGAGCAGTGTCAGGTCACAAGGCAACCAGCTATGAAGGCTGAAGGTCCCAGAGTTAGTGTAAACCTTCTGTTGTGTGGGTTCATGTTCTGGGGGATACCAGACCTGGAATCAGCCTTCTGGTGGGTAGGAACAATTTTTTTTTTTTTTTTAGGACCAATTCTTGACAAGGCTGGCTACAATGTCTGGCATGACCTATGGCTGGTGATGTCCTTCTAGTGGGTGGGACAAAATTTTGACATGACTGGCTGAGGACCCCACCTGTATTTGGCCTGCTGTTGTCAGGCTGGGACCCAGGGCCCCTACTATGTTGGTGCTGACCTGTTAGTGGTTGCCAGGTCTTGACACAGCTGGTTCTAGGGCTGTGGGTTTGAATCTGGTAGCAGCCTACTGGTGGGCATGGTCAGAATCCAAGAAGTTCCAGAGCAAGTGCCCACCCACCAGTGGGTGAGGCTGGGTCCTGAGGCTAATGCCTACTCACTGATGGGGTGTGCTGGGTCCGGTCATGGGCTCTCTGGCTGTGGAGAGAGGTCGGGGGTCTTGGAGTTGATGTCTGCTTGCTGAAGCCTAGAGGTACTCAGGGCTAGTGTTGGTACAGAACTACATCCATGATATTTTGCTGCACAGCTCTGGGGTTACTGAAGTCAGCATTGGCCTGCAGGTAGATGGAGCCAGGGTCCAGTAGATCACACCCTCTGGTGTGTGAGGCCAGTGCTGGGGCTAGTGCTGACCTGCTGGTGGTCTGAGTTGTGTCTGATGTCTAGCTTCAGGGAGTCTGGGGGTCCCAGGGCTAGTGACTGTCCTCTGATGGCAGGCCTGTTTCTGCTGACAGTTGGGAATTTAGGGGTTCCTACGATAGCTGGTCTGCTGGCATGTGGGGCCATGTCCCCACCCAGCTAATTGCCTGGCCTGGGGAATTCCAGAACTAGAGCTGACTGGGTCAGGTCCTAGCACAAGTAAACTAGAAGGAGAATTCTAAAATGGTTCTCACCAGCACCAGTGTACTTACAAGGGATGAGCTTTCTCAAATGGCTTCTGCCAGAATCTATGTTCCTCAGAGTGAGTCTCAGTTGTCTCTGGCCTCTCCCTGAGGCTCTCCAAGATCAGCAGGTGGGTCTGATCCAGGGTCCATTCAAATTACTCCTTCTGCCCTGGGTTTTGGAGCACCTGAGGTTTTGTGTGTGCCCTTTAAGAGTGAAGTCACTATGTTCCCCAGCCCTCTGGCTCTCCCAAAATGAAAGCCAACCGAATTTCCAAGCTAAACATTATGGGGGCTCAACTTCCTGGTGCAGGACCTGTGGGCTGGGGATCTTGATGTGGGGCCTTGATCCCTCACTCCTTTGGGAGAACTTCTGCTATTGTAATTATCCTCTCATTTGTGGGTTGCTAACTGGGGGTGTGGGCCTTGACTATACTGTATCTCTTACCTCTTACTCATCTCATTGTGGTTCCTTCTTTATATCTGTGCTTCAGAAGATAGTTTTGCTACTCTCCAGGTTGCTCTCATAAAGAGTTGCCTGTAAATAGTTGTAATTTTTGTGTGGCTTTGGGAGGAGGTGAGGTCAGGTTCTTCCTACTCTGCCATCTTGGCCACTCCCTCTGTCTTTTCCCTTACCAGTTGGTCAGAATTCCTGGTTATCGGTATGCCAAGTATTTTTGGCTTGTATACTAGATAATTTGTTGCCTAGTTTTGAAATTATGTTTTGAAATTTTAATTTGTTAAAATTAATCTGGAGAATGTTGAATTGTTTTGCTTGTTAATTTTAACTAGCGATCACTCTGGTAAACTTCAAGCAGTCATTTCTGTCTCATCTATTATGGGTGATGGATTAAAATGTCAGTTCAGTTTCCAAATCCTTTGTTATGATCTTGGCATTTGTCTCTCTTTTATGCCACTTCTGTGTTCATTCTTGTATTTGGACAGTGGTTTATACTGTAATTCAATTATCAGAGGCTTTAGTAAGCTCTTTTTTGTATATAATGTTCATACAAAACTTAAAGGAATTGTGTTGTTTCACATACAGATCTAAGGGATTGATTTCTTCTTTCTCTTTTTTCTTTTTTTCTTCCTCTCTTCTTTCTTTCTTTTTTTTTTTTCAGTCCACATAGATAGGTTTTCTCTTAGAGTTTTAGGTGTCTTTTCCACTAAGAGAGCAATGTTTTTGTTTTTGGCACAACTAGGGAAGGAACATGAGAAAACACTAACAAAACAAAACACACAAAAAAATAATGAGACTCCCCATACTATTAGGCTCACAGATGCTCATTTCCCAGTCCCTCTGCCCAAAAGATAGATTATTCTTGGAGATTTTAATGCCCATGCTTGATACACATATCCCCGATTCCACCCATTCATGAGGCAAGGTTAGAAGAAAAAGACAAAGGAAAAAAAATTCACTACCACTATATTAGTAGTTCTCAAGTTTTAACTTAACTCACTCACAAATCACCTGCTAATATTTACTTTAAGAGTCATATGGTGGTTTGCTGTGTAATTGGTCTGCAAATTTTAATAACAGTCATTTAGAAAGAAACCATGAGGTGGAATTATTCCATCTTGACTGGTACTTGAACCCCTTTTAACTTTAATTTTTATTTATTTTCTCTATTCAAGGCAAGTGCCAAAATGCAAACAAATATATCATATATATACATATATGTATATATAAAACATATTAGCACACATTCACACACATATACACACATTTTATTCACTTCTGATTAAAAGAGTTGATGCTCGTGTTGCAAAACTTCAGTACTATCTATAACAGAGGAAAAAGGAGTTTGTAATATCCAATAGCACTTTATTTTATTTCAAAGCATTTTACATATCCTATATTATTTAATACTTGATTTCTTGAATCAAATTTTCAATTAAAGTTAAGGTGAACTCTGCTGGTGGAAATATAATAAGAGGATTTTGCAACTATTCTTCCTTCCTCTACTTTATCTTGTTCACTTTACTGGTGTTCTTCTCTGAGATCCACATTACTTGAATTTGTCATTCCTTTTAGCTTGGGTTTATTACAACATTGTTTATTATTAGAACATAGATAGAGATGTATATCTATTATTTTATCCTATTTTCTCTGAAATATGTATATTATATCTAGAAAGAATTGCCAATAAGATTTTATATCAGCAAATAATGACAACAAATAAGGTTTGAAAAATAAAATTAGTTTTTCCAGTGTATATTACTATGGTGATTGGAGCGGTGGCTAAATGTATTACTTACATTTATGGTATATATTACTATGGTGATTGGAGCGGTGGCTAAATGTATTACTTACTTAGAAGGTATTTTATAACTTGAAAAAATAGAATTCTGAAAAAAAACTGTTATTTGCTGGATAAGTGAGAGGCTTATTTATCTCAAATTTGGTCATTTCCTACATCTTTTATTCTTAAGATTCTCAAGAGAACTCCCAGGGGAGGGTTATTATTTGCCTCTAACATTAATATAGAATGCAGAGGAGTAATGTTGCACTGTAGGATAAACTCCTTCTGCATAGTCTATTCATCTTTACCTGGTCACCTTCTCCACGGGACTAAACCCAAATCTCAGATTTTACCAACACACTTTTAGGAAAAGCCAAATCAGACAACCCCCGAAAATCGTGAACTGAATAAAGTGCAAGACATTGTTTATTTCAAATGCCTGAAGGAAAATCCTAAGAAGACTGCAGTTGTGAGAATGACCCCCTGAGCAATCGAGAGAAATGCATAGAAAATGGGACTATGCCCAAATGTACCTTGATTTGTGCAATATTAAGCACATTGTGTACCCTAGTCAATGACCTTATGTAATGTCCTTGTATATGATCTGTCCAGATTATTCCTCCACTCTGAGTAAGATGGGGTGGGCTGGAAGTGGTTTGTTAAAAAAGAGTTTTATCTCTCTGCAAGGTATTCATACGCATGGACACACACACACACACACACACACACACACACACACTCTCTCTCTCTCTCTCTCTCTCCCTCTCTCTCTCTCTCTCTCTCTCTCTCACTCCAGGAAAGAAACACAATTACAATAAGAAAGTTCAAGTAAAGAAATATCTAATTATGAAGCAAGTTAAAATACGATGAATATTTTGAGCAATGGATTATATTTGAAAATAGAGTATATGTTAGACCTGGATGATTTGGACAATTTCCTTTAGAGGGTACAAGTTTAATAATTCAGGATCATATGTCATCTCTACAGAAACAGTTTCACCAATTATTTTGAGTAACTACAAGTTTTGTAGTTATATATTATTAATGATATTTATAACTATTTTACATATTTAAAACCATATAGAAAGCAAAAAATACCAAGAATAAACCATAAATGTGCTAATATTTATTGATAGATAGATAAATCTCTCATTTTACATCTCAGAAAGAATGTATATCAGTTTTAAGGTGATACATCAAGAAATAGGTATATAAGTGCAGTATTTGGTATTATAAGAAAACTACAAATGGAAGAAAAATGGAAATATATTTTCATCGCTTCACCACCCTCAGGTAATGTGACTAAAGTTTGAAGAAACAAAATAATATTATTTTATTCCATATTATTTTCTACTTATTTAAAATGTCTTGGCATGCTCACGTATTCCTTTTCTTAAAACGAACAAAATAAGTATTTATATATGCTTCCAAATAGTAAGTAGTAATAAAGATAAAAATCTGTGTAACAGAAGGGTAAAAATGTTTTCCTTTTTGTTATTTTTCCTGGGGCCTTCTGAGAAGGCTTAGCATGACATCTTGTAACAAAAAGCAGTCATTTTTAACGGCAATTTGAATAATTAAATAAAGTACTTTTTCAAGTTGCATATAAGTTGCTGGGGAAATGATTTGTGTGAGACTTTTGTTAGAGAATTTAAGTATGTGATTATTTAAGATTAATTAATTCATGTAACATTTGTGAAACACATATAAAATCCAGTCATTGTTACAGCTAATAGAAACACAATGATGAAAGAAACAGTCTTTGCTCTTGATGACTGCTCAGGCAACAAGGGGAGAGAGAGCCTTGACTATTTTAAAAGTGATATTCTATGCTAGAAAAAAAAATGTGACACGTTATCAGAAGAGGAACTTATAATTGGGCCAAGGATACTAAAATGGCTTAAAAAGGAAGACTTTGAAGGATAAGTAGGACCTCAAAATAAAAGACAATCTAAGACATGGGTAACATAATTCAAGTATCAGGATGTGTGTGGACCATTGGATGAGATGCATTAATGGCCAGAGATGAAAACAGTAAAGTGAGCAGATGTTGGTTGGCTCATGAAAAAATATTTTAATCCAAAAAAGAGATTAGTTTTTATCCTACCAACACTAAGAATTAAATTATTTTAACCATAGAATATTGAGGATGGGTTAAGTAGAGGGAGGTCAGAGGCAAAGATGCAAGTTATTAAGCTATTGTATTATTTTAGGGCCTGCAACTTGTTTATAGGGAAGATGACTGAGAGTGGATGGAATCTTGAAAACCTAAGACGTTAAAGTCATCAGTTTTGTTTCTTCAGCTTTTTGTTTTTATCTCTTTCACCTTTTATAGGGAGTAAAAGAAGAATAATGGTACATTTTTCATAAGTAAAAGATAATGGATACTTTATTGTATTAAATGCTTATTTCAGTTAATATCACTGATACTTTTATCCCTAGCAACATCTATAAAATTATTATTTTTAAGATACTTGAATTTCAAATCTCAGATATAGGATTCTGTAATTTTTTTTCAACAACTATATCCAAACATTGTAAAATTATCTCTATTTTTAATAAATCATGTTAATAAAAACTTTTTCTATGTCAACCTTAACTTCAAAATATCTCTGTTTCACAGATCTTTTAATGATTCATATAGTTGGGGCAATAGTACCAACAGGACATGTGTTTGTTTATTGTATAAGTTTTTGAATAAATAACACACAGTGTTATCTTTAATACACAGTGTGTGTGTTATGCACTGTGTGTTATTTGTGTCAATCAATATGTCAACCTCTTTCTTCCCTTAATTGAGATTCCCATCCTTCAGAATCATACACAGAAGACAGAAATTTTCCATGAGTAAGGTCAGTAGACTCATATCTCATCTTGACTGAGGCAATTATTATGTTATTTTTGATACAACCTTTTTGAAATCCAAAAAAGATTCCAATTTCATACTCACTTGGTACTCCCAAATTTATATATACTTAACCTAAAATTACAAAATAAGATTTTGATTCTTCATTTACTGTATTAATTTTCTACTTCAAAATTCTCTAAAATTAGAAAAGACACTGAATATGAAACCCCCAGGTCTCATTTAAAAACAATTGAACTGCCATAATTATCATAAATCACTCTAAGGGGGAAATTTTCTATCAATTATGACACCATCACATTTGAGTTCATTAGGGCTTTTCTAAATAAAACATAAGTTTTCATTCTAAGATATTGCCATGTGCCTCTTCTGCATTTTCACTCAACTGGATGTCAACTTATAATTTTAAACTGAATGAGTAAAACACTTCATATTTTTTTTCTAATGAAGTTCATAGTTAGCTATCAAAATAACCTTCTTTAGCATATTATTAAAAAATGCATTCACTACATGATGAGTAATCAGATGTTGTAGTCATGTTATGGTAAGAACTTAGGGCACCTCTGAGCTAGAGTATGTTGCTGGATTAGTTAACTCAGATGGTTACCGAAACAAATGCAAATTTAAATTTCTGAAACCAGATAATTTTGCTCCCTTTTACAATCTCAATTTAACCACCAAATCCATCTTTAAAAGTATCTGCCACTATGTTAAGCACTGTCACACGAGGTTTTATAGATTTCTCATCATCTTTTTTTAAACGAACTCTTAAACTCCAAAAGGAAGACCCCCGAACTGGAGGTCCATAATCTAATTAAAATGATACTACATAGAAGAAAACACTCTCTGAGTAGAAAACCACTTTTCCATGCCATACTGTAAATCGAAAATTAATTCATTTTAGGTGTTAGTAGGGCGCCAGGTAACTTTACTGGATTCAGAGATCTAGTTACTTAATTAGATTCAGAGATGTCTCAATCTCCATATACACATCTTTCTCAGACAGTAAGCTTTTATATATGAAACACTTCTGGAAACTTCACTTTCACCTTATTCATACCCCAAATTATTTGCTATCCATAAATATGAATTAAAGGCAATGCTAAGTAAATAAAAATGGGACAGAGCAAAATAAAGCTTAGGGTATAAAATGTTCACTGACATTGGAAAAATTAGATAAAAGCAAAATAAAGTAGCAGAATTAGATCAGAAAGAGATATACTGGAAAAAAATTATAATGCAGTTTCCTATTTCTCTCATTAGCAAGGACAAGCTAGAAGTCTCGTTGTCACTGCAAATTGCATGTTTCAAACAAACCCTATTAGTATTATGGCCCATTTCATCTCCCTGTTGAATGATTTTTTTTTTTTTTTTTTTTTTTTCGGTACACGGACCTCTCACTGTTGTGGTCTCTCCCGTTGTGGAGCACAGGCTCCGGATGCGCAGGCTCAGTGGTCATGGCTCACGGGCCGAGCCACTCTGCGGCATGTTGGATCTTCCCGGACTGGGGCACGAACCCGTGTCCCCTGCATCGGCAGGCGGACTCTCAACCACTGCGCCACCAGGGAAGCCCTGAATGATTTTTTGACTTGTCACATTGTCCTTATCACAGGCGACCTTTGTTGACTTGAGGTTTCTTAGAGGCATCTAAACCTTAAATGAAAGGAATTGAGAATGAATTTGGAGACAATGATAAAATAATTCTCTTTACACTCCAGTATTCTGAGCTTGGACCTGAATGAGACCCCTTAAGGGCTTTCATTCTCAAGCCAGCGCCTAAATACTCATGAATGGCTTATCCTTACATGGAGATGATAGAAATATTCTAATGTCATTTGAGGGCATCCAAAATAACCCTGAATCCCAATGTAATCATGAGCATAATGCTTAAGAGTGTGGGATGATGATTTAATTAAGGTCATATTCTAGTCTAACCACTCAGTAATTTTGCTACATGTGTTACATGATATTCTTTTGGAGCCTCAGTTTTCCATCTACAATGTCTATGCTAATTACAAAGTAAATTTTGTGTACAGCAAATGATAGAAAGTGTATGAAATTACTGACTGTAAAACAACCATACAAATATTATCACTCGTATTAATATCATTAGTAATAAAATAAATTCAAGATTTTTGCTCTGGAAGAAGGCAATTCAAGGATAAGCTTTGCTTAACCTAATGTTGTCATTTTAATATTTCTTCCTCTAATTTAACCTAGGATTTCCTTCATTTTAATTAGTTCAGATAACCTCTGAACACAATCAGTTTAACTCTGTCTCCTTTACCCAGTGGCTTGATCTTGGCACTGAAACATTCTTATTCTAGTTTTACTTCTGGGAGGTTTGCCTCTTCTCCAAGCAACTGATAGGACTAGCCTGCAGTTTGCTGAGTTACTAAATAATTCTCCTATCTCTCAATCTAGAAATTTAAAAACCGTTTTTAGTATTTTCTTTGTTCTCATTCACTGTATGCAGTCAGTTAATATTGTTCATTTCTAACTCAGTAAGCCCATGTCTTCTGTATATTCTACGAGTGCTTGATTTCTTTCTCTTCCCTGGTTTATTGGACCAGTTTTTTTTTTTTTTTTTTTTTTTTACATTGTGGTGCTATTATCACTGTCTCACCTCTCTACTTCATACTTTTCAATTCCAAAATATTTTTTTTCTAAAATGCAAATTTAATTATACCCTCTGAAAAAAATATTTCCTAAGTATACACTTGCTTCAGAATATATTTTTAACTGTCTTTTAGTTCTGCTAAATCATGTAACACACTAAAGAAAAAAAAGTCCTTCTCACAGTTTGCATTAGGTGTCAAATCCCCTAGAGGTAATCATTTTTAAGAGTTTTCTATGAATCTCTCTAAAGATATTCTAAACACTCTGTCTCTCTTTCTCTCTCACGCAAACACTCACACACAATACATACACAATTGCATAGGTATGTATATATGGATATGCATATGAGTATGCATATGAGATTACAAGAAGAATTAGATTGTCATGTAAAACTCCCTAGAATCTGACATTTTATCCAATATAAAGTTTTGCAAATAATTCCAAGAATCCTAGTAATCCTAAGGCACAGATGAAGTGTGAATTAGCTGGAACTGCCAAAGTTGCTCCCATGTTGGGTTTTTATATCATATTTTTTGTGTTCAGGCCCAAATATAATATATGTAGGCACATCATTACCCAAAAGGAATCTGTTTTTTCCTTGGCTATGAAGCATTCCCATTTTATGTTGTGACAGTTATATAAAATAAGCTTCATTTTTCAATTTTACATTTCATGGAATATACAACACATGTTATTTTCCAACTTGCATTTTTGTTAAAATTATTATGAACAGTTTTATTTATAGCTGTTATTATTTTTAATGGCTTCCCAATATTTTAAAAATATACTCTAATTTGTGTTTCTTTTCCCATACTCGTGGGTACTTTATTGGTATTCTGATACTACCATGATACTTAAATTTGTAGCATTTTGACATCTTTTTTTCTCATTTGTACAAATATATCTGGAGAAATATTCTTAAGAGGGCTATACATTTCTATAAGAGGGTTATAAATTTCAAATCCAAAGCAGATAATTTCAACTTACACTCTCATTATTTGTGTGAGTACATATTTTACTTTAACAGTTGACATCATTATCATTATTTTTAATTTTTATCAAGTTTATGAGTAAAAATTGTTATCTCAACTTCTGTATGGATTTATTCACCAACAAACATTTTTTTGGAGTGTTTATAAGTTGATAGCCACCAGTTTTGCAGATGTGATGCAGTGGTAAACAAAATATTGAAGTCCTCATTGAGCTTCAAAGAGGAGAAAGACTAAACAAATAACAATGAAATGGAATGGATAATAATAGTAAGTTCTGAATAAAGCTCCAAAGAAAAAAATAAAAACAGTTTAAAAGGTTAGGAGGTTGTGGCTTGCTACTTTCAAATGGATTGAGAAGACTCTCAATGAACAAGTTAAAATTTAAGAGAATACCTTAGAAATTTTGATTTTTAGATATATTTGAATGACCACTCAGAATTTACATTTCTTTAATTATGTTTAAAATTTAGTACCTTACAACATGTTTATTTGTTTTTGATTTTCTCTGAAATGCTTATTTATAGCACTGATTATTCTTCTCACTTGCATTTTTTTCTTTTTCTTTTTTTAATTGAAGTATAGTTGACATACAACATTATGTTAATTTCAGGTGTGAGTTGTATATTTTTATTATACATTTAAAAATTTTCTCTTTTAAATAGTCTAAAAGGCATATCTTTGAATCCCAAGGTTTTGTCTAATCCCTGTCAAATTCTATCACATGTATTATATACAAGTTACACAGAACTTCTAACTCTATACCTCTATCATTTTTTTCTCCATATAGAATACACATATACATCCTTAAAGACACAGCCTATTTGTCTCCTCAGCTGTGAAACCATCCTTGACATGCCAAGAAAAAGTTGGTTCTTTTCCCCTCTGATTTCTCAATAGCTTATCTTTATCTCTGCTGTATTGTAAACCTGTGCTCATTTCTGAGGTAAACACTGGATTGTGAACTCTTATTAATTTGCTTCCCAAGATTGATCATAGTGTCTAATGCTTAGTAGGTTTTCAAAGAATATGGTCTAACAGAATAGATAAGTAACTGAATGAATGCAACATTCATCTCTAGAGGACAGATAGACAATAGCTAAAATCTCATTTGCAGGTTGTAAGTTCATCACTTTTTGTCTTCCCCATATAAGAAAACTACTCTAGCTAGCTGTGGGGAGTCACATTCTGTCTTCTTACATGTGCAATGACCTTTTGCTTACTAAGTAAGACCATTCACATTTATCTGATTGTGTTGATTTAAACTATCTTTTGCTGTGTCAATTTTGTTCCTTACTCCACATTTTCATTCCTTCCTCTGGCCTGTTACATTTCTCTGGAGGTCCGATTGGTATTAGCTAGAAGCTTAATTAGCACCATCTCCACTACATTTGCACATTGTTTCTGAATTCAGTAAGAGGAAAGGAAGTTGGATAAACTCTCTGAGGTCTTTGTCTAGATAATACCTCATGATTAGCTCTACAAGTTCCCTAATTATTCCATTGTATTTGTCCTTGAGTTATGTCTAAGGATGATATCTTTGTTATGCTTTCAACCCAAGATGATAAACTTGCAGCATAAAAAGAAAGAGAGTACACAATGAAGCTGCTGCTTGTAAGAACACTTCTAGGCCACTATCTTCCATTGATTTGTGCCCTAGGGTTAGAATCTGATTTGAATCTCAAACAAACTCTTTAAGTTTTGGTAATTAAAACATCAGTGGCCTCCATATACATAAGGGCAAGAAATGTGGGTCTGTAAGTGCCCAGGAAGTGGTCAATATTCCAGTCACAGAAGGAAAGCTTGTCAAGCAGATGCTAGCTCCTAGAAATCTGGCTAGGAAATCACCTTATGTGTTATGTATCATTTGTAAGGATAGGCAACAGCCTATCACAAACACACTTTTGGTCCATAGAGATTTTCCACAGATATTTGTTGATTAAACAATTAACTGGGCACCATGAGCATGGAGGATACAACACATTGGGGAATCCAACAGGGATTGAGGCAGTAAGAGTCCCTGAAATAGGCCAGCTCCTGTTCATAGGGAGCAGTCAGTGAAATGGAGATTGTAAAGCCAGACCAAGTGCCTGGGATATTCAAAGGTCCAGACCAAAGAGAGATTAAAATCTAACCAACTTCTGTGGTACTTATAATCAACCAACCCTGGTTACAACTCAGATGTCTGAACTTTGGGTGAGGAAACAAGCATGTAACCATTAAAAAAAAAGAAAAAAAATCGAAAGGAGAGATTGTATTGGAGAAAGGAGAAAACAATGCTTAGCTGGCAGAATATCCTGGTAGAAATGGTCAGATATCTGTGTAGAGCAGTCAAACGGAGTGCCAGTATTAGAATGATAGCTAAGAGAGGAGTAATGTCTCCAAGGAATATTCTTCCTCACATGCTCTTCTGGAAGGGAAAGTGCTTTGAGATATTCCTTAATTTCAGAAATGTTAAAACAGGGCTAAAATATGTCATAAAATATTTAAACTTTAAACCATTAAAAAGAGTACTTGGTGATTCATGTAAATCAGCAGATATCTCAGATAGAGTGTGAGATATTTGTTTTCAGTTTTTCAGAGACATTTTTGTGACAGGGGACCATTCATATTTCAGGTCACCTACAACTCTTCCTCTGTTTTTAGAATAAATAATATATACAGGAAATTTTATGTAAATTTATTGAAGTTTTCCATGTGCAGAGAAAAATTCATGATGATAATGTTAAGATGCAGATGGTAGCTCTGGATGTAAGTCAGTTGTTTATGTAGAAAATTATTGCTAATAAAGTTAAAGGTAACTGTTATGTAATTTATTATTTAACCGTGCTTTGGCATAGAACTTAAGGCTAGAAACAAGGAAATAAAAATTTCTTATAAATTTTTAATAAGAAGGTTTTTTACTTTTCTGTCTTAAGGGTTAGATCGATTTCTAAATATACTGAATGTCAAATTATTCTGCTTTAAACAATCTTGTTTCCTGAAAATCCATACTAATAAAAGAAAAAAGTGATCAAATCTGTAGGTAAGAATTCATTCCAAAATGACTTATTTATTTTAAAGAGGATTCTCAATCTTGTTTCTACACTCAGTATAAATTCTGGGTAGTGGGAGAAGTTGATCAGTTTCAAGATCTTTCAGTGCAAGAAGGTATGGAGTGAGGACTAAGAAGGAAAGGATCTGAGACATTACATACTGGAAAGCTTAACAAGGTGGAAAATTTAAAAATGTCATACCATACATAAGGCTAGGCATTTTGGGTATCATTAGTCTGGGATACAAAGAATTAGTATAGCCTAAACTTTACATCCTCTGAGTTTTTAAATATTGTTTCTAAATCTAGATTTGTCTTAATTATAGCATTAACATTTTTAGGGGTAAGCTTCTAAGGGTTGAAAGGTCTGGTTGGTTTTTAATCTCTCTTTTTCTCTTTGTCTCTCATTTGATTTGTTACACTTTTACATTTAAAAAAAATAGCAAATCATTGAAGTGTTTCAGAGATCAGAATGAGGTCCAGAGTTGAGGATATAAAACATATGTTCACTATGGCTAAATCCAAATTCTCAGTTTGGAAGAGAGGTAGAAAAGAGAGCACATATTTTTTATTTCACTAGATTTCTTCCTTGAGTTTAGCAAAGAACAAAGAAAAAGATTCATGGAAGAATCTCATAGAATAAAGACATTACTTTTGGCTCTAACTTCCTTTATACACAAATCATCTCAAGAGCCTGACTGTGGTGGGTAAAGAAGAGGTGGGTAGAACAGGAATAGCTGGAAAATCCAAAATTCTAAGTATTTATTTAAAAACCTTGGATCCCAAGTCACTTTTTACTATGATTTATTGTTTTAAATTTTATTTTAAACACAAGCTTTCCTTATATCAGTGATTGATTACAACGAGTGTCCCTGGCATATCATTGATCCTTAATATGGAAGAAATCACAAGTTTATTCCACCAAATTGAAATTAATTTGTCAATACAAAATGATATTTGGAAAAGGTATTGGGTGAAAAATGAAAGTGTACTTACAGATATACAATCATATTTGCTTCTGCATGACTCTAAATATATCAGTTATAATCTTTTCACATATAGAGAAACATAGATTTTGAGAAACTTTGAAAGTATTTTAGAAAATAAGTTAAGAGTTTGTGTGTGTTTTAATGACTTTCCTCGCATGAAATCAAAGGAATGAATTGTTCTTGGCCTTAAAACCCAGACTACAATTATGAAACAAAATCTAAACCTGTCACTCCAAATTCTCTCTGAGACTTTTCCTGTGATAAAACATCTGATGCTTCTGGTAAATAATGTTTCACAAACCATACTTTTACTGGGACTGTACATGAAGAATCACAAAGTCTAAAATAGAGCTATAAAAAATATGTAGGTTTAACAACAACAGCTGCTACTTGCCACAGAAATTTAAAACAGGAATGCATAGCAAATGAGTCAGGCAAGACTTGACAATTGGAGCCATTATAAAAGTAGTTTTAGAGAGCAACAGTATTTTTTTGTTTTTTCTTTTCCCCTGATAGCCAGAGGCAGAGTATTTGAGACACTGCAATGGAGAAATCAGTCCTGTTTGCTTTACTGAGTACTTTATTTGACATTTCTTCAATTTTATTTTAAATAACATTGAAAGCATTGAGAAAGCATGGTCAATAAAGCATTTGTTGCTTTATCTTAATTTTGTCTCTCACTTTCTTTCTGTGGCAGCATTTACTCTGATAGAAATCAATGGACTTATGATATAGAAGAATAAATATTACTGACAATCAAATTATCAAGAAATCATGAGAAGTCATATTATAAAATTGATTTTGAACTCTTTTTAAAAAAAGAAACATAATCAGCATCTGATGACGAAATTTTTCTGTCAGAACTTAGAATAATAACAAATATTGTTTTGTTAGTAGATTAATAACCATACATTCATTTTTATATAGTTAATGAATGTTTAATGGTAATTTAAATTAAATATTTGGATATTGGGATTAGAGAGATTTTTCTTGCATCCAGATAAACAGATTTTTACGAACAATATTAGATTCATGGGTTTTTTTTGAAGAGAATTTCCTCATATAGAGTAAGCCCAGAACTTCCACCTTTGGTACTATATCTAAGTAGATGTTATTATTGATGCTTTGGCAGTATTAAACCTTTATTCTATTGAAATAATTTTCGAAGAGTTAAAACGTGGCTTTCACTAAATATAAAGTTCACTTGTGTCAATAATGCAGTCAACACTAATTAACGAGGAAAACAGTGAGATAATAAAGCTGATAGAAGAATTTGAGGAGTAGCAATTCATGTACGTAGTCAAAGAAGTGATAAAGTGACATTGCTAATAGATAGCAAAAAATGTTACTGTTCTACAGAACTGCAACTTTGTGGTTATCTTTTCTATCAGATAGAAACTTACAGATTAATATATAACTTCTTATTTTAGGGTTCTAAAGAACTATGAAGAATCAAGATCAAATTAAAATGGGTTATCCTGAATAATTAAGTTCTCCTAAGTGATAATGTTAAAAAAATGAAATTAAAAGAACATTCAGGGGCTTCCCTTGTGGCACAGTAGTTGGGAGTCCGCCTGCCAATGCAGGGGACCGGGTTCGTGCCTCGGTCCGGGAGGATCCCACGTGCTGCGGAGCAGCTGGGCCGGCGAGCCATGCCCACTGAGCCTGCGCGTCCGGAGCCTGTGCTCCTCAACGGGAGGGGCCACGGTGGTGAGAGGCCCGCATAGCGCAACAGCAACAAAAGAACATTCAGCTATCCTCATGCTTTTCTTCCATGTTTTGGATTGCATAAATATCTAGTGTAGTCAAGCAGTCATATGGGGAAATGAACTCACTTCTGTACTCTTTTAAAATCATCATTTGAGCCACACTAAGGTGACCGACAGTGTAGACTAGAGAAGAAGTGGTAGTTTAGAGATAGACACAGGTGTCTGTAGATAACTGATTGCCATTGGATGCCTGCAAGCTGGGGAGGAAAGTGAAATTTCTCAGGTCCATACAGATTTTTGGTAGACTCATGGGATTTAAAGGGATTAACAGAAAACTTAGCATATATTTCCCCAATAGTTCAGGAATTAATGATTAAAACAGAAGCCAAAGACAGGGGTTCTCAAAAGTTTTGTGCTTATGACACACTCAAACTTATACAAACTGCTTGGTTAAACATGTTTTTAACTGTACATGTACAAGTTGCCCAATAAAATGTATAATTAAAATGTTAGTGGTAAACCTGGAAAGTTTCATTAAGATGTATCTTTTGAGAACTTCTTTTTTAAATACAGAATCAGAACACTTGGCCGTTAATTCCATAGAGAGGTGAAGCAGAAATTAGAGATAATTCTGAGGTTGGCTGTACGCAATAGCTTTAACTATAAAGAAGGATTTGTGTATATTTTAGTAATGATAGATTTTCATTTATAAAGCATCCCTGATGTGAGTGCTTCATCAAAACTTTTCACTGATTATTAAGCAAACTAAAACATTCTTTTAAAACAAATCACATATAATTTTATGTTCACCTGTCAATTTATTCCAAAATTTTTCAAAGAAGCGTGTCTGTTTTAATAAAATATGCCAAACTCAGCTGAATACAGTTAACTTCATGTGTGAATCAGTATCTGAAAGTATAATAGTGATAACATTGACAATGATTATACATTCTGAAAGATGTAACAAAGTACAATGAATGATAATTGAAATATAATAATTTCAGAAATCTTTGGTGAAAATTGGTAAAATCTAGAGATAACAAAAACACCAATGAATGTACAAAATTATGTTTGTGAAGTAAATAATTTAAAAATCAGAACAAAATGACTTTCAAGAAAAGGTCTACTCTTGCATATTACTCTTGGTCTTGGTCTAACAAAAATAATTTAATGTACACCAGACTTTGATATTTTAATCCTTCAGTAATTGGAGGGTGGCTTAGTTGAAATGTTTACTCCACCAACCATGGAAAAGGCAATAATAAATGTAAAAGGTGTTTTCACAGATTCTTACCACATTCATTTCTTAGTTTCTCATTAAAGTCATTCTGAATAACTTCGAGAAAAATAACATGATTCTGATATTTTCTTTTAGAAAACTATTTTTATTTTAGGTAAAACTTTGAGAGATTTGAGGAAAGCTAGTAATCATACAATTCAACTCAGTGCCTGGATTGTTCATAGTCTACACAGCAGGAGTATTTTTGTATTCATAGCATCTAAAGGGAGCACAGTCCTATTATTAGGAGTCCTGCTGCATAATGACTTTTCAAAAATACAGTTTGATCTGGACATTTAGACTGATTTCTACACACAGCCTGCTTGCCTCTAGACAAATGCCTCTTGTTTAACTTTGTTCTAATTTTTGTAAAACTGCAACCACTATTGGTATTTTGCTGCAAATCAGCTTCACAGTACAGAACTGAGCTTTAATAACTATTCTGATAAAGAAAAGAATTATATGTAGCTCGTATTTTGTTGGATTTTCCCCAAAATATGAAATGTTTGCAACTGTTTATTTAACACAGGCCAAAAGATAACAGTAGGAAGACAACATATTAACAGGAGCTTATGGGAAATAGACAGGGATTAGAATAATAGTTATTTGTAAGTTAAAGTTTGATAATTCCTGAACTAAAGTCAAATTCTTTCTGGAGACACATTCTATAGCTCAAAATTATAATCATTAAAGTTTCAAATATCATATTTTATGATGAAATACTTTAAAACAACATACTGAGAAAAAAGTAACTAGTATGTCACTCTTTCTATGCAATTATTTGTATGAAAAGAGTATCAATAAAATTCGCTGTGCTTCTGTTTAGTTGAACAGCATTCAATAAACCATATTAGTAAACAAGTGTATAAAATATATAGGTCTTATCTTTGTAGATTGACATCACATGTTAAAATATTTTGTAGTTTATCCATATTTATATCTAATTAACCAAAAGTATTTTAGTTGGCATTAATTTAAAAAAAATAAATGACAGGTTTCTTGTCCACATCACAGGGTAATGACTATAAATTCTCTCTTTGGAAGACTTTTTTTTAAAATTTAATGTGAAAACTAAATTATAATATATTCCTTCAAACTTTTCAAAAGTAAAAAATATATTTGAAATATCTTACTATAGGTTTGAGAAGCACTGGAAAGCATTTTCTACTGATACAGAGTAGCAGCTGAAGGAAATACATTCTGACCCTCATTGGTTATTGGGCCCAGCACGGCTCCAACTCATTTACTTTTTGTGTTTTCTTGCCTGAACTGTATGCTGATAAATTCCTTTCTCCCATATCCTCTCCTTGAACAATTGGAAATGTATTGCTTCATTATTTATTTTTAGTTTCCCAGATTTATTGAGGTATAATTGACAATTCTTTTTTTATACCTAGAGTATATATCTTGATGTTTTGATATATGTACACACTGTGACATAATCACCACAATCAAGCTAATTAACATATCCATCACCTCACATAGTTATCGTTTTGTGTTTTTTTTTTTTTTTCATTTTTGTTTTCAGTCATGAAATCACAAAATCTACACTTAGGAAATTTTAAATATACAATACAGTGTTGTTAACTATGGTTGCATTGTTGTACATTAGATCTTCAGGACTTATTCAACTTGTGTAACTGAAACTTTGTACTCCTTTACCAACCTATCCACATCACCTCTACTCCCCAGCCCCTGGGAACCAGGATTCTAGTCTCTGCTTTTATTAATTTGACAATAAGATTCCACATACAAGTGAGAGCATACAGTGTCTGTCTTTCTTTGTATGGCTTATTTCACTTACCTTAATATCTTCCAGTTTTGCTCATGTTGTACAAATGACAGGATTTTCTTTTTATTATGGCTGAATATGTATATATATATATATATATATATATATATATATATATATATATATATATATATATACACACACACGCACAGAGTAAGTCCCCTACATATGAACGAATTCTGTTCCAATGTGTTTATAAGTCCAATTTGTTCATAAGTCCAACAAAGTTAACCTAGGTACCCAACTAACACGATCGGCTATATAGTACTGTACAGTAATAGGTTTATGAAACTTTCCACACAAAAAACAAACACAAAAAATAAAGAAAACATTTTTAATCTTACAGTATAATACCTTGAAAAGTACAATAGTACAGTACAGCAACTGGCATACAGGGGCTGGTGTCAAGTGAACAGGCAAGAAGAGTTACTGACTGGACAACAGAGAGGAGGGGAGAGATGGTAGAGCTGAATGATAGTCAGCAATGGAGATGGAGGGCAAGCTGCAATTTCACTCATGCCTTACGTTGATGGCACAGGTTCTGGTTCCTTGCTG
The DNA here is from genome assembly GCF_025265405.1 of Mesoplodon densirostris. Classification (NCBI taxonomy): domain Eukaryota; kingdom Metazoa; phylum Chordata; class Mammalia; order Artiodactyla; family Ziphiidae; genus Mesoplodon; species Mesoplodon densirostris. The sequence continues at coordinate 82,559,999 of NC_082674.1, read as the reverse complement.
GATGGAATTCTATTTACCTTCTTCATAAAATGATCCAGTGATGTCTGGGTAGTAGCTCTTTTTTCTCATCATAGATGGCCTGGGAGCACTGGATTGCATTCTGAACGGCTGCTGCAAGCTTCATATACCATTCTACATTCAGATCCTGTGAATCCAAAACTAACAGTGCCTCCACAGATAAAGAAAATCCTCTTGCCATTTCCTGCACCATGAATCTCTTCGGTTCTTCAGTTACTTCTTCCTCTTGTCTCCCTTCGTCCTTTCTCTGAGCCTCCAATTCCATCAGGTCTTCATTAGTAAGCTCCACATTTGCATCTTTGAAAGATTCACGACTTGAAGGTTCATATGTATGGGACTTACCACATTTTATTTATCCATTTTTACCCATTTATCTGTCGATGGGCATTTAGGTTGCTTCCATGTCGTGACCACAGTACTATAAATAGTGCTGCAATGAACATGGGAAACATGGGATTGCATCTATCTTTTTAAATTTATGCTTTTGTTTTCTTTGGAAAACACCCAGACATGGAGTTCCCAGATTGTATGGTAGTTCTATTTTTAGAGTTTTGAGGAAACCTCACACTCTTTTCCATACTGGCTGCACCAATTTACATTTTTACCAACAGTGTACTAATGTTTCACTTTCTGTACATGCTCCCCAATATTTGCTTTCTTTCTTCTTTTTAATAATATTCATTCTAACTGATGTGAGATGATATCTCATCATGATTTTGATTCACATTTCCCTGATGATTAGTAATGCTGAGTACTGTTTTATATACCTGTTGACTATTTGTATGTTGCATCTCAGGATAAATCCCACTTGGTCATGGTATGTGATCCTCTGAATGTGGAAAGCACTGTTTAAATTATCAGTCACTTATTCTTTGACTTTTCTCTCCTCAGATATTTATGTGTCTTTGAAAATGGAGTTTGGTCAATGTGAGTTTCAGTGAGAAAGAAAAAAAAGATCATTGAATGACAGCTTGGTAGATCTTAGCTCAGATTCTTAGCCCTACTTTTCTATAAGTAAAATATCTTTTATTACAATGATATGGTGCTTGTTCTTCCTGGAATGCAGGCACCTATTGTGGAGATCTCTGGGAGCCCAGGTTCAAAATGTGGCAGATGATACATGTTTCTAATATCTCTGAGTTCCCAATCTCTGAAATATTTCTGTATACTGAAATCAGATAATAGAAATATGTAGAAATTGGTAACACAAAGTTTTTTTTTCCTTTTTCTAAAACCTCTGGACTTTTAGTTTCTTCACAAAAGCCAGAGGCCTGAAAATATATTATATTCTATGATACTATATTCTGTTTTCTAGAGCTCTACCTTATGACAGTAGACAGAGAAAAGTCTGTTGAATATGGACCAAAGTTTTGTAGAGTGATGTTTTTAGCTAAAAAAGAGAAAGAGAAATGGAAGTTTTAAAAAAATGGAGATGGAGGAAAATGATAAAAGCAAAGCATCAGATGAATCCTCATTTTAAAATCTAACAAGTATATATCAATTATACTCTTTCTTATAGTCATTACTAATCATGATAATCAAAGCTAATATTTAAATAGAGATTATTATATTCAAAAAGCTTTCTGTCTTAGATATATTAACTCTTTAAATCATTCTCAAGTACTTTATATGATGTATTTACATTACTGCTGTTGGATGTAGACCCAAGGCACAGAATGCTTAACTAACTTGCCTTAGGTTGTGTAGCTAGTAACCTAGTAAACCTAGTAACTGAGAGTGCAAACATTTGAACAGAGGTAGTGTGGTTCCAGCATAAATATGCTTTTAACTTGCATTTACTACCATGCCTGTGTTACAATGTCTTGCAAAGCATTACTCCTTACATGTATATAATAAAAGAAGGAACTAACAGTGCTGCATGCCAGGTATGTTACTTACAACTTTTTCACTTATCATTCCTTTTAGTATACCCTAAACTGATAAATTTTATTTGAGGTAAATTAAACTCCATACATTTTACAGATAAGCAATTCAAGGATCATAGTGTTCAAGTGATTTTCCAAGGACAGTTATGTACTAAATCTTTTAGTCATATATTGACTCTGATACACATGCTACTCATAAAATGTTATATGCACAAGTGTCAAGCACTGTTGAAGGCTGTAACTGACATTGAGGGTTTCATGCTGTTATCACTCAACAAATTATCTTCTAATTTTTAATAGACTTTATATCTTAGAATGGTTTTAGATTTACCAAAAAATGAGAAAATAGTATATAGAATTCTCATATGTTCCATATCCATTATCCCCTACCATAAACATCTTATATCACTATGGTGTACTTGTTATAATTAATGAATTAAAAAGTCATTAGATTCCCATTTCTTCTGTGTTTTTGTTGTTGTAAAGATGAGATTATCAACTTCTGAGCTCTTGTCAAAGATAAAACCAAAGTCTGCACAAATGTCTGTGGTTGTTGTTGTTTGTCCCTCTGTTAAAACAACTAATATAAGTTGTTTCAAATATTCTCAAAACCTAACATAGGTAGCTAAATTTTTTTAAATTGTGTATGCCTTTAATAATAAAAGTAAACCAAATAAATGATTTCTTCAAGAGGCTCCTTCTACATCAAAAATAAATAAATATAAATGCCTGCATTAAAAAGACACAACACCTGGCCCTCAAATGGAATTCTGTCAGTTCTTTTTAATAGCAGATAAATGCCAACAATGGCAGGTTTTTATTTTGCAAACCAAATGGTTCTTTGGAAAATTACATTCAAATTATATAAATGATAGTTTCTGATACAGAGCTCCTGAATGTTATTAGGATAGGGAATGAAATATAGAAAAATAAAGTTTTCCAGTGTTTCCTGGTTTACTCTGTGTGGTGCCAAATCAATAAAGAGAGTGGCATTTTACTTGCTCCTGCATCTGATTGGTCATAACAGTAAAACTGACTCAAAATACAGAACTGTTTATATTTGCCTATAAAATGGCAAAACAAACACACTGTAACCAATGGAAATCTTAATTGTTAGACTTCAGGGATTTTATGTTGTTGATTAAAGATTGTAACCAATTGTAAATTGGTTGTAAAGATTGTAAAAATTGGTTGTAAAGATTGTAACCAATTGTAAATTGGTTGTACAAGAAGAATATCTATTGAAGAAAGGGACAACATATTTGAAGATCTGAATGTTAGAAACTATTCTGCTTATCAAGACAATCTGAATTGCTACATTATTGCTTTATCTCCAGTATTTTCTTGCCTTTATTTCCTTCTCATTTACTCTTGCATGTACACAGGAAAAACTACTACATACCATACTTGTTTTATACATGTACATTCTGCCCAATCATAGAATTTCAGTCCTGACTTGACTGTTTCCTGCCAATCACATGTTCTCTCCTACCTATTCACAGCCTTCCAATTCAGCTCTCATTAGGTCTCAGCACAATTGTTTCTAAGCCAAACAAAATAGTTGGTAACCACTACAAAACATGATTAGTTTTTTTTTCTTTTTTCTTTTTTTTTGCCCATGTTACCAAAGCCATGTTCCCTGTAAGCCCATCAGGCATCTTGGGATTTCTATTACCAGTCTCTTTAAGATTAAGAAAAGTAGGCATTCCTTAAGTCTTTTTACAGTTTTCAAATTGCAAAGATATTATGGGCTAATGTGTGCATCTCTCAAGACCCACTAGCTCCTTATCATAAAAGGGGGGTTAAATTTATTTTATTTTGTTTTTGATTAATCTCTGAAAGCAAGCCCTTAGGAAAATGAGCCAGGATCCATTCCTTCCAATGAGACAAGTGATAATAAATGTCTAGAACATAGTATGCTGTTACAAAGGCTTGACTGGGTGGTACCTAAAATTCCTGGGATGAAACATAAAAGTTGGGATTATGTGTGTCCTAACACTGCTTGAGTGTAAAAACTCTGCTTTGATTATCTTTATATTCTCAATGCTTGTCACAAAATAAGCATTCAATAAATGTTTGTAAGTTAACAATTTTATCTTTAGAAACTCAACTTTATCATGTGTGAGCATACTCTGTTCTTATGGGCCAAATATTAATACTCTTTTCATGTTATTGTTATAAGAGGGAATGGAAAAAATGATGGAGATATAATAGAATAAATAGGTAATACATTGAAATGAATCAACTCTAACTGGACAACAAGTATTTGGAAAACGTATCTCCAAAGTTGTGTTAAATAGAATCACAGACTATATAATTAAAGGAATCTCAAAGTCTTGTTTTATATTAGAAAAATATCACATCAAAACAATATTCCAGACAAATGGTGAAGGTTCTGTATAAATATTTCTGTTAATGGAAATTTACAAGTGCATAAGACTAGTGAACTAAGTATGAGTACCTTGGAAACAAATGCCTTTTTCTCCAAATAATTCATACTTTTAAATGATCATTTTTTAAGTGTAAAAATAGAACACTCTTTATTTTAAAATGTAGATTTTATTTTTGCTCAACTATGATGAGGTCAACCCATCAAGACAGGATTGCTAAAAAAAAGAAGATAGCTTATTACTCACAGTTCCCAAGAAGAGAGGGATAGGGTTGGAAAGGCAGAGTCACATAAGAGAACACTTTGACAGATAGAAAGCACAAGGCAAAGGGAGCTGTAGGAACTTAGAGAGAGCCATTATTGTGGTGTTCATACGGAGGCTGAGCAGGTTTAGGGCAGATTAGTTTGAACAATTTCAGTGACCTTCAAGGTATAGGGTGGGCCCTAGTTGTCTGATGCCTGGCCCAAGGTGGTTTGGACATGGTAATACTGTTCTGGAATGGGAGCATCCAATAAAACAGGCAGGCAGGTGTGGGAAATGAGCTCTTGGATAGGTTAGCTTGCCTATGAAAATCTCATTCTCATGATCTCTGGAGAGGCCATCCCTCCCTGGTCAGCAGGACCCTGTATTTAAAAAAAAAAAAATCAGATACAGAAACTAGAAAATGTGGTTAATATACTTTTACAAACATGAATTGAACATATATCAAAATTTTACTTAATGTAGTATTAAAGAGGGAACCAGTAAGATGGTAAAGCTGATTCCAAGAACATTTATGTAACCCTTCAAAGAAGGCATAAAAATAAAACTATGAGAATGAGAGTGCTAAGTAAGATATAAAATTGGCCAATGTTCTAAAAGCAATAAAACAATTTTTTAGGATTATTTATTCTAGAAGGAAGAAATCTACAAGTTTTATGCACACACAAATGTAAATATAAAACTTTATATTGATAAATCAAAGACTAATAGTAAAGCCAAATTTAGTTATTTTCTTTTAGATAATTAATATATTCTTGGATGATTCTTAAAAAAAAATCAAAGCTTGACTTTGGAAGAACACAATTTTTTTGCATTTTTCCAATTTTGAATAAATTTTCTTAACACTCCATTTCTCTTATTAGCATGCTTAAGTAATTTTTAGTGTACAATGAAAGTTTAAAGTCTTTATTGATTAATTTGCTTTCCTTCAAGCTTTAAATCTACCACTAAATTCTCTTTCTCTTGTTCATTATTTTAAACATGGTTCTCATCCTTTTTCTCTGCCATCAGTGCCATTATTTCAGATCAGGCTGTTTCCATTTCAGGGTTTTATATTCAGTAGGAAGCTACTTTGCTTTTCTCTCATTTTTTCTCTCATTTCTAAGCTATCATGTGCATTATTTTCTCTCATTTCTAAGCTATCATGTGCATTATTTTCAAGCCAAGCTTTTTCCTTGAGATAGAGCATTGATGGAGTATCAGCTAGAAAAAGAATAATTTAAGATAGCATTTTATTGTCGACCACTTCAAATTCCACATTTTCTCCTACCTCTTTAAATTCCCTGTCACTTAACTGTCCTTACTTAACACAACCATTTTTTTTCCCTTATGATTCTCCTTTGCTTTTAATAATTGTGCTTCTTGGTAACTAGAAAGTTGTAATCTGTGGAATTAAACAAAAGAAAGAAACAAAAATACAAAATCTTCCTTCTCAGTGTAACAATTTGCATATTTAGAAGCATTTTTAGGGTCATGTTGAAACTGTGCAACTCAGATTGGGACTTGAACCCACAGTCTTTTAATTCAGATCATACACCTGGTCTCAGCACTTAATGAAGCTCAGGTTCTTGATGTCTCATCACAGAAAGAGTGAGAGACAAAGTGATAGATAAGAAGTAGATTTAATTAGAGAGAAACACACTCCACAGAGAGAGTGTGGGCCATCTCAGAAGGTGAGAGACCCTTAAATTTGGGGTGGTTAGTTTATATGGACTGGTTAATTTCATAGACTAATGAGTGGGAGGATTATTCCAACTATTTTGGGGAAGAGGCAGGGATTTCCAGGAATTGGGCCACCACCCACTTTTTTACCTTTTATGGTTGATCTCAGAACTGTCATGGAACTGGTGGGTGTGTCATTTAGATGCTAGTGTATTAAAATGAGTGTATAATGAGGCTTGAGTTCTACTGGAAGTTGAATCTTCCACAATCTTGGACCTAGTTGGTTCTAACCAGCTTTTGTCATGTCTTATGACTATGTCATTCTTTTAAAGGTTGCAACCTTCCTCCTTTCCTCCTGTTTCAATGTGATGTAGATTTATTACACTTTTTGACATTCCTTCCATTGAGAGTTGGAGTTTAGGTCCCTTTCTCCTTAAGATGGGGAGAGTTTGTGCCTGCCTCAACAAATAGAATGTGTCAGAGGAGAGACTATACAACTTCTGAGACTGAATAAGAAGTCTTTTCTGTTTTATCTTCTCTGGAATTCTCACTCCCTGGATGGTCTGTCTTGGGACATCTCTCTTAAAACTAAGCCTCATGCTGATAAGCACAAACTATGTAGAGAATCCATGTGCATTTGCTCAAATGGAGAATGTCATGAGCCCAAACTATGTGCCATCCCAACTCAGGTACCAGGCATAATAATTGGAGAAGCCTCTAAATGATTCAAACCATTAGCCATTTTAGTGACATTTTAGCGAGCTGAGGCCTCAAACATTGCGGTGCCTAGTCCTTTCTGAAATGCATGAATATAAAAAATGGTACTGTTTTTCACCACAAATTTTAGGGTCATTTGTTTTGTCACGATAGATCAATAGAGGTAGGTCATACTTATTGTGTGGCTGAGTCAGAACTACATACTCTCAAAAAAGAAAAGAATAAAAGAAAAATTGGGACTTTGAAGGCATTAGAAAGCTAGAAAGAAAATAAAAGAGCCAATGATACAGGTTAATGAAGAAAAAAAGAGCAAAGTACATGGATCCTCCACTGGTGAAGGGCACAGCTAGAGAATTTTTGAAGAGAAGCCATATTGAGGATGGTTTATGTAGCTTTGTGCTTTAGATCAAACAATGTAAAACCAACTTTTAGATTCCTTGCAAAATATCCTGATACTTTTTCATTATTGTTTTGGCAGGATGAGTTTTGTGAGTAGGAGAGTGTTGCCTGATTTAAGATAAATAGGCTTAAAAGTTGACCTGGAATACTGGTATTTCCTACTTCCTATAAAGAGTTAAGTTTCTTAAGTAACCTTTACATAACAAAAGAGTTGCAATCTTTGTTAGTGTCTGATAAACTTGTGATAGAACTAAAACATTAAGCCATCTTTTTCTGAGAACTGGGAACCACTAACTCATCTTTGACTTGTCTTGCACTTCCTATTTCTGTTTTTCTTCCCCTCTCATGGATACCTTAAGTACCTGTAACATATAAAGCCTCTTCTAACTACCAAAAAGTAGGGCCAGACTCATTTTCAGACTGCATTTTCTGCCAGCAGTAAATAAAGTTGTTCTTCCTCCCCTCAGTATTCTCTTGAGGTCCTACTCTAGAACTCTGTCAATCATGATACCCATATCTTTCAGATGCTACAAAATTCTAAATTCCCTGAAATTCATTTAGTTCATATGAAAAATATGGGAATTCTTTTGCCTGAATTTCTTACCTACCATCACAGTGGATAGAGCAAGAATATAACTCATGTTATCAAGGTATCTTACTGGCCAGAAGTTGATGATCATGTTGATCACAAATAAAACCCTCAGAAATCTATGAAAGAAGTGGTACTTCAGTCTTGGTGTTTGTTATCTCTTGTTCTTATGGATATTACGCCTTCTGTCCCTTATTCCTACTTTAGTCTACTTTTGTGGGCTTTGCTATTTTAAGAAAAGAGATTCCCCTTTCTATGACTTTCTGAATTGCATTTGTTCACAGTCATCTCATGTTCATTTGCCACTCTGGCAACTGCCTGCATGAAAAAATACTTTAAATTTAGATGGGGAGGGGTGGATTTGGTAAGTGTTATATCTTTCATTAAAGTCTTAGGAAATCCCATTGGATAACTTTATCAAGGAAATAAATAGAGAAAAACAAAAGGCAAAATAGACACTTAATGAGCCCATTTGAGCTTTATTTCCCAAGTAATGATATTGTTGCTAAAGACAGTCAAGAAACTCTGTAAAGAAGTTTAGTAAATACATGTGAGAAAACTTCTGTTTCCCCATAAGGAACTGAGACATTTTCCTGTAAAATTAAAATTATAATATTTTGTAATGAATTATTACAAGTGCAACTCCTCATGACAACAAACTTATAATTATAGACAAACAGCTGTGTACATTCTGACTTGGTTAATTATTTTCATTTAAGAAAAGTTTTAAGGAATAAAGAGGAAAACAACACTGATTTATTTTTCCTTTAGCATCTTGCTGTGGCTTTTTTTTTAACCTCTTTGGTTGTATTTTATTTGTTTTCATGATCTACTTCTACCTATATTCTTTCAATTCTAAAAGACTCAAAATATATATTCCAAAGAATATTTTTGCAAAAATATTAATTGAGCTAGTAAAACTACAAGCTGGACTATATCAATTAGTAAGGGAAAAAGAAACACGACTCATCCATCACCTTGTTTAAAGCCCAAATTTTTATACTTGTCAAATTCAGGAGGAAATAGGAAACTTTATTATATCAAATAATTTTTGAGGCAAAATAAACGATTTAATTTGATTCTCCAACATGGTTTTATGATTAAATGAAAACTCTGTTTCTCTACAAATGACTTTATTGGTGATATTGATGGAATTTTGCCCCCCTCTCCACCTAAAAAAAAAAACAAAAAACATATGAATTTGAAGCCCTCATTCTCCATGTGACTATATTCAAGATAGAAACTTTTAAGAAGTAATTACAGTTAAATGAGGTCATTTAGACCGGTGTCCTGATGCTAGAGGATTGGCAGCCTTATAAGAAAAGAAAAGGAAAGAGGTCTCTTTTTTTCTCCCCCATGTGCATGCGACTAGGGAAAGACCATATGAGGATGCAGGGAGAAGACAGCTGTCTGCGAACCAGGAAAAAAACTCTCACCAGAGCCCAATCATGCTGGCACCCTGATTGTGGACTTCTAGCCTCTAGGAGTGTTAGAAAATTAATTTATATTTTTAAAACCCTCCAGTCTCAGGTTTTTTGGTATGGCACCTCGAGCTGACTAATAATCAGATTAATCAAAGTTTATGGGATTGTTGGGATACTTGACCTATTTAAAATTCCTGTATAGTTTGATGGATGGACGGATACTGCCTCATTTCTTACCATCTCTGGTAAGAGTATGTCTCAGGACACTCTTTTTCCAAGACAAAACTGCATTTTTTTTCCCACAATAACCCTTTCCCTGCATTACAAAATGATGTCAGACCATTCTTCCCTGAAAAAATTCACCATGATGCTTTGCCCCAGAATATAAAAACACACAGGACTACCAAAAAAAAAAGGGAAGCCTTTTAACGTTTAATAAGTTTACGACAATCGGGAATTATATCCTAGGTTTCCCTACCTTAAACATACTCTGTCGGAGGTAAAGCAATTTGTGGATTTTTCAATGTAATCAGTTGTAGAATGGGGCGTCCAGCTAAGGATGCCCTTCTCATTAGGTAGGCTTCTTGATTTAGACCATTTTCTCAAATTTGAATGTGAATAGAAGCCACCTAGGGATCTTGTTAAAATTGAAATTCTGATTTATTAGATCTCACCTGAAATTCCATATTTTTATCAAGCTCCCAGAGGTAGCATATATAGCTAGTCTATGGAGCACACTTCGAACAGAAAGGAATTAGGGTGCTTTGTTTATCACAAGTAGCTAAACATAAGGCATATTTCCCACTGGGAACCAGAAAAAGAACTGTTTTTGTTAAAAGTTATCTGCTCCAAGTCACTCAAAGTGGAAGTGTAGACCAACCAGCTTCTTCAGATAATTGTACACTTTTGTTCTGTGATTTGAGTAATATAGATTTGTGAAGTGCTTAAAACTGCTTAGAAATCCTGAGTCATTAAGGTAAAACCTGGAGAAGGGAACTGGTTTCTCTGGATCCCTGCATAGCTAGACAGATTAATCCCCATCCTTGGTTTAGAAAGTCGTGGAAACAAGCCCAGTTTCAACCCTCCCCTAGAAGGTCTCTGCTACCATTCAGGTAGACTGGCTGCCTGCTATTCTAAGGGAAAGCCAGAGTGTTTAAGTCTCTGGGTCAGGTCAACAATCCCAGGGAGCAGCTTGGGCAATCTTCCATGGGGATGTGGGTGGGCAATGAATGTGACTACTTTTATAACATTAACTTTTGGGACAAATGATATATGAGCCACCATTTGAATTTTGTTCTAACCCTCCCAGATTTTAGCATCAGGCTTCTTGTGAGTTTTCAGCTACATACTTCCTAAAAATACCAGAAAATCAAATCTAAGTTTATTTGACTTACAGCAGTATGTGAGAGCAAAATTCAGGAGAGGATGTTTATAGGAAATTAGGAGGTGGTTGCAATGATTTTAAGGTAGATCCTGAGATCCAGGAAACTGGTTGGATTTGGTAGAGTTTATGATAGTATAATAATAGCTTTGGTTGGTAGACATAGCAAGGTGAGAATTAAAAAAAAAAATACAAGTCTTGATAAGAAAGCTGTTTTAAAAAGTAAGTTATGTTAGTTGGCCTATATGATGGTTCTCAACCAGGGATTATTTGGTCATTGGCACCAACTTCAGAAAGCCCATTGACTTCCCTGGCTATAAGGCCCCCAAGGCACCTCTGCTTAGGGGCTTCTTTAGGCTACGTGCACACCTGGAAAGGCTGGCAAATGACTTTGACTCTGAGTTCCAGAGGAGACGTGATGGGGTCATGACAGGGTACAGCCATGGGATGCAATTACCAAATGATTTCAGCAATAAGGGTGTGGGTTTGGGAAGGGTTTCTAAGCAACCTAGCTGAGGGCACAGTGGCTCTCTGTCTGGTGGTGGTTACTATGGACATCTAGTCTGTATCTTGCTAAAGTCATGACAAGGTCCTGCAACTTGAGGCTGCAGATGGTGGGGATGCTCAGAAAACAAAAGCAACCTGTCTCCTTAGAAGAGTGGCCACATACACTGATCAACTACTGTGTAGGAAGCTATAGTTTAATAAGCCCCTACATTTATATTATCTAATTCAATCTTAATAACTAACATTATCACACTTTTGTTTTATCATATGAGCAAAAACTGAGGCCTTGGGGGCAGGGGGGTAAAGTTTTCCCAGGTTTCACAGAGAGAGAGAGAGAGAGAGAGAGAGAAGAGTGACTCAAGAAAGGTCTGTGCTAATATAGAACTAATTTACATTTCCACCAACAGTGCACCAGTGTTCCGTTTGCTCTTCTTGCCAGCATTTGTCTTGTCTTTTCGTTGCCACCACAGTCTTCTGCTTTTGATAATAACAGTTCTAACAGGTGTGAGATTATATTGTGGTTTGATTTGTATTTCCCTGATTAGTTATATTGAGCATCTCTGCATGTACTTGTTGGTCATTTGTATGTCTTCTTTAGAAAAATATCTATTCGAACCCTTTCCTCATTTTCAATCAGATTCTTTGCTTGTTTTTCTGCTGTTGAGTTGTTTGAATTCCTTATGCATTTTTTATATTAGCTAAATATATCCAGAATAGATATCCATTATCATATATATGGTTTGAAAATATTTTCTCCTGTTCCATAGGTTGCTTTTTCATTTTGTTGATAGTTTCCTTTGCTGGTAGGAAACACTAGTGAAGCCATCATGTCCAGGGCTTTTCTTTGTTGGGAGGGTTTTCATTACTGATTTACTCTTACTTGTTATTTGTCTACTCAGATTTTCTATTTCTCTATGATTCAGACTTGCCAGGTTGTATGTTTCTAATAATTTATCCATTTCTTTTAGGTTGTACAAACTTTTCTGTATAATTATTTACAGCAGTGTGTTATGATCCTTTGTATTTCTGTGGTATCAGTTCTAATGCTTCCTACTTCATTTGTAATTTTATTTATTCAAATCATTTATATTTTTCTTTTCTTGGTAAGTCTAGCTAAATGTTTGTCAATTTTGTTTCTTCTACCATTATACATTTGTATGTATTCTTGACATAATTTCACAGGTATCTGAGCCTCTGTTCATTTTTCTTCCTTTTTTCCCCTCAATTCTTACAATTAATTAATTTCTATTGATCTCTCTTGAGTCACTGATTCTTCCTCAGATATGCTATGCAACCCATTTAGTGAATATTAGATTCAGTTATAGTATCTGCTAACTCAAAAATCTCCATTTCTGGGCCTCCCTGGTGGCGCAGTGGTTGAGAGTCCGCCTGCCGATGCAGGGGATGCGGGTTCGTGCCCCGGTCTGGGGGGATCCCATATGCCGCGGAGCGGCTGGGCCCGTGAGCCATGGCCGCTGAGCCTGCGCATCCGGAGCCTGTGCTCCGCAACGGGAGGGGCCACAACAGTGAGAGGCCCGCGTACAGCAAAAAAAAAAAAAAAAAAAATCTCCATTTCTATAGTTTCTATTTATCTAACAGAGTCCTTTATTTGTTAAGTCATTGCTATTATATATTTGGCACATCAAACTTGTGAAGCTTCTACCCTCTTTTAAAAGACCTGTGTGTTTGTTCTTGGGAGCACTTTAAAATCTTAGTCAGTCTCCAAGTCTTCCTTGGATTTCACTTCCCATGGGAATGCCTTGTCTCCTCACTTGGCTAAGCATATATTTCTCTTTTTTTTGTCTCCACAGACTTTCCTCTTCACAGTATTGATTGTATCTTTATCAAGAGATTCTTTCTGTGGTCTTTTAATGAATTGAAGTATCTAATTGTTTTAGATTACTGTAAATTCACTAGTTTGGAAGATCTTATTCTGATTTGTTCTAAGTCTCATTTAAAATGCTCAACAAGGAGTTGAGTGTCTGTTGCAATGGACTGAATTGTGTTCTGATTCAATATCCAAAAAGATATATTCAATTCCTAAATTTATGTACCTGTGAGTGTAGTTGTATTTGGGAATAGCATCTTTACAGGTATAATTAAGTTAAGATGAAGTCATACTGTATAAAGATAAGAAAAAGAAAGAACATAGAAAGCCATGCACTCCAAGGGAAGAAGGACACTTAAAGATGGGGGAAGATATTGGAGTGATGCATTTATAATCTAAGGAATGCCAAGGATTGATGGGAGCCACCAAAATCTAGGAAGAAACAAAAAACAATCCTCCCCCAGAACCTTCAGAGAGAACACAGCTGTGCCAACACCTTGATTTAGGACTTCTTGATTCCAGAACTGTGAGAGAATAAATTTCCATTTTAAGTCAACCAGTTTGTTGTACTTTGTTTTGACAGTCATAGGAAACTAATGCCATCTGTCATGCAGTTTATTTTCCATTCCAATTTTTGTTTGTGCATTAAGTCAAGCTTTTGGTTTAAGACTAACCTCCCCCCCCTCCAAAAAAAAAAAAAAGAAAAAAAAAGGTGAGAACTATGATCAGATCAGATTTGCAATCTCCTTTAGAATATTGTCTAACGGTCTTAACTGGACTATCTCTTAAGTCTCAAATGGACTTAGATTTTATTTGATGTAAAACTGAATTAAAATGTCCACCATTTTCACAGAAAACACTTTGAAAATAGCAATTCTTCAAAATATCTTGTGCAATATTTGGGGTCCTTGTCTCCAAATAATGCTCCAATGCATTATGTATTCTGCATATTAGACATCACATTCTTGACTTGCACAGTCTGGCAAACATCCAAACCTCTCTTATGGTTCATAATGAAGGTTTTCATAATTAATCTCCAAGGATTTCAGCAAATCAACCTCACAACTTCTTGGATAGTTGTCATCTAAAGGCCCCTTAATTTCTTCCCAATACCAATTAAGTTTTTATTCTCTTGTCTCATACCATTCAATTGAAAAATTGAGCTAGTTACAACTCTGGCTCTTGATCCTGCTTTGCAACCTAGACTCAGGCACATGGAGATAATAAATACTCCAAATTTATTATGAGTTATCCAAACTGTCAATTTCACTGCCCTCTAATGCAGATCCTGCCTATCTTCCCTAACCTGGTAATTGAGCGTCTCTCTGCTCTAGTTTCAGTCCTGTCTCTTCCCCTCAGTTACCTCCCTTTCTTTAACTACATTTTGGCACTAATTACTAATGTAGTGTGACTGAGCTATTGTAGATCCACTCGTTGGTTTCCCGTCTCTGTTTTATAAGAATCCCTGAACCTCTAACATGGCTAAAATCTTTTGTTAATGTTCTTCACACGTCCTCTTGTCTTATAAACTGACTGAAAGTTAATTTCACACTCATGTTCCCATGCCTGAGCTAGAGTTTTCAACTCCTAATATAGATTCTGTGTCTTAATATACAAACTTAAGTTGAAACTTTACAACACCTAGATTTTTAGTCCTGCCATCCTTGGACTGATCCAACCCTTATTGTTTGCCCAAATTCGCTTCACATAAATGCATGTTTTTTATACAGTGTTAATAAATCTCTCTAAGTTGTTTTCAAGGAGCTCAGTCAGTATATTTAGAACAATTAGCAAAGTTGCAATCATAAAAGTAATCTCAGTGTCCCACTGTTAGAAAATTGTGACAGTGCAACTTCATTAAATCAGAAATCTCCATATGTATTATAAATTCAAATCACTGGATTTAATGTCCTTAATTACTTACATCTTTATCAAACCTTTTTGAATTCTCATATCACTTAATAATTCTACCACTCTTTTGTAAGTAGTATATACAATTTTTTATGGTTACTCAATGTTACATATGTCATGTTAGAAGTTCCTAACTAGTTTCATAATTATGACTCCCATAACTTATTTATGACCCCATGAATATTGTTAGATTCATAGAATGTATTCAGCAAATATGTATTTAATGCACATCAGTTATTTTACCTACCAAATAGTGTAAATAAACTGTAAATAATCAGATAGCTTCTTATTATATCAGATTGATATATCAGATTGATTTCAAGAGGTATTTTAAATTATGAAAAATGGCCTTAAAATATTTAAATTATTTCAATCTATGAGGAAAGAAATTCAAACATTAAGACTAATCCTCCAAACGAACTCAATCACTAACAATAACTCTATAACTTCATAAGTGCTTTAAATAACAATATGCAGAGCATATGACATTTAATTATAGTCCAATCTTTACCTAAATGGTAACACTTAAGGTCTGGTATTTTCTATGTAAGTTCCTCTCTTGGGTTTCTATATAATCATTTCACACTTTGGGGGACTATGCATGTTATTAAAATATTAAAGAGATAAAATCATTCTTTTGAAATATGGTATATTTGTTCATTGAGGGTACAAATATGTTTTTACAGTCATTTATTTAATGTCATTACAAGAAAAGTCCAAATAAAACATTTTAATTTTTAGTGAATTTTATGTTCATCTTTACAGTGTGCAATGTCAGATTTAAATGCAAATATAAGGGCATTTAATTCACATGAGAATTCACTAAAATTATACAATTTAAATTTCATAGCTTACGCTTGCATTTGGATTTCATTCTTTCTGGAACACTGAAAACTCTGCACAAAATGACCTCAGTTGTTTTTATTCAACAACTGATGCACACACTTTCTACCAACTCTCTCAAGCTTTCAGCTTGTTGATAAGTAAGGAGGAACTGAATGTAAAAGGAAATATGGGTTGCCCTAATTTTCCCTTTTCTTTTATGTCATCATTTCCTCTGTAAATGTTTGGCTAATACAGGAAAGTAACACAAATTCAAGTGAATATATGATAGATTGCTGGATAATTTATGTATTTTAGAATGTCTTCTTTTCGTGTTTGAATACAGTTTAGATTTGAATGGAAAGCATGGACCTTTGTAGCTGTCAACACCCCTGCATACTAAGTGGTAGATGTAACATGTTTATCTTGTGTTTGCTCTGAGTCTCACTGATATTCCATGCCTCTTGGATTCAACAGAATTCTGTGTTTATGGAGCATCACAAATGTGATTATACCTTGCTTTTTTTCCTCAATATTTTACTTTTGAGATTTATGCTTGTATATATGTATGAGATTAGATTATTAATTTTGAGTGCTATAGTTATGAAATTCTATTATATTCACATACTACATATACATTATTATATTGATATTAAATTAGTTCCATTTCTTTACTTTGCTACCACTATTAGTGCTTCAATAAATGGCTTTGAGTATGTTTCCCTTTAGATCTTTGTCATAGTTTTTCTAGGTTAAGTACCTCTAGAAATGGAATTGCAGGATCAGAGTGCAAATATTCATTCAATCTAATGTATATTGATAAATCACTCTTCAAATTTTAGCACTTTATACTTGCGTTAGTAGGATATGAGAGTTTCCTTTTCCACATTCTTACTAGAATGTCTATTCATCAGATTTTAAATTTTTTGGCCAGTCTATTGGTGATCAATAGTAACATAGTTTAATATGCACTTCTCTACTTATTAGCGAAGATGGATATTTCTTCATATATTTATTGGACATCTATTTCTTTGAAAGCCCTTCATGTCAGTTATCCAGTGTCTTTTTCAGTTCTTTGCTTTTTATTGATGACATAGGAACTCTGTGTATGTTCTGACTACTAATCTTTTGTCAGTTATGTGTATTGCACATATCTCATTTAAGCGTTTGACTTACCTTTTATCTTTGTTTAAAGTGGCTAAAATATAGAGATAACTATATCAAATAACTCTCCTTAAGCTCTGTGATCACCATTGTCCTACAAAGAGTTTGACTGTTGTTAATGTAGTCACATTTTCACTCTTTTAAAATATGTTTTATAAAATTGAGGCTTTTAATATAAATCCATCTCTACTCTGACATCATCGTGGTATTCTTCTAGATTTTCTCCTAAAGATCAAAACTCGTGATAGCTAAACTTTATATAAAGGGCCAGAGAGTTAATATTTTTAGCATTGTTTATTGTTTTAGACATGTCTATTAATAGTTGTTATATTTAATGTGTTTTAGTTATGCATATTACATAGTTGCATTTATTTTTCTTATCCAATGTAAAAAACATTAGCTTTTATCAGGTAAATATAGTCAACTTATTTTTGATTCCTGATAAATTTGAACATATTTCTACAGTTTTAGTTTGTGTATTGTATTTAAAACACTTTTATTTGTGTCTTTATTTCACCTTTCCTGACTTTTCCTACTTTTATCTAAATTTGTTAATTCATTTTTCTATTCTTCCTCCTTCCTCATTTATATTTGTACAAAGATTCCTCATATTTTAATAGGCAGGTCTTACTAAAGATCTGAATCTATCAGGAACTTTATCCTGCTAAGGAAGAATACATGTGACTTAGATTTTTTTTTAACATCAACTCCATTAATATCTTCCACATTGCTGTTTTCTAGTTATTTTATTTTATGATATTTGTATCATCCCCCAGTTAGTCATTAACTTTTTTACAGTTAAGCCATTCTGAGATTTACTGAAATGTTAACTAACTTCTTATTTCAGAATTGCTTCCTAGATCACATTTTTTTATACTCAATAAACTCCCTGCTGAGTTCCAGACACTAATAATTTTTTTTTCAACTTGAAACTCGATACTAGAATTCTGAATATTTATTTCTAATTAAAATTTCTCTAATTAATTCTCAAGTTGAAGATATTCTTTATTGGCATCTATTTTGTTGATAATACAACCTGTCATCCATGTAATTTTAAGCATATCTAGGTAATCTTCCTTCTCTTTCTTGATAATTAGATTTCTCTTTGTCTCCGATGAAATATCATTTTTCTATGATCTCCCTGAATATGATTATTTTATCTTGCAGTGGAATCTTGTGATTCTCCAACACAAAGACACATTTTCTTTTACTATTTCTGGTATTGAGAATTTAGTCTTTGAATATTAACTCTTTCTCCTTCTCTCTTGTATTTATTTTCTTCTTTTCTAGAACTCCAATTATATATGTTATATGTCTACTCAATCTAAACTCCATGTATTTTAACTTCTCTTTCACATTTTACGTATTTATACAAGTCTGAGTAGAATTCTGTATAATGGCCTGAAATCCATAATCTCTCTTCAGGTATATTTATTCTACTCTTCCCTCTTATGCTCAACTATTAAGGTTAATGACTGTTTTCATCATCATACAAATTCAATTTAGCCATTTGGGTAATCTGCTAATTATTTTTTTGCATGATAATTTATAGTTAGAATAAAGTCTTGCCAGAGGGGTGGGGAACACTACAACAGTGACAAGTTTGAAGTCAATTAAATGTATTTGATTTCCCTGCCCTACCCTAACTGCAACATTTCAAATAACTCTCCTTAAGCTCTGTGATCTCTTTTCACTTGTGGAGCTACCATGGACAATGATGCGGGATTCCACCCAGACCCATCCTTTATGAGAAGTACCCCAGGATTCTGAGAGAGGTGAAGAGGGATGCAGAGCTGGTGATTCATAAAAATCACTGTAGTAATAAGGATCTCTGGAATTTAGTGCTTGTTTTGCAACTATGTTGATATCTACTTTGGATTTGGAGATTTGGTAGACCTCTTCTATCTTCAAAACTCTGTTACTGATAAGTATTATTCCATAGCTCCAGTTCTGTCAAAATTTAACTTTCCCATGCTCTCATTCTTTCAAGGTGATTAGCTGGTCCAGTTTCATGGGTGTGCACAAATACAGTTGCACAAGGCCCTCTGATCAGAAGAGCCCCACACTAGGTTTAATGTTATGCTGTCACTGTCTTGAAATTGTCAATAATCTTATTCTAGAACTTGTGTTTTTTGAGTAAAGTCCAATGGCACAATGGAGCATGTGCATAGAGCAAAGACATGTGCAAGATACATACCTATCATTTTTTGTCATGAAGTCACATTGAAGGACAGTTTTATTTGTTTAAAATACATTTTTAAAGATGGCTGAACAAAATAGTTTTTAAATTATAGTAATTAAATTAATTAGTATTCAAAACAGTAATTAAACTAATTCAAACATTAACTGGCAACAGAGAACCTGGAAATGGGAGAGGTCTTATGCACTTTGAAAAGTGGTAGCCAAAGAAAGAAAAAGATTCTGATGTGGAAAAGGATTGTCTGCTCATAGAGAACAAACGTGTAGATATCAAGGGGAAAAAGGGCCGGTGGGATGAATTGGGAGATTGGGATTGACATATATACACTACTATGTATAAAATAGGTAACTAATTAGAACCTGCTGTATAGCACAGAGAACTCTACTAAATGTTCTATGGTGACCTAAATGGGAAGGAAATCCAAAAAAGAGGGGATATATAGATAGATAGATAGATAGATAGATAGATGATTCACTTTGCTGTACAGCAGAAACTAACACAGCATCGTAAAGGAACTATACTCCAATAAAAAGTAATTTTAAAAAAAGAAAAGGATTGTCTGCTTTTATTCTCATGTTCTGTGAGCAACACTCCCACACTAGTATGACCAGGTGCACTAAGGAAAGATGTTGACTGACAAATATGCTGAAAATTTTCACTTTTTAAAAAATGTTTATATATTGAAGTAGAACTTGCCAATACCATGGGATAACTTATGAAATGAAGCCTCTCCATGCTATATAATGATTAAGACTGTCTGGACTTGTTATCTGCTCAGACATATTGATGAGCGGGGATATAAGCCAAACTTCATGGGATGGAGACATGCCCTGTTTTTGTGGAATGCTTTTAGTGATAGAGACTTGAGTATCAGAAAAAAAAAAAAACCTGAAAATTTTCCTTTTAAATGTTCATATAAATATATTATAGGGATTTTCAGTGTTAGAAGATCACATATATGTTGTCTACAAAATTCTGGGGCAATGAAAATATGAAGAAAACATTTTAATTCTCCTTAAGTATCATTCAAGTATAAAAGCAACAATTATACATCATCCTTTATTTAATAAAAATAAAGTAAAATAAAACTCAGGAAAAATAAAACTCAGTGATAAAATCCAGGAAACCAATAGATTAATTAAAATAAATTTAAAAAATCCAGGAATGGAGAAATTATTATAAAATCTTTGTTAATATGCATAGATGTCACATATTTATAGCAACAATATTCAATAATTTAAAGAATTATTGTTGGAGAAGAAAATATAAAAATTTGGGAAGGACTATAAAAATTCTAAAAACTTTGTTCATTTAAGAAAAGCAGTCCATTTTGTTTAATAATTTGGACATTTTAAAAATGATGACTTCAAAAGGTTAATCATTTTCAGAATGTCTTTTCTTAATTTTACATATTAATTTTAGGCAACATTCCTCTCATGGTTAACAAGTAGTAATCTGAATTTTACTAATTCCTCCATGTCTGTCTTTTTCAAAAATTAAGTATTAAAAAATTTGGTGCCCTTTCTTACAAAATTATTTTCCAATTCTTTTTATTTGTCAACATAGATATCTACTCATTCTTTTCATTTTCATGAAAGCATTGTGTGATTTCTGAAAGGGTATTCAACAAAGTGCTCATATACAGAGTCATGAGCTGGAGTTGGATTATACCAGCTCAGATGAACTAATTGCTAAACTTTCAGAAATTTTGTGAGCTGGTTGTTATACTATTGTGAACTAGAAATTGGCCACACTGGGAGTATTCCGATCACAGAAATTGAAAAATACTACAAAATAAAGCCTTTTTCCCCCTCCAGACAACCAGTTTGGTGAGACACAATTGAACAGGATGTTAGGAAATAAAGTTATTTCTTTCTTTCTTTGAATAGTTTCTTCTATTACCTATTTAGTCAATGAACATATATGATGATGATAAAAACAGGAAAGGTATATTTTAGAAGAGCAAACAAAAACTGAATCTCTAATATTTGTGAAATCCTTTTCTTCTTAAGTCCCACCCATTGCAATTGATTATCATTAGGATTATACAAAACAAGATTCTTCCCTCACATATATGATAACATTTTCATCATCTGGAAGAAGAATTTCCTCTACTTACTTAAACAATTTTATGTACTATGATTTCCAGACTTTACAGAATAAAAGGGCAATTTCAAAAATTCAGAAAATACAAGTAAAATAAGACTTTCAATAAACTCCTCATTTCTAGGCTACATTTGAAGAAAAAGAAAAAGACCTTAAAAATACTAGAGGAAATGTGTGTGTTGTTGTGGGGAGGAGTTTACTTTAACTCTTGGGATCCCTGATTTTATTTTAAAAAGTAGTAACACTAATGTATGTGTTATACGTTCTTCTGCTTTATCTAAACCAATTTTCCATGGTTGTTTTTTTTTGTTTTTGTTTTTTTTTGCACGGTATGTGGGCCTCTCACTGTCGTGGCCTCTCCCGTTGCGGAGCACAAGCTCGGGACGCACAGGCTCAGTGGCCATGGCTCACGGGCCCAGCCGCTCCACGGCATGTGGGATCTTCCCCGACTGGGCCAGGAACCCGTTTCCCCTGCATCGGCAGGCGGACTCTCAACCACTGTGCCACCAGGGAAGCCCCTAATTTTCCATGTTTTAACTTGTCTTCATTAACCACAGCAAAGTTCTCTAGCATTGTTGTTCTTTATCTGTTTCTGTATTTTTCAATTCTAATTCCTCCTTGACATTCTTAAATAAACCTATTGGTTCTAATATTCATGGAGTGTGAACTTATAAGTTTTGTGCATTGAGCTGTCTAAAGCCATTTGTTCTTCTTTCGTTATCAGTCTCTATAAATTGTTTTATTCACCAAATAGAACTAGTTGTTTTGTTCTAATCAATACACATTTTCTCTGAATGACTTTCAAGTTAAATTTAATACCACATTAATTTAATAATATATCCAATATTTGTTGCAAAAGAAACAAAATTTAGGATTGGTTGACTGATTGATTTATTCCCTAACTAAACTCACAAAGTATCTTGGATGGCTTACAAGAAGAACTTCACTAGTTACTACCTTCTGGATTTTATCTGAAGAACTGAAACTTGCAAGTAACATTTATAAGAATTTGCAGGGAAAATATTAAGAAGATATCACACTAGTCCTGCACAAAGAACATGTCAAAGCATCAAACAAAATTCATTTTGTGATCACAGTCTGTGTCCTAGCCTCTCCCATAACACCCAATCTCTCTCCCGAAGAAAATGCCATACACATAAGATTGAGTTGTTCTCTCTAGTCAATAGGAAGACATTCTGGGAAGGATAGAGTCTCTTCTGAGTGATGACTTATTACACCTCTAGGTATTCCTAAGTTTGAAAAATATACTTAAGTTAGTAGATTTCACCTTCCAGATTTGTTGGTGGCCTATGTGTTCTTCTCTGTGAAGGTATTCTTTTTATTTAAGTCTACTTTCTTTAATACTTTAAGTGTAGCTTTCTATTTTTTTCCTTTTTTTTTTTTTTTTTTTTTTTTTGCTGTATGCGGGCCTCTCACCATTGTGGCCTCTCCCATTGTGGAGCACAGGCTCCAGACATGCAGGCTCAGCGGCCATGGCTCACGGGCCCAGCCGCTCCACGTCATGTGGGATCCTCCTGGACCGGGGCACGAACCCGCGTCCCCTGCATCAGCAGGCGGACTCTCAACCACTGTGGCACCAGGGAAGCCCATTAAGTGTAGCTTTCTTAATTGATGGAATTGAAGCACCAGACGTCACTCTACAGTGTCCCACCTTCATGTGTTTTATCATCTGCCCTGACATCCTAAATCTCCACCACACCAGGTGAAGATATTTGAAATCCTGTTTTTCCTTTTCCCCCTTTTTAGACAGTTTATATATAGGATTGATTTAATTTATTCTGAAAGCCTGGAGATCTTTTACACATTTAGCATAATAAAAACTTACAAAATGGGAAAAAGTGAAAACTGGAGATCAATCTTATTAATGAAAGTTGTACAATTTCTGTATTTTCATGCAAAATACGTAATTCCAGGTCCTTATCAGATCTTGTCAGATCTGTTAATGCTGTCATGTTATGAAAACACAAGTGTTGAGACTCAAACCAGTTGCTGTTCAGATATGGAAAATCTTTAAGATGAAATGGTGGGCACCTATCAATATATAACAAATACCTCATGATCAAGGACACTTTATTTTATATTATTCTAATAGTGACTTTTATAGACTTGCCATTTGTCTTAGATTGCTAGAAATGGCCTAAAGTTGGAAGGAGATTTTAGTAGTTTAATTTCACAAGCTCTTTCCTATCACAACATGATAACAGAATCTCCACCCTGATTACAAAGTATTTTCAGGAATCTACAGAGGCTATCCCATAAATACCCTTGAATTGGTCCACCAGAAATAGCCATCATGGGTAAATACTTTGTCCACCCTTAATCTTCTGGCTTCCTTCTTCTTGGTCTTTGGAATTTATTCGATGTACTTCATTATTACCATTACTGTGAAGACCCAGTTAAAATGATAGGGCTGCCATTTGGGCACAAGTGTTCAGAGACAGCCTTGAAAATATGTACAGATGTGTGTCTATATCACAGTGTGTCATACTTTCTTACTTGGGAAGCTAAGCAGTGCCACTTGTACTTTGTTCTAACAGGGTAATTCACAAATAAAGACCCTTCAGGTTCTGCCTGCAGTTCTTCTCACTATGGAACTCAAATACCACCCATAATAACAGACAGGTTAGGCAGATATTATTCTGCACATCTTCTTTCCCATCCCTGCATATTCTTCTCTCTCTTCAATAATCATCTCAAATCACCTGTTCCTCATGCAAACAAAACTACAGGATATGGATGCCTGATGCTGCCTGTATGGCCACTCAGTAGAAACATCCTAGCAAACATGTACCAACTATAGTCTTAATTAAGACCACTTCCTACATCTATATGGCACTTCAGTAGGTCAGAATGACTAAGGTATGTATTCATCATTCTATTGCAATCTTTTATTTTTCTTCTCTGGATTAGCCAAAAATTGCCACCTCTCTTCCTATCAGATTATCTTTGTTGAGTGGGGGAGTGTCAACTGGATATTCTCCTAACCATCAGTTTGTCTTAGGTTTCACTAGCAGCCCATATTTTCCTACCCAAGCCTATAGCTCCACTTACCACCCATCCACCTACACCACTTACCCTTAACTGACATCAAGCCACTTGCATTGCTGGACAGTTCCAATGACTTTCTTTTATACGTATCTGTAAGTATTTAGAGCTATGACATTCTTAGAGTGGGGCGTAAGATCACAGGCAAAACTGCCTAGAAAACAGGAGATAAATCTTAAAAAGAAGTAAGGCCACAGTATTTGGAATTGAAATTCTCAAGGGGATTTTTCAAGTGCTTGGAGGCTGGTCTTAGAAGAAAAACAGCTTGAGATTGTGTCCCAGGCCCACAGATTTCTCTCTCGGCCTCAGCAGGAACCAGTTGTAGTATATTCTGCAGTTTTTAGAGAACAAACATTTTAACAACTTGGAAACACCAAATCCTGTTCTATTATTGACAGAAAGCAAGAATGCAAATCAAAGCTATGGTGAGGACTATTTTTCTGCACTCACAGGAAAAACAACTCTGAATAGGAAATACTTTCTGAATCTGATTCACTGTTTACTTGGAAAGTAAAATACTAATCTCTGGCAAAGAATATTCCACATTTGGATTCAAAAAGCTTATAAATGGGAATCAACCATACACGAGAAAGTGATTTTTTTCATGCATTTGCTGGGTGAGAGGCATTTATGAAAGTAAATGAAGTTCTGTCTTGAAATAATGAGACTACAGTTGCCAAGAGAAGCTGTGAATTGTTCGCTATAGATCTCTTTTTTTCCACTTGATACTATATTATGTAATTATTTTTGGAAAACTTTCAAAGTGGTGGTGTTTTCAACGTCATAAAATGAATAAAGGGAAGGGCAACAGTTCCCAATAAAGATTGGAAAAATAATAAGAGTGCAAAAATATGAAGACCCTTGCCAGCTCCGTATTATACTTTGAGAAGCAAATACTAAAACATTTTTCTTTCAAATGCCAGCAATTATCTACAGCTCCCATATGTAGTTGCTTTTTTAAAATCTTAAATTAGAAATTAATTTAATACATGTGCAATGGACAAAGATAAAATAGCCTACACTTCACATGGCTGCCCACATCCCTTTTCCCAAAAGTATCTCCCAGGATATTCTCATGGCCTGAGTGTCTTCCCTCTGAACAGATATGACCAATAATAGAGCTTATGAGAGTGACTTTTGAAGCTTTTGAAGACTGACACATGGATGCTTTTGGTCCCACTGCCATTGACTCTGGATTTTTGTTTTTTTGTTGTGTGTGTGTGTGTGTGTGTGTGTGTTTTAGACTTAATTTTTTTAGAGCAGTTTTAGGTTCATAGCAAAATTGAGGGGAAGGTACAAAGATTTGCCATATACTCCCGTTTAGTTGCTTTTCAGTTTTTAATAATTGTTTTTCCTTTTCATTTTTGATCTGCTTGGTCTAGAACTTTCTATAGTCAATATAAAGTACTCCTTTTTTGTACTTCTTTATCCTTCTATCTTCCTTATTACTACACTGTGCATTTTCACATTTCCCTTTCTGACCACATCTGTGTGTTTTTTACTAACTCTTATTCTATCTCTCCTTTCTTAGATATGGCATATTCAAAGGTTTAGTCCTTGATTGTCTGCTATCTTTTATTCATGGTCATTATCTTCTCTTAACACATCATAAATTCTCTGTGTGTTTGAGTCCTGAAACTTCGTCAATAACTTAATTTCTCTTGGATTTCATTACTTCTTTAGGATTTATTGTTGGTTGAAATGTTTCTTTCTAAAAGAGCTTTCCTGACTTCTCCTGTTGCAAAAGAATAATTTTTAAGCAGCTTTTTCTAGCATATTCATAGTATGTTACAACAGTTTGCAAGAACTTGAATGTGAAGAAGGTGCATAAGTGGACAGTGGTGTGTCATCTCAGATCTGCGAACTGACCACTCATGTGTACACAAAGGGGAAAACTCACCTTTAGGTGCTCATCAAATTCCAAATTCAAACACCTAGTATATGTTTAAGTAATCTAATTTGGGTACAATGTGAGTTGGTTGCTCTCTGTAATGTGATTCAGGCTTACAAAATTGATAAAAGATAGAAATGCAAAAACCCCAAAATTAATTTACAACAGCTAAATATAACTTCAAGAAATGAAATATTTATCCTCACTGACTGATCAGGGCATTCTTTTTGACGCAGATAAATGCAATTGGGAGGTCAAATTATAATCAGAATTCTGATTGATTAGTATAGAATTTCTACATTAAAACACATATGAATGCCCCTGTGCATTAAGATCTGTGCCAGTGTTTGGGTCTCTAATTTAACCTGTTTTTATATTCCCACCTGAATAGCATAGTTTTGCCTTATTTATTGCCTTAAATATAAAAATAAGGTTAATACCAAATATTATCCTGGGACGTATCCTGCATTTTAAAGAGCTATGAATATGGATGATGTGCTCTTTCTAATGGCTATTTCATAGATTAAAACTTGGAGGAACATCTTATTGTCTTATTTTGAAATGCAGCTGGAAGAGGTAGCAGGAAGGGAGGGAATGGATTCCATGTACCTTCCCAATGGCTATTTTGTCTTATACACCAAGTGTTCTTGATCATTTGGTATAATACCTCAGGAAGAAAATAAAGTAGAAAATCAACAAATAATATTGGAAAAAAATAATAAATAAAATGAAGAATTGAATGAATTGCTTTTTTTCCCTCTTAAACATGAAAGCTTGGGGAATTGCAGTTACGAAAATTATTAGAAAATTATCTAAAGACCTAGATTATGGCTCCATTTCTGCCACTTTATAGATATAATCATGTTCATGTTACGTATTTGAAAATTGGGAATTGTTTTCTTATTATTTTTTATGCTCACATGAGAAGAAGTGAAACAGAAGAACTGTAACCTAGAGATAAGTTTTCTTGAAAAGGTGTTTTTTTGTAGGGGCTGGGCCAGAGGGAGTGAGCAATAAAGTATAGAGAGAAATATTTCAAATGTTTTATTTCCAATCCAGAATTTAAATAAATAGAACTTACTCCATCAGGGGGAAAGGCCTATAATTTTATTTACTTTGTGTATTGTATTCTTAAACTTAATTTAAGGGGGAACTATAAGTAAAGTGTGGAGTAGGAGACTTGATTTTATATTGTTCTGTCCTGAGCCCATTAATGCTGACAGGATTTCAGAGCTTGAAAGAATCCTAGCAGAGCTCAGAAACCACACCAAGATCTTCTTAACGTGTTACCTATGAGACCAGTTTTGCTTAGTTCTTATTTCAACAGCACAGGTAATTCAGGCATTTGTACAATTGAATGTCCTATTCTGAACATCTCTTTGGCCCAGTAACTATTTAGCACTAGTTTCCGAACTTAAGGATCTCTGAGATATAATTAAACCTATGTTCAAGCCACCAGATGCATATATTGCCATAACTGTCATTCATTCAGAAGTCAGGCATAGAAGGTACTTACACATCATCTTCGTTGGTCATGTTCTAACTTCTTCCCATTGGCCTTAACAAAGTCTCAGCACACAGTCTAACTGCTACATGTCCACAAGAGGTTTAATATTTTGATTATTTTGTGCAATTCATTCCTGAATCCCCATGACCTCCCACCCCAGTTAAAAACAAAAACAAAAACAGTTCTCTTGAAACCAATCTTTTAATGTTCTATATCAGTTGTTATTAACACCTGGTCCCTGGATCAACAACATCAGTATTACCTCCTACTTTATTAAAAGACAAATTCTCTGTTCCCATTCCAGATCTATTGAGTAGAAACAGTTGGATAGAGCCCAGCTATCTATGTTTAAGCCAGAGTTTCAAGTGATTACAATGCATGCAAAATTTTGATAACTGCTGCTCTAATACTGTTACATGAGTTTGGACAACCCATTAGCAATTCCTAAATAGCAGTAGATGATATACTACTATTATACATATGTTATCACATACTGGTAATTTCCAAATGTTAGTAAATCCACAGACCTAGATCTGTAGAGTTGAGAAAGCCCAGCATTTGAGTAAATTCAAGTATCTGCCAAAAAAAAAAAAGCTGAAATAAGTTCGTACTTCACATTTCATATTGCAGCCAGAATGACATTTGATACTAGGAAAATCATCTAATAGAAATTGGATCTATTTTTTTTAATGTTGCGAATCTATCTAAAATAAGCTTCAAAAACAAAATAAAATCAGACACAGCATGCATTTAAAAGGCAATGGTAAGGCTTCCCTGGTGGTGCAGTGGTTGACAGTCCGCCTGCCGATGCAGGGGACACGAGTTCGTGCCCCGGTCTGGGAAGATACCACATGCCGTGGAGTGGCTGGGCCCGTGAGCCATGGCCACTGAGCCTGCACGTCTGGACCCTGTGCTCTGCAACAGGAGAGGCCACAACAGTGAGAGGCCCGTGTACTGCAAAAAAAAAAAAAAAAAAAAAATAGACAGTGGTTTGGGATTTGAAGTTAAGAGTTCCTACATTCAAAACCTACTTCAACTACTTAAGACTTGTGACAAGCTAAGGGATTTACAAGATTGTGTAGAAGGGGCATGTGATAACCTCTGAAAGTTTCTTTCAGAGGTTATCAGAGATAACCTCTGAATAACAGAGATTATAGAAATAACAGAGATCCTAGAATGGAATAAATATTCATTATTTACTTCCAAAACCTATGTATTCCAAATTAGTACCCAGTATATATTCTGAAACCTAGATTTTTAGTGTTTTCTTTCCTTTGCTTGCTTGAAACTATATTAATTTTTGAGACCTCATTGCCCCAACTCTCTAACTCAATCTGTATGAAATCCACAGACATTTTATCAAAAGAGCAAAGCAACCCTCTCTTGAATATTTACATTTATATTCTCAAGAGATATATGCAAATGCACAGGATGCCCTTGAGGATTTTGCATTTGGATCTATGATTGAGGTAAAATAAACCAAGCACATATTTTTGGCAGTACCCTTGTGGCAAAACATCTGAAGAAACTCAAGAATTGTCATTGCTGTTATTTTCCTGGACACTGGCACTGCATTTCTTTTCCTAAAGAGCCTTAAAAATTGTCTGCTGCAGATAAAAGTATGTAAATAAATTCTTATTTACTTGTACAACCATATTATTGAGCTTTCTAGAAAAAGGAGGTGATGGAAGTTCTGAAGCTATGAAAGGATGTGGTCTTAGCTTTCCACTATCTATGTATAAAATACACTCAATTATTTTGAGATTGACTGGGTAAATGGACATTGCTATCTCTTCATAAAGATCAACATGATTTTAAGCAAATATTTTTCTGTTTATTTTACAAGTAATAGTCTGAATGATATTTTTTCTTATCTGTGTGTGTGTGTGTGTGTGTGTGTGTGTGTGTGTGTGTGTGAAGTGACATTGAGACCTTGTCACGGGAAATCTATCTAGCTAAGAAAAAGAGACAGAGGGATTCTCATGGAGATATGAAACACCGTCTGGCACAACAGTGATATATGCCAGAGAAGGTGAACCTCGGAATGTTTTGTCCAGTAAGAGTTTTAAAGAACACCAATAAAAGGCTAATGAAAAGCCATCAGTAACACTGTATTTCATGTAAAAGGTTTGGCACATGTAGCATGCTTTTTATGAGACTCCTTAAAAACTAATCAAAGGTAGTATATTTCCTTTCAGGTTCAAAGTGTGGGGAGAAGGAGATCATCATAACTGAAGGTCAGTTGGCAGCCAGACTGTGTGTCACCTTAGGAAACAGCCTTGTTCTGGTGCATTCCTAATCATGCATTGTCTGAGATCTCTCCACCTCATTCCTCCTCAGGGCTGTAGCCATTCTACTCAATCAGCACTGACTATGCTCATATTAATGGACAGGCACTGAGCCATTCATTGCAGAGAAAAGGAAGAGTCAAAAGGCAAAGATCAAGCAGCCATGAAGCTTGCCTTCAAAGATCTTATAGTTTGAGAGGCGAGAAAAGACAAGTAAGTCAGTCTTTGGGATAGAAAAATTAAAGGAAGAGATGACATCTATGTGAGAGAAGAGTGGAAAAATGCACAGTTTTATCTGGGCAGCATTTAAAAAAAATAAATATAATTTGAATTTCAATGTAGTGTCCTTGGGCTTCCATGGTGGCGCAGTGGTTGAGAGTCCGCCTGCCGATGCAGGGGACGCAGGTTCGTGCTCCGGTCCAGGAAGATCCCACATGCTGTGGAGGGGCTGGGCCCGTGAGCCATGGCCCCTGAGCCTGCGAGTCCAGAGCCTGTGCTCTGCAACGGGAGAGACCACAACAGTGAGAGGCCCGCGTACTGCAAAAAAAAAAAAAAAAAAAAAAAAAAAGATAGTGTCCTTGGTAGGCCAACAGGTTTAATAAATCCCTCCCCACATTTAACCTCATGGAAAGCCTAAAAATAACAGCTTTAGCTGAGCTCTGAAGGATTTGTCCAAGCATTTCTTCCTATATAATCCTTTATCATTGCTTACTTTCTTGTCATTTTCCTCTTCTAAAAAAAAAAAAAAAACAAAACTGCCTGTTAATTGGGCTTCCAGTTTATGCTGAGCTCATTTTTATATATAACTAGTTGAATAGTCTGTTTTGTCTTAATTTATTCTTTAATTAAATTAATATTAATGAATGATGGGAATGGGAATATATGTAATGGAAATTATCATTGTAAAAGGGACTAAGACAAGAGACAAAAGACACATAGTGCCTTTTCTCATGGAGTTTGTATACTCTGACATCCAATGGTGTTGAAGAATGTCTTTCATTTTCATGTCTACTCATATTACTATCTCTAAAATTCTTAACTTATCTCCATACTCAACAACCTATGTGAACTTTTGTCAGTTTCCAAATGCAGCCCAGATAGGTAATGTGTTGAACTACAGCTTGTGTGGGAAAAATATTTATAAATACTAAAATGCAGCCATGATAGAACAGAACACTCAGCAGGCAGGAAAGCACAGAGTGGATGTGGCACACACAGAGGTGAAGGAACATGTAATTTGGAGTACGTGAACTTGAGTAGTGAAAATAAATTCAGGACACAGATCATTGATTACTGCAATACAATGACAGGTCAAGTGGTTAAGGAAAAGTCTTAAATTCTTCAGGCTGTTAGAGAAGAATGAACCCGGGAGATTTCAAGTAAAATAGGAAATATTTCAGTGGGGTGTTTGCAAGAATATTTGGACCGTCGAGGGCAAAGGATACATTTTTTTCAAGCAAATCATGCTAAGGGGACTTTATAAAATGAATGGATTCTCAGCTTTAGTGATGATTTTGGGCCAAGATGCTCTTGAAAGCCAAGTTACACTGCAGTCAAACCCTCTAACAGTCCTGGAATAATAAGCCATTAACATTTATATCCTATCAAATTAGCTGAAATCTCATCAAACGACTGAGCTGTGGAGTCACCTTTGTATGTGAAGGCAGATGTCATGTGTGACTATTTGAAGAGAGAGATTTGTTAAAGAGGATAAGGGAGTAGAGGTCTGCAGGTGTTGGGCAACAAACAATGTGTGGTTTTTTTTGTGTGTGTGGTATCTGGGCCTCTCACTGTTGTGGCCTCTCCCGTTGCAGAGCACAGGCTCCGGACGCACAGGCTCAGCGGCCATGGCTCACGGGCAAGGCGCTCTGCGGCATGTGGGATCTTTGTGGACCGAGGCACGAACCCATGTCCCCTGCATCGGCAGGCGGACTCTCAACCACTGCACCACCAGGGAAGGCCTAAACAATGTGTTCTTATAAAATGACTTGAATTTGGAGAGATAGGCTTTCAGTGGCATGGAAGTTTCAGAACTTGTTCTTTCTTCATACATGTCTAAATTCCTAAATTTCCAGCTAAAATATTGCTTTTATCCACCAACACTTTAATCTAGCTTAAACTAGATTAAGCTGAAGTATTTTGTTTATATTGCAACATTATACACTTTATTTTTCTACATAAATATCTACATCTTTCTCCTGAATATGGCATTGAGTATATACATGGGGACAACTTATTCTATAATCTGCTCAGCATTTAGAACAAAGCAAAGCTCCAAATAGAAAATAGCTTGAGATTTAATGATTTGTAAGTTTATGACCAGCTACATAGCTAACTCTTAGAAATCCTCTTTTGTGTCAGGACCCTCAAAGGATTGGAACCCACAGCAAGAGCAGAATTGGAGCCAGTAGCCCACAGAGCTTAGAGCCCAGCAATAGAGGGTTATGGCAGCTGCCACAGGACTGACAAACTGCGATGCTGGCCTGGAGTCAATTAGAAAAAGATGTTAGTCAAGGAGAAATGTGTTTTCTCTGTCCCTTCCTGAACACCTGCATGCACCTAATTTAATATGATTTATTCAACAAAGTGGGTCACTTAAAAGGCCACAGCTATGGCCAGTATCCAATATCCATGGCCCCATTAAACCCTAATCAAGTGGGAGGAAATGGGAAGAAAGGGGGATGGTATCATCTTTTTTTTTTTTTTTTTTCTCTCTAGGCTCCTAGGGACCAAAAAAATTACATATTCAGAAACAACACAAATAGAGGTCAAATTATGTGTACAAATTAAATACATAGCCCTGTGACAACCTATCAAATTCTATGTTAAATTTTTGGCAACCTCAAAGCTCTGGAAGAGGGCCAAGTACCTGAAAGGGTAAGAGAGACAAACCTGACATTTGTATGGTTTATTGTAGCTGATGGAAAACTGTCATATACATTGTCTTCCTTGAGAGTCACAACAGTTATATGAAGCTTTTAGACTGTCAGTGCACACTTTTTCCTCAAAAGAAAGCTAAAGCAAATATAATCATAAGAATAATAATAACAGCTACAGTTTAACAAATTCTACAGCTGCTCTATCAAACCTCATAAATAATGGGGCTGTAATTCAAACCAGCATCTTTCACTCCAGTCCTATGTTATCTTCCAAGAATTTAATCTCTTATAATGCCCAAGAATATTGGGCATTATATTGGGCATTGGAATATTCTAAACTATATTCCAAATGTATGCTTCTGAGAAAACTAATTCCATGTTCATGTAGAAGATGATAGCATGGAAATCGTTTAGTGGTTTATTTACTATAGGGTTTATAAACATTTTATATCTTCTGCTCAAACCTTAAAATATTAAAATAATTAAAAGACTAGATAAAGGGGTTAGTACAAGCAAGACACTAGTAGCAATAAAAAGCCATAGTTAAGAATGAAGGAGGACTTCCGGGTAAGATGGCGGAAGAGTAAGACGCGGAGATCACCTTCCTCCCCACAGATACACCAGAAATACAGCTACACGTGCAACAACTCCTACAGAACAACGACTGAACGCTGGCAGAAGACCCCAGACCTCCCAAAAGGCAAGAAACTCCCCACATACCTGGGTAGGGCAAAGCAGAGAGATTCCCGCAGAGAGGAGCGGTGCCGAGCGGCACTCACCAGCACGAGAGCCTTGTCTGCTCCCCCGCCAGGGCGGGCGGCGCTGGAGCTGAGGCTCGGGCTTCGGTCAGAGCGCAGGGAGAGGACTGGGACTGGCGGCGAGAACTCAGCCTGAAGGGGGCTAATGTGCCACAGCTAGCCGGGAGGGAGTCCGGGAAAACTCTGGAGCTGCCGAAGAGGCAGGAGACATTTTCTTCCCTCTTGGTTTCCTGGTGCGCGAGGAGAGGGGATTAAGAGCGCCGCGTAAAGGAGCTCCAGAGACGGGCGCGAGTCGCGGCTGAAAGCGCGGAGCCCAGAGACGGGTGTGGGACGCTGGGGCTGCTGCTGCCGCCGCCAAGAAGCCTGTGTGCGAGCGCAGGACACTGTCCACACCGCCCTTCCGGGAGCCTGTGCAGCCTGCCACTGCCGGGGTCCCGGGATCCAGGGGCGGCTTCCCTGGGAGAACGCACGGCGCGCCCCGGGCTGGTGCAACATCACGCCGACCTCTGCTGCTGCAGGCACGCCCCGCACTCCGTGCCCCTCCCTCCCGCCCGGCCTGAGTGAGCCAGAGTCCCCGAAGAGGCTGCTCCTTTAACCCTGTCCTGTCTGAGCGAAGAACAGACGCCCTCCGGCGACCTACACGCAGAGGCGGGGCCAAATCCAAAGCTGAGACCCAGGAGCTGTGAGAACAAAGAAGAGAAAGGGAAACCTCTCCCAGCAGCCTCAGAAGCAGCAGATTAAAGCTCCACAATCAACTTGATGTACCCTGCATCTGTGGAATACATGAATAGACAACAAATCATCCCAAATTGAGGAGCCAGGAGTCAGTGCTGTGCCTCTGAGGTGGGAGAGCGAACTTCAGGACACTAGTCCACAAGAGACCTCCCAGCTCCACATAATATCAAACGGCGAAAATATTCCAGAGATCTCCATCTCAACACCAGCACCCAGCTTCACTCAACGACCAGCAAGCTACAGTGCTGGACACCCTATGCCAAACAACTAGCAAGACAGGAACACAACACCACCCATTAGCAGAGAGGCGGCCTCAAATCATAAAAAGTCCGCAAACACCCCAAAACACACCACCAGACGTGGACCTGCCCACCAGAAAGACAAGATCCAGCCTCATCCACCAGAACACAGGCAGTAGTCCCCTCCACCAAGAAGCCTACACAACCCACTAAACCAACCTTAGCCACTGGGGACAGACACCAAAAACAACGGGAACTACGAACCTGCAGCCTGCAAAGAGGAGACCCCAAACACAGTAACATAAGCAAAATGAGAAGACAGAAAAACACACAGCAGGAGAAGGAGCAAGATAAAAACCCACCAGACCTAACAAATGAAGAGGTAATAGGCAGTCTATCTGAAAAAGAATTCAGAATAACGATGGTAAAGATGATCCAAAATCTTGGAAATAGAATAGACAAAATGCAAGAAACAGTTAACAAGGACCTAGAAGAACTAAAGACGAATCAAGCATCGATTAAAAACACAATAAATGAAATAAAAAATACTCTAGATGGGATCAATAGCAGAATAACTGAGGCAGAAGAAAGGATAAGTGAGGTGGAAGATAAAATAGTGGAAATAACTGCTGCACAGCAAAATAAAGAAAAAAGAATGAAAAGAACAGAGGACAGTCTCAGAGACCTCTGGGACAACATTAAACGCACCAACATTCGAATTATAGGGGTTCCAGAAGAAGAAGAGAAAAAGAAAGGGACTGAGAAAATATTTGAAGAGATTATAGTTGAAAACTTCCCTAATATGGGAAAGGAAATAGTTCATCAAGTCCAGGAGGCACAGAGAGTCCCATACAGAATAAATCCAAGGAGAAATACACCAAGACACATATTAATCAAACTGTCAAAAATTAAACACAAAGAAATCATATTAAAAGCAGCAAGGCAAAACCAACAAATAACACACAAGGGAATCCCCATCAGGATAACAGCTGATCTCTCAGCAGAAACTCTACAAGCCAGAAGGGAGTGGCAGGACATACTTAAAGTGATGAAGGAGAAAAACCTGCAACCAAGATTACTCTACCCAGCAAGGATCTCATTCAGATTTGATGGAGAAATTAAAACCTTTACAGACAAGCAAAAGCTGAGAGAGTTCAGCACCACCAAACCAGCTTTACAACAAATGCTAAAGGAACTTCTCTAGGCAAGAAACACAACAGAAGGAAAAGAACTACAATAACGAACCCAAAACAATTAAGAAAATGGGAATAGGAACATACATATCAATAATTACCTTAAATGTAAATGGACTAAATGCTCCCACCAAAAGACACAGACTGGCTGAATGGATACAAAAACAAGACCCATATATATGCTGTCTACAAGAGACCCACTTCAGACCTAGAGACACATACAGACTGAAAGTAAGGGGATGGAAAAAGATATTCCATGCAAATGGAAACCAAAAGAAAGCTGGAGTAGCAATTCTCATATCAGACAAAATAGACTTTAAAATAAAGACTACTAGAAGAGACAAAGAAGGACACTACATAATGATCAAGGGATCAATCCAAGAAGAAGATATAACAATTGTAAATATTTATGCACCAAACATAGGAGCACCTCAATACATAAGGGAAATATTAACAGCCATAAAAGGAGAAATCGACAGTAACACAATCATAGTAGGGGACTTTAACACCCCACTTTCACCAATGGACAGGTCATCCAAAATGAAAATAAATAAGGAAACACAAGCTTTAAATGATACATTAAACAAGATGGACTTAATTGATATTTATAGGACATTCCATCCAAAAACAACAGAATACACATTTTTCTCAAGTGCTCATGGAACATTCTCCAGGATAGATCATATCTTGGGTCACAAATCAAGCCTTGGTAAATTTAAGAAAATTGAAATTGTATCAAGTATCTTTTCCGACCACAATGCTATGAGACTAGATATCAATTACAGGAAAAAAGCTGTAAAACATACAAACACATGGAGGCTAAACAATACACTACTTAATAACGAAGTGATCACTGAAGAAATCAAAGAGGAAATTAAAAAATACCTAGAAACAAATGACAATGGAGACACGACGACCCAAAACCTATGGGATGCAGCAAAAGCAGTTCTAAGAGGGAAGTTTATGGCAATACAATCACACCTTAAGAAACAGGAAATATCTCGAATAAACAACCTAACCTTGCACCTAAAGCAATTAGAGAAAGAAGAACAAAAACATCCCAAAGTTAGCAGAAGGAAAGAAATCATAAAAATCAGATCAGAAATAAATGAAAAAGAAATGAAGGAAACGATAGCAAAGATCAATAAAACTAAAAGCTGGTTCTTTGAGAAGATAAACAAAATTGATAAACCATTAGCCAGACTCATCAAGAAAAAAAGGGAGAAGACTCAAATCAATAGAATTAGAAATGAAAAAGGAGAAGTAACAACTGACACTGCAGAAATACAAAAGATCATGAGAGATTACTATAAGCAACTCTATGCCAATAAAATGGACAACCTGGAAGAAATGGACAAATTCTTAGAAATGCACAACCTGCCAAGACTGACTCAGGAAGAAATAGAAAATATGAATAGACCAATCACAAGCACTGAAATTGAAACTGTGATTAAAAATCTTCCAACAAACAAAAGCCCAGGACCAGATGGCTTCACAGGCGAATTCTATCAAGCATTTAGAGAAGAGCTAACACCTATCCTTCTCAAACTCTTCCAAAATATAGCTGAGGGAGGAACACTCCCAAACTCATTCTACGAGGCCACCATCACCTTGATACCAAAACCAGACAAGGATGTCACAAAGAAAGAAAACTACAGGCCAATATCACTGATGAACATAGATGCAAAAATCCTCAACAAAATACTAGCAAACAGAATCCAACAGCACATTAAAAGGATCATACACCATGATCAAGTGGGGTTTATTCCAGGAATGCAAGGATTCTTCAATATACGCAAATCAATCAATGTGATACACCATATTAACAAGTTGAAGGAGAAAAACCATATGATCATCTCAATAGATGCAGAGAAAGCTTTTGACAAAATTCAACACCCATTTATGATAAAAACCCTGCAGAAAGTAGGCATAGAGGGAACTTTCCTCAACATAATAAAGGCCATATATGACAAACCCACAGCCAGCATCGTCCTCAATGGTGAAAAACTGAAACCATTTCCACTAAGATCAGGAACAAGACAAGGTTGCCCACTCTCACCACTCTTATTCAACCTAGTTTTGGAAGTTTTAGCCACAGCAATCAGAGAAGAAAAGGAAATAAAAGGAATCCAAATTGGAAAAGAAGAAGTAAAGCTGTCACTGTTTGCAGATGACATGATACTATACATAGAGAATCCTAAAGATGCTACCAGAAAACTACTAGAGCTAATCAATGAATTTGGTAAAGTAGCAGGATACAAAATTAATGCACAGAAATCTCTGTCATTCCTATATACTAATGATGAAAAATCTGAAAGTGAAATCAAGGAAACACTCCCATTTACCATTGCAACAAAAAGAATAAAATATCTAGGAATAAACCTCCCTAAGGAGACAAAAGACCTGTATGCAGAAAATTATAAGACACTGAGGAAAGAAATTAAAGATGATACAAATAGATGGAGAGATGTACCATGTTCTTGGATTGGAAGAATCAACATTGTGAAAATGACTCTACTAGCCAAAGCAATCTACAGATTCAATGCAATACCTATCAAACTACCAATGGCATTTTTCACAGAACTAGAACAAAAAATTACACAATTTGTATGGAAACACAAAAGACCCCGAATAGCCAAAGCAATCTTGAGAACGAAAAATGGAGCTGGAGGAATCAGGCTCCCTGACTTCAGACTATACTACAAAGCTACAGTAATCAAGACAGTATGGTACTGGCACAAAAACAGAAAGATAGATCAATGGAACAGGATAGAAAGCCCAGAGATAAACCCACGGACATATGGTCACCTTATCTTTGATAAAGGAGGCAGGAATGTACAGTGGAGAAAGGACAGTCTCTTCAATAAGTGGTGCTGGGAAAACTGGACAGGGACATGTAAAAGTATGAGATTAGATCACTCCCTAACACCATACACAAAAATTAGCTCAAAATGGATTAAAGACCTAAATGTAAGGCCAGACACTATCAAACTCCTAGAGGAAAACATAGGCAGAACACTCTATGACATAAATCACAGCAAGATCCTTTTTGACCCACCTCCTAGAGAAATGGAAATAAAGACAAAAATAAACACATGGGACCTAATGAAACTTCAAAGCTTTTGCACAGCAAAGGAAACCATAAACAAGACCAAAAGACAACCCTCAGAATGGGAGAAAATATTTGCAAATGAAGCAACTGACAAAGGATTAATCTCCAAAATTTATAAGCAGCTCATGCAGCTCAATAGCAAAAAAACAAACAACGCAATCCAAAAATGGGCAGAAGACCTAAATAGACATTTCTCCACAGAAGATATACAGACAGCCAACAAACACATGAAAGGATGCTCAACATCTTTACTCATTAGAGAAATGCAAATCAAAACTACAATGAGATATCATCTCACACCAGTCAGAATGGCCATCATCAAAAAATCTAGAAACAATAAATGCTGGAGAGGGTGTGGGAAAAAGGGAACACTCTTGCACTGCTGGTGGGAATGTGAATTGGTACAGCCACTATGGAGAACAGTATGGAGGTTCCTTAAAAAACTACAAATAGAACTACCATATGACCCAGCAATCCCACTACTGGGCATATACCCTGAGAAAACCATAATTCAAAAAGAGACATGTACCAAAATGTTCATAGCAGCCCTATTTACAATAGCCCGGAGATGGAAACAACCTAAGTGTCCATCATCGGATGAATGGATAAAGAAGATGTGGCACATATATACAATGGAATATTACTCAGCCATAAAAAGAAATGAAATTGAGCTATTTGTAATGAGGTGGATGGACCTAGAGTCTGTCATACAGAGTGAAGTAAGTCAGAAAGAGAAAGACAAATACTATATGCTGACACATATATATGGAATTTAAGAAAAAAATGTCATGAAGAACATAGGGGTAAGACAGGAATAAAGACACAGACCTACTAGAGCATGGACTTGAGGATATGGGGAGGGGGAAGGGTAAGCTGTGACAAAGTGAAAGAGCGGCATGGACATATATACACTACCAAATGTAAGGTAGATAGCTAGTGGGAAGCAGCCGCATAGCACAGGGAGATCAGCTCGGTTCTTTGTGACCGCCTGGAGTGGTGGGATAGGGAGGGTGGGAGGGAGACGCAAAAGGGAGGGGATATGGGAACATATGTATATGTATAACTGATTAAATTTGTAAAATAAAAATAAAATAAAATAAATAAAAAAAAAAATTAAGTGACTATGTAATAAGAATAATAATTCTGCTTAAGTGTTTTTTAATATTCAGATAATATACAGAAGATTTTCTTATTTTGTTTCAATGTACGTGAATATACAGTAGTTTTCTTTCTTAAATGAATACTTCAAATTATGTAATTTTAATAACTTAAACATTTTTTTTACTCTCAGTTTGGCTACCTTCATTTGGATAATAAATCATACATTTACCTTGGTTACAGGGTATTAGCCCAGCAGCAAATGAAAAAAAAAAAAAAAAAAAAAAAAAAAAGAATGAAGGAGGTGAAATTAAGAAACCACACACTTTTGTACACATACACACATAAACATAAATACTACAAAGAGGAAATCCTGTGTCATTTTGGGTTGTAAACAAGCTGTTTTACATATTGTAATAATATATACCCATTTTCTTACCTCACACTGAAATAACTTGTTCAAATGATGACCCCAAGGAACTGATAAAAATTGAAATTGAGTTTGGCGTATTCCAGCAAAATAATCATGTAAATGCATTACATAGTTGAAATTTTCATCTAAAAGAGTTAGAACAGCAATAGCAGCAACAACAAAATAATTATACTTTTGATGGGCTGAGCTCTAGTTCTTTGGTAAAAGCACTAACATGACGGGTAAATGACATCCAAATTCATTTCAAACTAATATTTTAAGAGCCGGCAAAATGAATTACAAAAAAGTATATTGGGGGCTTCCCTGGTGGTGCAGTGGTTGAGAGTCCGCCTGACGATGCAGGGGACACGGGCTCGTGCCCCGGTCTGGGAAGATCCCACATGCCGCAGAGTGCATGCCTGTGTACCATAAAAACAAACAAAAACAAAAACCAAAAAACACAACCAAAAAACACACACTTCAAATATTGAAAGCTGAGAGTTTTTTCTCTTCTGGTCAAATTTATCTTCAGGATGCACTCTCACTAATTGTTTCCTCAACAGCCCAGCTGTGTTCAGTCAAGATTTCTGGATGGTGATCTTTTCTAGATCTTTTCTAGATCTAATGGTACCTTATGCAAAATATATATATATATATATATATATATATATATATATATTGCATTTAACAAGATCTTATTCCCAGCAATAGCATAATCCTTGAGAGGAAAGCGTTCAAGAGAGTTATCAAATGAATTCCCCTCTTTTTTCTCTTTTTAAATATGATTGTACATAAATTGAATAAATTGTGTCAATCAGATCTTTACAGTGTTAAAATGGTCACTGAAATTATTTGTGTTGAAAAGATAATGAAATTAGACTCTTTAGTAAACAAACATGTAACTCAATATTGCATATAGTATATATATGATCAACAAAACCATCTACAAATATAGGACTATAATAATTTCTCACTGAAATTTTAAACTAATTATTATTATTTCATGTTTAGATACGATTAGGATTCTTTTTTAAAGTAAGGAAAAGAAAGACAGGCTGTTCTCCAAATACTGAAGTCTAAAGAGATTAGTGCGATAAACAATTGGAAGCTTTAAAATTGTGTTTTATTTTTTGTCTCATCTATGAACAGCTTGCTATTTAATGAATTTCTTTTTTTCATTACAAGATATGAGATGTTAAGAAAATAATAATAATAATTAGAATAATCTAATGTTATAGGTAAAATTAGCTAATCTAGAAGGTCTAGAACCAATTCTATAATTCAGCAGGGATTTCCAGCTCACATAGTCATGAGCAGAAGGAACTTCAAACATGATTACTGAATACTAAGATGACTCATCATCATCAGTCTCTCTCATGTGTCAACTCTGATCTTATTCTCCTGTTTTATATTTAGAGATGAGCTCTGGTCTTTGCAGCGAGTCCTCTCTGGATATTGAAACTAAAGCAAAAATGATCACTTGTAAACTTTACGATATCCTAAACAAATCACATCCTCAGGAGGAATAAGACATAGAAAAATTCCTAACACTCAGAACAAAGAGAAAATTTCCACAAGGATTCCAATAAGAATATAGATGAATTAATTGAGTGATAGTCATCATCAGTAAACAAGGCAAAAAAAAAATCATAGAGCTGCTTTTCTATGACATCAGGCCAAAGAAAAAATCATTTTAAGCAATTATACATGGAACCAGAATTATGTAGTCCTGGTGCAATTTTCTCATGGTTTAACTCAATCCATACTTTAGAATTAAGAGTATTTCAAATAGCATTCCCCCTTCTTTTTTCTTACTTTATTGTTTTGTTTTGTTTTGTTTTGTTTTTTGGTGGGGGGATATGTGGCGGGGGTGGAGATAGGAGACATCGGTAGTAGGGCATTTAGGACATTTCAGAATTTAACAAAAACTTTAGACCCTCTCTCTCTCTCTCTCTACACATATAGATATATAGATACATAAATACATAGATACATAGAAATAAAGA
This sequence comes from Mesoplodon densirostris, assembly GCF_025265405.1. Lineage (NCBI taxonomy): Eukaryota > Metazoa > Chordata > Mammalia > Artiodactyla > Ziphiidae > Mesoplodon > Mesoplodon densirostris. The sequence goes on along the minus strand of NC_082674.1, from coordinate 82,517,550 downwards.
TGGATATATGTATGACGTATATCATCACACACACACACACATGTGTAATATATATATATGCTATTGGGCTGCAGCCCACAGGCCTTTAAGGCCTGTGCTTGCCCAACTTCAAGACCAGTGAAAGAGCCCAGAGACAGCAACAGTGACAATAATGGTGTAATGGATGGGGGAGCTTACACATCTGAAGCAAGGTCCTGGAGCGACACCCCTCCTTGTACAGTGGATGGCAGGTGGCAGTCTTTGCTGGTGTGGTGGGGGGAGGGAGATTACCAGTTACAGGGAAATTGACATTAGTTGGGCTCATTAGTTACCAGGGAAACCAGTAGAGGGCACGCCCCTCACAGCCCCTTAGATAAGAGCTGTCAGTAGCTGGTGCCTGGGGCAAGAACACAGGAAGTTCAGGCATGTGAGTAGGGTGTAGGTGAAGCAGGCACTGGTCAGGCAGGGGATGTACAGAGAGCAAGAGAACAGCCATCTTACTGGCCTGACCATATATATATATATATATATGTATATAAAATCAGGTGTTTTTAAGTACAATTTCTGTGAGTTCAGAAAGTTCTGAAATTTGTCTATGGAACCTCAAGGAGGCCACAAACCCAAATGGATGAATGTATAGTATATTCTTCAAGTATTTGTATATGCAAACCATTGTCTTTTAGTTGGAATTGTGGAATTAATGGTTTTCAGTGAGTTTTAGACTATTGTCTATCATAAAAATGGAATCTGTCATGAATGCTTAATGTGGTCTATTTCAGCCCAGGTCCCAAGTGTGACAGGGATTGCACAGCCTCATGTATCAGCAGCTAGTTAAGGCTGTGAGAAGCTCTAATTTAAAAAAAGCAGGGCCTGGAAAGAAGCAGAAGGTACACTGCCATATCACAGATGTGAAATGTATAATGACTTACTTCTCTTCAATTAAAAAGAGAAACTCCTCCATAGGCTTAGTGGTAGTATTTCCATCCCTTAGACTGTTTCTGGAATGTCAAAATTGTCAGTCTGTGCACATGCTGGGATGTGTCCATTATTTGTCTTCAGTCTCCTTAGGCTGTGGTCTATGGATACATTTTTCTACTTGGTAGTTTGGAAACTAGTCAAGGAGGTCCTAAAAAAGCCTTCAGATTAGACTTACCTGAAAAGCTTCTAAAAATGAGTCCTGCTCCTAGATGATCTAATATGATGAGTCTGGATGGGGTATAGGCATAGGGATTAGTAGAATTTCTGCATGACTTTAATGTGTAACCATTATGAGCAACCATCACTGTTGTCTCAAATACATGTTTATCCAAAGGGACATGGAAAATCCCAAGGCCCATCCCATCAATGTTAACAGTCTCTTTCAGCTTTGTTAAACAATTAAAGCATATATATATATATATATATATATATATATATATATATATATATATATATATATATATATATATATATATTTTTTTTTTTTTTTTTTTTTGCAGTACGCGGGCCTTTCACTGTTGTGGCCTCTCCTGTTGAGAAGCACAGTCTCTGGACGCGCAGGTTTAGTGGCCATGGCTCACGGGCCCAGCGGCTCCGTGGCATGTGGGATCTTCCTGGACCGGTACACGAGCCCGTGTCCCCTGCATCAGCAGGTGGACTCTCAACAACTGCGCCACAATGGAGGCCCTAAAACATATTTTTAGTCTAAAATGTGTTTTCGTTGTTTTGTTGTTATTGGCACATGATTTATAATATATTTCCAAGCCAAGCTCCTAAAAGTAAAGAAAAAATTGTGGTATGCAAACACATTTGAGAGAACAAAAGATGTCTATACCCTTAGGTTTATTATCAAAACAATAGCCTTGCTTAATTTTTAGAACCAACATAGGAAAGAGTACTAGAAAGTTTCAATTTACTAATTTGCATATATTAGCAGATATTTTTGGTTGTAATGAGCATAATGATCCAAAGTTATCCACAAGAATTATTTTCGTTTAAAATCCTCAGGATAGGGCTTCCCTGGTGGCCCAGTGGTTGAGAGTCCACCTGCCGATGCAGGGTACACAGGTTCGTGCCCTGGTCCGGGAAGATCCCACATGCCGCAGAGTGGCTGGGACCGTGAGCCATGGCCACTGAGCCTGCGGGTCCGGAGCCCATGCTCCACAACAGGCGAGGCCACAACAGTGAGAGGCCCGTGTACCGCAAAAAAAAAAAAAAAAAAAAAAAAAAAAAAATCCTCAGGATAATTTAAATTACTGTATTAACAATTAGTGAGTAAACACTTCTACTCAACATGTAGTTGATGTTCAGCATCTGAGGCACCTAGTACTTTTTGCTTCTACACCAGTGGTCAGCAAGCTGCAACGGCTGGGGCACATCAGGCCCAACTTCTGTTTTGGTAATATCCACATGCTATGATGTTTACATTTTTCAAATAGTGTACATAGTTCAAATAGTTTCAAACAAACCAAACGAAGAATAATATTTCATGACATGAAAATTATGTAAAGTTGAAATCCCAGTTCTCATAAATAAAGTTTTATCAGGACTGAGTCATACTCATATAATATTTATGCTACTTTCACACTACATGTACTTATAATGAAGAACATATAGCCAACAAAGCCTAAAATATTTATTATCTAGGCTTGAACAGAAAAAAGTTTGCAGACCCTTATTCTAAATCCATCTTTGGTAATCAATTTACCTTTGCCTGGAATTTTTTTCATTTGCCACGATCCTCAAATCTATTCTATTCAAGAATTCTTTCTATATTTCCCCTTATCTTCTTCCTTTTTTCTCATTCCTTTTTTTTCTTCACTCTGCTGTTTTTTTTTTTTTTTTTTTTTTGCAGGGGTGAGGTGGGTACCTCAGATGCTGAAGGATATGATGGTCATGCAAATTATTCAATAGATAATCATTAATCATGCTACAAGTGTTTGGTGTGTATCCTTTGTATGTGTTCTTGCAAAATCTCTATTGTTTTGATTGTATTTTTATATTTATGTAAGTGATAATTTATGATAATAAGTTTTCACATGTTAGTTTTTACTGTTTACATCTAGAAGACCATTGCTCTTAATTTTATCACATTTTTCCCATATTAGCCTTTTTATATATTTCATTTTTTTCTGTGCACTCTCACACTGATGAGCACTAACCTGGAGTGCTTCCAGCTCCCAGACTCAAATAACACTGCAAGAACATCCTTGTATGTGTTCTTATGGATTAACGTAAAAATTTATTTGTTTGTACCCTCAAAACAGAAATTCTATTATCATAGAACATACCGATACTAAATTTGTTCAGGTACCACCAAATTAGTTTCAGCAATAACTACACTGGTGTGCACTCTCATCAGCAGAGTATGAAGATCTCAAGAGCCCAAGGATTTACTTTCTAGAGTAAACATGAAGCACCAGTTATACAGTTTTGTGCTGAGGTACAGCCATAATGCATTGCGAATATCTCAATTTCTAGTCTTCCCAAATTGCAATTTGTATTTTAGTTCTACATCAATAGTGTGTGGTACATAATGTATATATTATGTGAATAAATGATCAAAATCTGACCTTCCTAATATGTAAAATGAAATTGTATTTCATTACCTACCTAAGAGTTTAAAGTTTAATAAACAATGGGTGGGCAGAATAATGCCCCAAAGATGTCTGCATACTAATCCTAGGAACCTATAAATATGTTATGTTATATAACAAAGCAGAATTAAGGGTGCTGATGGAATTAAGGTTGTTAGTTATCTGATCTTAAATTATAGATAGTATCTAGTTTATCTGGGTTGGTCCAATGTAATCATGGTGGTCTTTAAATGTGGAAGATGAAGATAGAAAAGTCAGTTAGACTCAAAGAAGGAACTGTAATGATGGGGTTAGTATCAGAGTGATGCAAAGTAGGAACGATTTAACTAGCCATTGCTGGCTTTGAAAATTAAGAAAGAGAGCTATGAGTCAAGCAATAAAATAAGCCTCTAGAAGCCTGAAAGGGCAAGAAAACTATATTCCCTGTTGTAGGATGAATACTGGTTTCATCAAATATTCATGTTTTAATCTATGAAACCTGTGAATATGCTACCTCCATGATAAAAGGGACTGTGCAGATGTGACTGTAGTAAGGATTTTGAAATGAGTTAATCCTGGATTATCTGGATGAGTCCAATGTAATTATGAGTCCCTGTAAGAGAGGCAGAAGGATCAGGGCAGACTAGGAGCTGTGATGATGAAAGCAAGCTATTGGAGTAATATGATGAAGGAGATGAACTAAAGAATATAAGTAGACTCTAGAAGGTAAGAAAGGCAAGGAAATAGTTCTCCCTCAGAGTCTCCCATAGAATCAGCCTTGCTGACACTTTGACTTTAGTCAAGCATCTAATTTTGGACTTCTGACCTCCACAAGTGTAAGGTATTAAATTTGTGGTGTTATAAGTAAATAAGTTTGTGGTTATTTGTTATAGCAGCAACAGGAAATTAACAGAGATTGTGAAACTTGAAAATAGAATGGTGCTGTAACATATGGCTTTGGAATTTGGTAATAGGTAGTAACTAGTAGAAAAGTGAGGAGCGTATTGGAGAAAAATTACATTATCTTTGAGAGTATCTACATCATCATAAACAGACTGTGGTTGGAATTTAATGTGCTGCTTGTGAGGACTCAGAAAGAAAGGCATAACATGCTACCAGTGACTTGAGGAAAGGTGATTCCTATAACATAGTGGCAGAATATTTGGCTGAATTGTATTCTTTCTTACATGGAAAACAAAACTTGTAAGCAATGAAATTGGATATTTAGTTTAGGAGATTTCTATTTAAGTGTTAAAAGTGTGGTCCAATTTTCTTCTTGTGGTTTATAGTAAAATACAAAGGCAAAAAAGATAAATTGAAGAATAAACTGTTAAGCAAAAAGGAAACAGGACTTGATAATTTGTGGAATTCTCAGCCTATCTACATAGCAAAAGACAGTGAAATTAGGAGGTTTATCATCTGGAAAGTGGGCTCTGGAGAGAAAGCCACAGCTGTAGCCAGATAACCTTTTGCTAATGCCTCAGAAGGAACAAAAATTCATGGTACTCAGTCATACAGAGGACTCTTGTAAGAGATTAAGCTCACAACGCATGGGTTCTCTTGACCAATTTAGCGTAAGCAAAAAATAGAAATTGAGCTATTTAAGAAAGACCATTGAAGACACTTTTGACTAATGGAGTCAACCATAACACACGGAAGGCCTACAAAGTTCTGATAATGTTATATCAGCAGAAACACTGAAGCTTGGGCAGAAAGGGTCAGAGATAGAAGGACATGAGAGAAGGCTGTTTAATCCCAAAATTCAACAGGTGGGAAACAGGCTGATAAAACTACTCAACTGAAAACACATATTCTCTATGTCTTCATAAAAATGGAAGGATTGCCCAGAAGGCAGAGCCAAAGAGAGGAAAACTTTGGGCCCAGAAAGTGGTGCCTTGAGTCAAAGAATTTTTTCCCAAGCCTTGAAACAAAATGGAGTTTTCCCTGTTGAATTTTTTTAAATTGCTTAGAACTGATGACTCCCTTTTCCTTCTATTTTCTCCCTTTTGAATAGGAATGTCTAAAACTCATATTTAATGTGAGTTAAAACATTTTAATTTTTAGTATTGATCATTTATTTTCTAGTTTCATAGGTTCAAAGATAGAGAGGAATTTTGCTCCAGGATGAGTCTCCTTTATACCTGATTTAGATCATTTAGATGATGAGATTTGGGTCTTTTGAGCTGATGACATTAAAATGAGATTTTTGATTTGGAATTGCTGCTACAATGTGATAAGACTTTAGGGATGTGATAGACATGAATCTATGAGGGACAGATGGACGGCTGCAGTAGGCTGAATAATGGTCACTCAAAATTTCCTTGTCCTCATCCAGAAACTGTGAATGTATTACCTTACATAGTAAAATGAACTTTAAAGATATGATTAAGAATCTCGAGATGGGGAATTATCCTGGATTAACTGGGTGAGCCTAATATAATTAAAAGACTCTCTATCAGAGGAGAATCAGAGTAGTAATAGATGTGATTATGGAAGCAAGAGGATGGAGTAATATGAGGATGGAACGATGATCTATGGAATGCAAGTGAGCTTTAGAAACTGAAAAAAGGCAAATAACTGGATTCTTCTCTAAGGTCCTCCAGAAAGGATTACAACCCTAGTGACACATTGATTTAAGTGCAGTGAGACCAATTTTGGACTTATAATTTAAATAATTATAAGATGAAAAATTTGTGTGAATTCACTAAATTGATGGTAATTTGTTACAGCAGCAATAGCAATCTAATATACATAATAACAGTTTTTGTGGTTGTAGTTTCTTTGGTGTTGGAAAGACCCTTGGATTTTACAGAATCTTGGAGTGAACAGCTTAAAATGGGTGATTATTTTGAGATATCTTTATTTTTCATTTGAGGTACAGAGCAGGATCACATCCAAGTTCAGCTATTATGAAGCTTGTCTGAGTTGATATATGTTTCTAACACTGTTCTGTGAAAGTAAGTGAAAGCTGGCAGAGATACCTTAGCATCTGGAAAATGCTATAAATTGTGATAATCTGATAAAAGGGATAGATGGTAAATTTCTGAAGAAATGTGAACATAATTGTGTAATAGTAAGAGTCGAGCATCTGAAACAGTTCCTGGCATCTGGTGGTCAAAAACCATTTATCAAATAGATGTCATTAAATCACTTGCTCTTCCCGGAAACATCATATTGCTTCTTATCTTCAACTGCTTTCTCATCCTGTGTGCTCTGTCAGAGATGACCTCTATTCCCTACTCAACTCCTGAGTCTCCACCTTTCAAACATCCTTTTTATCATCTCAGATGTCTCTTCCTTGCAATCTTTTTCTATTGCTCTTTGTATAACCATAATATTTGCTGTGTATTTTTATAATAATATGAACAATAGTTTTTATTAATATTATCCATTCCTATGTTTGTCTCCTACAACACAAGGTGATTTTCTCTTGGTGAGCAATCTTCCATATTTATTTCCATATTCCTACCATCTCTTCACAATGGGAAGAACTCAGAGCTTATGAATGCATATACAAAATGAACAAATTATTATGTAAATGAAAGTGTGAATGGATAAACATAAATACTTGTATATATGAGGGAAGATAGTTTCTAGGTCCTTCCTCTATTTGTTTCCCAGTTATTGTCATAGCTACTTAAATGATTCCAACAACCTATGTCCTTTCTTTTTTCTAAAATTGCGATATGATTGGCATATAATATTGGGTTAGTTTAAGGTACATAATGTTTTATTTATTTATTTATTTATTTATTTATTTATTTATTTTTTACAAATTTAATCAGTTATACATATACATATGTTCCCATATCCCCTCCCTTTTGCGTCTCCCTCCCACCCTCCCTATCCCACCCCTCCAGGCGGTCACAAAGAACCGAGCTGATCTCCCTGTGCTATGCGGCTGCTTCCCACTAGCTATCTACCTTATGTTTTGATTTGATACATTTGTATACTGCAGTATGATTACCACAGTAGCATTGGCTAATATCTCCATCATGTCACATAATTATCACATAACTATCATTTCTTTTTTGTGGTGAGAATATTTAAGATCTATTTTCTTAGTGACTCAGAGGTTTATAATACAGTTTCTCAGAATTAAATACATTTGTCCCCCTTATAGTTGTTATCATTTTAAAACAGTTAGAAAATTTTAAAAAATATGTGTGCACTTGTCTAAAAACCATGGGATTCTTTGGGTGAGTAGTTGGTGATGAGTTGCCCCTTGGATTAAAAAGAGTTGACTCCAGAGGCAAATCTTGTACTCAAAAGTCATCTTTGGAAAGTATGCATTGATTAGTGCTTCAAAGGTGATATTCCACAAGCTATCCATAAAATAGCCCTATCTTAGTCTTTTTGGTTTGTTGTAACAGAACTGCAAAAACTGGGTGGCTCAAAAACATAGAAATTTATTTTTAATATTCTGGAGACCAGGAAGGCCAAAATCAAGTCACCAGCAGATTCAGTGTCTGATGAGGACCCACTTCCTCGTTCATAGTTGTCCATCTTCTCACTGTAAGTTCTCATGTCAGAAGAAGATGGAAACTTTCTAGGGTTTATTTTATAAGGACACTATTCTTATTCATTTGGACTCCTCCCCCATAACATAATCACCTCCCAAAAACCTCAGCTCCAAATTTCATCACATTTAAGATTAGATTCTAACATAGATATCTGAGGGGAGGATACACAAAAATTCAGTCTATGTCAAGCCCTGTGTTTTGTTTTGTTTTGTTTTTGTTCTCTGAACTCTAAAGTTGATAGAATCATATGATTTAGAACTCTAAAGTCGATAGAATTGTATGATAAACTGGGAAAGATAGAATGATCAATGATGGTTGGAGAGAAAAGAATTCCTGAAATTAAAAAGGACAAAAAAACTCAGAAACATGGATCTTGGAGCCACTAACACAAGCAAATAATCATTTCAATAGGTCTCCCAAAATACTGTAGCAATTTAGAAAATTATAATAACTATTATGAATAACATATGATTAAACAGTATAAAATTTTAAGGAAATTTTATAAAAATTTTAAGGAAAAACCTTACCAATGAAAGTGAAAAGATAGGCAGGAGGTCCTTTTAATGTCTATTGCTTAATAGCCCCACTAAAACTATTTCACTAAAACTATTTAACTGAGTAAATATCAAATAATTAATATTATATATTACCTTGTAGATTTTTTTTGTTAGAGGTGCAAATTATCTCTGCCCTGTAAAAAACAATGACCCTAAATATCATGATTATGTTTCCTGTAAGACACTGACAAGTTTTGAATATACCTTAACAACCTTTCTAACATTATTTACATAATTGCCAACATTTCAAATGCCCTTTGAACCAGCCTTTCCATATTATTGGTCCCTTCAAATAATGAGTATAACAAAATATTTAATATGTATTTATTTTATATATTTGTATGAATGTCAAATTTTAATTAAAAAAATCATACTTTAGCAAGTTTGGTGTAGTGTGTCCTACATTAGGATATATCTGCATCAAAACAATTTAATAGTTAAAGTGAATTTATCACGGCTCCAAAACCTTGAAAAGACGTTTTACTTCTGTGGTTCTAGTCTTTCCTTTTATAGAAGGAAGACCCTGACTTAGATAAGTGGGGGTTATCCTGTGATTTTAGCATGCCATGACTCAGTTTGGCTTTAATTCAGAATATGTCCCATCTTATGAAAGAAAACCCAAGATGAAGAAAAATATCTTAGTTCAGATCAATGAGGATCTGAGGAAAGAGCACCCAATCTCCTGCCTCACACTTGACCACTCAAGGTGAATTAACTATAGATATAGATGGTCAATCTCATCAATGCTTTCTAATTACAGGTGTTATTCTTCCTATATTAAACCCTGACTCTTTCACTTTGTCATCTTTTCTAAACCTCTTCCTCTGACTAAAAATACCACAGAGATTTTTCCTCTCTCTTGTCCTTTAAATGTAGTATTTGTGCCCTTACTGGAAAAAATAAAATAACATAATCCTTTTTGCTCTGTGATACCACCTCTGCAAATTTAATAGGGAGAAACTTACTTTGCAAATGCAATGTTAATATTAGATGTCCATTAGATGGACTATTTTTTGTGGTTCCAGAGGATACCTCTATTCCTAATCAAGCTGTATAGTCTTTGGATGTATTTTGCCTTCTCTACTATATTTGATGCATACCCGGATAAAGCTCTTGACACCAGAGCTGATGTGTTATAGTCTAGAAATTATCCTGACATAGGAATAATAGTTGGAGCAGACCAAAGAATGTCAAATATGCTCTCAAAATCCAGTCACGTAAAAGGACAAGAGCCTCCAATCAGCACATAAATTCTTTTTACTCTAAAGTTTTCTCACTCCCCTGTCTGAGTCTCTGACAAATGCAAGTGGTGTTGACTAACTCCTTTGCTATAGCAAACTCTAAATAACTACTTCCTGTGTGTTCTCATTTGCATGGTCTTTATTTATTTCAACATAACCAAAGGTGACATAGGTGGAAAGGCATCTTCAATGAGAAGCTATACGTAGAAAATTTAGTTCAAAGATTTGGAAAGGAGAGCTGGGAGAAAGAGACACTCTATCTGGGGGACTGAGTGCTTGGATAGGAGAAGTGTTGTGTAAAAAACCAATATCATGGGAATTTCTATGAAATTTCTATGAAAGAACTTGTAGCTGGTGTAAAGAATGTTCAGGAGAAAAGTGAAAGGAAGGCTACTCTCAAATCCATAGCAATCGATTTAATAAACTCATTATCTAAAATGAGGCTGTTACATTTAAATAGCTTATGCAACTTTAAGGATGCCAGAGTTATACAGGGGAATACTGGGTGACCCCCTATACTTAAGGTAGATATCAAAACAATAATACATACAATACAGGGAATAAGTTCTAGAACTTACAGAATGAGTTTCAATTCCCTCATAATTTCTATGGCTTTAGACAGCCACATCTCTTCTCTGGATGCAGACTTCTTATTTGTAAAATGAGGAGGTTTAACTCAATTGCTGTGAGTACTTTCTCCATATGTAAATCTGCTAGTAAGATCCTGTAGTGTCTCCACTGCATGATATGTGATGAGGTATAAGAGTTTCTGTAGATACTGTTCTTTCAAAAATAGGTTTATGACCTTTAGTGAAGTCAGTTTGAGACAACCATATTTTGCTTTAAATGAATGCACATATTAGACAGAAAAAAAAAGTGAAATTTTTATATTGTTCCTTTTCTAACTCAGAAAGAAAAGTAATTGGCAGTCCGATTATTTTAATATTGAAAGTTTGGGTTGGCAGAAAAACTCTCACTAGGATTTCTAAATTTGTTGGTGCTCAACTTCATTCTCCAATCCCCCATTCCCTAGCTTAGCGATAGGTTTTCATTTTTTTTCCTCTCTGAATTCTCTATTCAAATGTTAAGTACAGCAATCAAGTCAGATAAAGCACTGAGAATACCATCTTACAGAATTCAGTATGCCCTAAATATGAAGTTATGTACTGATAATGCTGACTGAAGTATAATATAGGAAGCATAAATTTGCTAGATACATTTACCATTTTCAAACATAACTCATATTCAGGGCTCTTTAGTGTAGGAAATTGTGTATTTGAATCTTTCCTTTACAGGAATAAAGTAAATAAAGTAAAGTTACCATTCTGAATAAAGTGCCAATTTCTTCAGTTCCAAATGGAAATATTACAGAATAGATTTAGAATGGTTTGGTTTATTTTTTATTAGCAACATATTGTAAACCTGATGATCTTTAATTTGGAATGAAGAATTCCTTTCTATCCAAATTCAGGACAATAGGACAAGAACAGTTTTTCTAACTGCAAAGAAAACATTTAATCTCTGTGAAAGTTAATATGCAGCCCTGGACTTCCTAATTTGATTTAATTTCTTAGCTCTTCCCTTTTAGTTCCCTCAGGCTCAGTCTTAAAATTGTTTACCAACTGCTGCTTACAATTACAATCACTGTATATTTTAATAACATAATGAGGAAAAAACATAGACATTACCTAAAGTTTAGATTTATGTCAGAATGTGCCAGAAGGGTCACATTTCACGGGGATTCGGTGAAAGAATTCAGTAGAAGGATTCAGTTCCTTAATGGATTCTCTGTTTTCTCTCTTCTCCTCTAAACATGCTTTGAATCAGACTAATGAATGCCAAATTAAGAAATGTGCCTAGACCCTTGGGTGGAGTGTCAGGGCATGAGGAGATTATGCCTTGTTATGCTACAGGAAACCAAAGGAATAAAGTGACTTGGTCAAAATCAAATCCAGCACAATTTTATTTCATTAAATAAATAATCATTGTCAAGTACACATGTCCAAGTAGTAAGCAATACTAACAAGATCTCTGTCTTTGGGAAGTTTAGAGTCTAGCAGGGGAAACAGACACTATATATATGTCTTCTCTTGATTCTAGTCAATCACCATTCAATGGAATCTGTTCCAGTTTACAGCAAAATTGTGTGGAGTCATTGATACCCTTTACTTTCATCCCCTTTTCTCCCTACTCTAATCATATTCTTAACACTGCTAACGTTCTTATCTTTATTTACCAATGACTCCCATATCACCAAATGCAATGAATTTTTTTTCTCATTTTTACCTTTCTCAAACTATTAGCATAATTTGGTCAACTTATTCATCCTTCTTATTTTAAATATGGTCTTTACTAGAATACAAGGATCGATCAATCTCTCTATCTCTCTCTCTATTTACCATATATATATATATATACACATCATTTGTACCTATTTATCTATCCATCTATCATCTATTGATCTCTTCCTCCCTTTTCTCTCTGCCCACATGCCTCCCTGGATACTCCTTCTCAGTCCCCTTTGCTGCTTTCTTCTCACTTGCCTCATCTCTAAACATCAGGGGGCTCCAGGCACTAAGGCCTTGGGCAACTTTCAGTCTATGCTCACTTCTCATGAGATCATATCCCGATCCATATTTAAAATACTGTGTGCGAAGAAAATACAAAATTTTGGATTCATATCTTCCCTCTTCCAAATCAGACCTAAGACGTACCTCAAACGAAACATACCTACAACCAAAGCTCTGAGTTCCATTTCTCATACACAAAATTTCCGAAAATAATAATAAATGAAAGCTGTTACTTTCTGTCTTCCCCAGCTCAGCAAGTGAAACATCACTCAACTAGTCTTTCATGGTCTACATCGAATTCACTAAGAGAAAGCCTGTCAGTGCTGCATCAGTATAAATCCAGCACTGACCCCTTCCCTACCATCCTGCTCAGTCCACAATTGTCTCCCATGTAGCTTATTATGTTTGCTCTCCTAAGTAGGCTCCCATCATCTATTTTTTCTATACAGGAACAGGAATCATTTCCTAAAATGTAAATGAAATACTGTCACTCCACTGATCAGAAGCTTCTGATGGCTTCCAAACTCACTTTGAGAAAAAAAAAAAAAAAAAAACCCACAAAGCCTTATTAATATGGTCTTTATCATCCTTTGTGTTCTGGCTCCAGGCTAGCTCCCTTAGCTTATTTCCTATCCCTTCCCACCAGGTGCCCTTCTCTCCAGCCAAATTGACCTCTTTTTTTTAATGAATGCATTTATTTATTTGTTTGTTTGTTTGTTTTGCAGTACACGGGCCTCTCACTGTTGTGGCCTCTCCTGTTGTGGAGCACGGGCTCCGGACATGCAGGCTCAGCGGTCATGGCTCACGGGCCCAGCCGCTCCACATCATGTGTGATCTTCCTGGACCGGGGCATGAACCCGTGTCCCCTGCATCGGCAGGTGGACTCTCAACCACTGCACCACCAGGGAAGCCCTGGCCTCTTTTTAGCTCTTGAAAACACTGAATATACCCTCACATGAGGAAATTTGTATCTGATATCTTTCCTGCCTGAAAAAAATAGTATTCCTGAATATTCATATGGCCCCTTCCTGATTCCTTTCAGGTCTTGGCTCATAAATGACCTTGTCAGGGAAACTCTTACTCACAGCATAAGTGGCCTGCTGTGACAAAAGAGTACCATCCCCAACCAATACTCTTTATTCTACCTTTCCTGTGGGAATTTCTAAATAATGCGATGCAGGGTAAATTTAACAGAATACTTATTTATTATACTTGATTGTCCTGTGTTCTAAAACTTTGTTTAAGGTGCATTCTGTTGATGTGAACTTGGGAGAAAAGAAATTTCAAGGACCTCCTTTTAGTTCTTTTCTTTGAAGTCTGGAGACAGTACTGTTCAGAATCACATTTCTTCTCCCCATCTCACACTTTATCTCTCTAGCACCAAAACACACAGCAAAACAAAACCCAAAAAACCCTCACAAATAAGCTGTTTCTCCAACTTTCTGCCTGCAGACATCCAAGAGAGAATATAAGAGAATAAAGAGAGAAAGGAGAATTTTCTAATTTCTTCACTGCTCTCAAAATTTGATTCTATGCTGACTCTTATATGTTATTAATGATTAGAAGAATCTACCCCTGAATATGTTGGCATGAGAGGCAAAGGGAGTTGCATATGCATCAGAGAAATTGTTTGATTATATATCAAGGTTTTGTGATAAAGAGGTAAAAGATGTTGGAAATACAATTGCTCATAGACAGACGATTTGCTTAGATTCCCTAAACTAAGCCTATACAGCTAGGGGATATCTTGTGTTGAAAAATAAGTGCACCATATTTGAAAGCAATGTATATCCATTCCCAATACCTTCCGATTTTATAGGATAGCCTTCTGAGCATCTCTAACTATTACTATAACTATAAATATAGTTGTAACTACAATGATAACTATAACACATGAGTAAACAGATTAAATCTATTTTTTAATTGAAAATAACTGTTTAAAAAACAAGTAGATTGTTCATTTGCACTTACTCTTAATAAAATGATTCTGTAGGTGGCTCTGTTCTATGGTTCTCATTCTAGACTATGAGAAGATCCCTCAGAATCTAACAAATCATTAAGCTTTAAAATTGGAAAAACCTTAGCAACCACCCAATCCAACTCTTGAAATGTTGCTATTGAAGATTGTATACTATTTTCCTTAAGTATATTGTTTTCATAATTTGAGTATTCCATGGATTATATGCCTGAATGTGATATTAATGAAGAAAGACACACATACTCACTTGCTGTCTAATGATTACTTTCTAGATTAGTGCTTATATAATTTTTACCTTCTTATTTTGTATCCAAATACTTGAAGACATGGAAAATATTACTTATGCCAAACTTAATTTCAGAGCTTGAAATCTGACAGTTTTTGACAGTTCTCCTTAAATATTTTTAAACAGTTATAGATAAGGATACAAAATAACTGAAATTAATAGGACTGAATGAATCTACACTTCCCATTAAATTCACATAGAGTCATTGCAAAATACAGGAACTGCCAACCACAGTAGGAGATTGTTGACTTGTTGATTTGCTGACTTTACTGCAAAAAATTGTCTTTTGTTTTAACTTTAACACAAAGAATGAATTCCCCAGTTGTTCATTTGTGCATAGCTATTTTGCTTACTTTTCAAGCTCTTATTTTAAATATTAAAATTATTGTTCTAGTAAGCAGTAGCATCTAATTAAGGCCTCCAAATGTTTTACAGATTTGTGATTCAAGAACTCAACTGGGCCGTGAGTAATAGGTTATAGGCAATCTGGGATTTTAGTCTAATGGAAACATATGTAAGACAGTGACAAGGGAAATGCAGATCACTCAGTTAGACTCGACAGCAGTTAGCATGAACATATGTCTAAAGCTGAGCAGCCTGCTAACTTCATTGTCACTTAAATATTCAAATATTTGAACACTTACTACCTACCAAAAAATTATTTGAGTCAAATTTGGTTTCAGAGTTCTAAATATAATAACTTTTGACAGTTTCCTTAAATTTTTCAAGCAGTAAAAGATGAGGCTATAGAAGACTTCAATCAATAGGGCCAATTGAATCTGCTGTATACAATGAGTTCTCAGAGTTCTTGTCAAGAGTAGAATTGTTTGATTAAGTGTGCACTATTATGGAAGATTCAGGTAAACCTTATTCAAAGGTTGATTGCTAAAGAACTGTATATCTTTTTTCATTGAAGTATCCTTAAAGAAGTGTATCCTCTTCTTTAATGTTGATATTCTGGATCCACCATTAGTGTACATGCTTATGCATTAGGAATAGTGAACTGGTCAGTTATAACACTAATTTTGGGTAATAATGTAAGAAATAATTTTTCACAAACATCAAATATATTTTAGAATTCACTGTGCACTCTAGAAAATATTAGAAGGATGGAAACAAGGTTGAAAAGGCAACGTATTCTATAATGAGGATATTTTTTGGAATCTAACAGCTCTAAATTCATGGGTCTGCTTGAACTCTTTGAGTCTATATGACCATAGAAACATTATTTATATACCATGAGACTTAATTTGTCTCAGATATAAAACAAAAATTATAATAACGACTTTAAATATTTATGGTAAGTAATACATATGATCATATGTGTGAAGTTCCTAGCAAGTGTTTTTCAGAGAGCAAACACTCCACGTTTGTTTTGTTGTTATTGTTCTTATTATTGTTAATGTTCTTTACTGTTCTTTTCATTCATCCACCTTAGGAAAGGCCTCAATTTTTATGTAGGACAAGCTGCAGCTGGTCATCTCTGCAACTTCCCCATCGAGTGGTCTTCAGCATCTTATACAATATTTCCAGTATGAGAAAATTCATCCAGAGCATGGAAGTTGTATTGAAATAGGATATAGTAAAAATTAATTTCTACATGAACCAAAATATGTATTATCTAGACCAGAGCATGGAGAATAACCTGATTTATGTCAGCATTTCCTAACTTTTAGTAAATAATCCACTTTACATTTTCAAAATTGAGTAGAAGACAAGTCAGCCTTGGGAAGGAGTCCTCTGAATCTAAATGAATTTAAAAAATTCAGAGAATAGGAATATTCTTTTGATAATGGAATTAATAAAAATGACAAAATGGGCCATATGTAAATATAACAATTTACTTTGTTTTACATTATGGTTGACTATTGCCTCCCAAATAGAAAATAAGTGTCTCTTGTGCAAGCTTCAATTTTCTCCCTTTACATTTGGAGTATATAATATTTCTCTTCTTTACTGACAATTCCTCAAATGTTCAGTGTAGAGATATTGACTTTTGTTGGATAGAGTGCTAATCATTACCCGTTTTTGGAGTGAATCCAAGGCTATAAATTAGAGCAGGCTATTGGCTATGGTTGACTTGTAATGCTGAGCTGGGAGATTAAAAACCCACATGCAAAAATAACCCTGAATCTATTAGATAGGAAATAAACCTGGAAATCAAATGAAGTGGCCTCAAATCGTAAAGCCTGATTTAAAAAGTGATAAAGAGATGGCTAATGAAAGGAAAGCAAAGAACTTGTTAAAAATAATTCTGTAAAACAATTGCATTAAATTGTTATTTTTGCATTTATTTCTCAAATATTTATTATATGTCCTGGACAATATATACGTATGTACGTAAACATTAAAATATTGCCTTTTTCTCAAAAAATGAAACCTGTGAGAGAAAGACATACCCAAGCAAATAGTACAATGAAATACATTAATTGCTATAAATTTGATAAGAGCAAGCAGATACAGAAAGTAACATGACATGATTAAATCAGCCTTGGTTTTACAGAGGATGAGGAATTAGAAATGGATATTAAAAGAGTACATCATATACAGAGAAGAAAGAAAATCACTTCAGAGTGAGATAAGAACATATGAAAAGGTTTAGGGTATGCTCAGTGAGCAATCCCATGACCAGGATACAAGGTGCCTGCAGAACGAGGAAGTTTTGGCAGGTCAAGTGGTTTGGAACATGATTGGGAACAATGTTATGTGTAACGATATGTACATTACAAGGAAAGAAAAGATTAAAGAAAACTGAAATAAATCAGGATATTTTGGGACACTTCTAAAGAGCAGAATAGTAAACTGCCTTGATTTTGGAAGTCCTGTCTAGTCTTTTCAAGATGTAAATATGCTACTTTTAAATAGGTAAATGGACAGATAAATAAATTATAAAGCCCCAGCCAAGAATGAAAACAAGGAATAGATAGCTCCAAGTGTCAAAAATAAAAAAGGGATGCCAAACATAAAAGTGAGTATGTTAATGTCCTTATAAGATGGCAATGAAAGCTATAGATTCTGGCTTGGAATTTGACACCCTGCCTGGAAAGCTGGAACCTGGGAAATAATTGTAGAATCTGAAAAACTTGTACAACATCACATAGGATGCGCCTGGGTCAGTGGGGTTTAGGGTGGGTGATAGCAGGAAATCAAGCCAAGAAATCAGTGTCTTAAGCCTACAGTACATAAAATCACATGCCTTGAATTGTTACAGGGCTTGAAAAATGAGGAATTCTTAAAGACTGTTATTAAAGTAAAAAGTAAAGTACAAACTGCTCCCAGAACAATGAATACCATAGAGACCAGAACAGAATCAGAGTACTTACCTTCCCATCATCCTTTGCATAACCTCTACAACCCAGGGATCACATGGGACTATTGAATGAGGCTATTCAGGTAAAAAAATAAAAAAGATAAACACACAAATACGTGTTAGCGAAAAACCACAACAAACTCTGTGTCTAACACAATAAAAATATGTCAGAAACCAACTTTATAAATTATACCCCAAGAACTTAAATACTGATAAATTAATATAAAATTTTTGAAAACCTAGATGAACTGGACAATTATGATTTAAAAAAACTTGATTTAAGAAGAAATGGAAAACCTGAATTGACCAAAATGACTAAAGTGTATAAAACTTATAGCCAAAAAAAATCTTCCTTCAGAATAGATATCAGGCCCAGAAAATTTTAGAGGCAAGTTACATAAAACTTAAAGCATGGATAAATGTTAATATATACAATACAGAGAAGTCAAAAGAAATAATAATACCCAAATTATTCTATGAGACTTCTAAAACCATGATATCAAAACAGAAATAAGATAGTAAAAGAAAAGATAAATAAAGGCTAATCTCACTAATACAAAGACACACATACACCAATCCTGTGAAAATTTATTAATTTTACCTAGAAATACATTACAAACCATGGCAAAGTAGGTTCAACTCAGAAATATAAAGACATTTGGAAATATAAGGAACTAATAGATATCATAATTACCATATTGTAAAAATGTAAAGAAACATAGAATCTTATAGAAAAGACAGCTGGCAAAATGCAACATGACATTGAACCCAGAAACATTCAGATGCATATTTGGTATCTACTATGTAGAGAACTTTTCCAAAATCCATAAAAGTATGTGTGCATTTACTCCACCACATTTCAATTATATATCTGGCTAAATATTAATTTGTGTAATCCTTTTTCACATATGCAAGTTTCTTCTTTGCATCATTGCTTATAATAACAACATAGAATAATAGAAAGTTCTGTTCATATGGGAAAATAAAAGTACATTGTTATATTTCACATTGTGGAAGACCTTAGAACAGTTCAAAGCAATAAACTTGAAATAATTTGTAAATCTCAAAAAATACATTGACAAGTAAAAAACTAAGTTGTAAAGTCATGCATATAGTATTTTAATTCCTAACACTTTTAAATTCCCAAGACCATAATATTTTTATAGTGGTTTCACATATGTACTAAATATATCAACATACAGATTAAGATGTAATCTAATGCAAAATATTCATACATGTCCTTTGTGTAAGGCAAATGGAGAAAGCATTGGAGAGGTTTATATAAAGGAATTCAATATAATCACCATTATTTATTTACAAAAATGCAAATACAATAAAACAATGTAATTCTGGGTGGTGATTGCAAAATTTTTCACCATATTTTTTTCTGTATATTTTGTGGCTTAATTTTTTTTAATTACAAAATAAGAAACAAAAACTTCAATATGAAGTGAAGGTAATAATTGATAGAAGGAACTCTCTATGTTGGAGATTGTAACAATGGTTTAGGTGAAGACTCGAAGTAACCAAGTAGTGTGGGATTTGTAAGTATGGGGATGATTTGAAAACACTTTGTCAGTACAAATAAAAGAGTGTAGTGATTGATGAAATGTAGAAGTTCGGGGAAGTAAGCCAATTGAATAGATGGTGAGAAGACTGAAGAAGTTTAAGTGAAAGTCCTACTATTAACATGCAGGTCAAATGTTGTCTTTGGACCCAAATTACAATATGCCAAAGTCTTAGAGCAGAAAGAAACCTTAGGAAAGAACTACCTCAAGACTGTGGAATAATAATAGCCAAATAAGTTAACACAGAGATGCAGAAAGAGGAACAGCAGGTGTATGGAGGAAAGCCATGCATCTAATGTATGAAAAATCTGATTTGTGTGTGTGTGCATGTATACAAGTGTATATGTATGTATTTAATATTCTTTTATTCCAGTGAAATTCACATAACATAGAACTAAGCTTTTTTTTTTTTTTTTTTTTTTTTTGCGGTACGCGGGCCTCTCACTGTTGTGGCCTCTCCCATTGCAGAGCACAGGCTCCGGACGCACAGGCTCAGCAGCCATGGCTCATGGGCCCAGCAGCTCCATGGCATGTGGGATCTTCCTGGACCAGGGCACGAACCCGTGTCCCCTGCATTGGCAGGCGGACTCTCAACCACTGCGCCACCAGGGAAGTCCCGAACTAAGCATTTTAAAGTGTAAAATTCAGTACTATTTACTACACTCACAATGTTGTACAGACATCACCTCCATCAATTTCCAAAAAATATTTTCATTACCCTTAAAGAAACCAGCATGCCCATTAAACAGTCACTCTCTCTTCTGCATTCTCCATCCCTAGCAATTCCTAATCTTCTTTCTTTCTCTATGGATATATCTAATCTAGATATTTCATATAAATGGAATTATATGATATTTGACCTCATATGTCTGGCTTCTTTCACTTAGCATATTTTCAAGTTTCACCAAAGTTGATGCATGCCTCAGTACTTCATCCTTTTGTATGGCTGAATGGCATTCTATTGCATGGATATGCTAAATTTTGTTTATCCATTCTTCAGCTGATAGACATTTGGATTGTTTCCATCTTTTGGCTAGTGTAAATAGTGCTGCTACGGAACATTTGTATACAAGGTTTGAACACCTGTCTTTAATTCTTCCAGGTATATATCTAGAAAGGAAGGCAGGTGACCTGTTCTCCTCTCCTAACTTCCTGGGAAATCAATTAATGATATCTGTTAAGAGAAATACCGTTTATCTATTGGATTTATTTAGCACCATGTCTCTGGCTAAAGTAGTACTTATCGTAAATTAACCCAGAATCTATAAATGCTTTTTGAAACAAGAGCTAGAGTCTGAAATTCTTTCTTCATGCGGGCCTTTGAAATACTATATGCAAACTGCAGAGAGATTTTTCAAGACTGCACTTAATAAAATCCAGGCCTTTGTTTAGTTTAGTTCCTCACTATGGTCTCTTTCACACACACGAGTGTGCACACACACACACACACACAACACCTTTTAACCCAAAGTAATAGGGTTTGTTCCTCTTTTAGTGTAAATAAGACTCCATTCCCAAGATTAAGAACATGTTGAAACTTTCTCTGCCTTACCTAAAATCATAGGCAAGTTATCTTATTAAAGTATTTAATTTCTGTCTAAAGGATATTTTATTATATTTTAAAAAACAATAAATAACCCCTTAGTGTAAGTACCTCTGATGGTAATGTGAATATTTTTTGATCATCATAAGTTGCCAAAAATATTATTTGAATATCAAAAGTGCCAAGTAATGATTCATTAAGTGAATAGTAACTTTCTAAACATTAATACAATGTAATCACCTCCAGGAATTATTTTCAGTATTAAAAAACCTCAGAGTAAAACCCCAACTTTTGCCACCAACTCTTACTTGTTGCCAGAATCATATTAAAATAGAAATAGTTTTAAAAAAAAGTCCAAATTAAGACTTTTTGAAGAAGTCAGGAGGTAACCCATGTTAACAAAGACTATTTAGAATATAATTTTAAGGTCCCTTACTTTTCCTCCCATAATTGTATAGCTTTCATTATGGGCCTAGAACCCTATCCTTTCCCACTCCACACTTGAACTTAAATGATCCTCCACATTTACTGATCAAGTTGTTAAAGACCTCAATTTCCCAATTTTTCAGTCAAGAAGGTTGATACTTTTCAAAATAACTGTTCACACACATAATAAAGGAAGGAAGGAAGGAAGGAAGGAAGGAAGGAAGGAAGGAAGGAAGGAAGTTAGTTTAGAGAGGGAGGGAGGGAGGAAGGGAGGAAAATAACCATCTCAGAAATAAATGCTTTTAAAGACAGTAGGTAATACAGGTTGGGCAGGTTGAAAATTAAGCACACAGTACCAAAGCTATTTATTTTATCCATGTAACATTCACTGTAGTGGAAATTTTAAACGTGTTTTTCTCTGATTTTATAATTGGAAATACCTTGAGATCACTTCTTGACCCAGAGGGATACTCATTTACTCTAATTCTTGCTTTCAGGTTTGCTGTATTCTTTTCTGTGTTTAGGAATCACTACTTAAAGGGGATTTCTCTCCATTTAGTCTCCTGATGGTCTGCTGCAACATTCTCATATGTTGAGAATACATTATCTCTATGGATTCCGCCTTCACTCAGTCTCCTTTGATGGGGTGACCTTTCTCCTTTGGTCAATTCCTTCCCTGGGCTTCCATCAGATCTAATTTTTGTTTTCCACATTTTTTTTTTTTGGTTTCATCTTCTTGCAGACAGGAAATTTTTCATTTTTATCCTATCCCTATAACCTATAGCATATTTTTGACAATTACCTTGTTTTTAACCCTCTAAAGAAATGTCAAACTCTACCTTTAGATGCACAAAGAAATTCTCCTTCTGCAGTTCACCTTCTTCCTGTGTAGAGTTAGTGGATCTCATCCTTATTCCTTTTAAATTGGCTTAGATTCAGCTGTGTTGGCTGCTGTAGAATTTGTCTGTCCTTCCTTCCTACACCTTTTCCTATATTGAAAAATGGTGAAAGTATTTCTGTTTTGTAGGCATGCCAATTGCCAGGAGTCCTTGCTTCTACAGAGTGAGGCTGTAATAGTGCCCATGCAAACTGAAACCATGCCAAGAGATAATAATCAATTGGAAAACTTACAATTGTTCCATGACCTTTATTTTTTTGTCAAAATGTTAAGAAACTCTCTTACTGATAATTATAAATATATAGGAGAATAAAAAGAGTAAAAGTAATATTTATTCAGTATACTCTAATTTAAAGCTTTAGAAACATTGACAATGAAAATGTTTTACAGTCAGCCCTCCGTATCCTTGGGTTTCACATCTGCCATTCAACCAACCACAAACTGAAAATATTCAGAAAAAAAATTAGGGAGTTCTAAATGCGAAAACTTGAAGTTGCTGCACACCAGCAATGATTTACATAGTATGACATTGTATTAGGTATTACAATTAATCTAGAGATGATTTAAAGTATACAGGAAGATGTGCATAGGTTATATGCAAATACTATTCTATTTTATATAAAGGACTTGAACATCTCCAGATTTTGGCATCTACAGTGGTGGTGGTGTGGGGGGCTGGCAGGGGGTGGTCCTGGAACAAATCACCTGCAGATACTGAGGGATGACTGTATTTCTTTTTAAAAATTGTGTCAAGAGAAATTTGAACACTCTGTGTTCTCTTCTTCTCATAGTATAACTTAAAAGATGAAGAGAGTACTTTTTTATGTTTTGGTGAATTGTCGTATTCCCTTCTGAAATTAGATCAACTTCAAACATCCTTTGCACTTTTAATTTTGAGAGTTCCTTTAATGGGAAGATTTATGCTGGTGTCATATTTTTCTGGGACATCTTTATCTTTTTCATCACAAACACTTTCAATTTACATTGATAAGTTCAGCTTCACTGAATTACTTTGTTGCCTAGCTAGAGTCTCTCCAATGGCACTATCATTTTCTTGTAACTTCATCCATATTCTATTTAAATTTCACCTCCAGTTACCACTTACTGTTTCTTTGCTGACTTTCAGTTTTGATGACCAATTCCCTCTTTTAATTATCTAATTTTTGTAAAATGTCAAGAGAGTTTGTCACTGAGACAAGGAGATAAAACAAATATAAATTTACTGCCTGTGCATGAATTAAATAACAGATGTGCAGTGAATAGTCACCAGCAGATTTTGAAAAAAGTGATGTGATTGGTCACTGATCATGACATGCCTCTTTCATTTACATAGAGATTTGTGTGAAGAAGAAGCAGCGAAGTTTGTACTTTCTTCAATTATTCATATTTATTATATTCTGGAAGCTGGAATTTGAACTATGATGTTGAAGTACTGTTGTTATTTACTAAATCTTGGTAACTGAAATTTGTGCATATCTGAACCAAACCCATAAAGAACTGCTTGTATCTATTTCTTTGTTATAGCAACTGATAATGCGGGTGAGAATACAATGGCTGACTTAGTCTAATCAGGAAGCACCTTCAGAACTAGTTTCCAGGTCCCAAATCACATCACTGCTACACATCTTCAGAAAGGCTGCAGAGGATGACCGTCTCAACTCCCCATCATCCTTTCTTAATTCTTGATTGTGGAGTCCTTGGAAAGCCAAATATATTGTCCTATATTGGACAATATAGGATGTCAAAAGCCAGCAACAACTTAAACTTTAAAAATGCTTGAGACATGTGATGTATATCAAATACATCACTAATGTATCAGAAACAAAAAAAATCAAGTATTATTAAGAGTATAAAAATTATCTAAGTCCTTAATCCTATAACACCTTTGCTTTAAATTCTGCTTTGCTTTAGATGATATCTTTCTCCACATTCTCTAGGATTTTTGTGGTATTGATTACTTGTGGTGGTCTACAGTTTTCTGAAACTCCATATTTTGAAAATGACCACCATCGTCAATTTACTTTCCCATGTGGAAGGAAACACACACACACACACACACACTTTCCCTTGCAGCTAGGATGCTGATGTGATATGACAACCATTTGCTTGGTGTAAGTGAAGGCAGAGGCAGCATGGTGGCTTGGGGGCTGGGGATGGGTGATCTGAGTTTCACAGCAGCAGTTTTTTGATCATGATAGATTTGCTTTGGCTTGGATATCAGCAGAAGCAGCAGCTTCCTTAACTGGCTATTTTGTCAGGGTGTTTCTGATAATTGTTCAAATAAGCTCAGGCATGACTAGGTTCTCCATTACTCCAAATGAATGTTTGGGTGAACTGTTATTCTTTAATAACTTTCTTTTTTACTAAACTAACTAGTGTCAACTTGGTCTTCTGCAATTAAATATGCAAAATTATTTTATAGAGCTTTGCTCTTCTTGGGTATTCAATCCCTACTCCTTCACTAACTATTCAACCTATATTAAATGTATTGTTATTATTAAGTCATCCTGAAGACTAATATCTCCATTTATAAACTGTCCTCCTCATTAAAATATTACTGAATTTCACCCTTTACTTCCATTATACAATTTTCCCCTTACTATCTCCACTTCTGAAACTGCTCTGAAAAAAATACCAATGATACAATAGTGATCATCTTAAAGAAACACTTTATAGTTCTTGCTCTAATTGACTTTATTGTAAGAATTATGGACTATCTTTTCCTTCTCCAAAATATCTTAGTGTACTAGTCCAGCTTATCTTCCCTCCCTCTTCTCTGAATTTTTATGTCTCTCACATGCTCTAGTTTTCTTTCTGTCTATTAAGTGTTCTTTTCAAAACCTCTTTCTGCTCCTCAATGGTTGATCTTGTGTTAAGTGTGTCCTCTTTTTAAAACTGTTATATTAATACTGTCATGTAGAAATACTTACATTGAAGGGCTATGATACAGATTGGGATGTTGATGATCATTCACCAGGCACATCCCTGACACTTGGTCCATGCTCACTAAGTAACAAATCTATCACTTTTCGTCTTCCTCCCCTCTGCTTCCTTTCTCATTCCCCCTGTTATTCTAATATCAAATAGTATACTTAGCTTTGTTGTTTTATATCAAATAGATTACTATTGATTCAAAGTAACAAAAAGTCAGCTTAAACCTACTTAACACTAAAAAAAGCTTTATTTTTTTTAACCCACATAACTGGAAACACAATGTTACATTAGGTTTGAAGTCACTGGCTCCTTATCTGCTGCCTTTCTTTGTGCATTGGCACTATGCATGGTTTCTCTCATTGTTCTAAGATGACTGCCGGGAGACATAATGTCAATGCTTCCTTGGTCGTGTCTAGGATGCATTTCATTGGGGAAGAGAAAAACAAGTCTCTTCTTTTACCTAAGAACAGAACATTTTTATTCCTAGATGCTTCCAGTTAAAGTCTTCTCATGTATCAGTGGCTCAATTTAGTTCTACTGATAATGGAGAAGAGAATACAATGAGTAGCTGTCTAATTAGGACTCACCTCTGGAGCTAGTTTCAGATAAGTGGATTTGCTGATTCCATTAGTCTCTGAAACACAACATATCTGCCATCATGTGATGGCTGCTCCTGCAAATGTCAGAATCATCCACAGCCATCCTGGCAGCCCTGCAATCAGATTGTCTCTGCTTCCACCATCCCCTTAACTACAATGCAGCACACGTGAGGCAGGGGTGGACTGACTCTTGGAGAGCCATCCATGGTGTCTATTCCATCCTGCTTCTGAAATGTAAATCCATATTCTAATATATTCCAATATATTGTCACAGGGGTGAAAAAGGAAGTTCTCAAATTGCTCAGAATGAAGTCCACCCACATACCCACATACCTAGTAATCTCCTCTCTCCTCAGTACAATAAAGATAATAATAAAACATTAATGATACTGGAGGAATGAAGTGTTTCACCTTTACCTGTCCCCACATCTTCATCTGACATTCACCCTTCCTAGTGTACACTCACACACTCACACACACACACACACACACACACACACTCCTAAGTTTTAAGCTTAGTAGCATAATACAATATCATACTATCATTGATTTAAAGAAATTGTACTTTCTGCACCTTTCAGAGCAATGAAGTCACTAAAGAATATGAAACAAATACCTTTTCTATTTTGATATGGGTTAAATGTTATAAAATATGATAACCATCCAGTAGGGGAAAGACACATTTTTAAGAGTTTATTGAAACTACCATTCATTTCCTGCTCGTCTTTCTCTTGCTGGATCATAAGTTTTGGCCTTTGTTATTTGTGATAATAAAATCAATTTGGTTCAACAATAAGTCAAAGAAACCTTAAATATTTTTAAAACTGTTAGTCTAAAATAACATTGAGAAAACAGTTCTTTGCCTACTGTTATTTCCTGCTTGGCTGCACAACAATTTTCTGCCAACAACTGAATGGAAGGGAAGCTAAAATATTTCTGGAGTGGGTCTTATAGCTAAATTCATCTTTTTTTTAAAGTTATTTTTACATTATCCATAGAATTGTTATTTTATTTTCTTGGTAGATGTTCTTTCTGGACATTTTGTTTTCTCTGGGTAGTAAATTAAACACACCACACACACACACACACACACACACACACACAAAGCAAAAAGAGGCCTACATATTTTTTCCTTTTAAAGATATTTAATCTCCACTGGAGACAATGAAATTAATAATATCCTCAGTTCATAATATACTATCATAACGTGGACATGTAAGATTTCTTTTTTGGTCTATTATATGTTATTTTTATTTTCATTCTCCACCTTAGTACACCTACCTCTCTCCCATAGGCATCCATTCTAATATTTTTGATCATTGCTTCTTTACTTCTTTCACACTGTATTATGTGTTTTATGATCTGAAAGTATGCCTAGTTCCTGGCTTCTATCTGTTGTAGAGTAATCCACTGAACACATATCAGTGTCCCCCTTAGAATAGAAGCATAGGCTGCCTTCATCTCCCACTTCCACCACCAATGTCTCATGGACATCTTAATGATCTATGTGGAAATATATGTGTGGTCACTTTGCATATGACTTAACATATTTAATTTCACTAAGTATAGGCAACTTGCTTACTTCCCAGAATTCCTATACCAGTGTGTTCTAACAGTGCTAGTCTACTTTATGCCAACAGTTACTGTTATATTCTTCCCTACTTTTGCGTTTTTGGTGAGTGTAAAGTGCAGAAATATGCACTGATTAAGTGTTGTGTGAAACATACATAATAACTGCATCATCTTATGAATTCCATATTTACTTTTAATGGTATGTGTCAATGCTTTCTACCATCTGAAACTGAATTGCTTTCTAAAAGAGAAAAAGTGCCTTTCTTTGTGCATTGGCACTATACATGGTTTCTCTTATTGTTCTAAGATGACTGCCGAGAGACATAATGTCAATGCTTCCTTGGTCGTGTCTAGGATGCATTTCATTGGGGAAGAGAAAAACAAGTCTCTTCTTTTACCTAAGAACAGAACATTTTTATCCCTAGACTCAGTGTAAGCTGAGACTTACACTGAGATTTCAAAATGGCAGGGAAGAAGTGTTCAGTGGAAAGGAAAAATAGGCTGTAGATATAGTTAGCCATTACCTTTGTCTCTCCCAATTATTGTATACTGAAATTGTAATTTTTATGTTATGAATTCAAATGCTTAGTGAGGCATCGATGTCCACCACCAAGGATACTGAGGAGGCTGGTGGTGGTACTGTCATCCATATCATCTCTGCCAATGCCCCTGGCAAAAACATGACTTCTGATTTAACAACCAGTGCTGTGACCTGCACAGCCAGCATTAGCGTCATATGTGACTGTCATAGCACTCTAACAGGAGTGCTCACCAGTGCTCCTGCTGTCAACAGCATTGTCACCAACATCAACAGCACTGCCAGTGCCAGTTAGTGCATGAGTCATGCCTGCCTCTACAACCCTGGAAACCAGTGCTCTAACCAGCCATGACTTAATCACCATACAACCTAATGTTCCCCAAAATTCATAGAAAATATTTTAGATTAATTTTTTTTTAATTTTTGTTTTAATTTTATTTCCTAAGCTAAGAGATTGAGTATAGATTTTGTAGTGTATTTAGAATAAAATTGGTCTTGAAATAAACTTACTTTCTAAGTTTCTTGATCCAATAGGATAAGATAACTCCCATCAGGTTCTGTATCTTGTCATATAATTGTTCTGAAGATGACAAAGGCCAAAGTAGGCCTGGTTAACAGAGCAAGCAAAACTGTTTCTCAGGCTGAGGCCCTTGCTGCAGAAGGTGGTAAGGATTAATAAGTACTATAGGAGAGATACAGATAAAATTATTTTTCACCTGAAGTCAGAGTGCTTGTTTTCTTTTTAACATCTTTATTGGAGTATAATTGCTTTACAGTGGTGTGTTAGTTTCTGCTTTATAACAAAGTGAATGAGCTATACATATACATATATCCCCATATCCCCTCCCTCTTGCATCTCCCTCCCACTCTCCCTAACCCACCCCTCTAGGTGGTCACAAAACACCGAGCTGATCTCCCTGTGCTATGCGGCTTCTTCCCACTAGCTATCTATTTTACATTTGGTAGTGTTTATATGTCCATGCCACTCTCTCACTTCCTCCCAGCTTACCCTTCCCCCTTCCTGTGTCCTCAAGTCCTTTCCCTATGTCTACATCTTTATTCCTGTACTGTCCCTAGGTTCTTCAGAACATTTTTTTTTTAGATTCCATATATATGTGTTAGCATACAGTATTTGTTTTTCTCTTTCTGACTTACTTCACTCTGTATGACACACTCTTAAGTCCATCCATCTCACTACAAATAGCTCAGGTTCGCTTCTTTTTATGGATGAGTAATATTCCATTGTATATATGTGTGAAGGCAGAGTGGTTTTTTAGATATATTTTTTTTATTTTTAGAAAGCGAAAATTTTAATATCTCATAATTATAGTGAAAAAACAACAGTGACTTTTATATGAAATATTAATAATAATACACCAAATAGCTCATAAAAAGTTCAAAGCTATGTGATCAAGTTTACATTTTTATTTGGAATATTAGCTGAGGGATAAAATAGAAATTAAAAAGGTGGCAATTACATAGTTAAATAGAACATACTAGACAGAAACTTCCAGCTATACTTTGCCCAACAGTCTCTGGCATGAGACACATAAGGTCTTTCAGAGTTTGGACCTTTGATGTTGTTGAAACGTTTGACTTTGGAAAGAAAGATGTTGGTCTAGAATCCTGTTTCTCCAATTTTATTTAATGTATAAATCCCTATTAAAAGGGAAAATATTCATAGTCTTCCAATGTTGCGTTAAATTCTTTTGATTATAATGTTACTTAAATATGTATAAACATAAAGCAAAATGTAAACCCCTAATGCCACAGCTTTTATGCAACCATAAAACTAAAACAAATGTATACATTAGATAAAAGTACAAAGCCAATAAAATTCAAGTTAACAACATTTATTTAAAATGTCTGTTGAGGGTTTTTCTGAACTAAATGAGCTATACATATACATATGTATATGTATATACATGCATATATGAGGGAAGTAGCTGCATAATGCAGAGAGATCAGCTCGGTGCTTTGTGACCACCTAGAGGGGTGGGATAAGGAGGGTGGGAGGGAGACACAAGAGGGAAGGGATATGGGGATCTAAATATACGTATAAATCACTAAAATAATATGCTATTGACTACCATGGTACAGATTCTTTCCAGTCAGCATTTTTCTACTTCCTGGGCCCTTTGAGGACTCAATTTCCACCACATTTCTCTATTCCAGGGACTGTGGAAAATTTCTTTGTAAAGCATGCTGTGAATCAATTGACTTTCACTTGGCACAAAATCATCTTTTACTTATTAAGTGTACTTATTTTCTTTTCTAATTATACTAAGACAATTAAAGTTATACTTTTGGTGCCAGCATAATTTTAAACACAAATAAAAGTGCTGATTCTGAAAAAGTATGGACTCACTTGGTTATGCTGACCATCTAAATTATCTGAATATGCTTAGATTTGTTTACATCATTGAAATAAACTCACATACATGCACACATACTCTTAGTTCAATCTCGGGATTATTTCATTTTGATTTGGATTAAAGACAGAAGGATATACAAAATTATAATACGCAAAAAAGCTAGAGTACTAGAAGAAAATGAAAATGAGGAGAGGAAATATTTTAATATAGGAAGCTGAGAAAGTTTTATTAAAGGTATCCTATTGTTTTCATTACTAAAAAAATATTTATTGAGCATTAAGCTTTGATCTCATGGTCCTAGAGGAACTGGTACACAAAGATAAATAATTCATTTTGTGTACACTCAAGAAAACTAAACATAAGTTGCATTAAATACTAAGTATCATATAAGGTGATTATCATTCTAATAGTGGTATGTATAACCTATATTCAGAAATTAGAATAAGGGTCTTGGTGAACAATATCAATACTTGATGTGTAGATTGCTGTAACATATCCCTGGCTCACTGAAGTGACTCTTTGGGAAAAGATGTTAAGCTTCATCCTAATTTTACATTTGAAACAGCAAGGGGAAATTTCAAAGCATCTCAGTGTCTGATATTTCATTAGTTTATTGCCCTCAGAAGTATTTTCAACATCGTATTAATTAGAGTACTTTGGATACAAGCAACAGAAACCAGCTCTAGTTGATGTTAGCAAAAGAAATTGATAGAAGGTATATTGTGTGGAATTATACAGAGTCATGTGTATGAAACTTTTGAAAATTGTAAAGCACTATAGAATTTAAAGAATCTTTCATGTAATTAAAAAAAGCTGAAAAAAAGAAAGGGTGTTGTGTAGCTTACAAAATCAAAAATACAGGAGAAAATTTCAGTCATCACACAGGACAACAATCAAAGGATCTTTAAGTATATAGAAAGAACTAAAGAGTCCCTAACTCCAGTCAGTTCCACTTATTTTATGTCATTGCCTTACCTTACTCCATATTCACATTTCTGGGAAAGTGAGTCTAAATTTCCTAACTTGAATCTTAAGTCCTCTTCTCCACCTGGAAATCTCTTAGGGATTAACTCTTTATCTGTTTTATATCTGAATTCCCAATAAAAATGTAAGTGCAAGCAGGGAGGAATCTTTTCTGTTTGGTTTACTACTAGATCTCCTGTGTATGTATCAGTATCTGGGATATAGTTTCAACTTAATAAGAATTCATTAAGTAAACTAATGAACAAACACTTCATTCTCTCAACCAGGGGAAGAATGCCTTCACTGACAGACTTACAAACACTGAGCACAAGAGAGGGATGACTCTCCATGATATAAGCTGGGATCTGACACCAGAGGTAGGGGAAATTGATGCTGGAAAGTCAATAAAAGAAAGAGGTGGGGGGAACAAATTTTTATTAAAAACAACACAGATTGATGTAGGTGTAAAAGATATTTTTGAAAATATTTACTGCTATCTTCTGTGGAGTTATTAAGTGTATTTTTCCTTTTCTTCAGCATTAAATCTAATATTAAAAAAGATGAAAATAAATGGTGTATTATTCGGTCTCAAGAAATTAGAAAAAGAAGAGAATTTTTAAAAATCATGTAAAGTAAAGGAAATAATAACAGCACAAATAAATAAAAATAGAAAAAATAAAGACAATCAATGCAGACAAAATCTGGTTCTTTAAAAAGACCAGTGAAATGGTTATGTTTCTGTCTGTTGCTTAGCTCAATGGAAGCAAGTAGAGTGCACCACAATAGACCCATGTAAATATAATTAACTGATATTTGACAAAGGAGAAAAGACAATTCAATAAAGAAATTATAATCTTTCAACAAATGGTACTATAACAATTGGACATATATATGTCAAAAAATAAATTTGGACACATATATTATACTTTAAAAAATAAGTTAAAATGGACCTAAATGTAAAATGTCAAATTATAAAAATTCTGGAAGATAGTATAGGAGAAAATGTAGGAGACCTTTGGTTTGGTAATGAGTTTTTCAAAATAACATCAAAAACATAATCCATGAAAGAAAAAAAAATGATAAGTTGAACTTCAATAAAAAAAAAAAACTTTGCTCTGTGAAAGACACTATTAAGAGAAAGAAGACAAGACCCATATTGGGAGAAAATATTTGCATAATATATAGAACTCCAGGGCTTCCCTGGTGATGCAGTGGTTGAGAGTCCGCCTGCCGATGCAGGGGACACGGGTTCGTGCCCCGGTCCGGGAAGATCCCACATGCCGTGGAGCGGCTAGACCCATGAGCCATGGCCACTGAGCCTGCACATCCGGAGCCTGTGCTCTGCAATGGGAGAGGCCACAACAGTGAGAGGCCTGCGTACCGCAAAAAAAAAAAAAAATATATATATATATATATATATGTATATATATATGTATATATATATGTATATATATATATTTAACTCTTAAAACTCAATAAAAAGAAAACAAATAACTCAATTTAAAATGGGCAAAAAGATCTTCATCAAAGAAGATATTCAAATGGCAAATAAATATAAAAAGATGCCCAACATTATACAACACAAAAATACTTGCAAATTAAAATAGTGAGATACCACTGCACACCTATTAGAATGGTTAAAATCTGAAACTCAGTAACACAAAGTCCTGATGAGAATATGGAGCAACTGTTACACTTATGTATTGCTGGTGGAAATTTTAAAAATATACAGCCATTTTGGAAGACAGTTTGATAGTCTACTATAAAGCTAATCACAGTCTCAGCCTATGGTCCAGCAACTGTGTCCCAGGCATTCAACAAATTAGTTGAAAATTTTGTCCACACAAAAGCCTGCACACAAATGTTTGTATCAGCTTTTTATATTACTCCCAAAACTTTAAAAAAACAAAGATGTCCTTCAATGGATGAATGGAAAAAAACTGTGGAACTGCAGCCCATTTCTACAATGAAATATTCAGCAATAAAAAGAAATGAGACATCAAATCACAAAAAGACATGAAGAAACCTTAAAAGCATATTGCTTAAATGCATATGCAAATGCAGTCTGAAAAGGCTACATACTGTGTGATTCCAACTATATTACACTGGAAAAGGCAAAACTACAGAGACAGTGAGACTTTATGTGGTAGCCTAAGGCTTTGGCGGTGGCATGGGGACAAGGAGGTAGAACACAGAGCACTTTTAGGATTGTGAATCTACACTGCATGATACTGTAATGGTGGATAAATGACATTATGTATTTGTCAAAACCCATGAAACTGTACAGCACAGAGTAAACCCTACTGTAAACTATAGACTCTAGCTAATAATAACGTTATCAATACTGTTCCATCAATTGTAGCAAATCTACCACACTAATTAATGCAAGATGTTAATAGCAGAGAGACCTGCTAACAACATAGAAGGAAAGCAGGTATATGGCAACTCTATGCTACCTGATCAATTTTTCTGTAAACCTAAAACTATTTTTAAAAATAAAGTATATTAACTAAAAGATAATCTATGATTGGTACTAATCTTCTGATATATATATATTTATCTTCAGATTCTCTTCCCTTATAGGTTTTTATGAAATATTGAGTGTAGTTCCTTGTGCTATACAGTAGGTACTTTTTGGTTATCTATTTTATATATAGTAATGTGTATATGTTAATCCCAAACTCCTACTTTATCCCTCCTCCCACCCCCTTTCCCCTTTGGTAATCACAAGTTTGTTTTCTATCCCTGTGAATCACCTTCTGTTTTGGAAATAAGTTCATTTGTATCCTTTTTATTTTTTTATTTTTGTTGGATTCCACATATAAGTGATATTTATCTTTCTCTGTATGGCTTGATTCATTTGGTATGATAATCTCTAGGCACTTGCTTAGATATATTAACTATAATGCTTCATTATGAATTTAGAATTTAATACATATCATAATGCTAGAGATTTCAGAATTTTGTATAAAAACTCATCCATTGCATTTATTATAAAATATTTTATGACAATTTTGTTCTCTTTAGCCATTATATTCTACATAAGGAATGCTAGAAGATTTTAGAATATTTGTCTTTTTCCAATTCATTCTTCTGTCATTGCCACCTTCATTTAGTAGATACACAAGACTGCATGCAGTAATCCCCTTCAACATGATGTACAGTATCACCTACCTTTAAAAATTTATTAATATAGTTGAGCTTCTTTTATTGGTGAATCTTATCAAGACTTGAAATTTCATGATAGTTAATTTACGAAAATTATTCTAAGTGAAAAAACATTATCAAGCTTAATGAGATCAACTCCTGTCATTACAGAAGTCTCCCTTGTGGCTTAACTACATCGGTACTTTAATTACCTCAAGGAAAGACAATCCCATGTTCTATTCCTTACAGTCCCATTAATGATATGCTACAACAGAGTCAGGCCTCTATTAAGAGTCCCAGTAAGTAAAGAAGTGATTCCCTGCATTTTTTCAGCAATAAATATGATGCCAGACACTCATCTGCCAAAGGTAATTTCTCACCTAAATTTCCTACTTAGCTTCAGTGCACCTATAAAAAAGAAGGTTGGTCATTCTTGAAAAATCATGACCCCCGATTCACTGACTTTTCCCCAACACTCACTTTAATATGAGCACCTAAATTCTCAGAAGGTTTTAAGTATCACAGGCCATCAGAGTGTAGGTGACCGATATCACATCAGGGGTTCCATCCTTTGGTCTCAGATTGAAGTTTCTTTAAACTCTGCTGTGGATCAAAGCGATTTTGAAACAGGATAATGTCTCTGTTTCTCTGTTTTCCCTTTGTTCTCTCTCTTTCTTTTTTAGAGGCCTGTTTTCACACTTTTTTCAGCCAACTTCTTAACTTTTACCCGCATACTAATTTCCTGAATTTGATTAGCCGTTGAAAGTCTGTCAGGTGATCATATTTCTTGGGCGCCCAAATATGTTTTAGGATGGTTTGTCAAGGAAACAAAACTAAATTCCTCTGCAACCAACTTGCATTTTATGAAACAAACTTCAGTGCAAAGTTTCACCATAAACTTAATCCAAATGCTAGGCATTTTATCTCTTTCAATCTTTGCATATCTTCATCAATATCATCATCAATAGTAAGAAGTCCAGTTTTATTAAGAAACTGAGATTCAAAATGCGTAATGAATTTTCTCTGTGTCTTTATTGTTTTGAAAAGAAGACAGCATGGGTCCAAAGGAAACAAACAAAAAAAAAAGAAGTCATTTCAGGAGTAATATGATAGTGTTTCTACCCTGTAATCATCCTCAGAATATTTTCTTTTCCAACAATGTCACAAAAATCAGTGAATTCTCTCTCAGAGTTTGGAAACTATTAGTTATTGTTATTCTTGTTTGTGGACACTAAGCTTCTAATCAGCAGGCATTGGATGTGTTCCAAGCTATTTGAACAGAGGAAATCTTCCTTATGTTCTATATTCCATGTAATAAATAACAAGAGAAAGAGAAATTAGGAAAATAGCAAACAAGAAAGTAGACACATAGTTGGACTTCATAGTTGATTAGAAAATTCCTCAGCTTCAAGACCATATGGATTACACACACACACACAGGTCCACATACACACATATATTCATATGCACACACATATACTTTCATACATGTGTGTGTCCTGTGAGTGAAAGACACAGTACTGGTTCCCAGAAAATACAGAGCAAAAGACAACATAAGCTCTATTTTCAAGGAGGTAAGCATTTATTAAGGAACATACACAAACCAAAATTACAACAAAATGCCTAATAGAAAGCATCATGACTAGTTTTAAAAGTAGCACAAAGTGATGATCCCTGCCTAAGGTCAATGGAAGGATTCATCATTTTAAAGGAGACATATACATTGGGTTGAATATGAATGAGTTCTTAAATGGGGTATACAGTGGGCCAGAGGTGTTGTAATAAGAGTTTATCAAACATGAGGAGAGTCATGGAAACCCCAGACTCATGGCCATTTGATTAGAAGTGTGGGTAGCCTAGGGATCGAACATGTAGCTAGCATATAAAATAAGGTGTTTTTTGGGGGGACCATGCCCTTTAACCTGTGGATTCTTACACTAGCTCCAGGTGGTTACCTCAAAATTGAATTACATTTCTATACAACAGTTGGTGACAGAATAAAGCCCGTCTTTTATCTGTTGTTGTATTGTGAGGATATGAGAATAAATCAGACTGGACTCTAAGGTGTCAGAAACACTGTTGCTTACACTTTTTGTTGGAATTAAAATATTTTAATTGAGGACTTCCCTGGTGGCTCAGTGGTTAAGAATCTTCCTTCCAATGCAGGGGACATGGGTTCGAGCCCTGGTCTGAGAAGATCCCACATGCTACAGAGCAACTAAGACCTTGAGCCACAACTACTGAACCTGCGTTCTAGAGCCTGTGAGCCACAGCTACTGAGCCCGTGTGCCACAACTACTGAAGCCAGTGTGCCTAGAGACGGTGCTCTGCAACAAGAGAAGACACTGCCATGAGAAGCCCACAGAATGCAACAAAGAGGAAACCCCACTTGCCACAACTAGAGAAAGCTGCACACAGCAACAAAGACCCAAAGCAGCCAAAAATAAATAAATAAATTAAAAAAATAATAATAATAAACAAATATTTTAATTGTCTTTGTATTGGACATTTATTGCCTTTGCTTACAATTAGCATTTTTTTCAAAGAATGGAATTACTAATTGATATGATCTTGAAAGTCAACGAAAAGTAGAAACATGAAACATAATAAGTAGCTGAATCTAGATTGTAAAGGTAAACTACAGTGAAGTAGGAATATTTGTCAAATAAAAACAATCATTAGAATATAGGCTTAAATAGAGTATAATGCAAATTATTAACAAAAATACAAAAAGAAAAGGCAAATCAAAACCACAATGAAATATCATTTGAAATATGAGGTATCTGAAATATCATTGAAATATCATTGTTAGAATGGCTATTATCAAAAAGGCAAGAAATAACAATTGTTGGAGAAGATGTAGAGAAAAGGAAACCCTAGTGCACTGTTGGTGGGAATGTAAATTGATGCAGCCACTATGGAATACAGCATGGAGGTTCCTCAAAAAATTAAAAACAGAACTGCTATATGATCCAGCAGTTCTATTTCTGGATATTTATCTGGAGAAAATGAAAACACTAACTTAAAAAGATATATGCCTCCCTATGTTCATTGTAGCATTATTTACAATAGCCAAGATACGGAAAGAACCCAAGTGTCTATCAATGTTTGAATGGATAAAGATACCATGGCATATATATATATATATATATATATATATATATATATATATATATATCGCTCAAGAATATTACTCAGCCACGGGAAAAATAAAATCTTTCCACTTGCAACAAACATGGGTAGATTTCGAAGGTGTTATGCTAAGTGTAATAAGACAGACAAAGAAAGACAAATACTGTATCATTTTCTTTTTTTTAAAATACATCTTTATTGGAGAATAATTGCTTCACAGTGTTGTGTTTGTTTCTGTTGTACAACAAAGTGAATCAGCCATATGTATACATATATCCCCATAACCTCTCCCTCTTGAGCCTCCCTCCCACCCTTCCTATCCCACCCCCTATGTCATCACAAAGCACCGAGCCGATCACCCTGTGCTATACTGTTGCTTTCCACTAGCTATCTATTTTACATTTAGTAGTGTATATATGTCAATGCTACTCTTACTTCACACCAGCTTCCCCTTCCCCACTCCTGCCGTGTCCTCAATTCCATTCTCTATGTCTGCATCTTTGTTCCTGCCCTGCCACTAGGTTCATCAGTACCATTTTTTAGATTCCATGCATAAGCGTTAGCATATGGTATTTGTTTTTCTCTTTCTGACTTACTTCACTCTGTATGACAGACTCTAGGTCCATCCACCTCACTACAAATAACTCAATTCTGTTTCTTTTTATGGCTGAGTAATATTCCATTGTATACATGTGCCACATCTTCTTTATCCATTCATCTGTTGATGGACACTTAGGTTGCTTCTGTGTCCTGGCTATTGTAAATAGTGCTGCAATGAACATTGTAGTGCATGTCTCTTTTTGAATTATGGTTTTCTCAGAGTATGTGCCCAGTAGTGAGATTGCTGGGTCATATGGTAGCTCTA
Organism: Mesoplodon densirostris; assembly: GCF_025265405.1. Classification (NCBI taxonomy): domain Eukaryota; kingdom Metazoa; phylum Chordata; class Mammalia; order Artiodactyla; family Ziphiidae; genus Mesoplodon; species Mesoplodon densirostris. Next base: position 82,478,992 of record NC_082674.1, on the reverse strand, counting down.
GTTTTAGTTTTTTTAAGGAACCCCCATACTGTTCTCCATAGTGGTTGTATCAATTTACATTCCCACCAACAGTGCAGGAAAGTTCCCTTTTCACCACACCCTCTCCAGCATTTACTCTTTCTAGATTTTTTGATAATGGCCATTTTCTTATATGTGTAATCTAAACAAACAAACAACAACAACAAAAGCAAGCTCATAGATACAGAAAACAGATTGGTGGTTGCCAGGGGTGGGAAATGGAGGAGTAAGAGAAATGAATGAACTTTTTGTTGCTTGTTTAAATAAATTAATGTTTTTTTTAAAAAAAATTTAAAGTATAAACTGAATGTACACTAAAACCCAACACCGTTTTCTTCAACACATTTGAAAAACTGTAACTTCCAGCCCTTTTTGGTCTATAAGATTTGCTCACTTTGATCTTATGATGGAGAATTTCATGGCTGCTATTTGAAATGTCATGGCTTTTGAAGTGTAAATTCGGTGTTTTTAATTTGTTAGTACATTCTGAATTTAACACATTTCAAAATCAAATATTTCACTTAATTTGGATATTACTTAAAGTTGAAATTATAAGCTGACCCAATTAGATAAATTTAACTGAAAACCACCACTATTCATCTCAACTTGACGTTTGCCATTAAATCCTCTTCAGTTTATTTATTTATTTTTCTCATATCAATTGCTATTTCTTGTCTCTGCAGATCATACCTCTTGTTTTCATTTGGCTTTGAACTCTTTGAGCCCATCTCTGGGAACTACTTTGTTAGAAGTGATTATTTTCAGTTTAGCCTATTTCCACACATGGTAACTTAATTCTTTAATCTGGTGCTACCATACTCTACTGACTTTTCTCCTGGAGAAAATAAGTTATAACACCCATATAATCGAACAGGGAGTTCCTGGTTCACACTATCCCCTCCCATACTACAAAAAATATATGTATATTATAGAGACTGTTTAGCTATTCTTCCCTCCTCTGAATCTCTGGAGAACTCTAGTCTATGCCACATACTCGATGCTTAACATTGATACTTATTTTGGCATTATTATTTTTTTGTAAATGCACTCTCTTTTTAGTTGACTGAGACCATTAAAAAATAAACCTTTTTACCATCATTGCCTGGTGGATTCGTATATAGATTTTACGTTTAAGAAACACCTAGAGGTAATGGCAATTGAAAAACCTCTCTGCCTACTTAGGCCATACAGAAAGCTCAAGAAGTGTACAACAGCAGCTTTGCAACTTCCAGTTTCATAAGGGAAACTAAATTAGTATCATCACTGATAGTCATAAAAGTTCAGTTCAACTACAAAAATTGTGGCTGAATAGATAACACGTAACAGGTATTTTTTTCTTAATCCTGTATTTACTTGTCAAAAAATTTGTATTTTAGTGAGATTAAATAGTCACTGTTTTCCAAATGTGGTAAAGAGAATAGTGTTTGGTTTTATCTTCTATTCAGTCTATATTTTTATTTAAATAATATATTCTAATGATTAATTTTTAGCTGGCAAACATCCTTACTTCCCTGTGGCTTATTTCACAATCTAGATTTAGTGACTCATTTTTAGCCTTATGCTAGGACCAGAGAAATTTGTCACCCTTCTTGAATACCTGATGATTTTTCTATTCATTTTGGAAAATGTATTTTTAACCCTAGGTGCTTACATTGTTAGGCTCATATGCTGAGGGGAAGGCATCCAGGGGCTCTAGTTTTTCCCCCTTACTCTGGAGGAAATAAGAAGGAAAGTATTTTTATTTTCAATGTTTAATATAAACACAAACACTGCATTACAAACACACACACACACACACACACACACACAAAAGAACCACACAAGGGAAAACTTCCAAAGGCTCAAATGTCTCTTGAAATATTATTTTCCAAAGTGCTCATTTAGAGAGGATGGATGGAGGTCATTACTCACAAATAATATTTCTAAGATATTAGAGATTTTTGTTTAGAGGAAGGATTTAAGTAATTTCAGAATAATGTTGATCATTCAAAATTTATTTTTAAAAAGTTAAAGTATACTAAGCAGTGAAAATGAGTTACAGGAATGATCAATTAAAATTAAAAAATAATAATTATTCCACAAGAAAGTTTGTCCTATACTTCCACTGTGCTCCTACACACACACATGCACACACAACTTCACGCACACAACCTGTCTTTAATCTTTGTTAATAATCATAGAATGGAATGTAATCAAATGTTGCCCAGTTGTTACTATGTGGGTAATTATCATGAATCTTATAGGTTATGAGATGGATCTATTTCTTCAGTAATCAGACACAGAGAAGTCATTTAATAATTAGCCCCATGGTTTCTTCTCTGTAAAATAAGGGATGAACATAAGCTAATTTGGGCTTTTTTTTTACAATGTTATAGTCAGTAAGGATGATTAAATTGATATAGCAACACATACATTGACACCTAGCTTCCTGCTGTGCCTAATAATATGATTTCTTTAGTAAAGTGTGTGAACATACATTTCTGAAAGGTGTGACACAAGGAAACTTCCAAGAACACTCTTTAATTACAATAAAACCCCTTCCCCTTGCTATCTGCTGTGCTGCGTTGGACGTGAATAAAACTATGATGTTCTCCTATCTTTCATCATGTAAACAGAGCCAGTAGTAAAATCCAGCTCCCTGACTCCTCTATTCTAGGACCCAATACATGTGTTTTTCAATCAGCACACTATTGGCACTTTGAGTTAGATAAAATTCCTCATTGTGCAGTTGCTTACTTAACCTAGTAGCCTCAGCCAGGAGATGTCAGGAGCAGTACCACCAAAAATACCCTCACACTGTTCTAAATGACCCTTGGGAATGAACAACCCCATTCCGAGTTTAAAATAATCGTATCCAAAAGTCACAGGAGTACTACAGGCCTGAGATTTACAAGATACCCACATACCCCAAACCTTTGGAAGACCAGACCAGGCCCATGTCTTAAGGCACCTTCACCTTATAGTCATCTGAATTTCTTTATTTATTATTATTATTTTTTTTGTGGTACGCAGGCCTCTCTCTGTTGTGGCCTCTCCCATTGCAGAGCACAAGCTCCGGACGCGCAGGCTCAGCGGCCATGGTTCACGGGCCCAGCCGCTCTGCGGCATGTGGGATCCTCCCAGACCAGGGCACGAACCCGTGTCCCCCGCATCGGCAGGTGGACTCCCAACCACTGCGCCACCAGGGAAGCCCGTGAATTTCTTTATTTTTAACTTTGAAATTTTATAACATTTGTGGCCCAGCAGAGAAGGGTTGCAAGGAAAATGACGTTTGCCATCTCTTTCTCTGTGTGTAAGGTTATCCCAGAAATCCTCAGCCTTTTCTCATCTGCAGTTGATGCTGTATAGTTATTTCCATTGTGGATGTTTTTGCTTTTAATACTTCCATGGATTGTTCTTGGTGCCTAACAGGAATCATTTTTGTGGGCACTGTGGTCAGAAGCTTAATGAGAGAGAGAAGTGGGTATTCATATTTTACTTAAAAAGTGATGATAAACATTCCTTGATTTTAATAAAATAAATAAGAAAGAAAAATCAAGAAAGAATAAATTAGAAAATATCTATCTAAAATAAGATTTTTATTGCATTTTTATTAATAAAGTTATTGTTATTATATTATGATAAAATTGGGCAATGGGAATTAAAATTCTATGCTCTTTCTCTTCTCCTGAAGAACATAAGTAAATAAATACATACTTACATATATAAATCTCCTTATTGAAGTCTTACAATAGACCATTTTTCTATCAAAAGTGTACATTCACATACCTCTGATCAGAAATACATATCACTTCCAGCACTGGATTTTAAGTTAAGCTGTGAAGTTATAGGTTAGAGAGTCTCCCCTACCTTCTCCAATATTTGGGCTTATTTCTTTATTCTTTTTTTTTTTTTTTTTTTTGCGGTACACGGGCCTCTCACTGCTATGGCCTCTCCCGTTGTGGAGCACAGGCTCTGGACTCACAGGCTCAGCAGCCATGGCTCACGGGCCCAGCCGCTCTGCGGCATGTGAGATCTTCCTGGACCAGGGCACGAACCCTTGTCCCCTGCATCAGCAGGTGGACTCTCAACCACCTTGCCACCAGGGAAGCCCTGGGCTTATTTCTCATACATGTGTTGGTTTGCACCCCACAGACCTATAAGGCCTGTACTTGCCCAGCTTCAAGACCACGGAAAGAGCCCCAAGGCAGGGAGAGAGCCATCAGTCAATGGTTTAATGGATAAGTGGAACTTATATGTCTGAACCAAGGTCCTGGAGCAGCACCCCACTCTTGTGTGGCAGAAGGAGAACCAGGACATGGCAGCAGTCTTCACTCCCTGGGGAGGGGGAGGTTACCAGTTATAGGGAAATTGAGGTCAGATTGGCTCATTGGTTACCAGGAAAACTAGCAGAGGGACATGTCTCTCACTGCCCCTTTGATAAGTTATCATAATGGAGAGGTTCTGATCCAAATTTAGAACAATCACCAGCTGGGGCCTGGGGCAAGTATGTAGGAAAGTCAGTCATGTGAGTAGGGTGTAGGTGAAGCAGGCACTGGTTGAGCAGGGGATGTACAGACTGCAATAGAACAGCCATCTTGCATGGCCTGATCATACAGCATGCTTGTCTGTGATCACCATTGTCCATGCTGAAAACCAGAGGTTTCTAGAGTAGCTGCCTTTATATACCTGGAGCTTTTATTCCAGCTGCCTTTATGTATTAAGAACTTGTTTTTTCATTTAAAATCTAATATTTTTACTGAATGTCTAGGGTACTGAGCTATATCCAAGGATGCAAAACTTCAATATTCCTTGTGTTTAAGAATCTTATTTTTTAATACAGATAGAATTGAATCTCATACTTCTGTTATGAGATGAAATATATATATTAATATATATATATATATTTAATAAAATATAAGGAGGATTCAACTAAGGAGGATTCAGTTAGCAACAGGTGAATATAGATCAACAAGGTCTGGGAACAAAGACTAGATTCAGAGTATAGTAGGACCAGAAAGTGGAACATTAAAGAAGTCTTGGCAGCAAGTAATAAGCATAGATCTTTCTAAGCAGCCAGAACCCTATCCAGGTAATAACAAAGAGCTGAGTATATATGTGAGAACTCAGAGTCGGGATAGGAACTGTATATTTTCTTCTTTTGCTCCTCTTCCTTCCATTTAACTCTGCCTTTGTCCTTTTATTTTAAGTCTATCTGTGAGAAAACATTAACCAAACTGGATATTTTAATAAGTTCTTGATATGGAAGATTTATTAAATAACAGAAGATTTATTAAATAATATACAAAAGTTATAGTTGACATAAGAAAAACATAGTGAATTTAATTACATTATAATGAAAATTTAATTTTACCAAAAATACCGTGATGTATTCGTAAGATTTTAGAAAGGAAAGGAGAAAATTTTTTCACATAGAGATGACAAAGTGTTTGTATCCAGAATGTATAAGAAATCTTTATGACCTATTAGAAAAGTAGAAACATGGCAAAAATATATGAGTGATATTTCACGCAAAAGAAAAGATGAATAATCAATGAAATATAATAATGAACAATCTACATCACTTTAGAAAGACCCATCAAACAGCTTTAAGATTTTTTTGCAAACTATCTCTTAAAGGTCTCTGCCATTTGTTCAAAGATACATAGCTCATAGGGAACCATAATTCCTTCTAATAAGAGAACAATAAAGTCATCATATCTCTGAAAACTAGAAAAAAAACCAGAAGTTCCAAAAAGAACTTTGTTCTTTTTTAATTAGAAGATTTAAATTTCCTACAATATTAATTTAAAAAATAGCAGTTTTAAAAAGTAAAGAACATTAGTTTTTCGCTTTTCGTCTTCTGGTAAAGTCTCAGGGGACATCGATTTATTAAAACATGATTCTATGTAACCTGAAGTTATCCATTCATATTCTATGACAATCCTTGCTCTACACTATTGTTCCTTTAACTCAATTTTTCTAATGTGACTATCATGAAATGTAATTTTCTCTATTGGTTTTCTAGTTTCCTAAGGATAAAATCCTAGGTTGGAATCAACTCTAAATCTAAAGCTCACAGCATTCTGGCAAAACCCAAACTCTCCAATCTACTGTCCCATAATGGCCAAGGCTAACTCTCTTGATTCACTCAACTTCACACCATTCCTGAAGCCTGCCAGACTCGCTGACTCCCTGACTCTACTTGGCACACCTTATTCTTTTATCATCCTAAAGATGTGCACATTTGTCTTTGTCTGACAAGTTCTTATTTCATGTGAATTTCAGTTTATTTGTCACCTTTTCTATTACAAACACACTGAACCTGCTATCATACAGAGCAAAATTAACTTATTGACAAAATAAATATTCAAATGTTAATACAAATTAAAATATCTGAAATGAGAATACAAAATGCTTGAAGTTCTAGACTGCAAGTGCATGGGCACATTTTGTGATATGCTTTATTTTTCTGGTCACATGATTTTTCAAAATTTAAAACAGGTAAAATACCCATAGCAAAAGTTCTTAGCAAAACTTATTGTCCCAAATAACCATTGATTACAATTTTTCCCCAGTAAGTGTCCTTCAAGTTTTTATTTTACTTGGGAGAAAATTGATCCAGATGGCTTCTAATGTTTTTTTTCTAATGCTGCCATTGACCAAAATTAAGGAATAATTTGTTTGGAAAAAAGTGTTTGTATATATTTTTTGCCATGAAAATCCATGAACTTAAGAGTGTTTAAGATTAAAAAATGATTTAACTCTTATACTACGCTCAGCTTAAACAATGCAAGTACCTAAAATCATCTTCTTTTTAGGGATTTTTATTTCTCTGAAATTATAGATCTAAAGCTCCTTAATCACATTTTGATCATTATCCCCTTCTTTTGACTTTCAAATTAATAGGCTCCTGTGTGCTTGTCTCTAGATTTGCTTCCTGATCATATAATTAAAATAATTAAACTAGCTGTGGTGTTAGATGGGATCCTTAGGAATTTCACAGTGATTTTTATAGTACATCTAATTTTGTATCATTAATCTCATTTTCAAATTGAGAATAGAATTATTTAAGGTACATAGTCACCAGAGGTTAATTGTAAAAGTATTTGGAATGAACATATTTTTGTCTCCTCATCAACAGCCATGTTTTTCTCATCAATGAAAGCATCTATATCAGTCAGGGTGTGATCAGAGAAGAAGAAAAACTACAAGAGATAAAGATATAAGAAATTCATTAAAGAGATTAGTCCTCATGCAACTAGTAGACCTGGTGGAGAAGACTATACAAGACTATTGTCTTCTGTCTGATGATCAGACTAGGGTCACTTCAGGTCAGCTAGATGAGAAGTCAGGAAGGAAAGCTTTATGTGGACAAGAGCAAGGATAAAGAGAATAAGCAAGGACCAATGGAAGCCATGATGACAAACTGTAACTCACAAATGACTCTCACCACCTCCAATCTCATTGCTATGAGAGACTTTCAGGAGACATTGGTACCCTTTGAAGCTAGACATCCAGTATTCAATGAAGCTGAAGGAGGAAATCTATCCAAAACCATATCAGTAAATGGTACAATCTTCTGCCTAATTTCTTAGGAAAAAGAAAAATTGTTACCTGTGATTCCTGTCTTATCTCAACCACATCTAACTGCTCATCAAGTTCTGTTACCATTATCCTAAAATTGATTTTGAATCTGTTCCTCCCAATCAGCACAGATAGTACCTGATTCTAAACGTTGATCCTATTTCAAATATGGACATGTCTTTCTGCCTAAATTTTGAGTCATCCCACCTCAACAGTATGGACTCCACACAGTGGGCTTGCACCAACCTCAAATCTCTCAGTGGTTTCCCAGGACACAGAATGAAATCCAAAGTCCTTCCCTGAGCTCCAAATTGCTGCCCCCACCCCTTTGATCTGAGTACATTCAATGTTACTTTCTTCTACATTTTTTTTTCTCTTTACTTCACCTCTGCCACATTGGTCTTCTTTCTGTTTTTGAAATATTCTAAAGCAGTTTATTGTATTTTGGTTGTTTCACCCTAAGCCAGGGTCATTCTTCCTCTAGTTCTTTATATGCATGACTCATCTTTCAAGTTCCATTTCAAATATCAACTCCTTGAAAATGAATTTTCTAATTACCATACCTGTAGTAAGCACTCCTCTTCTCTCAACCCTCTGCACACATACACACACACACACACACACACACTCACAGGCACACAGTGCTACTCTCTAATATATTTTTTTAACTACTTCCTGGCCCTCATAAAGATGGAACATATATATATATATTTTTTTGAATAGATTGGTTGCACCCAAAAGTGATGTTTATTAATTTACCTTAACAAATAATGATGTTATGTCAGCATAAGTTATGTTTCTTCATATGTTTCAGGTTTTTGTATTGAAACTTAAAATGAACAGAATACTTACTCGTTTGCCCTTTTGTAAATGTAAAATTACTTTAGATCAACATTTTACTGGATTTTTAAAAGAAATTGTTCCTGTTTTTGAATGACATTTTTTTCACACACACGCACAGTGCATTTTATTTTTACAAGAGATAAACTGACAACAAGCATTGTAAATAGATGACCACAACAAAAGCAACAATGATTGCAATTACCAAACACAAAACACACTCATACCATGTCATAATATTGACATTCAGTCCAGTAATCCTCCACTGCAACAGTTACTTTACTTTGCAGTGAAAATTGATTTGTATATTTTTTGCCTCTGAGCCCTTGTGGGATTTTTTTTATTATTATTCAAACAGAAAGTCACAAAAATTATAATCATCCTCATCAGTTCACTCAGTCCCATGTAATTAATTTTTTTTGTATTGGTCTTTTGTTAGCACTTTTATGAATTCATCAGTTTTCCATTAGAGTTCTGAAAATGTTTATTCATTCAGTTCAGCAGTATAGTCAGTTACCAGAAACCTGTACTTGCCAGAGTCTTTTCCATGAATTCCTTGAAGATGAAAGCATTCTATAGGAACATTTTTGCAAAAACATCAGAGTACACCCAGAACTGTCTGTAAATGACAAAAGACTTAAAAATGACCACGGGTAAAGATTTGTTGAAACTTCATAATAATGCAATTGACAAGGAAATTTAGTTATTTCTGAGATATACATTTTAAAGTAATGACTAGAATTATGACTTATAACATTATACCAGAACATATAAGATTTTTAAAAATGTCATGTAATGTCTGAAACATTTATATTAACATATTTCCATACAAATAACCCAAAGAAAGTTTAGTATTAGTTGTTTTTTTTGCTTCTTTGTTTGTTTTTTTATACTGCAAGTTCTTATTAGTTGTCAATTTTATACACATCAGTGTATATATGTCAACCCCAGTCACCCACTTCAGCACACCACAATTCCACCCCACCACGGTTTCCCACTCTTGGTGTCCATACGTTTGTTCTCTACATCTGTGTCTCAACTTCAACCCTTCAAACAGGTTCATCTGTACAATTTTTCTAGGTTCCACATACATGCGTTAATATATGATATTTGTTTTCTCTTTCTGACTTACTTCACTCTGCATGACACTCTTTAGATCCATCCACTACTCAACAAAGACTCAATTTCGTTCCTTTTTATGGCTGAGTAATATTCCATTGTATATATGTACCACATCTTCTTTATCCATTCATCTGTCGATGGACATTTAGGTTGCTTCCATGACCAGGCTACTGTAAAGAGTGCTGCAATGAACATTGGGGTGCATGTGTCTTTTTGAATTATGGTTTTCTCTGGGTAAATGCTCAGTAGTGGGATTATTGGATCATATGGTAATTCTATTTTTAGATTTTTAAGGAACCTCCATACTGTTCTCCATAGTGGCTGTATCAATTTACATTCCCACCAGCAGTGCAAGAGGGTTCCCTTTTCTCCACACCCTCTCCAGCATTTGTTGTTTGTTTGTTTTCTGATGAGGCCCATTCTAACTGGTTTGAGGCGATACCTCATTATAGTTTTGATTTGCATTTCTCTAATAATTAGTGATGTTGAGCCGCTTTTCATGTGCTTCTTGGCCATCTGTATGTCTTCTTTGAAGAAATGGCTATTTAGGTCTTCTGCCCATTTTTGGATTGGGTTGCTTGTTTCTTTAATAATGAGCTGCATGAGCTGTTTATATATTTTGTAGATTAACCCTTTGTCCATTGACTCCTTTGTAAATATAGTCTCCCATTCTGAGGGTTGTCTTTTCATCTTGTTTATGGTTTCCTTTGCTCTGCAAAAGGTTTTAAGTTTCATTAGGTCCCATTTGTTTAGTTTTGTTTTTATTTCCATTATTCTAGGGGGTAGATCAAAAAAGATCTTGCTATGACTTATGGAAAAGCATGTTCTTCCTATGTTTTCCTCTAACAGTTTGATAGTGTCTGGTTTTACATTTAGGTCTCAAATTCATTTTGAGTTTATTTTTGTGTATGGTGTTACGGAGTGTTCTAATTTCATTCTTTTACATGTAGCTGTCCACTTTTCCCAGCACCACTTATTGAAGAGACTGTCTTTTCTTCATTGTATATCTTTGTCTCCTTTGTCATAGATTAGTTGACCATAGGTGTGTGGGTTTATCTCTGGGCATTGTAACTTGTTCCACTGATCTATGTTTCTGTTTTTGTGCTAGTACCATATTGTATTGATTACTGTATCTTTGTAGTATAGTTTGAAGTCAGGGAGGCTGATTCCTCCAGCTCTGTATTTTTCCTTCAAGACTGTTTTGGCTATTCGGGTTCTTTTGTGTCTCCATACAAATTTTAAGATGATTTGTTCTACTTCCGTATAAAAAGCCATTGGTAATTTGATAGGGATTTCATTAAATCTGTAGTTTGTTTTGGGTAGTAGAGTCATTTTCACAATATTGATGTTTCCAATCCAGGAACATAGCATATCTCTCCATCTGTTGGTATCATCTTTAATTTCTTTCACCAGGGTCTTATAGTATTCTGCATAAAGGTCTTTTATCTCCTTAGGTAGGTTTATCCCTAGGTATTTTGTACTTTTTGCTGCAATGGTAAATGGGAGTGTTTCCATAATTTCTGTTTCAGATTTTTCATCATTATTATATAGGAGTGCAAGAGATTTCTGTGCATTAATTTTGTGTCCTGCAACTTTACCAAATTCATTGTTTAGCTCTAGTAGTTTTCTGGTGGCATTTTTAGGATTCTCTATGTATAGGATCATGTCATCTGCAAAAAGTGACAGTTTTACTCTTCTTTTCCAATTTGTATTCCTTTTATTTCTTTTTCTTCTCTGATTTCCATGGCTAGGACTTCTAAAACTATGTTGAATAACTGTAGTGAGAGTGGACATCCTTGTCTCATTCCTGATCTTAGAGGAAATTCTTTCAATTTTTCACCTTTGAGAATGATGTATGCTGTGGATTTCTCATATATGGCCTTTATTATGTTGAGGTAGGTTCCCTCTATGCCCACTTTCTGGAGAGTTTTTATCATAAATCGGTGTTGAATTTTGTCAAAATCTTTTTCTGCATCTATTGAGATGATCATATTGTTTTTATTCTTCAATTTATTAATATGGTGTATCACATTGATTTTTTTGCATATATTGAAGAATCCTTGCATCCCTGGGATAAATCCCACTTGATCATGTTGTATGATCCTTTTAATGTGTTGTTGGATTCTGTTTGCAGGTATTTTGCTGAGGATTTTTGCATCTATATTCATCAGAGATACTGGTCTGTAATTTTCTTTTTTTGTAGGATCTTTGTCTGGTTTTGGTGTCACGGTGATGGTAGCCTCATAGAATGAGTTTGGGAGTGTTCCTTTCTCTGCAATTTTTTGGAAGAGTTTGAGAAGGATGGGTGTTATCTCCTCTCTAAATGTTTGAACAAATTCCCCTGTGAAGTCATCTGGTCCTGGACTTTTGTTTATCGGAAGATTTTTAATCACAGTTTCAATTTCATTACTTGTGATTGATCTGTTCATATTTTCTGTTTCTTCCTGGTTCAGTCTTGGAAGTTTATAACTTTCTAAGAATTTGTCCATTTCTTCTAGGTTGTCTATTTTATTGTCATAGAGTTGCTTGTAGTAGTCTCTAAGGATGCTTTGTATTTCTTTGGTGTCTGTTGTAACTTCTCCTTTTTCATTTCTAATTTTATTGACTTGAGTCCTCTCCCTCTTTTCTTGATGAGTCTGGCTAATGGTTTATCAATTTTGTTTATCTTCTCAAAGAACCAACTTTAAGTTTTATTGATCTTTGCTATTATTTTCTTTGTTTCTATTTCATTTATTTCTGCTCTGGTCTTTATGATTTCTTTCCTTCTTCTAACTTTGGGTTTTGTTTGTTCCTCTTTCTCTAGTTCCTTTAAGTGTAAGGTTCGATTGTTTACTTGAGAATTTTCTTGTGTCTTGAGGTAGGCTTGTATAGCTATAAATTTCCCTCTTATAACTGCTTTTGCTGCATCCCATAGGTTTTGGATCTTTGTGTTTTCATTGTTATTTGTCTTTATGTATTTTTTGATCTCCTCTTTGATTTCTTCAGTGATTTCTTGGTTATTTAGTAACGTATTGTTTAGCTTCCATGGGTTTGTGTTTTTTTATGTTTTTTCCCCTGTTATTCATTTTTTTTTTTTTTTTTTTTTTTTTTTTTGTGGTACGTGGGCCTCTCACTGTTGTGGCCTCTCCCATGGAGGAGCACAGGCTCCAGAGGTGCAGGCTCAGCGGCTATGGCTCATGGGCCCAGCTTCTCCACGGCATGTGGGATCTTCCCGGACCGGGGCACGAACCCGTGTCCCCTGCATCGGCAGGCGGACTCTCAACCACTGTGCCACCAGGGAAGACCCCCCCCCCCGTAATTCATTTCTAATCTCAAAGCATTGTGGTAGAAAAGATGCTTGATATGATTTCAATTTTCTTAAATTTACTGAGACTTGATTTGTGACTCAAGATGTGATCTATCCTGGAGAATGTTCTGTGTGCACTTGAGAAGAAAGTGTAGTCTTAGGTTTATGGATGGAATGTCCTATAAATATCAATTAAATTTATCTGATCTACTGTGCCATTTAAAGCTTCTGCTTTGTTATTTATTTTCATTTTGGATGATCTGTCCATTGGTGGAAGTGAGGTGTTAAAATACCCCACTATTATTGTGTTACTGTTGATTTCCTCTTTTATAGCTGTTAGAAGTTGCCTTGTGTATTGAGGTGCTTCTATGTTGGGTGCATATATATTTATAATTGTTATATCTTCTTCCTGTATTGATCCCTTGATCATTATGTAGTGTCCTTCCTTGTCTCTTGTAATATTTTTTATTTTAAAGTCAATTTTATCTGATATGAGTATTGCTACTCCAGCTTTCTTTTGATTTCCATTTGCATGGAATATCTTTTGCCATTCCCTCACTTTCATCCTGTATGTGTCCCTAGGTCTGAAGTGGGTCTCCTGTAGATAGCATATATATGGGTCTTGCTTTCGTTTCCATTCAGTGAGTCTGTGTCTTTTGGTTGGAGCATTTAATCCATTCACGTTTAAGGTAATTATTGATATGTATGTTCCTATGACCATCTTCTTAATTGTTTTGGGTTTGTTTTTGTAGGTCCTTTTATTCTCTTGTGTTTCCCACTTAGAGAAGTTCCTTTAGCATTTGTTGTAGAGCTGGTTTAGTGGTGCTGAATTCTCTTAGCTTTTGCTTGTTTGTTAAGCTTTTGATTTCTCCATCAAATCTGAATGAGATTGTTGCTGGGTAGAGTAATCATGGTTGTAGGTTCTTTCCTTTCATCACTTTAAGTATATCAAGTCACTCCCTTCTGGCTTGTAGAGTTTCTGCTGAGAAACACTTGTTAACCTTATGGGAGTTCCCTTGTATTTTATTTGTCATTTTTCCCTTGCTGCTCTCAATAATTTTTCTTTGCCTTTAATTTTTGCCAATTTGATTACTATGTGTCTCAGCCTGTTTCTCCTTGGGTTTATCCTGTATGGGACTCACTGCATTTCCTGGACTTGGGTGACTATTTCCTTTCCCATGTTAGGGAAGTTTTCGACTCTAATCTCTTCAAATATTTTTTCTGGTCCTTTTTCTCTCTCTTCTCCTTCTGGGACCCCTATAATGTGAATGTTGTTGCATTTAATGTTGTCCCAGAGGTCTCTTAGTCTGTCTTCGTTTCTTTTCATTCTGTTTTTCTTTATTCTGTTCCAATGCAGTGAATTCCACCATTCTGTCTTCCAGTTCACTTATCCATTCTTCTGCCTTAGTTATTCTGCTATTGATTCCTTCTAGTGTATTTTTCATTTCAGTTATTGTGTTGTTCATCTCTGTTTCTTTTTTCTTTATGTCTTCTAGGTGTTTGTTAAATATTTCTTGCATCTTCTCAATCTTTGCCTCCATTCCTTTTCCGAGATCCTGGATCATCTTCACTATCATTATTCTGAATTTTCTTTTTCTGGAAGTTTGCCTATCTCCACTTCATTTAGTTGTTTTTCTGAGGTTTTATGTTGTTCCTTCATCTGGTATATAGCCCTCTGCCTTTTCATCTTGTCTGTCTTTCTGTGAATGTGGTTTTTGTTCCACAGACTGCAGGACTGTAGTTCTTCTTTCTTCTGCTGTCTGCCCTCTGGTGAATGAGGCTATCTATGTGGCCTGATGGGAGGCACTGTTGGTGGCTAGAGCTGAATGTTGCTCTGGTGGGCAGAGCTCAGTAAAAGTTTAATCCACTTGACTGTTGATGGGTGGGGCTGGGTTCCCTCCCTGTAGGTTGTTTGGCCTGAGGCAACCCAACACTGGAGCCTACCTGGGCTCTTTGGTGGTGCTAATGACAGACTCTGTGAGGGCTCACTCCAAGGAGTAGTTCCCAGAACTTCTGCTGCCAGTGTCCTTCTCCCCAAGGTGAAAGAGCACCACCCCCCGCCTCTGCAGGGGACCCTCCAACACTAACAGGTAGGTTTGTTTCAGTCTCCCCCAGGGTCACTGCTCCTCCCCCTGGGTCTCAATGCATACACTACTTTGTGTGTGTTCTCCAAGAGTGGAGTCTCTGTTTCCATCATTTCCGTCAAAGTCCTGCAATCAATTCCCACTAGGCTTCAAAGTCTGATTCTCTACGAATTCCTCTTCCCGTTGCTGGACCCCCATGTTGGGAAGCCTGACGTGGAGCTCAGAACCTTCACTCCAGTGGGTGGACTTCTGTGGTATAAGTTTTCTCCAGTCTGTGAGTCACCCACCCACCAGTTATGGGATTTGATTTTACTGTGATTGTACCCCTCCTACCATATCATTGTGGCTTCTCCTTTGTCTTTGGATGTGAGGTATCTTTTTTTTTGTGAGTTCCAGTGCCTTCTTGTCAAGGATTGTCCAGTGGCTAGTTGTGATCTGGTGTTCTCGCAAGAGGGAGTGAGAGCACGTCTTCTACTCCGCCATCTTTGTTCTTCCTCTCTGAAACATATATTTACATAAACAAGTCTTCAATCACAAAAGAAGAATCTGGCACAGTACAGTTAAAAGATATTTGTAGAAAGACAAAATTATCATTTTTGTTTGTATTCATTTTATTAATTGAAATACTGAAAGTCATTTTAAATGCTCATTTACAATTGGCAAATTTTCTGTATGTGGATGATCAAATTATATAATTTGTTTCATTCTCTTGCCCTTTGTCTTATTCATAGTATCTTATTCATTGGTAAAGGCTAATTACATATTAGGAATATGTAGATTTTATCTCTCATCTGTGTAGCATTTTTCACTGGATAATTTTTAAATTTAAGTTTGTTGTAAAGATATTTTATATCTTCTGTATCTAAGCTATCTTTTGCTTTGATTTTTCTGACATAATTATGTCAATGAAATTATTTTTCACCACAGTGAAAAAAAAAAGGCTAAACGTTTAAAATGCAAGTTGTATTAAAAATGTTTATCTGTAATACAGTCTATACTTTCAAGTTTATATTATTGAACCATCTGTGATATATTTTGTTTAATATGTTATAGGGTCTCTTGCATTTATTTATTTATCTACCTGTTTATATATCAATATATTTGTTGTGAACGACATTGTTAATTTTCTATTTTACTGATCTTCTGTTAGGACCTTAAGGTTTTAATAAATATATTTTCAAAATAAATTCCCACATGTTAACACTTCTTTTTTCAGAACTTTCCAGAGTAGTGTCATATAATTTCTGCCAGATGAAATTAAAATAATTTGAAATTATTTTATAAAGTTATAATCACACTTATAAGTGTTAGTGAACTACTTAGGTACTTGATTTTGTGTTTTGTTTGTTTTGCTAGAGATTTGGAAAAAATGTACTTTTGTTTGCTTGTGAGGCATTTGAGTTTTATTATCTTAAACTGTGTAAATAACTCTTCCTATATTTTCCTTTGACAATATAGGAAATGTTTGTGAACAAAGCTATTTTTTATATGCTTCAAATCAGATTCTTATTTTTATTTACTAGATAAGATGCTCATAATAAACTCAGAGCAGAATTGAAATAAATTTAAAATAAAAACCACCATATAGTCTAGAATTAATATTTTTAAATGATTTCAAAATAATGTAGGGTGTATACTTTCTAGTCATAAATACCAAGTAAAGTCACCTCTTATGTTTTTATTATACCTGTTTTATCTTTTATAGCATTATTTGACATGTCAAATAACTTATTCTACATTTAATGTCTGGATCTTCTACTATACTTATCATTACTGGAGAGTAGGAACCTAGTAGGTCTCCTCTGTATCATTTAGTGCTGCATCCAAAGTACTGATCCTGACAGACAGTAAGTCCTCAATAAATATCTGCTGAACATGTGAATTCACACTTGGGTTACATTTTTCTGAATGAAAATTAGAAAATTATTTCATGTGAATATAAAATACAGGTGTCTGAAACTATTTCTGAAATACATTCTTAAGTACAAATTGGTAGGAAAAGAGAAAGCATTAGTGATCAGTTATTTTTTTTGCTTATTTCCTCAGTCACTGACATTTTACATTTTGAAAGAAACTGCAAACAAACTAATTCAATAAACATTTAAAATATTTTGACTTATCAAATTTGATCTTACAACACTTGCAACTTATAAAACTCTGTGGACATAATTATTATTGAACTGGACTAGGAGGGGAATATATGAAAGCATCAAATAATGAGTTAATTTGATAATTATCCTGGAGACTGTTCAGGTGTATAGCTGGAGAGCCATTATACAAAATAGTTTAATTATGTTTCTAAGTTCCTCTTCCTCCTACAAAGACACACTTAATTTTGTAGAAAATTTCAATATTCAATTATCAAACATTATTTTCCAATCACTTATCAACCATTTATCTAGAATATTTTGTTAATTTGGTCATTATGATACTTGCAGTAACAGGATGAAATAATAGCCTGTGTCAGATTAGCTCTTGAAATGGTCAAATGAAACAAAATCAATAAATAAGGATTTTTGACAACCACTTTGTCGTCTTTTCAACAACAGCATAAACCATTATAATTCAATTTCCTTTAATTATCCTTGATCTTGATTCCCTCTTCTATTTAATAAATATTGAGATGATTCATCTTTGTGGCCCAAATTTATCTTTTGGATATCAATACAAGGTTTAATGAAGGTTAAAATGTAGAAATGTCCTATTTTTAGAGCTTTCACTATATTCAGAATTATTCTATTTTAATTGCAAATCGTTTTTATTTTAAGTAGTCAACATTTATAAGTTCATTGGTGGCAGGGCAAGTGGGATTTTTTTCTTGACCTATCTATCTGAAAATAGTGTGTACGAGGCTTAGAACAAGTAATCTCTGTTCCACAGTGAATTTGGGCTTCCCATTCCTATTGATTCCTTTCTCCCCTGAGCCAGCTAATCAAATTCCTTCATCCTGGCCCTTCAAACCCTCTGGCTGGTGCTCGTCATCCTTCATCTCTCCTACTGCTTTATCTCTTTGAAAGTCTTCTTTCTATTTCTTCCTTTATGTTCCAGTGTCACTTCAAAGTTTTCATCATGTCTCTTTCTACAGGAAAACATCATCCCAGCTCAACTATTTGGTAAAAAAGATTAACAGACAAGGAGTCCAAGTACTAGATATCTAGGGTTGAATATGTCATTTAAACAACCATGTCTCTGTCAAGAAAATATTCTCATGCTCTGTTTTCTTTCTTCCTAGAGATAATACATGCAATTATTCTCCCAGCTGCTCAGGATTCTTGGTAGGAAAGGTACTGGAAAAACTGTGGACTTTTGAACCAGAAAATCCAAGTTTCAAATCTCCACTCTATGATGAAAAATTCATATTTGTTTTAAGAAAATGATAATCTTCTAAAAATGTAAAATTGTGAATGTCATGCAGATATAAAAATGAACACATTTTGTAGATTTTATTCTTCTCATGAATGAGGAAACTTGGAAGATGTTATATACATGCTGTGTGTGTTTGTGTCAGTTATGTTGACATGATTATGTAAATAGAAGCAAAGCTGGTTTTCCACATGGTAGAAAGGAAGGAAAATGCTATTCTATAGGACCAGAAGGTTTGGCACATCTATCAGTTAACTACAACGTAACAATATATTGTACAGTAGCTTAAAGACAGTGAAAGGCTAGCATCAGATAACCTGAAAGAATGTCCTCTAGACAATGCATAATTTTCCATTGAAATCCAATTTTTTCTAGAGGTGACTGAAAATGATTACCTATTTTTGCCTCAACTTCCTCATCTGCAAGTTGTGGATTTTTTGTGAGAACTATTTTTGAGGTAATGCTCATTTACCTCAAAATGCTCATTTTGAGGTAATGCTACATAGCTCACTGAACAGGAATTTCCTTCTCTTCCCTAATATGTATGATTACATAATTTAAATTGCATGTTATTATTCAAATCAAATATTTTATTATCCCTTAAGCTATTCCCAGGAAACAATACTGCAGAATTATTGCATGGAGTGAAAAGTTAAAGATTATTTAATTTTTCCCTCTCACTTTCAGAAGACATATTTGAGACCTGTGAGAATTAAAGTGATGTGACTAGATATTTTGTCTACCTGACAGCTGAAGTTCAAACTGCAGTCCACGTAACTGATATGCATTACATTTAGCATGACAAGGTCTTAACCATTATTTATAACCAGGGATAATTTGTATCACTCATTACATTTTACGATTTATTTTGTACTTTCAATTTTTGACAATTATTAAAAATAAATTTTCTTAATGTCATGGATGACACTAGAAGGTGTGTTTCTGCAGGTCCAATTGTGATTTCCTGTTGTTGAAATTCATTTTGTTATTTTTTAGAATATATTTGGACACTAAAGTAAATGAATTTCATTTTTAATAACTGAATTTGAATATAGATGATAAACTTTGAAGTAAAATACTACTATATCCACTTTCACTTCTTCTACACAGTGTTTCATCATTTTTTTTTTTTTTTTTTTGCTGCTCTTACAACAATTTACCATTTTCTTTGGTCTATATTCTCAGAGGATGCTTTGAAAATTCTCAATTCCACCTACCCACAGCTGTCCTGGAAAATGATGTGCCTAGTTGCATATTTTAGCATATATTTTAGAATCTAGGAAATCACCAAGGTGATGTTTAGTAAGACAAATACCTGAACAAATTTAGGTACTCTGGTTAAATAACTCGTCACTGGCAGTACTAAATATTATATGTGTTTGTTATACAAGCTCCTGGGTCAACAAATTACACGTAGTCAGTATTAACAGCAAATGTTGATCTTATAGCAATTTGACAGTATTCCTCTGAAGACTACCTTTACTTGTTTCAAAGATACTATTATGACATGTAGATAAAAAATTGGATGAATAGAATCCAAAAGGTACAACAAACTAGTGAATTTAACAAAACAGAAGCAGACTCACAGATATAGAGAACAAAATAGTGGTTACCAGTGGGGAGAGGGAAGGGAGGGAGAGGCAATATAGGGGCAGAAGATTAAGAGGTACCACTCATTATGTATAAAATATGCTACACAAATATATTGTACAACACAAGGAATATAGCAAACATTTTATAATAACCATAAATGGAATATAACCTTTTTTTTTTTTTTTTTTTTTTTTTGCAGTACGCGGGCCCCTCATTGTTGTGGCCTCTCCCGTGGCGGAGCACAGGCTCCGGATGCACAGGCTCAGCTTTCATGTCTCACAGGCTTAGCCACTCTGTGGCATATGGGATCTTTCTGGACCGGGGCACGAACCTGTGTCCCCTGCATCAGCAGGCAGACTCTAAACCACTGAGCCACCAGGGAAGCCCTGGAATATAACCTTTAAAATTGTGAATCACTATAATGTACACATGTAACATATAATATTGTATATCAACTATACTTCAATTAAATTTTTTAAAATAAAATAAAATGCTAGGTTAACATTAAAAAATATATATCTGACAATGTTAAACTTTGCCAGAGCCATGTGGTCATAGAAAAGAGTCAAGATTAAGAAATCTGCCCCCCCTTTCCCAAAAATGTCTTACTTCTAGAAACATCTTTCCCTATAGGACCTGGATAAGACTGATGGATGCCACTGTAGTTTATCTTACAAGGCCAGAAACAAACCCTTCAAATTCCCACTCTTTGCCTCATAAATGATTAGCTGAACTGCTTTTCCCCACTGATCTCAATAGGGACAAAATTCTTGTTACCCAAACTTTGGTTATGATTCCCTCTTTTACCAGGCCCCCAAATTTGGCCCACCCTCAGCCTGAGCCATCATACAGCTCCTCTAGAAAATAGGCTCACCTCAGGGTAAAACTTTCTCTGATTGTCTGATCATGCTACATTTTCATCCCATTTCCACACACCTGTTACTTTGTATCCTTGTTTATCCCTCCATATAAGAGAAACTCCCTTTCTGTGTAATATTTTGAGATGCTTGCAGATCATTTTTTCCTATTACAGAGCTTTTTCTCTATTACAATAGTCCCTTTTACTTTTCTTACAATCATTTTTTTGGATTAGTATCTCCTTAGTAAGTCCAGATTTGTTTTTTGTTTGACATATAATAGACTATTACACACCTGGGGAATAAATCTGGGTTGGTTTCCCATTGCATCAGCCACCCCTGGTTCTCCTCACTCCCATAACCTTCTGGACTCCCATCTCAGGTAACATGATTTCTTGACATTATTCAGTTCCTGAGATCTGTGCTCAATTCTTTGTCTGCTACACTATGTTTTCAGCTTCTGAATACAGGTAAGAACCAAAAAGCCTCCATTTTTAAACCTTTATCTGTTTAGTTATTACTACACTTAATCTAAGTAGGTAGGTACATTTTCTGTGCAATTCAAGTTGTCCAAGAATGTGATCATGCTTAAAAACATTCTCCACTGCCTATTTTAGTTTTTGAAGTAAAATGAGCAATGGGGGAGTATCTGGAAACCTGAGTTTCAATCCTCTCACTTTAATTTGTGTCTCCTTGGGGCATGTCTCAATTTCTTTGATCCCTAACTATCTTATCTGTACATGATAACATTAATACTTATTCTGTCTTCCTTAGATGGTCTGATATATATTTAACAAGGATGGTATATAAAAGTGTTTTATAATTTATAAATCACTATACAGATGCAATGGGTTATTACTATAGTCTTACCAAGATTGCTAATTCTGGTTAGAGCATTTTCTCTAGGTTTTTATTGCAAGTGTATTATAATGTTTTTCTTTATTTCTTCAAGTTTATTTACATATTATTATGGACTTCAGCTAGCTAGTAAATTATAGGCTTTTTTATAGGAGAGTCTGGTGAAAGCAATTTGGAAGTAGCACATCAAAGATTTCTATGGTGAGGACAAAATCCTCTTGGACTTTGGTAAAATAAACCTACCATTCAAAGAAAAAGAAACATTAAACCAATAAAATTTGAGAGAGGCTGGGGATGAGGAAGAACCAGTTGACTGAGAGTGGGAGTGTCCCAGAGGCTATTAGCTTTCTCTAAACATTTCATGGGTAGTGATGTTGGGGCAAACTACTAATTCTGGACAATGAATTTGTGTGAAAGCTGTGTTTATGTTGCCTCAAACTAAAGCATTTAGATCTGTTGTGATTCCTCTATCCTTATCTTCCCTTTCCATGGTAAACATGGAGGTCATATATGCCAGATAAAACATCCTTCTATTGACAGAAGTCTTCTTTGAGAGATATATAATCATAAGTTGTTAGGCTACTGAGACTTGGGGGATACTTTGATGTCACAGTATAGCCTAGCTTAGCCTGATTTGTAAAAAAAAAAAAAAATGATATTATGTGGATATTTTAAATTGGGACAGCTTATTATAGTAATGGCTCTATTATTATTAAAGCCTAACATGCAAATGTCCTTTAAGAAGAGCTGGAATCAAGTAGACACCTATCAAATGGTAGTTATGATAATGAAGATATAGCTATTGATGTTGATGATGATGAAGAATCATGGAGTATTCACTTAGATATCTAAATTCAGCATAAAAACAGAGACAATTGGGACAAAATTGAGAGCCCAAGATAAATCCATGTGTATATAGTCAACTAATATTTGATAAGGAGCCAAGGATACTCAATGGAGAAAGGATAGTCTCTTTGTTAACTGTGTTGGGAAAACTGGATATCCACATGCAAAAGAATGAAACTGCACTTCTATCTTATATCACTCATAAAAATAAACTCAAAATGGATTAAACACGTATTAAATGTAACACCTGAAACCATAAAACTCCTAGAAGACTACATGGGGGAAAAGCTCCTTGACATTGGTTTTGCAACAGATTTTTGGGTTTAATACCAAAAAAAAAAAAAGCAAAAAAAGCAAAAATAAACAAGTGTGACTACATCAGACTAAAAATCTTATGCACAGAAAAAAAATCAACAAAACTAAAAAGCAACCTATGTAATGGGAAAAAAAATTGCAATTTATATATCTGATAGGGGTAATGTCCAAATATGTAAAGACCTCATACAACTCAATATAAGGAAAAACAATCAAATTTAAAAAAGAAACTGAATAACCATTTTTCCAAAATAGATATACAAATGGCCAACAGGTAAATGAAAATGTGCAACATCACTCATCATCAAGGAAATGCAAATGAAAACCACAGTGAGATATCATCTGACATCTGCTAGAATGGCTAGTATCAAAAAAAATAAAATAAGAGAAAACAAATGTTGACGAGGATGTGGAGAAAAGGGAACCCTTGCACACCTTGGAGGGAATGTAAATTGGTGCAGTCACTATGGAAAACAGTATGAAAGCTTCCTGAAAAAATTAAAAATAGAACTATCATATAATGCATCAATCCCACTTCTAGGTATTTATTGGAAGAAAATGAAATCACCATATGGAGGAGATATCTTCACATCCATGTTCATTATCTCATTATTTCATGTAAACCAAGACACTTAGGAAAAAACCTAAGTGTCTGTCAAGGGACGAATATGTAAAGAAATATAGTACTGCATATAATTATATAGAATATTATTCAGCCATAAAAAAAAAGAAATCTTGCCATTTGTGACTCATGGATGAACCTGGAGGGCATTATGGTAAGTGAAGTAAATCAGACATAGAGAGACAAATGTCATATGATATCACTTATATGTAGAATCAAAACAAACAAACAAAAAAACACAATACTCATAGAAACAGAGAATAGATTGGAGGTTGTCAGGAGTAAGGGAACAGGAGGGTGGGGGAAATAAATGACGGTGATTCAAGGGTACAAACTTCCAGTTATAAGATGAATGAGTTCTGGGGATCTAAGGTACAACTTGGTGATTATAGTTAATAATACTCTGCTGTATACTTGATAGTTATTAAGAGAGGTAATCTTAAAATGTTCTCACCAAAAAAAAAAAATATATATAGGTAACTATGTAAGAAGATGGACTCACATAGTATTGCCTAGCTTATTGTGGCAGTTATTTCACAATATAACATATGCCAGATCATTATGTTGTACACCTTAAACGTATACAATGTTCTATGTCAATTATATCTCAAGAAAGCTGGGATAAAAAGAAAAAAAGATATAAATCTCTGACTTACAAGATATACGAACACAATAAAATTATTTCTCTGAGGCACTGAGTTTGGAGGTGGTTATTCAACAATAGTAACCAGAAGAGCTTGATATAGGGCAAAATTTTGTAGAGGGTGGTAGACAACATTTCTCCTCCTTCATCATAGTCACTGTCTTTTAGTGAAAGTTAGGATGGGCTCATACAAGACTTGTCTCCTTTATTTTTTTCTATCAGTTCTCTGGAGGATATTTTGAGACATAAATTGGGGTATTTGAATATTCAGAGACATAAGCTAAAAAAAAATACTAAAAGACATTTTCCTATAAACAGGAAAAATAGACCCATAATCCAAGCCTAAGACAGCTCATTTATCTTGGAATCACAACTTCCCACCTGCTTTCTTTTGCCTTTTGAAAATCCTTGCACTGCAGTCTTTTGGTCATGTTTTGAGTGGCATGTATGCCACACACTTTTGAAGTAGATATTAATAAAACATTCAGTGTGCTCACCCTCTACCCTGATCATTGCCGGTACTCTAGTTTTGTGTGACCAAAATGCTGGATTGATTTCATCTGTAAATACAAGGCCAGATTTAGAATTTTTCCTTAGCACAGAGATATCTAGAACAGGTCTGTTCCTTGGTTAGGTGGGAACTTCTATGAGGTTTGAAAAGTGACACTTTTCACTGATAGGTTCTTTACATCCTCTTATAAACAAATACCATCTTTGACCCATTCTTCATTTCAACACACACGTACTCACTGTGCTAATCGTCTTTTTTGAATAGGATTTTATTTGGGAATTGGGAGATAAGAATTCTACGAGTCGCTCCAGTACAATGTCTGTGACTTTGAAAAAAAAATGTTTGTCTTGGCCTTCAAGTCTTTTTTTGCTAAAGGAAAATTTGATTTAGATTACTGGTTGACAAAACTGGTTACCAGTAGAAATCCTTATATATATATATATATATATATATATATATATATATATATATATATATATATATATATGTGAACCTGTTCTACTTGACACTTCCTGATTCTTTTCCCTTCACGTGTGAAGTAGCAGGGTAAGAACACCGGATTCAATGATATTTCAAGTCCTATATTTTTATACAGCAACCTTAATGACAACTGATTTGTGATGATCTTTTATATATATGTATATTTATATATTTATGATACAAAAACACACACACACTCTTTATAGAGTTTTCAAAATTCAATGCAGTATTATTTATTATATTTTATTGAGGTGAAGTTCACATACAATAAAGTTAACCATATTTAAGTGAAAAATTTTGTGGCATTTCATACATTCACAATTTTGTATGAACACCAACTCAAGCTAGTTATAAAATATTTTCATCCTATTTATTATTTTTAAATAACTGGTTTTTTGTTCAAGAAATAATAACTTTTTGGACCATGTGAAAAGATGAGTCAAGATGAAAATTAAAATGAAATCAACTTTACTACTATAATAGAATGTTAGAATTAAAATTTTGGAGCAGATGTGTATGCACACACACACACAAACACACTCATTTAATTTCATGGATTTTCTTTTTTGCAATGTAATATAAACAAAATTGACAACATAACAGTTTTGGATGTTCAAATTCAAATAATATTTGTAATCTATAGAAATATACGCTATTTCCAAGAAGCAACAACAGTTCTTAAAAGGCAGGGAAAAGGCCCATGTGCCCTTACTGGTGTCAATAAAATATAACACAACTCAAATATACAGTTTTATATACAGGCTCAATGTGAATTCCCAAATTCCCAAATTTCTCATAAATGAACTAATATTAATGTATTACTTCAAAAAAATGCTCTGCTTGGACTCTACCTAAGGACAAGTACTTCTCATAATTTAACAACATGATGACACAAGCAAGAATGTGTACAATAGTAATTTTCACACAAAAATATACAGAACTCTGAAGGAGTGCCTGGGTGTTAATAAACATGTAGTCAAAAGAGAGAATGAAGGAAAAAAAGTTTTTGCTCTGTTTTGTGTTTGTTTGTCTTTATAAATATGACTATCCAAGCCTAAATGTTTAAGAATTTCTGGAGCACTCCAAACCTTTGCTTCTTCTACTTTCTTTGGTTAAAGCATTGATTCAGAAGTTGTGTATTATGAAGTTTGCGTATTTATCTTGACTCTCCTATTGCTCTGTTCGACAGGGCTGCACACAGGAAATCATGAATTAGCAAAATGTTCTCCTAGTTCTATGTCTAGGTGAGGAGAAGTCAACCAATTTGCTGTCAAAATAGATCTCTCACAGCAAATAGACCTTAGAGACCACTCCCTCTGCAAAAGAGGGAGTTCCAAACTGGGCAGTACAGTTGTGCATTATAACTTTTTCCCACTTATTAATATTTTATGACTGTTTTCTCATGACATCAAATATCTTTGTACAAAATTATTTTAATGACTAAATCCTTTTCCACTGTATGTTTGTTACCAGAATTTATTTATTTATTGAGGAATTTGAACTGGCATTTCATGGGGAAAAAAATGTGTCACCTTCATAGACAGGATGAAATGGCAGGAAATATTACTTTGATTTAGCATAAATTTAAGACAGTATATTTGCTTGCTTTCTTGCCTGAGTATCCCAGGTTTTCTTTAATATCATGTTCTACATGAAAATTTTCAGCTGAAGATGATTTTCTCCCACAAGGCTTATGGAGATGTCTGGAGACAGTTTTAGTCATCACAACCAGGGGAAGGGAGGGAGTAAAATATTATCTGGTCCCAAATGTGAATAGTGCTGACATTGGGAAAACCAAAAACTTTTGTGGTTCTACAAGAACTACAAAGAAAAGGGAGGTGACTATTTCACACAGTTCACTTACCATGTTGCCTTTCTCACAGACAACTTTCCAACTTGTGTTAAACAATTCACATCACTAAAGATGATCTGCATGTGTGTTGTGTGGAGACAGTTTTTATCATCTTAATACAGTAGAGTGTTGGCCCCTGATCCTGCTTCTCTGAATGAACTTCCAAATGTGTGAAGCTACATCTTTCTCTTTGAACTAGAAATCCAGCTTTCTTCACTTCATGACTGACATTCCTAATTTGAGAATGATGTTTCTGCACATAAGGGAAGAAATTTTAGCTCAATAATTATTCTGTTATCTAATTGACCCCTGCTGAATATTACTGGGCCTGTTCTGCTTATGTTTTATTATTTAGATGTTTTTTTCTTATCCCCAATGTTACATGGACTTTGCCCTAAAGCCAAGATTTTATACTGCTGCCTTCAAATTGCTCCATTTCTTTTACAGGTCTAGATCCTATACTTACTTCCTTCTCCTCCCTCAGTGGAAGCCCTTGGAAGCCCACACTGCACTTCTGGATCTATGAGCACAAATCTCTGAGATAAGACCCCTGCACACCTCTTTGTTACCCATGAACAACTTCTTTCCTCTCCTGGCCTATTGTTGCTCTGGCCTATGTCTAATTTGCATGGATACGTACTTGACCCAAATATTGAGAGTCTACCATGCCTTGACTTATCCCAGCCTCATCATAAGATGCTCTAATAAGTGGTCAATGTAGAGAAAAATTTTACCATACTGCTTTAACAAGAAATTCTCATTAGACTGCACAACCATTACTGTCATTTTCTCAGACGGCTTTCGACATAAAACATTAAAATAGTGGTCAATACCTGGCTTACATGGATCAGTTAGAACCCCTTTTTAGTGTATTTCAAATTCCAGTTAAAAGATTCTAGTCCAAAAACAGATAGATTACTTATTCTCATGGAAAGGCAAGAAGTAACAGTGGGAATAGTGTCAAATTAGAGAGTATACACACATCAGGTGGTAACTGCAGTTGAGCTTCTATGGATGGCTGCTCTCTGAAAACATGCCAAGTTTTTCCACATTTTCTAATCTAATTAATAAAAGAAGCTACATGTCAGCTTTTTAAAAGAAACTTTCCTAATATAATTATCGTCTCAAATATTTTTAAAAAATAGTCTATATAATCAAGAAAGAACGTCGATACTTGTTTCTCTGGACACTAGCTTCTAGTTTGCAACCTTAACTCTACTTGGCTTGGGTTGCTTTCTTCCACACATGATAACCTTATAGAATATTTTTGCAAATTGTGTGACAAACTAGCCATACTCAATGAACACTGGTAAGTTAAAAGTCTCAATCTTTGATTGACTGGAATAGCTATTGAATTTTTTTAAAATAAACTTTTTGGTACTTTAGCCCAAAGGAGTAAATGACGGGGAAATATAGGTGCTAGAAGAGAATGGTAGGTAGGGAGTCCTTAGTGTGTGAGAGGTGAAGGTTTTCAGCTCCTCTAAATAATAATTATCATCTGAAAAATGATTTGTAATTAATATTCCATGCCAAAATATTAATGAATTAGATGCACAGAATAATTTATGTAAGGCAGCTCCTAATATGTTCATTTAACAAATTTTAAAAATTCAATCAAAGACTTGGTAAATACAGATTTTAAGTAAAAACACTAAGCTCAGATACTGATGATTTGACTTCAAGTTTCAGATTCCACCCATTGCACAAGGCTGGTTGTATTTGAAGCATAGAGTCTGCACATCCATCTTCATAAGCTTGCCCAAGTGTCTAAACTAAACAATGTACTGACACAGACTTTGAAACATAGAATTACATTAGTGCCTTTACTATCACCTACAGATGAAGGAAGCCTGAGTTTTATCATCCCCTAGCACTTCAGTACTCAGGGGACCTCTAAGAAAAGGAACCATGGAGTGACCTGACAATTGCCCCTAGCTTTTCAGTTAAAAACAATATTAAATGAAAAAAAATACATACTGTGCTTACAACTGTGTGCTATCCTGACATTCAAAAATAATGATGACCGAAGGCAATTTCTTTATTGTGTAACATATGAGTGTAATTACATGTCTTCCTCAGGACAAAATGCAAAACTGATTCTTTTTTTTTTTTTTTTTTTTTTTTTTTTTTTTTTTAGCAGAGCTTGTAGGCTATATTAAAATCTTACCCAAAGGAAAATTTGAAATTATTTTTGTTCTTGAATTGAACATGATTTGGTTTTTGTTTAACATAATTTCCAAATTAATGGTCTGAAGGAAGTATTTGGTTTCCAAATTCCCCCAGTCTTTATTCATTGATTTCAAACTGTGAAGAAAATTGGAGAATTTTCTAGTTCATTTGGTCCAAGGTGATTTCTGTTGGCCTTTGGGAAAATCATAACCTTTTCCTCTGTTTTTTTCTCTCTGACCCTTGCAGGAAGAAATTCTAACATTGTACCCCTGATAAAGGTATGACTTTGCAAAGGAGTAAAAGTTATTTTATTCCCACAGTACATTGGTATAAAACTATTTAAAGATTTTCTAACACTGAGGACTTATTTTCCCAATGGCTGTTAAAGATCTACTCTGGGCCTCCTGCATTTTTGGGTGGGCCTGAATTCCTAAGAGGGATGGGCAGAAACTTAGATGAGCCGCAGTGGAATGTATGCATGGAGAGAATAGCTTAGCTTCTACTTTGTATGATAAGGATTTGTTGTTAAGATTGTTAAATGGAGCACAGGGTACAGGATGGCTCAAAAAAAGACCACCAGAGAAACTAGTATAGAGAAGTGTATCACTCACAAGTCCTGGAAGAAGTATGAGGCATACTTGGAGGGTCCACACAAGGAGGTAAAGGCAGGCGCAGGCAGAGAGGGAAGCAGGGCATGGGGCACGTGCCTATAGCAGGGTCCATGGGTGGGATTCTTTGATGTTCCCAGGTTAAGGCCAGATTGGTCAATTCAAACCCAAAATAGTGGGCTTTGGGTAAACTCCATGGGAGTCTTCTCTAAGGGTGCCCCAAGGGTAGGTCCTGGGAGGTAGGGAGATTTTTGATCTGTTGGGGAAGTCGTATCAGGACCTTATATTTACTTGTGATTCTGTAGCCTGTTATCTAGGGCATGCACTTACATGAGTTGGCAAGTATCAGTTTAAGACGCCCTCAGCTTCCTGGTCAAACAAAATACATGCTGAAGCAGCAATACCATGGAGTAGCTTACCTAAACTCTTGACAGAAGAACATATCTTTACTATTTTCTACTCTTTCTTAGTCTTATCTTTGTCTTTTTTCAATATAATAGTAGCAAGTTTTAAAGGGCCATATAAACATAGGGTGGGCCTAGAGAAGAATTAACAAAAATATTAAATTCTATATTTGGTTAGAAAGTGTACACATAGGTTCGGACATCAAACAGGTGTTAGGATTTGCAGACAGGAGGTTGGACTAAAATAAATAGAGTAATGCACAGAATAACTTCACTGGACTCTCTCTGTGTATATACCTACTTACTTGTATTATTCTAGAGTTATATTTGCCAACTTTTTCCGTATTAGTCACAAAAGGTATGAATTAGCAAGCAAGAAATGTATGGATTGGATAACTGGGGTCAGACATGCACAAAGGTCTGTGTTTTGTAAGTTAGACTTACTCTCCCAAATGTTGCCATAGGGCTGGCGGCAGGAAGAGAGCCTGAAGGGGTTAGTGCACCATGGCTAGCCCGGAGGGAGTCCAGGGAAAGGGTCTGGAGCTGCCGAAGAGGCAAGAGACTTTTTTCCCTTTTGTTTCCTGGTGCGCGAGGAGAGGGCATTAAGAGGGCTGCTTGGGGAAGCACCGGAGACAGGCGCGGACCGCGGAGACGGGCGTGGGATGCTGGGGCTGCTGCTGCCGCCACCGCCGCGGGGCCTGTGTGCGAGCGCGGGTCACTGTCCACTCCGCCTTCCGGGGGGCCTGTGCAACCCGCCACTGCCGGGGTCCCGGGACCCGGGGACGGCTTTCCCGGGAAAGCGCACGGAGCGCCACGGGCTGCTGCAACGTCACACCGGCCTCTGCCGCCACAGGCCCGCCCCACACTGCGCACCCCTCCCTCCCCTCTGCCTGAGTGAGCCAGAGCCCCCGAATCAGTGGCTCCTTTAAACCCGTCGTGTCTGAGCGAAGAACTGACGCCCTCCAGTGACCTATGCGCAGAGGCGGGGCCACGTCCAAGGCTGAGACCCGGGAGCTGTGAGAGCAGAGACACGGAAATCTCTCTGTGCAGCCTCGTTGGCAGTGGATTAAAGGTCCATGGCCCATTTGATGTGCCCTGCGTCTGTGGAGTGCATAAATGGACAGCAAATGATCCCAAATTGAGGAAGTGGACTTTGAGGACAAGATTTAAGACTTTCCCCCCTTTTCCTCTTTTTACAACGAATTATCCCAAATTAAGGAGGTGGACTTAGAGAGCAAGATTTCAGACTTCTCGCCCTTTTCCTCTTTTTACAATGAATTATCCCAAATTGAGGAGGTGGACTTGGAGAGAAAGATTTTTGATTTTTGCCCCTGCTCTCCTTTTGTGAATGTGTATGTGTAATCTTCTGTGTAAGATTCTCTCTGTATAGCTTTGCTTCCACCATATGTCCCAGGGTTCTATCTGTCCGTTTTTTTTTTCAATAATTACTTTTTAATTTTAATAACACTACTATATTTCATACTTTATTCTATTTTACTTTACCTGCTCTTTCTTTTTTTCTACCTTCCCTTCTTCCCACCCTCCCTCCGCTCCTCCTTTCCTTCTTTCTTTTTCTTTCCTCCCTCCTTCCCTCCCACCCTTCTTCTTTCCACTTTCTTTTTCTTTCCTTCCTCCCTCCCTCCCTCCTTTCTTTCTTTCTTTCCTTCCTCCCTCCCTCCCTTCCTCCATTCACTCTTCCTTTTGCTTTCATTCCTCCCTCCCTCTCTCCTTTCTTTCTTTCTTTCTTTCCATCCTTCCTCCTTCCCTCCCTCCTTTCTTTCTTTCTTCCTTCCTTCCTTCCTTTCTTCCCTTCTTTCCCTCTCTCTTTCTTTCTTCTACTAATTCTTTCTTTCTACTTTTTCTCTCTGTTATTCAGAGCCGGGTGGATGAAAAGCTCTTGGTGCTGCAGCCAGGAGTCAGTGCTGTGCCTCGGAAGTGGGAGAGCCAACTTCAGGACACGGGTCCACAAGAGACCTCCCAGCTCCACATAATATCAAGCAGCGAAAATCTCCCAGAGATCTCCATCTCAACACCAGCACCCAGCTTCAGTCAACGACCAGCAAGCTACAGTGCTGGTCACCCTATGCCAAGCAACTAGCAAGGCAGAAAAACAACCCCACCCATTAGCAGAGAGGCTACCTAAAAACATAATAAGGCCACAGGCACCCCAAAACACACCACCAGACGTGGACCTGTCCACCAGAAAGACAAGATCGAGCCTCAACCACCAGAACACAGGCATTAGTCCCCCCCACCAGGAAGCCTACACAACCTACTGAAACAACCTTAGCCACGGGGGACAGACACCAAAAACAACGGGAACTACGAATCTGCAGCCTGCAAAAAAAGGAGACCCCAAACACAGTAACACAAGCAAAATGAGAAGGCAGAAAAACACACAGCAGGTGAAGGAGCAAGATAAAAACCTACCAGACCTAACAAATGAAGAGGTAATAGGCAGTCTACCTGAAAAAGAATTCAGAATAATGATAGTAAAGATGATCCAAGATTCTATTTCCAAGATCCAAAATCTTGGAAATAGAATAGACAAAATGCAAGAAATAGATAACAAGGACCTAGAAGAACTAAAGATGAATCAAGCATCGATTAAAAACACAGTAAATGAAATGAAAAATACTCTAGATGGGATCAATAGCAGAATAACTGAGGCAGAAGAACGGATAAGTGAGGTGGAAGATAAAATAGTGGAAATAACTGATGCAGAGCAAAATAAAGAAAAAAGAATGAAAAGAACATAGGACAGTCTCAGAGACCTCTGGGACAACATTAAACGCACCAACATTCGAATTATAGGGGTTCCAGAAGAAGAAGAGAAAAAGAAAGGGACTGAGAAAATATTTGAAGAGATTAGAGTTGAAAACTTCCCTAATATGGGAAAGGAAATAGTTAATCAAGTCCAGGAGGCACAGAGAGTCCCATACAGAATAAATCCAAGGAGAAATACGCCAAGACACATATTAACCAAACTGTCAAAAATTAAACACAAAGAAATCATATTAAAAGCAGCAAGGGAAAAACAACAAATAACACACAAGGGAATCCCCATCAGGTTAACAGTTGATCTCTCAGCAGAAACTCTACAAGCCAGAAGGGAGTGACAGGACATACTTAAAGTGATGAAGGAGAGAAACCTGCAACCAAGATTATTCTAACCAGCAAGGATCTCATTCAGATTTGACGGAGAAATTAAAACGTTTACAGATAAGCAAAAGCTGAGAGAGTTCAGCACCACCAAACCAGCTTTACAACAAATGCTAAAGGAACTTCTCTAGGCAAGAAACACAGCAGAAGGAATATACCTATAATAACGAACCCAAAGCAATTAAGGAAATGGGAATAGGAACATACATATCAATAATTACCTTAAATATAAATGGACTAAATGCTCCCACCAAAAGACACAGAGTGGCTGAATGGATACAAAAACAAGACCCATATATATGCTGTCTACAAGAGACCCACTTCAGACCTAGAGACACATACAGATTGAAAGTAAGGGGATGGAAAAAGATATTCCATGCAAATGGAAATCAAAAGAAAGCTGGAGTAGCAATTCTTTTTTTTTTTTTTTTTTTTTTTTTTTTTTGCAGTATGCGGGCCTCTCACTGTTGTGGCCTCCCCCGTTGCGGAGCACAGGCTCTGGACGCGCAGGCTCCGGACGCACAGGCTCAGCGGCCATGGCTCACGGGCCCAGCCACTCCGCGGCATATGGGATCCTCCCAGACTGGGGCACGAACCCGTATCCCCTGCATCGGCAGGCGGACTCTCAACCACTTGCGCCACCAGGGAGGCCCAGCAATTCTTATATCAGACAAAATAGACTTTAAAATAAAGACTATTAGAAGAGACAAAGAAGGACACTACATAACAATAAAGGGATCGTTCCAAATAGAAGATATAACAATTGTAAATATTTATGCACCCAACATAGGAGCACCTCAATACATAAACCAAATACTAACAGCCATAAAAGGGGAAATCGACAGTAACACAATCATAGTAGGAGACGTTAACACCCCACTTTCACCAATGGACAGATCATCCAAAATGAAAATAAATAAGGAAACACAAGCTTTAAATGATACATTAAACAAGATGGACTTAGTTGATATTTATAGGACATTCCATCCCAAAACATCAGAATACACATTTTTCTCAAGTGCTCATGGAACATTCTCCAGGATAGATCATATCTTGGGTCACAAATCAAGCCTTGGTAAACTTAAGAAAATTGAAATTGTATCAAGTATCTTTTCCGACCACAATGCTATGAGACTAGACATCAATTACAGGAAAAGATCTGTAAAAAATACAAACACATGGAGGCTAAACAATACACTACTCAATAACGAAGTGATCACTGAAGAAATCAAAGAGGAAATTAAAAAATACCTAGAAACAAATGACAATGGAGACACGACGAACAAAAACCTATGGGACGAAGCAAAAGCAGTTCTAAGGGGGAAGTTTATAGCAATACAATCCCACCTTAAGAAACAAGAAACATCTCGAGTAAACAACCTGACCCTGCACCTAAAGCAATTAGAGAAAGAAGAGCAAAAAACCTCCAAAGTTAGCAGAAGGAAAGAAATCATAAAGATCAGATCAGAAATAAGTGAAAAAGAAATGAAGGAAACGATAGCAAAGATCAACCAAACTAAAAGCTGGTTCTTTGAGAAGATAAACAAAATTGACAAACCATTAGCCAGACCCACCAAGAAAAGAAGGGAGAAGACTCAAATCAATAGAATTAGAAATGAAAAAGGAGAAGTAACAACTGACACTGCAGAAATACAAAAGATCATGAGAGATGATCAAGCAACTCTATGCCAATAAAATGGACAACCTGGAAGAAATGGACAAATTCTTAGAAATGCACAACCTGCCAAGACTGAATCAGGAAGAAATAGAAAATATGAATAGACCAATCACAAGCACTGAAATTGAAACTGTGATTAAAAATCTTCCAACAAACAAAAGCCCAGGACCAGAGGGTTTCACAGGCGAATTCTATCAAACATTTAGAGAAGAGCTAACACCCATCCTTCTCAAACTCTTCCAAACAAAATCAGAGGAAGGAACACTCCCAAACTCCTTCTACGAGGCCACCATCACCTTGATACCAAAACCAGGCAAGGATGTCACAAAGAAAGAAACCTACAGGCCAATATCACTGATGAACATAGATGCAAAAATCCTCAACAAAATACTAGCAAACAGAATCCAACAGCACATTAAAAGGATCATACACCATGATCAAGTGGGGTTTATTCCAGGAATGCAAGGATTCTTCAATATACGCAAATCAATCAATGTGATACACCATATTAACAAGTTGAAGGAGAAAAACCATATGATCATCTCAATAGATGCAGAGAAAGCTTTCGACAAAACTCAACACCCATTTATGATAAAAACCCTGCAGAAAGTAGGCATAGAGGGAACTTTCCTCAACATAATAAAGACCATATATGACAAACCCACAGCCAACATTGTTCTCAATGGTGAAAAACTGAAACCATTTCCACTAAGCTCAGGAGCAAGACAAGGCTGCCCACTCTCACCACTCTTATTCAACCTAGTTTTGGAAGTTCTAGCCACAGCAATCAGAGAAGAAAAGGAAATAAAAGGAATCCAAATTGGAAAAGAAGAAGTAAAGCTGTCACTGTTTGCAGATGACATGATACTATACATAGAGAATCCTAAAGATGCTACCAGAAAACTACTAGAGCTAATCAATGAATTTGGTAAAGTAGCAGGATGCAAAATTAATGCACTGAAATCTCTGGCATTCCTGTACACTAATGATGAAAAATCTGAAAATGAAATCAAGAAAACACTCCCATTTACCATTGCAACAAAAAGAATAAAATATCTAGGAATAAACCTACCTAAGAAGACAAAAGACCTGTATGCAGAAAATTATAAGACACTGATGAAAGAAATTAAAGATGATACAAATAGATGGAGAGATGTACCATGCTCCTGGATTGGAAGAATCAATATTGTGAAAATGACTCTACTACCCAAAGCAATCTACAGATTCAGTGCAATCCCTATCAAAGTACCACTGGCATTTTTCACAGAACTAGAACAAAAAATTTCAAAATTTGTTTGGAAAAACAAAAGACCCCGAATAGCCAAAGCAATCTTGAGAACAAAAAACGCAGCCGGAGGAATCAGGCTCCCTGACTTCAGACTCTACTACAAAGCTACAGTAATCAAGACAGTGTGGTACTGGCATAAAAACAGAAAGATAGATCAATGGAACACGATAGAAAGCCCAGAGATAAACCCACGCACATATGGTCAACTTATCTTTGATAAAGGAGGCAGGAATGTACAGTGGAGAAAGGACAGCCTCTTCAATAAGTGGTGCTGGGAAAACTGGATACGGACATGTAAAAGTATGAGATTAGATCATTCCCTAACACCATACACAAAAATAAGCTCAAAATGGATTAAAGACCTAAATGTAAGGCCAGAAACTATCAAACTCTTAGAGGAAAACATAGGCAGAACACTCTATGACATAAATCACAGCAAGATCCTTTTGGACCCACCTCCTAGAGAAATGGAAATAAAAACAAAGATAAACTAATGGGACCTAATGAAACTTGAAAGCTTTTGTACAACAAAGGAAACCATAAAGAAGACGAAAAGACAACCCTCAGAATGGGAGAAAATATTTGCAAATGAAGCAACTGACAAAGGATTAATCTCCAAAATTTATAAACAGCTCATGCAGCTCAATAGCAAAAAAGCAAACAACCCAATCCAAAAATGGGCAGAAGACTTAAATAGGCATTTCTCCAAAGAAGATATACAGACTGCCAGCAAACACATGAAAGAATGCTCAACATCATTAATCATTAGATAAATGTAAATCAAAACTACAATGAGATATCATCTCACACCAGTCAGAATGGCCATCATCAAGAAATCTAGAAACAATAAATGCTGGAGAGGGTGTGGAGAAAAGGGAACACTCTTGCACTGCTGGTGGGAATGTGAATTGGTACAGCCACTATGGAGAACAGTATGGAGGTTCCTTAAAAAACTAAAAATAGAACTACCATATGACCCAGCAATCCCACTACTAGGCATATACCCTGAGAAAACCATAATTCAAAAAGAGACATGTACCAAAATGTTCATTGCAGCTCTATTCACAATAGCCCGGAGCTGGAAACAACCTAAATGTCCATCATCGGATGAATGGATGAAGAAGATGTGGCACATATATACAATGGAATATTACTCAGCCATAAAAAGAAACGAAACTGAGCTATTTGTAATGAGGTGGATAGACCTAGAGTCTGTCATACAGAGTGAAGTAATTCAGAAAGAGAAAGACAAATACCGTATGCTAACACATATATATGGAATTTAAAAAAAGAATGTCATGAGGAACCTGGGGGTAAAACGGGAATGAAGACACAGACCTGCTTGAGGGTGGACTTGGGGATATGGGGAGGGAGAGGTGTAAGCTGTGACAAAGCGGGGGAGAGGCATGGACATATATACACTGCCAAACGTGAGGTGGATAGATGGTGGGAAGCGGTCGCAGAGCACGGGGAGATCAGCTCGGTGCTTTGTGACCACCTGGAGGGGTGGGATGGGGAGGGTGGGAGGGAGGGAGATGCATGAGGGAAGGGATGTGGGAACGGATGTATATGTATGACTGATTCACTTTGTTGTAAAGCAGAAACTAAGAAAAATAAATTAAAAAAATGTTGCCATAGTTGGATTTACAATGAGCAAAAGCTCATGCAAAATTTGTTTTAAATATGATAGTGTGAGAAACATTTAAGTTTTAAAATAATAAATGTATGGCTTTAAATTTAACTTGGGTTTGTATAAAACCTTGTATTGCAAAGGCAGCCACACTTCTCATAAGCAAGTTTTTGCATTGAGAAAGGGTATTGAATTTTGTATCTAAGGTAATTAGTTTTGGATAGCGATGGGGATCCTTTTCTGAAGATGCATTTGTTGTGCTGATGAGTAGAATTTATATGGAGTATAGGGCTATATCAGTATATTTAAAGCTATTTTAATGTTTATATTTAGTGATGGACTTAGAGAGGAGGTGACTTGCTTTCTAAAATATAGGTGTTTGAAACTTATATTATCATATTTATACAAATATTATTGACTCTCTGATGGTTAGTAATAGGGGTCATTTCCGCTTCAAAGTATTCATCCAGCTGGATACATTCCAAGCATTCTGAAAACATACCTGTTGTCAGAAACCCTCCAATAGAACATACGTATATTTATAACTGATACACTTTGTTGTAAAGCAGAAACTAACACACCATTGTGAAACAATTATACTCCAATAAAGATGTTAAAAAAAAGAAACCCTCCAATAATAGCCAAAATTATAATTCCATTAGATTGTTTCTATTAGAACAATAGAGAGGTATTTTTCATAAAATATTCCTTCTTTACTTCTACCTTGAGAATCAGCTTCAGCAGTAGAGATCAGATCAAGAATTCAGAGGTTCAAGATGTAGCCATCTCTTTTTTTTTTTTTTTTTTTTTTACCAATCTCAAGTATATACATAACTTTATCCAGACACTATGCTGCTACTACCTGTTCCCTTAATCACCTGATATTATTAGACCTCCATTTTGAGGAAGCTTCAATTCTATCTCAGCTCTGCTTCTTATACAGAAATGTCACCTTAAATCAGAAAGACTCCCGTTCCCCATGGAGCCAGATTCCTGAGATACACTGATCAGGGTCAGAGAAGACATTTGAGATGTCAAATTTAAGGATAAGAATATTGCAAAGCCTGGGTTGAAACGGTTTAATACAAAGTCAGGCCAAAACTTCCAAGGGATGTCAGAAAGAAAATGTATCATATAAAGTTACAGAGACACCAATGAGGTTTTTAAACAAGAAAACTGAAAAAGTAGAGTTAAAGGGTCAGAGTTTCTGTTCCCTGCTAGACAGTCCATGGGTACT
Source organism: Mesoplodon densirostris (assembly GCF_025265405.1). Classification (NCBI taxonomy): domain Eukaryota; kingdom Metazoa; phylum Chordata; class Mammalia; order Artiodactyla; family Ziphiidae; genus Mesoplodon; species Mesoplodon densirostris. The sequence goes on along the minus strand of NC_082674.1, from coordinate 82,439,960 downwards.
GAGCAGGATGATGTCACTTCTTTGATCTATTCACCATGGCCTACAATGTGCTTGAGATGAGGATGTCAACTTCAGAAAATTCGGGAGTAGTGTTATCTGTATGTATTTATGGGCTATTTGAAAGCAAGAACTGTAAATATGTTATTTATTATTATTTTTTGTTCTGGCTTTACTATAAATTGCTCCTACATAATTTGTTGTCATGGGATAACAGAAAGAACAATAGCAAATATACATAATAAACAAACAAACATAAAAAACAATCAGTTTCCCTTTGTTTCAATAGAGTTTCTATACCTAAAAGGGATGGGAAATTTGTGGATGCCATTAATATTTCTCTCACCTAATTAGCAGGATTAAAGCTACTGTTCAATTCTTTCTCTTTTTAATACCTTAACATTTGGTCATTTGAAAAGAAAATTTATTTAATTCTATTACCATTTAACAAATGTATATTTAATAACTGCAATTTTGTCTCTTATTAAACTTTGAATGGTGGGTGCTATTAGTTTTATTGATTTTGAAATCTTAGCTTTGATACCTACAGAAACTTGTCCAAAGCCAGGTGGATCTTATTTTAAAGATCATGTTCTTTCCATGGGGCCGTCTTTGCTCTTTTCAAGCCTCTTCCACCTGCAGAGTCCCTTTCACTTTGAGTGATTACCAACTTAAAAATTTTGACAAAGTCGTTTTTAGAGAATGATATAATTTTGAAGTTCATTGACACCTTAGAAGCTTTCTAGACCAAAACCCCACCCAATGTAACAATAATATCTTAATTTTATCTGCAGAATGTTCTTTCATCCTTGATCTAAACACACCACATAATATGAAGTAGGGTATTTCAAAAGGACAGTATTTTACTAAGCAGAAATTGCATTATTTCATTAACTATTACCTTTTTTGCATGATTCTGTTTTGTAGCACTATTTAGAAAAGAAATCCACTCTTCTTATACATAACCTGTAAAACATTAAGCAATGGTTAAATCATTTGTTTTCTGAGCTAAACATCTTTAATTTCTCCTGTGCCAGGAAATGCTGAGGAAAGCTCCTATTCAGACCAGAGGGCATATTAGTCATTTGCCAAGTAACAATCTTTCCTTTGCCTGGAAAACAGTTTTATAAAATGTCATGTAAGTAATTAATCTATATCAAGACAAATGAAGGAGGGAGGTAGAAGCATATCATGTTTTGCCAAGCTCTAAAATCTTGATTTCTGTCCAGATAAATTATACACACTCATTATTTTGTAATTATTCTAGTCTTAAATAGAGGAAGCTTACATTTATCAGGGTCCAAAATTAAAAAGGAATGTAGCTACATATCATTATCTTTCATCACAGCTGAGTCACCTAAGTCTTGGGGAAGCAGGGAAAGGCCATATCCATAGATCTTGGCTCTGGATGAATTGAGATGTAGGTTGAGATGTAGGTTGAACTAAATAAAAGTGAAAAATGCAATTTATGAAAATTTGTGGGATGCAGTAAAAGCAGTGCTTAGAGAGAAATGTATAACATTGAATACAACTCTTAGAAAAGAAAAAAAGATCTAAAACAAATAACCAAAATTTCTACCTAAGGACTAGAAAGAGAAGAGCAAATTAAATCCAAAGTAAGAGAACAAAAAGAAATAATAAGAATTGAAGTATAAATATTAGGTAATTGAAAACAGAAAATCAATAGACAAAATCAATGAAGCTAAAAGCTGGTTCTTTGAAAAGATTAATAAAATTGATAAGCCTCTAGCCAGGCTAACTAAAAACAAACAAAAAAAGACAGAAGGCACAAATTAATAATATCAGAAATGAAAGAGGAGACATCGCTAGAGATACTCTAAGCATTAAAAGGATAATAAAATAATACTATGTATAACTTAGTGCTCACAAGTTTGATAATCTAGATGAAATGGACCAATTTCTTCAAAAATACAATTTACAAAACATACACAAAAGGAAACAAGTTATCTTAATAAGCCTATATCTATTAAAGAAATTCAATCAATGATTAATAACCTTCCAAAATAGAAAGCATCATGCTCAGATAGGCTCACTGGTTAATTCTACCAAAGATTTAAGGAAGATACTTTATTAATTCTCTGTAATATCTTTCAGAAGATAGAAACAGAAAGAATACTTGCTAACTCATTCTATTAGACCAGTATTACCTTAATACCAAAACCAGACCAAGACATTACAAAATAATAATAATAAAAAAAACTATAGATCAATATATTTCATGAATGGACCTGTAAAAATCCACAACAAAATATTAGCATAACAAACCCAATAATGTATAAAAAGAATAATACACTGTGAACAAGTGCAATTTATCGCAGTTATGCAGGGCTGGTTCAATATTCAATGATTAATTAATGTAGTTTATCACTTCAACAAACAAAAATAGAAGAATCACATGATTATATCAATAGATACAGATAAAGATTTTGCAAAATCCAACACCTATTTGTGATAAAAATTCTCAGTAAACTGGGAATAGAAGGAAACTTCTTCAAACAGAATAAATAATATCTACAAAAACCTTACAGCAAACATCATACTTAATAGTAAGAAACTTGCAGATTTCCCATTAAGATCAGGAAAAAGGCAAGGATGTCCTCTCTTACCTCTCCTTTTCAACATCATACCAGAAGTTCTAGCTAATATAATAAGACAAGAAAAGGAAATTAAAAATATGCAGATTGAGAAAGAAAGAATAAAACTCTCTCTGTTTGCAGTTGGAAAAATTATCTATGTAGAAAATCTAATTTTTTTTTTTGCCAAAATCTTCTGGAACTAAAAAGTGATCATAGCAAGGTTACAGAAATGAACAAGTGGATGTTGAAATTCAAAACACAATACCACTTACATTATCACAAAAAATGCTTAAGTATAAAGCTAACAAAGAAAGTACAAGATCTGTATAAGGAAAATTTAAAAACTCTGATGAATGAAATGAAAGAAGAACTAAATAAATGGAAAGGCATTCCATGTTCATAGAGCAGAAGACTCAATATTGTCAAGATGTCAGTTCTTTCTAACTTGATCTATACATTCAATGCAAATAACACAATAACAACAAAATCAACAAAAACAAGGATAGCGATAGCACTGCCTTACTTGATAGTATTAGTTTCCTAAGGCTTTCATAACAAAGTACCACAAACTAGGTGGCTTCAAACAACAGAAATGTATTGTCTAAATAGTTCTGGAGGCCAAAAGTTCAAAATCAAGGTATTAGCAAAGCTATGCTCCCTCTGAAACCTGTTGGGGAGAATCCTTCATTGCATATTTCTAATTTCTGGTAAGTGTTTGTTTGTTTGTTCTTGGAAATCCTTTGTGCTCCTTAGCTTGTGTTTGCAATAATTCAATCTCTGTTTCTGTCATTACAAGGCATCCTCCCTCTGTGTCTGTGTGCAAATTCTCCTATTCTTATTACACCAGTCATATTGGATGAGAGGTCCACCTTGCTGCAGTGTGACTTCAACTTAAATTAATTTGAAATGATTCTATTTCCAAGTAAGGTCAAATCCTGAGGTATGGGGGTTAGGACTTCAACATATCTTTTCAGAGGTCACTTATCTCCCGATAATAGTGATATATTATCTGATCAGGCTAGTTTATACTATAGCAACAAACCCCAAAATATATGTGGCTTACAGTAACAAAGACATATCCTAGTCATGCTAGATAATAATATTCTGTTTACCATAGTCACTCAGGAAACCAGGCTAATGGAGTAGTAATCATTCCAAAAGTTTCCAGTCATTGTGCCACTGTTCCAGTCACAAGTGACCATTGAATAGTTATAATCCCAGGGGATCCAAGAGTATAATACCACAATTTGACCAAAAGGCAGGGGGATCAGAACATCTGTAATAACAGATACTTTCAGCCACAAGGAACAGAAAGCATAGCTAATATTAGCATACATCTGAAGTTCATTTTCTGTTACTTAGGAAGCTTTGCAATGATTAGAAGTCAAGGGTTTGATTTGTTGCCTTGCTGTTATCTAATCAATCTCTCTCTCTCTCTCTCCTTCTCTCCCCCACCCCTCAGAGCTGGGCATAGTCATTAACCAATCACTACCACAGGTGAACTAGTGTTTCTATCATTAGTTTGGACCCATTCTGATACGTCCTTTTAGGTCAAGGATGTGGTCACTCAAACTAAATCAGTACTGTTTTTAAGGACAGAGGGAGTGAATTAGTGACTTGCTGTAGAACAAGAACAAATATATGCCACAAACAATGATGAAGTTCAAATTTAAGTATTATCTTACAGCATATGCAATGAATGAATACCTGGATAAAATACAATTTTTCTTAACTTGAATTTTTTAGGTTATCAATAAATAAATAAAACTTGAATGTGGGCTTTTGTTGGTTAATATGCCAATTTAAGTGTGTTTAATAAATGTTCACCAAATAATAATAATAATTATTTATTCCATCGGCATAATATTTATTATGTGTTTTATAACATACACTTTTTGTTGGTTTGCAGACAATAGAAAGGTTATAATTAAGTCATGCAGAGGAAATTATCATTTACTATTACTAAAAAATAAGAAAACAGACATAAGTGAATGCTATCAGTAGGACTTAGGATACGATTCCTTAACCTAGACCAGTGCATTTTCTACTACTCCCTGGTGCCTCCTCCTCTTCTTGTCCTTTGTCCATTTCTATAGTAGTTTATTCTCAAGAATAAAACCCATGGAACCAATAACAGAGCTCATATGATTAATATTTAGATTTCCCTTGAGCCAAAGCACAACTAAAGTTACAGCCTTCTATTTTGCAAGTAATTGAAATTTCAAAGAAATAAATTCTATCAAATACTTTTTCTGCTTCAAATGAGAAGGTAAGATTAAATACCAAATAGTAATATACAAAAACTAAAATATGTCTGACTTCATAAGATTTTATATTGAAACTCTGTTTTTTAAAACATATTCCATATACATAGCCACATATATATATATATATATATATATGGAATTGCTGATGCATCTAGCCTCTAAGCCATCATTTATTAAGAGCTTCAACATTTTCTTTAGAAATGCCATGGTTATCACAGTCACTCAAGGGTGACTCCACACATTTGATTGTTCAGAACTGCAACAAAAGCAACTCTAACGCTGATAGGATTTTATCATGCTGAGGGCTCTCAAGGCATTTTGAAATCATGTTAAAAATAAAATGTGAGTCCAACTTAAAATGTTTGTAATTCATGAAAGGTTGATGAGCAGGTCTGAGCACCAAGCATACTATCAATGTGAAGTGCTTGCCTGTGGGGATTGTGGCATCTTTGCTAGAAACCCGGAACAGTCATGTCATACAAAACAGAGACAGCATGCGTCCCTGCCTGACAGATGCTGATAAAATGGTGACAAGAATAACAAGTGATTAAAGAGATTGTTATGCCAAAATCCTCTGTCTGTGACTACACAAAGTGGTATAAACATCAGCTGTAGTTGTATGTGATGCCTACCCCTCCCCCACAAATCAACAGACTCTGTCATGCCCTGCAGATACAAACATGAAGTATTGAAAGGCAGCGTTTCTAGAACCTACCAAAAGAGAAGATATGTAACCTGTAGAGATGTTAATGGCATAAGGGTCAACATAGAGGAACAGCATAAAAACCACTGAACGTTGGAGCTAGGGAAGCTGGCTAGAGTTAGGAATAAAAATTCTGGCAATTGTTAGCCAAGAGTTGACAGGAAATAAGATACAAGAAATTCGATGCATGCCAAAAATACTGCACACCTGCTCAAGATGTAAGTTTTCCTGGATGGTTCGTTCACCGTCTTACAGTAAACTCTAATGTTGAATGAATAAAAAGTTTGTCTTTAAAGAAAACCCAATTATGTTAAATGATGTAAGTAATTATAGAACTTCTCACTATTTTTCTTTCTTTTTTTTTTTCTTCGGTTGACTGTCCTTCTTGTCACTGGGCTATGAAAGACAAAAGAGGCCATGTTTTAGCCACTGTGTCTTCAGTATAAAGAACAGAGCCTTTTCTGCAGAGCAAAGCCAGAGAGCATAAGTAGATATTACTTCTGGGTAATCAAAGAGCAACGTTTACTACAAGGAAGGAAAGAGCCCTGCTAGATGACAAGGATAAAGATGGCGAGCATAAACCCTGCTGCCCGCGTTCTCAGATGGAGCTTAGATGGACAGACAACAGGTGCTAATTTAAATCTGGCATAGCTCTGGGAGTGTGGCCGTGGTTACCCCATGGCCACAATGGCACATGGACAACCTCTGGCTGTTGACCCCGGATGTTCCTCCTCATGTGATCTCTGCAGATATGGCATTTCCAGTCTGAGCCCCACAGATCTCTCTCCCTCCTTTTTTTCTTTTCGTTTTCTCTTTCACCTCTTACTGGGAAAATCTTTTACTGTCCAGGGTGAGAGGATTGTTCTCATCTATTAAGATATTCATCACCTTGCAGCCTTGGCTTTTTTTTTCTTTTTTACCTCAATCATAAGAGAGGGCTTTTTATTTGTTTACCTGTGCTATTTTTAAAATTACGTTTTATTGGAGTATAGTTGCTTTACAATGTTGTGTTAGTTTCTACTGTACAGCAAAGTGGATTGGCTATATGTACACATATATCTCCTCCTTTTTAGAGTTCCTTCCCATTTAAGTCACCACAAAGCATCGAGTAGAGTTCCATGTGCTATTCAGTAGGTTCTCATTAGTTATCTACTTTATACATAGTATCAGTAGTGTATATATGTCAATCCCAAGACTTTTGAAACTAAAACTTATTCTCTATATGTCTGCTTTATCATTTTCTCCATGGCATCAGGTATCTCAGAATCTACCTATTTTAAAGAGGAAGAAGAATCACAGTAAAAAGAAATCAAATATTTGTCTTCACTTCTTTCACAGCTTCTTTCTCTCCTTCATCATAATCCAGCCACACTGACCTATGCTCATTTTCTTGAATATTTCATTCCCTTGGAACTCAGCACCTTCACACATTCTTTTCTCCCTCTTTAGACCTCTCTTCCCTCCCTCCATAAAGCTGATCCTTCTCCTTCAAGTCTCAGCTGCAACACCATCCCTTTAAAATTACCTTTCCTGATCACACAACCCAAAGTGGATCATGCTTTACCAATTGCTCCAATGCTCCTTTTCATAGCATCTTTTTTCTTATAGAACATGTATTACAAATCACAATCATATATGTGTGTACACTTGTTAGCTTACTCTTTTGTGTTTTTTTTCTTCATTATCCTAAGTTCTATGAGATTAGGGAATAAGGGCTATGGTGGTTTTGTTTAACACTTTAGAATCTGAGCCTAGGACAAATGGATGCTTAATAAATATCTGTTGAAGAAGCATGCAGAAAACACAGATATATCCAATGTCCAATCTCTCTTTCTGTCTTACTAACAGAATCCCAGTTTTTTGGAGATTCTATTTATTATGTGCCCAATTATAGTAGTTACTTCTCAATACTCCATTATATAAGGGTCATAGCACACAGTTTTGCCCAACTTAATATAAGTCAAATTATAGTGGAAAGGGTCAGGTTCAGTCTTTTGTATTTCTCTTTTGCCCACTATATGTCCCCTGGAAGGTGGATATAATGTCTCAAATAGAAGAATCCAGCATAAGAGCACAGGTGAAAAGCCACATGCTAAGGATCATGGATCAGGAAGCTAGCTGGGCTCTATGGCCTTAATAGTTTCCTTGAGCACTCACACAAGGTTTTGACTCTGCATCTGGAGTCCTTTACACATGAGAAGTCAACCTTACCTTGCTTAAGCCAGTACACTGAGGTTTCTGTTACATGAAATACCAATTGAAAATATGATTTAGGAAAGTCACTCCACAGCTACAGGTCCTAATTTAATCATTTTGTCATTGGACTGGACAATTTCTAAGATCACCAGTTCTAACATGGGTTTGCCTTTAGAATAAAAACATAATTTATCCAAATATCAGCATGGTTTTGAATTTATATTATCCCTTTCTTTTTTGAAAACCAATGTTATATGGGAATTTTTGAATAACTACTATGTATAAGACAATATTCCAGATGGCTTAATAAGCAGTATTTCCTTTTTAAGTGCACATTTGTGCATGTTCCCCATTTTCCTGATTTCCCTTGCATTTTTTAAAGTATCAACATGTCATTAATTTACATGATTGTAATTAAGTTTTAATGAGAAGACTAGAAGGGACAGTTTTCAAATTTACTTTTATGCCATCAAATATCATTTTCTTTAGGAAATTGTACTGAAGCTCAGATTGTGGTGGGGCAGGGAAGATATGTAATTTGAGGCAGTGTTCCAAAAATGCCAATTTACCAACCAATGTTAAATAAGCTACATCCAAATAACTTGGGGAACTTTACAGTCCCATCCCAAATCGTCATGGGTAGTCAAAATTTAACCTTGCCCAGAGAGGTCTAGCCTTTGCCCTTGGCTTCTGGGAGCTCTTGGAATGTCATGCTGATAGAAGTCTTTCTTTGTATGTGGGCCTTGAGCCAGCCTGACATTAATAATGTCATTAAAGGTGGGGGCTATAAGCTACAGGGAAAATGTGGTTTAAGGTAAGGACTTTGGGTCATATGGTATCATCTCGACATCCTGAGCATCTGGAAACTGAGATCAGGCACATGGACAATCAAGCATGCCTATTTGATGGAGCTTCAATATAGGCTCTGGACACCAAGATTCGGGTGAACTTCCCTTGTTGACAATGCATTATGTGTATTCTCCCACTTCATTGCCAGTAGTCATTAATGCTGTCTGTAATTCCATAGGAAAAGGACATCTGGAAGCTTCATGTTTGAAACTCTTCTATGTTGTGTCCAATACATTCTTCCCTCAGCTGATTTTAATACATATCCTTTCCTTTTAATAAACCATACTGTGAATATAACAACTTTCAGTGAGTTCTCTGAGTTCTTCTAGTGAATTATAGAAATTGAGGGTCATTTAGGTACTGCCTGAACTTGCTGTTGGAGTTGTAAGGGAAAGCAGTCTATATGGGTTGTGTTCCCTAACTTTGCAGTTGCCTAATTATTTTACACCAAATAATCAGATTCAGTAGGTCCAGGGTGTTTACAGATACCCTGATTTGGAAACCATATCAGGAAATAAGTTGTGTTAAACAATTTAAAAAAGAGCCATTTCTATATTAATAATCTGTACCATACATATTAACAAAAAGTATTTATTTAATTTTTCATTCACCATATTTGTGTGTTTGTTCATGTAATAGTAGATATGTGGATAATTACAATCATTTCTGTAATTAAGCAAGCTCAATTGTAATCTTTCTTAAGAAAATATTTGGTTTGATTAGGTAAAGCTATTTTAGGTACTTGACTAAATGAAACATTATTTTCCTTGAGGTAATTTTACATAGGAGGAAAGGAAAAATGTAGTTAAGGAAACTGAATTCAAGTTAAATTAAAAGCTGCGTATGTTAGCAGTGAGGTGATGTTTTAGAAAGGTAGTGCATTAAATATAAATCATATACAAATGTTATTTAAGATGATTCTAAAGTCTGTTTCTTCTCTGACAATTCTTTTACATTTCTCAAAGGGTACCCATAGTGTCAAAGTGCTCTGAGGACACAATTTTTGTTTTACTTTTGTAGTGAATTTAAACTTAACCTATATATTCATACGTGTAACCCAGCTTTATCAACCAAGCTTGTTGCCTAATTCCTCCTGCAGGAAAGCAGAAAAACCAGGGGCCATGGATTTAGAGATTATCACTTTTTAAAATTATACAAAGTAAATAAAATAATGTTCTTGCTTTGGAGGGGGAAAATTATTTAAACTACTTTTCATGTTTGTCTGCCTTCTTCCTATTAGTTGATGTTAATAAGGGGTGTTAGGAGTGATCTCAGAAAATACTAGAAGGGTAGTAGAAAAATAAAACAAGGGAGGAAATCAGCCAATAATTGGTTACTTATCAAGCCACTTACTACTGTGGGAGTTAAATCTGCCCGGGGAACTCTGGGAATCCCTGTAGAATACATGCTTCAGCTTTATCTCAGCAAAGAGACAAGTGAGCTAAGATATTTATGAACAAACTCTTTGTCATTGGTTGATGGCTATTGTTAGGAAATAATAATTATTTTGCAGACTTTCTGGCCAGCTGTGCTGGTAGGTAGAGAGATTTCTGGCCTCTAGAGAAAGGCCTCAAACAACTGGAAGTCAAATCCACTACAGTGGAAAAGCCTGAAAAGTATGGACAGGGTATAAACAGTTTTTACTATATCACTGATACACACCTGGTATCAGGGATGGTTGAAGGAAACAAACACAAAAATAGTTTTATGATTCGTTTAGTTATAATTTTTGGTCTTGAATGCAATGGGAAATTGTGCTTTATAATAACACATGTCATGCAATGGTATCATGACTAACTGGAAAATCACCTGTGGTTAATTGAAATCAAGTGTTTATTAAAAAGGAAGTACCTGGGCAGACCAAGTGGCTTGTGTAGGTTAATCTATGGCAGTAATGAATAGTGCAAGGACTGAGGAATGGGATTGTTATTTCTGAATTCACTAGAGAGATAAAAGAAGAAAACAATTCTAAGCTCAGGACTTTGAGCTCTCAGTTCAAATCATGACCCTAATATCTTAGTTCCTTTAGTAGTAGGCCCAACCTATATGAAACAGGGTCCAAGTGTAATTTTGCTGTTGGCAAAGTTATAATGGAAGTTGAATTCACAACTTTGCTATGCTTCTTATATGAAAATAAGGGCATATTTTAGCGATGAGTGAGATCCAGAAGCTTAGAGCAGGGGCATCTGAGTATACTGAGATGAAGTTGAAAATCCTGAATATACAAGTCTCTCTGAGATTTCACTGTCAGTTTAGCAACTTGCACTGTCGTCTCTAAGGTCATCCTAAATTTCCAACCATGTAATAATATCACTTAAGTTAACAAAGTAATGTCTATTCTTCTAAGGACACACTCCAACAACTCTTTATTGCTTCTAGTCTTGTAACGACAATGATATCTTAACATGCTCCAGAAGGATGTGTGCCAAGCCTAACCTGGCATGAAATATCTAATACTCCAAAAAGTTGCAAGATATTACTAATTCATTTCAGTAAAAACCTGTGGAATATGTGTGGGAAAGAATGACAAGGGAATCAATCCAAAGAACATGGAATGTATTAATGGATTTTTAAGAATTTATCAATGTGGCTATGCTTACCCAGGGTTGCAGAATTATTATGTTAGTTCACACAATAAGAAACACCTCAAGGAGTTGCTTTGGTTGATGGAAAATTGGGCTCAATACGGAAATACTCTCCATAAGGTTGAAATGCTACAAGTTCCCTATTCAAGTATGAAGGATGAAATCCTAAAACTTAGGGAACCAGAAATGATGGAGTAGAGCTTTGCTGTGTGAATTGTAGCCAGCCTCCCTAAAACATACACACACACATACACATTATCTCTGGAGAAACTCAACAGACACTCTCTTTATTAAGACATTGAGAAGAACATTAGTAAGGGGAGCACCACATCCTCCAAAACATCTCTAACCTCTGATCTTTGTAGGTTGAGGATGATGGTGGAGGTGCCATCATTGAGATTAGCTCTCTGAACTTGATGGGATAAATACCAGCTAGGAAGCTCCAGATCCAGAGACAAAGTGAGTTTGATCATTGGAATAAGAAGCAAGAGTGGGGATATTTTGACCTAAGGAGTCTTTACAATGCCTAGTTGATCATAAAAATAAAATAGATGAATAACCTACTGGGCAAGAAAGAGCTAACACAACAGGAACTTGTTGCTCACATTCTGCACATTCCAAAGAAAGTTTATTTTCAGAACTGGTCCTTAATTGGCTCCTGGGAAATAACTTCTGAGCTCTTAAAATATTTTGACTGATAAGAATGTTTTGATATACCTGAAGCCTTGGACCTTGTTGTACCAGTTTGACCACATGAGTTAATCTTAACAGCATAACCTAAGGTGAATGTCTGTTTTTTGCTCTGAGAGTAAGGGTGGAGTCAAGAAACTGAGGTCAGTCAAGTGGGTGCTGCATGCCTGTGGGACTGACCCCAATAAAAAACCTGGACTTCTGGGATTAGGTGAGCTCCCCTGTTTGCAACACTTCACACCTGTTGTCACAAGTTGTTGATGGAAGAATGAAGTACATCATTGTCAGACACCGCTGAAAGGGGACACGTAGGTTTCCTTAGTTTCTCCTGGACTTGACCCATGCATATTTTCCCTTTGCTGATTTGATTTTGATCACTATAATTTTTCTGTAGTCATAACCATGAATATAACAGCTTTTCTGAGTCCTATGAGTCCTTCTAGCAGGTCATTGAGCCTGAGGGTCGTCTTGTGGGTCACTAACACACCTACTAAAATGTTATTTAATCCATACAATAGGGAAAAGTCTAGATCTGGTCTCTAGAAGCCTGACTTGAGTGACCATAAGGAGTCATGGCTCCTTTCCCAGGTTTCCAACTTCAGTGAGTATATTGACCAGAGCACTTTGATTAAAATGAAGGCACACTGAGGAAATCACACGGCCAAAAGTATAAGTAATATCTCTTCCTCCAAGATTTCCCCAAAGAGTCATATGACTGTTCATGGCGGAAAGGTAAATATGGAGACTGTTCAGGGATTACTAGACCCTGGCTCTGAAATTACGCAAATTCCTAGGAACCCAAAATGCCATTGTGATCTATCAGTCAAAGTAGGAGCTTAAGTTTAAGGGGAGAAAAAAAAAAGCAAGACAAAACAAAAGTTCCTACACAACTAAGCAAAGTTTGATTATTCTATAGTTAATGAATACATACACACACATATTTCCATGTTTGATTCATTTATCAGTTTCCTTCTTTATGTGGAATGCAAATTATTAATTTTAATCAGAAAAAAATTAATAGTATGTCCAATAACTTCAGAATTTGCTTTCCAGAATCGCCTACTGTATAAATTGACAATGGTTATAAGATGTAGCTATAAATCACTAAGACTATATTGATTTAACAAACATACCTTACTTTCTAATAATAAATATAAGTGCCTTTCTTTTTTTATTGGAATGTAGTTGATTTACAATGTTGTATTAGTTTCAGGTGTACAGCAAAGTGAATCAGTTATACATATGCATATAGCTACTCTTTTTTAGCTTCTTTTCCCATATAGACAATTACAAAGTATTGAGTAGAGTTCCATGTGATATACAGTAGGTCCTTATTAGTTATCTATTTTATATATAGTAATGTGTATATACTCAAGTAATCATCTGAACAGACAATACATGGTTTCAAAGAATCAGCAGATTTATTAAATTTTTTAGAGAATTTCCTAAAGATTCATTTTGTTGATTTTCTTGGGGAGGGGGGCTGTATTTGTTCACTATTGTTATTTTTATCATTTGAAAGATGAATTCCTTTTCTAGAAAGGTTAGATAAGCACCTAGAGGCAAATACAGTAAATAAATAACTGAGGAGGAATTGTCTGATTAACCAAAAAAAGAAAAGTTTCATTATAATAAAAAATGCATGAGAGTATTGGCATACCAAAAAAAAAAAAAAACATCAATTGCCCAACCCTAAATCTTACCTTCACAATATCTATATTATGAGTGTTTTTTTCTGACCAACCTTGTGGGCTGAGATTCTGCTGGAAAAATGTCATGAATGTTAGAGGGTTAAATCAGTATTATCTTCACCTTTTATTTTGACACACATATTTTCTCAGGTCTCCTGGGGGGGACTTGGTTGGTTTGCCCCAGCAAACTGTGATTTTTTTTGTCTCTGGATCATTCTAGAAGCACCATATTTTATGACCAGTTGAACATTTTCACCAACTTTGTCTCCTTCAAATTCTATGTAAAAATCGATCAAATATCACACTTGCTGCTTGTCTTCATCACTCAAATTAAATGGCATGACATGGTTTTTCTTTATATTATAATTATTTTCTAAAAAAGACTGTTCTGTATGATTTTTCTTCAAATATCATGCAGTAAGTTGCTTATTTGAATGAACTAACTCTGAACGTTTTTTTTTTATTTTATCAAAATTGTGGGAAATTATCTGCCTATATCATGTACTATAATTTATAGATTTCCTTTCATTTTATGTATTTAGAGTCAGGTCAGATACATAGTCCTGTGACATTTCTATATCCCCATCTAACTGCTAAATGTATGTGTAGATTTGCTTAACATTACATGAAAATTTATATTTGGTTTTTGTCCTATAAAATTGTTACTCATTTTTATACAACACAGAACACATCTACTACCAACATCTGTTCAGAAGGAAAAAAAAACTCATCAGTTGATCTCAAAATTTTTTGTGTGTGTTTTGAATCTTATTGTGATAGATCTTTGCTAAAAAACTTTTGTTTTAATTTAAAGAACCCAGAATCCCCAAAATAAAACCTTTTATAATTCTATAATCAATTAATTGCATTTACGTCATACATAAAATTAAATACATTCCCTTTGAGATGAAGGAAAGCCTTGCTTCAAATAATATGACCTTCTGAAATATCCAGTTTTAACAGTAAAGTGCCATTCTATATGAGTCAGAGAGACTGTAACCTCCGTTTTAAAGCAAATTAAATGTGATATTTACCTAAGATTTAATGTATACTTTTAAAATTTTTTTTGGCTGCGTTAGGTCTTCATTGCTGTGTGCGGGCTTTCTCTAGTTGCGGTGAGCTGGGGTTACTCTTCCTTAGAGTGTGCAGGCTTCTCATTGCAGTGGCTTCTCTTGTTGCAGAGCACGGGCTCTAAGCACGTGGACTTCAGTAGTTTTGGCACGCGAGCTCAGTAGTTGTGGCTCGTGCGTTCCAGAGCACAGGCTCAGTAGCTGTGGTGCACGGTCCTAGTTGCTCCGCAGCATGTGAGATCCTCTCGGACCAGAAATCGAACCCGTGTCCCCTGCACTGGCAGTCAGATTCCCAGCCACTGCACCATGAGGGAAGTCCCTAATGCATACCATTTTAAATCAACGTATTTTTAATTTTTATACCATATAACTTTCTCTCTACTCTCTCCATCTTTTAGTCTAAATTCCAAAGAGCACGTAATTCCTTTTTGTTGTCTGCTGGAGACATCTTCTGGATACCATTCTTCAACTAACAGGACAGGAAGGATAAGAGGCAATTCCAAGTTGCCTGTGATTGCTACCCATCCCCCCAGACCAAGGGCAAAATAAACCCCTGACTCCTCCTCCTCACAAAGCAACCTGCAGAACTCCATTCCCAGCTACCGTCACGATGAGTTACGATGCTTCAGGAAACAGTCAACTCTAAATTCAACTTGCTTTCAGTTCTGCTCTTGCTCATTTCTGTCGTTTCCCTGATCATGTATTAGTTACAGCTGTTAACTTTAATACATGCTAGTAGGATAAATAAAAATAATCAGATCGGGATTATCATACATTTCCACTCTCAAATGTATAAAACCGCCAGATTCTAAACCCATCCATCCCTCCTCCCTATTACTGTAATACATGAATTCCCTTTGTCCTATCTGAAATCAACCATCCATATGTGCTCTAGATCTCACCCTCCCCCCACAAACCACCACTTCTCCTCTAAGATCACCCCATTTCCTCTATTATGTTCCATCTCATCTATCACTGTTTCAGCACTGTAGCACCATTTTCTCTAATTCTCTATTCCTAACTGTCTCTGTCCCTTCCTACTCTGTACTTCTCTCCCCAACTCCTCCCCAACACTATTAACATTCAAATATAGTGAATTCTCACTTTCTTGAAAAATAAGAATGAAAAGAAGAGGAAAGGAAGGGGCCAATATCTCAAATCTATTATAAAATACTAAAAGTTCATAGAATACCTACCCCATCAATAAACATATGTTTCTGGAATACAAAGAAATTGCAAAGCATTAAGCCAAAGAAATTTTTCCTTAATGATAAAATGCATAAGTATTGTAAAGTTCACATTGTGGAGATATTTTGAGGCTGATGATACCTTAAAAAATACCAAAATTATACCAGGTAAATTATATCTTATTGTACTTAATCAAAATCCCTCTGAATGTTAACATGCACATGGAGACACACACACACACACACACACACACACACAGAGATTTCTATGTGGTTTTTGTTAAATTAAATAAGTAATATTTCTTCATCTTGTCTTGGGGAGAAGGTAGGGCATAGTTAATGTCTACCTTGGTGAAGGATGGATGTGCTCTTGTTTCTGTCTCCTTTACCTATTACTCTTACAGTTCCTACTACTTCACACTATTTATCATGATTACATTTAATATATGGTAGGGGGTTTTACCTCTTATACAACATGCTTCCATCCTTGTCAGTTTCATGAGGTGTGTAGGTTATTTAAGGTCTCTGTCTCTCTCCAGATTATATACAATTCTATTTGTTTAAGGCCCCCAGTTATGGTATTTTGTTATGGCAGTTGTAGCAAGCTAATACATCAGAGGTCTGTGGTTAAGATTGAGGTCACACACAATATACGTTTGGGAACAAGTGTTTTTCTTAGAGAAGAGAGTATCAGCTCTCCCATTTTTGCATCTGGTTACATTATTGACTCATCATCTTCTGGGTGCATTTCTAAATCCTTCTGGTTTATAACCAGAAGTTCTTGTTAAGGGTCCTCATCTACATGGAGATACTAACAGTACTTACCTTATTGGACAGGTAAGCTGATGAAATAAAATAAGGCTTATAAATTTCCTAACACAGTGTCTGATTTAAAGGGTTTCCATCAAAGTTATGTACTTTATATGTGATAATTTTTAACACAAGAACAGTTCTTTTATAAAAGTTTTTTTTCCTTGAACGGTGACTAAACATTCTGAAATCTCATATTTAAATATACACATACCATCTTTCTCTCTTAGAACTCTTTAATTTGCCTATCATGTTAGTTCCTTGCATGAAAGAGTTGATGGTGCTTTATCTTATTTTCAAATAAACATTCATTTGATTAAGGACATTTTACAGGCACTTTCAATAAGATAAATGCATCTTCATGTTGCCTTCAATTAATTCTTTAACTACTTTTTCACAGCAAGAAGGAAATAGTAATGTTTTCAGACATTTAAAAGGCAGCAGAAGGAGTTACATGCCATTTTCCAGAAAAATAGCAAAACCCGTGACAGATTTGCAGTCTGAACCTGAGGTTAGTGCTTAACAGTGGTTGTCGGAACTAGAAATACCAGCTGCTTCAATTTCTGCAGTCACTGAGAGAACAGATAAAAAGGATGGGACCAAGTAAAGTTGGGGGCATTGAAGTGACAATCGAACACTGCAGAAACAAGGTGAAGAAAGTGAGATCATGGACCCTGGGAGGATACAGTTCATCTGTCACATAACCAGCCCAAATCACTTGAGAAAAGATGGATCTCACTTCTCTATCTTCACATGGGGAAGTAATTCAAGAGATTTAATCCCCACTCCCCCAAAAAATACCCCACGTGTTTCAATATAACCTTACATGAAACACTTTAAAAATATGAAAAAAAAATTGATTCAAACTAGAAATTGAATAAAAGTAACTGATTAATCAATCAAATATTTTCGAAGATTTTAATCATTTGTTTTGCACACTAGGTACTTTCTAATTTTATATCCCATTAGTTTAAATATCCTAGGATTTACATAGTATTTTTCTGAAAATATGGGAGTTTTTAAAAATAATTCTAATTAAGTAATTATTTCTTGAACTTGTTATAAGGGTTGCATCTCATGTGTTGCTTTGAACCCACTCATCCCTGCCTGCCTCATGTTTCATTTGTTGCTGCTATAATTACCAGCTCTGCTTGGACATTGCCCAACTTATGCCAGGAGACCAACCAGAGTATCCCCTCATACTCCCTCAGCCTGAGTGCTTTGTTGATCTTTAAGCAAGCTCTACAGCAGAACTCGGAAACGTCGGTATTTCTCTAGATGGCTCATGGGCCATATAGAAACTGGAGGTTGGTTGGCTTCGTTTAGCTCAATAGTTTGTAAATCTCTGCTCTAAACTAAAAAAAAAAAAGATTTTTTTTCTGTGTATTACAGTTCAGTACAAAGTTTTAAAAAATGCAGTCACTCTGAAAGAATTGCAGAATAAGATTGAATTACAATATTTCTGATTACATTCCTGGAGAAGACTAGAACTGAACATCCAGACTGATATTCAGCTGATAAATCAATACCTCAAAATGACTGATACCATTCTGATTGATTGTCCTTTCTGGGTTACCACTGTTAAATATTTTGAATATCATTCCATATATATATATATATATATTTTTTTTTTTTTTTTTTTTTTTTTTCGGTACACGGGCCTCTCACTGTTGTGGCCTCTCCCATTGTGGAGCACAGGCTCAGGACGTGCAGGCTCAGTGGTCATGGCTCATGGGCCCAGCCGCTCTGCAGCATGTGCGATCTACCCGGACTGGGGCACGAACCTGTGTCCCCTGCATCGGCAGGCAGACTCTCAACCACTGTGCCACCAGGGAAGCCCCCTGATATATTTTTAAACAGCTTTATTGAGATATAATTCACATACCATGCAGTACATAGATTTAAAGTGATTTAATTCAATGATTTTTGATGTTGCACTGTTATTTTTTAACTTATGGTAAAATATACATAAAATTTGTGATTTTAACCATTTTTAAGTGCACAATTCAGTGGCATTAACTACTTTCATAATGTTGTGCAACCATCACCTCTATTTCTGAAATGTTTTCATCAACTCAAACAGAAATGCTGTAACCATTAAGCAGTAACTCCTAGCCCCTGGTAACTTCTAAACTACTCCCTGTCTCTGAACTTGCCTATTCTATATATATATATATATAGAATAGGAGTCATGCAATATTCTTTCCATATCAGGCTTATTTTATTTAGCATAATGTTTTGAAGACCCATCCACCTCGTAGTGAGCATCAGAACTTCATTCTTTTTATGGCTGAATAATATTCATTTATAAGGCTATACAACATTTTATTTATCCATTCACCTTTTGATGGGCGCCTAGGTTGTTTCTACATTTTGACTATTGTGAATAATGCTGCAATGAACTTTGGCATACAAGTATATATTTAAGTCCTTACTTTTATTATTATTATTATTACTATTATTATTATTATTATTATTATTATAGCCATCCTAATGGGTACAAATATGTCTCACTGTAGTCTTGATTACCCCTAATATTTTCAGCCACAACAACATGAACATGTTTGTTGAGTGCTTGCTATGTGTCTAGCATTGTGCTTGACCCTTTTATGTATATTATATTATTTAATCCCAATAGTAACTCAGTGAGGTCAGTGTTATCATGTCCATTTTACAGATTGGTGGCTAACTTTTCATCAGGGTAAATAATTTGCAAAATGTCATATAACCTGTGAGTGGCATAAATAAGACAGAAATCTAGGTCAATTCTGAGAACACCCTCTATGAACAGAGAGGCACAGAAGTTCTTCAGTCAGAACAAATTCTCTCTGCTTCTACAAATTCAGAAAATCAGGACTTGGAAGAGATTCTCTAAAAGTTGTTCATTTATTAATTAACTAAACTTAATTAATTTGTGAATCCAAGTATATGTGCATTTTATCAATTTACATATAAATCTATTTAGATAAAATTAACTCATATTATGTAATAACTGTACTTGCTAAATAATCAATCCATAAAAATATTAAATGAAATGAAAAGATATCTGCCCTCACTGCTACCCTCTGTCTTACATCTAAGAAATGAACACCCTTAATCATTTTTATATTCCAAATATTATACTAATGTATCTATTTCTTGATTGTATTGATTCCACTAAAGTATCTTGATTCACCACAGACCATTGTGTTAGCTGTGTCATTAATTCTTATATTATGAACATTTACAGCCATAAATGATATACAGGCAGACCCTATTTTATTGTGCTTTGCTTTATTATGCTTCGCAGATAATTGTTTTTATAAATTAAAGCTTTGTGGCAATGCTTTGTTGATCAAGTCTATTGGTACCATTTTCCCCAATGGCATTTGCTCACGTTGTGTCTCTGTGTCACACTTTGGTAATTCTGGCAATATTTCAAACATTTTCATTATTATTATATTAGATATGGTGATATGTGATCAGTGATCTTTGATGTTACTACTACAACTCGCTGAAGGCTCAGACAGTGGTTAGCATTTTTTAACAATAAAGTATTTTTTAATTAAGGTATTCATATTATTTTCTTAGACATAAAGTTATTGCATACTTGAGTACAGCATAGTGTAAACATAACTTTTGTATGCACTGGGAAGCCAAAAAATTTGTATGACTAGCTTTATTGCAGAATTGAACCCATAATATCTTCAAGGTATGCCTGTACTTAAATATTTTTGCATATTATTTGAATTCCAGTCTTTATCTAATATGAGGGTAAATTCACATTATATTTACGTCACCAGGTTATGCAACTATAATCCTTCTTTGTTTTGTCTGTAGGTTATTTCTAAAAAAAAAAAAGCATCAAAATTATGATTACCTAACTATTAAAATTTAGACTTAGAGTTGTTAGATCTATATATTAAGAATGCAATTCAGTCTATAAGTCTATGACAGTTTAAGAAAAAGTATTTATATGTCAGGTTAAATATTTTCCTACATGGCCATCAACTACTCAAAAATGTCAGTTAATTGTGTTTTATATTTTATCCTTAATTTCATGGACAGCTTTTAGATTAAAAGCTTAAACCTAAAAATTAAAATTATCTATCTTTTGAATTTTGTGTAGAAAATGTATTTTTTTAATGTCAGTAATATCATCATCCAGTTTTTTAATTATGTTGCATATTACATGGTAAAATATAAGCTGATTTTCTAGGTCATTTGAGTAGTTGCCATTCTAGGAAGACTTTCTTTGCATCCTTGTTTTAATATGATTTGTAAATGTATTTTGTCTTCCTCTGTCTTGGCTTTCTTTTTTAAAATATTATTTAGCACTTCCCAATACATTTCAGAGATTTTACAATTAGGAGAATATCTTTATTTTGCTCTCATACATTATGGATAGTTTGATTTGGCAGAGAAGTCCTCATTCAAAATCAGTCTCATGCAGGCCTTTGAAGGCAGTGAGTCTACTGCCTTTAAGAATTTAGTGTTGCTGGTGAGAAACATGATCTGCATTTGGTCTAAGTGATCAGGGTATTTACTTGAGATTTTTTTTTTTAATTATTATTATTTTTTTGCGGTACATGGGTCTCTCACTGTTGTGGCCTCTCCTGTTGCTGAGCACAGGCTCCAGATGTGAGCCAGCCGCTCTGCAGCATGTGGGATCTTCCCAGACCAGGGCACGAACCCGTGTACCCTGCATCGGCAGGAGGACTCTCAACCACTGCGCCACCAGGGAAGCCCAACTTGAGATTTTTTAATCATTTTTTTTAATTCTGTATTTATTCTAAAGTGTCTTGAGCATGCATTTGTTTTAAAATATTCTTTTAATTGCCTTGTTCAGCAAACTTGTGTTTTCTCAATATGAAGATATGTATCTTACCATAACTCTGGGAAATTATTTTTAATAGTCTTGAAATTATGTAGGGAAAGGCCAAGATCTAACAAACCATGCTCATAGGGTCAAGACAGGATCTGTAGAGAGTAAACAAAATAGAGGTCTAGGAAAAGAAGACTCTGATTAGCTATCAAATAGTATACTAACACCTGAAAAAGAGTGTGCAATATAAGTTTTAGTCCTGATAGTCAGAGCCAAAATTGCCTAAGAATGTCCCAAATTTCACTGAACATAGCTCTGGAGAATATGGATAAAGACAGATCCTAGGATGATTATCACCCTAAGAGATTGGCAGAAACAAAGGAGAGACTCATGAATATGGTGTTATATAGGGCACAATATCTTTGTCCTTTAGAAAGAAGGACAAAGTAAAACACAGACATCAGAGCTGACATGCAGAGAAAAAAAAGCTCAGAAATGAAGTGAGAATCAAGATATAGCCCAAAAACAGAGCATCTCATTATGGTTGGATGAAGTGCCTTGCTGTCCTGTCCTTAAATATGAGGCTACATCTACTTTAATATCTTCTGCTTAAGGCCCTAAAGTTCCATAACTGAGATGGGACTTAGTTTACAAATCTGGAGAAAATAAAACTATAGGGAGCTGAACATGGGAAACATATGGCTTCAAATTTATTTAAAAGTACATAAGATGTAAATTGAAAATATTAGTTACCTAAAGTTAGTGTTAGCAGGGAATCAAGTGTCCAAAGGTGGCCCTTGCTTAGACTTATATAATAAAATTGTTTATCCTGGGATTATTATTATTATCCTTACTCTGAGTTTACTATTTAGCTCAAACATTGAGGGGGAAAAAAATCCCTAGTATTGATATTTTGTGAGGATTATCTTTTTCTCATTCTATCATTTTTGACATCTTTTCTTTTTTTTTTTTTCAGTGGCAAGAAAAATAGTTGATAGACATTTTCCACTGGCAAAGTGTTTCATGAATCACAACACAACCTCAGGGAATTCTATCAGCAGTCACTTACCTATGTAAATTTACTTGAAGTGGTTCATTTCCATTTCTGAGTGTCAGAACTAACCCTGGCTCTAAGATAATCCCCTGGCTCAGGGTTTCTCCTATAAATTTATGTAGGCTCAGTTTCCTCTTCAGTAATATTGTGATAGTAACAAGCTGAAAAGCTGTGACTAATGAAGGACAAAACCTATACTTACTATTAGTATTTTATTTTACTTTTCAAAGCTCAAGTCACTCACTGTGATTGATCACAGTCTTTCCATTTAACCTTGGATAAGACATTGAATCTGTGATCTCTCTGGATTCTGTTATGGTCTATAGAGTATTGATTTTTTTTTTCTTTTTAAGCAGGGTGTTACCTGAGTTGAATTAAAACTCTAAACTCTTTCTCTCTTCCAGTAAACAAGAACTAAAATGTTTGTTTAATACTGTTAAACTTAGCTGGGTTTTCTGGTTTCTGTCCCACACATATGTACTGCATAGGTCACCAGATTGCTGGAGAGAGTTTACACTTTGCAGCTTCTGTGGTCACAGTGAAAACTATACTCTCATTCCTCAAGTGGGAAGAATGTAATATTTTTTTTCCTAGTTTTAGCCAGCTCTTAGGACAACAACTTGGACCCACATCTAGATGAAAAGTCATAAAACAGGGAAACTCCCTCTATGTTTTCAGATAAAGAGCCATAATATCAGGAAACTCCAAGTGATGCCTCACTTTTAGAATTTAACTTCAGATATTTAAAAATATTTTTTTAGTATTTTTAATTGTTTCTGGCAAGATGGTTGACCTGATAATGAGATACTCTGTCATTACTTGAAGTGTGATTCAAGATTTATTTCTAATGTAAAACTTCTGAAGCTTTTATTAAAATAGTTACTTTGTTGACATATTACCAACATGTATAAATATTCACTCTAAAGTATTTGGAGATAACAATAAATAAATAAAAAATCACCTTTCTCTGCCATTTCATCAAAATAGATCAATAATAAAAATATATGTACTGATATACATTCTGATAGCAAATACATGACAGCTAGCATCTAGCAAGTTTAGAATTCAGCACTGACCTTCACTACCTAACCTGTCTCATCAGAATTCCTCAGTGTGAGAATGAGGTATGTAACTACATGGTACTGACTGATCACATCCATGGAAAGAAGTGAAAGATAACATGATTTTAATGGTACTATGACTAATTCAAAACATTTTCATATCTAATGGGAAAATTGATTAAGTTTACAGCAGAAATAAGGTAGGGTTATTTATCTTACCACTATAATATTTTTTTTTTCATCTCGAGGGAGGCATTTTTATAAGATTATTTCTTGAAGGTCATGCAAATGATGTCTCAGTGCTAACTACTCTAAAAGACTATCATACCAAAACCAATAAACTCACTGCACAGAGATGTCAGAGATTGAGAATCAAGGTCTTAAGGGGTTACCAACATCTGAAAGTATTGATGGGGCTTTTATTTGGCTGAGTCAAGTAATATTTGACTAGGCTTTGAGGTTGCACTCCCTCTGCTTTGTTTTTTCCTTGAATGCACTCCCTCTGCTTTGTTTTTTCCTTGAATCCTGTTTTAACTTTGCTTACTCTCTTTTAGTTTTAAAACAATTAAATTCATTATCAGAAGAGTCAATTTTATGTTCTGACCTGAATTACCACTATGGGTTATGCCTTGCTGGATGCCCATTCTTCTGGTTATGTTTTGACCCCAATCAGAATCATATAAAATTCCATATTTAGGTTCTTATAACACTCATCATTTAATATTTTTGTTACCAAAATACACAGAAAAACTCCATTTTAAGCAAGTCTTGTATGTAGGGCATAGGAAAAAAAAATTAAGGTGAACATGAAGCATTGGGAAACATACAGTGTGGAACAGTATGTCCTAATTTTAAGAGTTTCCCACATTATAGATGTACAACACAGTTTGCAATAATTGAAGCCTGCAATGTTGTCCTTCTCTTAAATGAAAATACGATACCTAACTTTAGAAAATTGGAAACAGTAGTGTCATGTTAGCCAACATTTTTAATACACTTAATATTTTGAACGTATCTAGAATACATAGTGGAAAAACTTGGGGAAAAAAAACCAGAAAATTTTGTTTGGTTAGAAAGTCCAAAACATTTCAATATCTATAGCTGGGCATAGCCATGCACACACAAAAAATCAAGCATAAAGGGCAAGGAATATTCTAGACAAATTTGATGAAATGTAAATATTTTATCATAGAAGTGGGACAGAAGATTATAAACTGATAAAAATAGTACCTCCTGGCTTCTCAAATATAAATAAGAAATCATCTAGATTAGAAAATAAGGCCCAAATACTATACCCATCAGTAAAGCCAATGAGATGGGAAATTTTGGCTCTCCTAGAGACTGATGCTGAAAACTTACCTTGAACTCTGATAGCCCTGAATATCACTAACTGTACGTCTAAATCTACCATGTTTCTGACATTAATCTGAGAGATCTTATTTGTTCTGCATCAGAGGGATGCAAAATCTGTTTTAGTTGTTGTTTTTCATCAGATGCAAACAGTGAGGGAAAGGTAAAGCCCCTATTGTGTTAATTAATCTAATACTTTTGACCTTACGAATGGCCTATTTTTAGAAACCAAGAGTTAAAGGAGTTTAATTTGAAAGGAAAGTAGAAACGTGTACTGAGAGCTGTAATTTTTCTCTGCCTGTGAACAGACATAGCTGGGTCCTTTGTACATCACCAGATGCTTAAATCACATCAGATAGTGCCCTTCTGATTTGGCTGGTCTTTCCTTTACCACCATGTTTCTCTGTATAGTGGACAGAGGTTGTGGACAGAGACATTGGAAGATTCAGTTGATTAGATGCCTCATTGAGGTCATAGAAAAAAAAAAGTCTCTGAGTCTTTTTGAGAAACAGTCAGGGAGGAAAAGAAATGGTGGTCAGAGACTAGTATCTCACGAAGGGTAAATTTTCTGGTGATGAAAATATCCACAGTGTTGATAGAGGTAGAAAATCATAAAGGATAATTAGAGAAAAATTCAGTAAGAATCTTCCTTTTGGGTTACATTATCCATATAAATGTTGAAGGCAATAAAAATGATGGCCAAGTCTGTGGTGGAAGCAAACGTGGACTAAATGGAAAAGTCTTCACTGAACGAAAGGCAGTGGGTAGAAGGAAGTAGGAGTCAGCACCGTGGAAGTGAGAAGATTGTGGCTGTGTGTCACACTCAAATCGTCTTTATTTTTCTGTCTTTACTTATGCCATCTCCTCTATACATAATGTCCTCTCTATAATTTATTTTGCAAATTTCTTCTTTCTTCTAATACTCATAACATCCAGATAATCTGCCCTTCTGTGTTTCTAAAATGCTTTGTGCATTTTTTTAATATAGTCTGTCTCAAAATGTTTCATGCAGTTTTAAGTATTATTAACTTGCAAAGTAATTATCAATTGGAGGCTTTACCATTTCAATTTTGTATATACTCATGAAAGTTTTAATTTTAAGTTTTTACTCAGCTTTTGCTATTTTTAGTCAGATGGACCAAAAAAGATAATAAAGTTAACAACTGATTACACAAAATGCACAAAACTAAATGAATCCATAAGAACTTGAAATGATGAAACTTTCAGGAAAGTTTTTATAAGTTTGTGTTATTTACTTTCTGAAGTTATTAATCCTTAAACCTGCTTCAAGACTTTTAGAACACCCTATATTTAACCTTCCAGACTGTAATTTATTATGCTTATTTGCTTAATGTAACTGTTTCACACAATAAATATTAAGTGTTTTAAAGGTGGGTAGGTATGGTATCATATTTTTCTTCTTGATTCCCTAGGCTATAATGGGACCTAGAATATATTACAAGGCTGATAAATAGATTTATTCATTGATAAAATAAACATATGAATGTGGGCCAAGCAATATGTATATATATATTTTTTATTCCACCTTTGGTTTATCTGAACAATTTCCTTTTCTGACATTTTCATACTAAAAGTGCCTTAAATCACAAGTGGTTATATGTCAATGCACAGTGCCAGGCTAGCAAGAAAAAAAAATGCTACTATTCAGGACACTTATGACATACTTCACATTGTTAACTCTTCACTCTACCAGTATAAAAGCTAAGTCATTCCTGATAGTGAGAAAGCCAAACTATCCCTTTCCCAAATCCCCTTTTTCTTGATGGCGGATATATGTGGCTGCACACTTGAAGCCTGGATATTATACTGAAAGTATTTTCTGATAGCTCTAGTTCCTGGTTCATAAATTATTATATTCTCTTTCCAGCCTTATGGCATGGCTCATCACATCCGTGATTAAATTGGAACCCACACACTTGCATCCATAACGAGACTACCCGTTTACAAAGGAGAGTCACAGCAGATAGAAAGTAGACATCCATTTTCTCTGGGGATAGGTGATAATAGTGAAAATTGATGAAGAATGTAACTAATATTTATTTTTACTAGTAATGGATTAAATGGGTCTAAGAGCTTGGCAATCAGAGAGGTAGAATGGTATGGTAAAAATATATGTGCAACCACGGTTTTGAATAATGTCCACATCACTTAAAATGTGTGGGATTTGGACAAAAGCTACTCAGATTATGTGAATCTCATATTTCATTATGGAAGTTAATGTGATAATAATTTTAAAAGTTATTGAAAAGGATAACATGAGAGAATTAAATACAGTTACTGGCATATACGGAATATAAATATATGGTCCTAATGTTAGTCTTACTACCTGGTTTACTCCTGCTCCAAATAAACATTTAAATTACAGAGCCTACCTGTTCATTCCCTGATACCCTAATCAACAGGAACCTGGTTTTGCTGTCCAATTTCTTAATATAATTACCTTAGTAGAATCACAAGAATCTTTGATATTTCCCCTGACTTGCTTGCAAATTTCTATTCCAACTGATTAGAGAAACACCTATGAGTGAAAGAGGTAGATAGAAAGTAATATAAGATTAAAAGAAAATGTAGAATTAAATAGTTTTGACTATATTCATGTGGAAATCTCTCTTTATAGTGAGAAAAAGTGCAATTGCTTTATTCAATCTAGACTGAAATTGGTTATTTTTAGTTTTTGGTTTAACTTAGTGGGAGGTTTCCATTTAAAAATATTTATGGGCTGAGATAGATTTGATTATATAAAATCCTCTTATCTGAAACTGAAGATCCACAGCTAGGAAATTCTTCAACGGAAACATGACCAAGTCTGAGACAATTTCATTCCCTAAGCTCTTAGAAAAGTATATATTATATGAAAGTCTAAGGACAAAAGGAGAAAACCTAATCAAATTTGTTGAAATAATCTTATTGATTTTTAGATATGTTCACAAACATATGACAGTGCTTATCATGAAGATAAAAATTCCAGTTCAAAATGCGTATCTATCTTAATTTCTAAATCCAGCTGGATAAGAAATAACTCTGTAAGTCCATTGGGAGTTACACTATTGAATTTTCAACAAGTGCCCCTAAATTAACTGGATGATGCTACTAAAGTTCATAATAACAGCACTACTAACAATTTAGAAAATTTATATATCATTTCCTGAAAGGATTATGGAACATAATATGAAATTTAATTTACTTAATCTAAATTCAATCTTAATATAATTTTAACTTTAAAACATTAAGTTTGATCTTAAAATTTAAATCATTAAATGTAGTCTTAAAGAAAGGGCATAATGAAATATTGAAATTGCCAAAATCTTGATATATTATAAAAATGTTTGCATAAGAATATGAGATCAATCATGTAAAACTAAGTAATTTTAGCAACAGAGTTATTACTATCTTCATTTTATAGTGAAAATATTTCAGAGAATATTAGAGTTAGAAATGATACTAATGAAACTGAATCTAACATTCTCATTTTACCAACGAGAGTAACTAGTGTAAAAGAGAGTGCATTTTTCTAATGTCACTTAGCTGTTAGGGGTAGATTTGACTCAAGAAAAACAGACACTTGATTCCTTGTATAACATATAGGTAGGGCTTATTATGTCATAACATTCTGGATTTGTATAGGTCATTTAAGAAGTCATATGTCAAAAGTAGGTAAGAATGCAATGGACACACGCTTGATTAGAAAATAATTTGGAAAAAACCTTTGTGAAACAAACATTTTATAATTCAAAAGTGTTAATAGTAAAAAGTGTAATAATATTTAATACTTTTTGTGCATTTTAGACAAGGAATACTGATAGTAATGTCTTACCCCAAAGTACTCATACATAAATGGCTGAAATACATAAACATTGTTTTTATCTTACGTTGAAAAGTTTCCCAGACATATGTGTCTTTTTGGGAGGCAAAAATTGTCCTATTATAGAAGATGAAAGGGTCATATATGAATTTTCCCAGAACATTTTGCAGCTAGGATATAGGCATGTGGCCTTGAATTAAAATGAGAACTCACCACACAACAATAGTTGCATTCACAAATCTATTTTGGCGATGGTGAGAGCATGGGAATAGAGCCCTAGTGGTAACAGTGGTGAATCTGCAGCATGCACATTTAGCAATAAAATGACCTTGTGACCTTGTCCTTATCAGATTGGTCTGTGGCATGCTTGTGGCCATGGATTCTACAACTTCCCTTGCATTTCTATTAGCCATCTCATAGCTTTTAAATAATTTCCTTACATATTGACCATAATCAGTTTTTGTGGCATAAGCGTAAAAACCATGATGAGTGCAGGGGTATTTCAGTTCAAACAAACCATATATGTAATAGGTCTCTGTAATTACTAGTAAGCTTAATTATTAGATTTTTAAGATTATAATATAAACTTTCTAAAAGCTTAATAACTGTTCAATTTGTTTATGTAATAGAGTTTTGAGGCACAATGCCACTTTGGCTTAGGAATTTACATAGAAACATATATATTGTCTGTCATTCCTCCCTATCCAAGCATGATAGTTTTGTCCTTTTTTTCCAACGTTATTTCTATTGACTAACCTCTTTGAGCCTGTCTGGCATATCATTATACTTTTACACATAAAATGGTTTTTAACTCAGGAAATTGTTGCTAGAGTAAAGGAAGGAGCTCTATACCGTGCATTGGATCAAAGCTATCTGAGCTTCTGGGTAAGCAATTATACTATGTATTTTAAAGGATGGTCAATAACTCATTTGGCTACTTGGTCTGCTTTTATATGTACTGAGACAGATAATGACTGGTGTTAGCTTTTTTCCTTGTTTAGGAATCAGTCTTTGTAATCTGCTCCTCTTTTTCAATTATATCAAAGCAGTGTAGTTGTCTTCTCCCTTTCATTTTCTTAGCAATTTTTCAGTGTGTCTCTCAGTGCCCTGTGGCCTATCATCAAGCACTATACCATATATATAAAGGAAGGTTCATATTTATTTCTTAAGCATTAAGAAACATTTAAATAAATGATTGCTGAAAGTGTTCCCAATCTAACAAAAAATATAAATCTACTCACCCAATACAGTCAAATAAACTTAAGCAAAATAAACATGAAGAAAGCCACACAACATCATATTATGAACAAAATGCTGAAAATCAATGATAAAGAGAAAATCTTAAAAGCAGTCTAACAAAATTACACTTGTGGGCTAATTTAAAATTTAAATGTGGACAGTATGATGTTTCTTAAATAATATTAATTTACAAAGACATGAATACATTTTTTTTTTTTTTTTTTTTTTTTTTTTTTTTTTTTTTTGCTGTACGCGGGCCTCTCACTGCTGTGGCCTCTCCCGTTGCGGAGCACAGGCTCTGGACACACAGGCTCCGCGGCCATGGCTCGCGGGCCCAGCCGCTCCACGGCATGTGGGATCTTCCGGGATCGGGGCACGAACCCGTGTCCCCTGCATCGGCAGGCGGACTCTCAACCACTGCGCCACCAGGGAAGCCCAAAGACATGAATACATTTGATTTTATAAAATAATGTCTTTATTTTTAGATATACAGGCTTAAGTATTTAAAGGTGAAGTATTACACTTGCAACTTACTATTGAATAGTTTGGTACAAAAATAGGGCAGATAGATAGATAGATAGATAGATAGATAGATAAAATATAAGAAAGATACATGGATGTCCATTGTATTATACATTTCAACTTTTTTGTAAGTTTGATTCTTTGAAGTGCCAAATTCAACCTCCAGGGCCTGAACAGATTTGTTCTGTGAGATATAGAGGAAAAAGCTTTCAGAGTTTCCCATCGAACATATGGGAGGGAGGAGATACTAGGAGAGTGAGTAGGGAATAAGGTGGAAAGCCTCAGGAATTTGCTGAAGTGATTTCTCTCATCAATATTACTAAACTCATGAAGTGTGTAGGCTTATGATCAGCCCACTTTTCATGGAAATTAATAATGGTGAATGCTACACATTATGGATGTGGACAGACCAAGGCAATATTTGTGGCTGGAGGAATATGGAGACCAAGAAATGAATGAGGGATAAACTCCCACAGATCTACAGGAATCATTGGATGGCATTTGATCTCTGATGGGTCTGTGGAATCAAGATCCAGGAATCAGTCCACCACCAGAGTAGAAACAGGGAAGCTCATCTGACATCTGTATTATAACTCCCAAATTATTTTTATGAAATAACTTTTGGTCAGTCTAGTTCCCACTCTTAAATGCTCCTTCAGTGGCTCTCAAATTCCCAAAGTATAAAGCTAACATTTTTATCCTGAAGTTGTAGCTTTCCAGTTACTGTTTTGGCAACTGATTCAACTTCTCAAAGTTCCCCTTGACTTACTGTATGCTACAAACAACCCAAAATATTCTTTGTTCTCTATGCTGCATTTATTTAGATTTTCCTGATTCTGTGCCTGTTATAGCTCTTACCTGGATGACTTTATCCTCTCTCACCTGCCGAACTCTACTCAAACTTAAACCCAAGTTCAAATTCCCCCTTTCCTAATGTCATCAACAGAAAATGGAAACCTCTTCCAAACTCTCAGATGACTGCATCTGTTTCCTTCATACAACACGTCTCAAATTTGCTTTGAAATACAATTTTAAATTATTTTGTCTTTTATGCTTTATTGGAGGTATAAAGGGAAATAAACATAATTTTTCAGGGATTTAAAAATAAAACAAAACATCAATTTGGAACACCAGAATATCACCTTCATTAGTTAACAGAGACTCTTAAAATTTGCCATACAGAGCGAGAGCCAAGTTGGTTTTAAATAATGAAGCACTGTGATTACCTTGTTTCCAAAGGAAAGAAAGTAGAGCTGAGCTTCTTCTCTCCAGGTTCCAATTATCCAAACTGTAGTCACTCTACCTTTCTTAGGGTAGAATACGTAAAAAGTTGGAGAGAGACAAACAGTTAATTTATAGGAACTTTCTTAGCATGCAAAATGCCTCAGGAGTGAGGAAGCAGCCTCTTTCTCTGAAACACTCCTCGGGAAGTCTGAGCTCATTAAAGGCAGGGATCACATCTGAGTTCTCTTTGTATCCCTCACTTTGCCAACCAAGCATGGTGTTTTGGGAGGCAGTTGAGAAATATTTGATCACTGGTGAATGAACAAATTTGTATCAGGGCTCTTGAAAAAAACAGAATATTTATTTCACCCCAAATATATTTTGATATAAAAATTATTTTGAACTGAAGACAATCAAGAAGCAGCAAATGCAAGAGGAGCTCTCTCTTCCTTTAACCCTCTCTGCCTAAAGAATGGATATAAACGCTCCTTACTGAAAGGGACTTTAGACTCTTATCAGCCCAGAGATGGCATCAGAGAAATTTGCAAAAAAAAAACCATTGTTAAGCTAACTTTTATCTTCCTGTTTCTTTTCCAGCATTAACTGCCCTGCCCAAACCCCTTTTTTGTTGTCAACGTTTCACTACTCTTTTCCCAACCTAGTATAAAAGCTGGTCAACTCTAACTGCTTATTTGGGTCTTCATTTTCCTTGTGAGGTCTCCCTTGTATATATGAAATATACATGTCAATCAACTTCTGTTTAGTTTTCTTTTGCTAATCTGTTTTGTTACAGGAGCCTCAGACCCTACTTAGAAAGGTAGAAAGGAAGATTGTTTTTCCTCCTCTACACACTTAACTTCAAATACTTTACAAAGCAAGGTAGAAAAGGAAAACTTAAGAGTGGACAGATAGTATCTACAACTAACTGAAGAGCACAGGTCCTGGCAATAAAACATTCAAATTAAAATAATAATACTAATAAGCACTGTAAGAACCAACCAAAACCAAAGAGGGGATTGATTTACCCAACAAGCCACCTATATATTATTGTTAGTTATTTCTTGCATCAAGTTATTTGCATTTTTACCTTTCTCCTAATTTGAACATGTCTAGAATGAACCATTAACATCATAATCTATGTAAATGTTTTAGCTTGGACTTCACTCTTCAGTGGCCTGGAGAATGCAAAATGCTTTATCTCACGTTAAATTAATTTCAGACAATAATTTAGATGTGAGAAAATAATCCACTTTTTTTATATATCTATCCATATCCATATCCATGTATATCTCTCTATATATTTTTTTGGTCCAGGTTAACTTGCTTAGGTCATTGACATCATGTCATATCATATAGGTTACCATCTCTGCTTTACCTACCTTGTTTCACAAGCAGAATTAGGCTAGTAAAATGGAAATGTAGGAACACTGTGATTGTGACATAACATAAAGAAGTAGAGGAAAGCAAGCTATCTTTAAATTGTTTATGCTCAGACACACCCCTAATTCTTTTGTTTGTTTGTTTTTTTGCTGTAGTTGACAAATAATTGACATATAAAATTATTTTACTTTCAGGTGTACAACATAATGATTCAAAATTTATAGAAATTGCAAAATAATCACCAAAATAAGTTAAACTCTGCCACCATACATAGTTTATACATATATTTTTTTTCTTGTGATGAAAATTATAAGATCTATTCTCTTAGTAATTTTTAAATATGCAGCACAAATTCTAATTTCTTGTTGCAGGGCTGACCAACAAGAATTATGATATAGTGATTTTAATTTTCCTTTCCTTCCACTGTGATTTTTTTAATTAATTAATTTAATTATCTATCTATTTATTTATTTATTTATGGCTGTGTTGGGTCTTCGTTTCTGTGTGAGGGCTTTCTCCAGTTGTGGCAAGCGGGGGCTACTCTTCATCATGATGTGCGGGCCTCTCACTGTCACGGCCTCTCTTGTTGCGGAGCACAGGCTCCAGACGCGCAGGCTCAGTAGTTGTGGCTCACGGGCCTAGTTGCTCCGCGGCATGTGAGATCTTCCCAGACGAGGGCTCGAATCCATGTCCCCTGCATTAGCAGGCAGATTCTCAACCACTGCACCACCAGGGAAGCCCCCTTCCACTGTGTTTTGCGTTTAGTTGTGGTCTGTTTG
Organism: Mesoplodon densirostris; assembly: GCF_025265405.1. Lineage (NCBI taxonomy): Eukaryota > Metazoa > Chordata > Mammalia > Artiodactyla > Ziphiidae > Mesoplodon > Mesoplodon densirostris. The sequence goes on along the minus strand of NC_082674.1, from coordinate 82,406,082 downwards.
GAAGTTCTTTGAATGTATCTTTCTGGCACCATGATCTCTTCAGAGGATCTCCTAATGAACACTTCCCTCTCTCTGTCTTTTTTTTTTTTTTTTTTTTTGGTATGCAGGCCTCTCACTCTTCTGGCCTCCCCCATTGCAGAGCACAGGCTCTGGACGTGCAGGCTCAGCGGCCATGGCTCACGGGCCCAGCTGCTCCATGGCATGTGGGATCCTCCCAGACCGGGGCACGAACCCATGTCCCCTGTATCGGCAGGCGGGCTCTCAACCACTGCACCACCAGGGAAGCCCTCTCTTCATTTTTAAAAAGGGGATATGCCTGTCCAATATTTAAAATGCACATTGGACATCTTAGACTATTACAGAATTTCTGAAGCCACGATGGCTTGAGTTAACAAAGAAACAACTTGAGGAAAAGAGCATTTTGTTAAAAGCACAGGCAAAACCAGATAATTATTCCTGTTGTATTATATATACTACATACAATTCCAACACACTTTTGATAACTACACAAAATTTTAAAAAATACTTGGACAGAACAAACTTGTTAATAACAGTCACCTTAATAGTAACATTTATACAAATTGCGAGTTCATCATGCCTCCTCCTCCCCAACTATTCAAGATCTCTTAAATGAAGACTTAAAACTTCCTATTAGAATCCCTAACAAGTTTTTATATACAAAATCATATCAACTGTAACGAAAGATGATCCTACTTGCTCTTTTCCCATCTGCAGGATTGACTGAGTTTTAGATGTTAAGCTAACAATGTATTTGTGAGATGATTCAAATTAGTCATGGTGTATAACAGCTTTTATATATGTTGCTGGATTCAGTTTCCTAGCTTTCTTTCTTTCTTTTTTTCTTTTGAGATGGGGGATGGATGTGTCTGTGTTCGTGAGAGATGGTGAGTTGTCATTTTCTTTTCTCATGATATCTTTGGTTTTGGAATTAGGGTAAAGCTGGCCTCATGGAGTGATTGGGAGGTGTTCCTGTTTTCATTTTTTGGAAAAGTTTGTGAAGATTTGGTATTAATTCTTTATTAAATGTTTGGTAGAATTTATCAACTGAAGAAGAAAAAAAGAACAAAAACAAACCAAAACAAAGAAAACTTCCTATTACAAAAGTTTACATCCATACTCTTTCATTTCTCTTACTAGCACTTACTACTGTATGATATTTTATTATTTACTGGCTTATTTTTTGTTTCTTTCTATCACTCTACAATATAAGGTCTTTGAAGACAGGAAATTTGTTTATTCATGATTGACTCTCCATGCCTACAAAATATTCCTGGTTCATAATAAAAGCTCAATAAATATTTTCCAAGTGATTATAAATAAAGACAAATTTACTGAGAGGAAAATGGTAAGAAGGATTGAAGATATGGCTGGGCTTCACAGAGTCCTAATGAAGGGGAATAACTCATGATGAAAACGGAGTCAACCTTAAGTCTCAAAGTGTGTGTAGGATTCAACTATAACACAGAAATGTCCCTAATGTTAACTGAAATAACAAAATAGAAACAGCAAAGAAATAAAAAGAAAAACAATAGTTTAAAGGAAAACTTGGACTCAATAAAAAATTAAATAGTACATATCTAGAAAATATAAAGAGCTCATTCAAATATAGAGAAAAAAATGGAATCCCAGTAATTAAATGTGGAAAGGATATAAACTCACAACTCAAGCAAACAACACGTGGGAAATTATACAAAAACATAAGCAATTAAATAAATGAAAATTAAAGAAATCTCAGGACAGCATTTTACATGCAAAAAAATAGTAAAAAATAAGAAAACACAATGTCTAAAGTGGATGCTATGAATTGAATCATGTACCCCTCAAATCCATATGTTGAAACCCTCATCCTCAATGTGATGGTATTTAGTAATGGTAGCTTTGGGATGTAATTAGGTTTAGATGAGATAATGAGTATATTGCTGAAAGAAACCAGAATATCTCAACCAAAAATATTCCTCTTTGATGTAAAAAGTATTTTATGATGAAGGCAATTAAGAAAGAGCTAATGCAGAAAAAAAAAGCCTCCCCTTTTCTGCCTAAAGAAAAGATATAAATTATTTTATTGGAGATTGAGTCTTATCTGCCCAGAGATGGCACCATAGGAATATGTAAACAAACCTTAACTTTTTTAGTTTCCTGCCACATATATACCTTTCTACAGTTTGCCACCCTTGGAAGGCTAAAACTGCTTTCTTTTTCCTGTCATTGCTCTATCACTTAATAAATTTATTAATTTATTTTGGAGATGCTATATAAGGAGGGATTCAAACTGTTGTTTTGAGTCATTTTTGGTTTAGGTGATGTGCACTGTGCTTGTTAATAGACTGTTTTTCTCATGTTAACCTGTCATTTTGTTAGAGACCCAGCAGAAACCCTAACATGAGAAAGAGTAAATTTTGCCTCTTCTACAAGGCCCTCAAGAGGGGATTAGTGCCCTTATAAGAGACAACAGAAAGCTTCCTCACTGGCTCACATTTTCTCTCTCTCTCTTTCTCTCTCACTCTTTCTCCACTAGCACTCAGAGGAAAAGCTAGGTGAGGACACAGTCCAAAGAGTGAACTGTCACCAGACACCAACCCTGCTGGCATCTTGATCTTGGACTTCCAATCTCCAGAACTGTAAGAAATAAATTCCTATTGTTTAAGCCACTTAGTCTGTGGCATTTTGTTATGGCAACCCAAGCCGATTAGACAGTGGGCATGGTTGAAGCAAAGTTGGAATACCCTTTATGATAAAAATATATGGACAAGACAATAAAAAAATGACACTGAACTGAGAAGTAATGGTCTTTAAACTTTGGTATGGTTTTCCTTTTTATTTTTTTTTAAATGAAAGCTTCTTTATTTATTTATTTTTGGCTGTGTTGGGTCTTCGTTTCTGTGTGAGGGCTTTCTCTACTTGCGGCAAGTGGGGGCCACTCTTCATCATGGTGTGCGGGCCTCTCACTGTCGCGGCCTCTCATTGCGGAGCACAAGCTCCAGATGCGCAGGCTCAGTAGTTGTGGCTCACAGGCCTAGTTGCTCTGCGTCATTTGGGATCTTCCCAGACCAGGGCTTGAACCCATGTTCCCTGTATTGGCAGGCAGATTCTCAACCACTGCACCACCAGAGAAGCCCTGGTTTTCCTTTTTTATGCATGATGTTTTAGATTGCCACAGATACAGATTTTCACTTTTGAATATAGTACTTATATATTTTCTTGTTATTGCTTCTTTGTACACATAATTTTAACATCTACTTCAAATTACACATAGCAATTTTATTATTTCATGTTTTATCTACTTTAAAAATTGTTTTTGTTTGTGCATATCCTTTATTTGTTTTATAAACAAGGAACATCTTTGCATAAATATGGGTTTGTATTTTATATTAGTTCTTAAGTGTAAATTTAAAAGTAGAATTAACAGGTCAAATATGATGAATAATTTAATTCTAATTATTATATTGTACAGTTGCTTTCTAAAATTCTGTTCTTGCTCCTAGAACCTGCACAGAGAAGCCTCCAGGAGATATTGAAGAATGTGACAATGAGTTTACAATAGCAATTCTTAAAGTAGGTCTGGCCACCAAGCAGATACTTTAGTATGACATTCTGTTTAATCTCCTTGCCTACATGAATAAGAAATTCAGTTCAACAGCAAATTCCTGTGCATATAGGGTAGCAGACGCATCCACGTTCCATCCTGAAAGCATAATAATTCCCTTACCATAGATAAAATTTCCTATTTCCTCATCTAAAATATTTCATTTTTTGAGCCTACATAGTAGAAACCCAATGAGTAAATGAGCCACATGCATAACAAATGAAATATTAGTGGTCATTATCCTGCATAGAGCTCACAGATGCACTTTTTCCTTGTCCTACTTTTTAATTTAAATGCCATAATATGACATGTTTGTCTATTAGTCTGGCCACCCATTCCATACTCCTGTAACTGTGACCCAACCAGGTTCATTTGCCTAACTCCCAAGCAAGCCACATGCTGAGACTCTGACGTTTGTAGCCAAGAAAGAGTTTATTCACGAGACAGTCATGTGAGAAAACAGGAGAACAATTCTAAAATGAGACTTCCCAAATGCGAGGGGCTTGAGATATCCATGGGTAAAATGTATAGGATGGTCAGCAGTGCAGGAGAAATTTATTGAAAGCAAGAAAAGATGAGGTAATCATTGCTCTGCAGGCACACTGAGCTAAGTGAACCTTCACAGGATGCATGTCTAGAAAATATTGCCATTAGCACAATCCAAGGGTGGGAGTTTTGGCACTGTGACTTCAAAAGTCCATTCACCAGACACTCAGGTAGGCCCAGTTCAGTGGTCTGTGGTCTCCACCAGTTTGAGCTAGACAAGAACTAGTTCCAAGTTCCTGAACAACAACTTAGGTAATTGTTACTATACTATACTATACTGACCCATACATCAGTGGTGTTATCTGTAGGGGGCAGTTAAAGGAGTCTTATGATATACTGTCTAAACTACATGAAGCTCAGAGTGTATGCAATTTGCAAGAAAAATTAAAGTGAGCTTGATAAGTGAAGGCAGGTTACAATTTACTGATTATTAGACAAGCAAGTCTAATGAATCTAATCCTCAGTTTCATTACAACCAGAGTGAGTTACACATTAGTGCTACCTGCTTGACCCTGTAGGTACATGAGGGTTTGCATGCTGAGCAAGTACACTTAATTACACTGAGCAAAAGTCCTCGCAGACCCACAGGACCATGTTGCTTTTTCTAAGGAGGGCCTGTGTTTCATTTGTCAAAATATGTGCATATTAATCATCTTCATAAAGTTCAATACTAGGACAAAGGAAATATTGAAAAGTAAAAATAAAAATATAGCAATTAGAAGGGGCTAAACATTTAAAGAAGGTATTTTCTTTCGTTATACTCAAGATAAGAACCTGTCTCAGTTTCATCCCCAACATGTAAAGAGCTTGGAAGTGGTTGCTGCTCACAGCTTTACAAAAAAAAAAAAAAAAAAAAAAAAGAAAGAAAGAAAAGAAAACTGAGCAAACTGAAAAACTGACTTTTCTTGGACTAATCAGAGAATGGAAATCATAGGACACATTGACTCCCTCAGATCTACAAGAGCAGGCAAATATAGAGAACACAGCAGAGATAAAGTAACCCAAAGTAGAAACCACTGAAGCCATAAACTGGTAGAAGTATTTAATGGTACTTTTGATAAAATGCTGTAGGCTGAGTGTGAAAGAGATAAACTCCTGGAGGCCTGCAGTCTTAGGTGGGACTCCCATATTTTAATGGGCTTCTCTTCAGGTACCTTACCAGGTACTCATGGTGAAGAGTCAAGAAAAGTCCCCTCATGTCTCTGGAAGTGGGAGGATGTAAATAATAATTTTGAAATATTCCCAGAGCATTTTCAGTAGCAAAGGCCTACTCTCCAGAGAGGATGACTTTATCAGAACCTTATTCCACTAGGGAGAAGGGCATTTATCCTTGACCAATCCTATCTAAACTTCCTGTCTCACCTAAGAGGGCCAGAACCTAAGAAACCCTTGTGAAGGTCACAGACCATGAACACAGGCTCACCAAATCACAGAGATTTAATCATAAGATTCTAGAAACCCTTTTCTCCCCTATAACTACTCAACATATCAACAGGGATCCAGTATAATACAGCTAAAAGGCTATAAGTTGCAGACTCTGCTTAAGAAGTTCTTAGACAAATCCAAAGACAAGAGGAGAGATAAACACAAATAGAGGAATTTGAAGTGTATGGCACCTACAGTTACAGCAAATAAAGCACAGCCCAACTCCTAGTCAGAATAACATAAAACTTCACATTAAAGACCTATTTACATCAGGCACTATTACCTGATACATAAGGTCTATCAACAAAAGAAAAGTTACAGAGCTTTCTAAAAGGCAAGAAAAACCCAGTCAGACCTAAAACTTTGCAAAAAATTAACTCAAAAGGGATAATACATCTAAATGTAAACCAAAACAAAAACATGCAAACAAAAAAATAACAACATGCAGAAACTAGAAAATTTCTAGAAGAAAACAGGAAATGATCTGCGTTTGGTGATACATTTTTAAACCCAATACCAAAAGCACATTCTATGAGAGAAAAAAATAACTTAGACTTCATTAAAATTAAAACTTCTGCTCTGCAAACAAACACATACAAAGAATGAAAATACAAGCGACCTGAGGAAAAGTATTTGCAAAACACAAATAAAGGGGCTTCCCTGGTGGCACAGTGGTTGAGAATCTGCGTGCCAATGCAGGGGACAGGGGTTCGAGCCCTGGTCTGGGAGGATCCCACATGCCGCGGAGCAACTAGGCCCGTGAGCCGCAACTACTGAGCCTGCACACCTGGAGCTTGTGCTCCACAACAAGAGGGGCCCGCACACTGAGATGAAGAGTGGCCCCCGCTTGCCACAACTAGAGAAAGCCATTGCACAGAAACGAAGATCCATCACAGCCAAAAATAAATAAATAAATAAATAGATAAATAAATAAATAAATAAATATTAAAAAGGCAGAGAAGAGGGCTTCCCTGGTGGCACAATGGTTGAGAGTCCGCCTGCTGATGCAGGGGACACGGGTTCATGCCTCAGTCTGGGAGGATCCCACATGCTGAGGAGCGGCTGGGCCCGTTAACCATGGCTGCTGAGCCTGCACATCCGGAGCCTGTGCTCCGCAACGGGAGAGGCCACGACAGTGAGAGGCGCGCGTACCGCAAAAAAAAATTTTTTTAAATGTCAAAGAAGAAAGGGGAAATTGTAGATAGAGTAAGGATCTAGTTAAACACACACACACACACATAAAATAAAGTTTCTGTTAAAGAACTGGTATCCGAGATGTAAAAAGAACTCTTAAAACTCAACAATAAGAAAACAACCCCAATTAAAATATGGGCCAAAGAACTGAACAGATACCTGTCAAAGAAGATATCCAAGGGCAAATAAACATACAAAAAGATGTTCAACATAATTTGGCCTTAAGGAATTGCAAATAAAATAGCAATGAGATATCTACTACACATCTAATAGAAAGGTTAAAATCCAAAAAAAAGGAAAAAAATGATAATACTAAATGTTAACATAGATGAATAGCAACAGTAGTTCTCATTCATTGCTGATAGGAATACAAAATGTTATAGCCAATTTGGAAAACAGTGTAGCAGTTTCTTACAAAGCAGTATTTGACATTCCTTTACAATGCAGTAAACGTGTTTCTAGTTATGTACCCAATGTATTTGAAGTTGTATGTCCACACATATACCTGCATTCTATTTTTTTAATATCAATTTTATTTATATTCATCAAAACCTGGAAGCAATCAAACAGTCTCGCAATACTTTTTTCTCAGTAAAAAGAAAGACCTGTCTCAGGTCCACAGCAGTCAATTTAGTAGAGGTTTATTTATACACTTGAAATATCCATAACAAGGTTCCAGTTATTTCATGTCAATCAGTTATCTACTCTCCTTAAAATAAATTTCTAATAAAAATCAACACATAGATTTATTGGCTACTTATTCTAATAGGGGAAGAAAGCAAGTAGAGCTTATCTGTCCTGAGAATTAGCCAGAAGCAGGAAATGACCTTGCTAATATTCTTGTTCAAGTGCTATTAGGAGAGTCATGGGAAAGTGTGTTTATTATAACAATAGCTTAAGTGGAAACAGAACAAGAGATTTCTGAATTATCTTATTTTACACAATAGAAAGGCTCCTTTGTATTTATGAAGCTCTTATGTCACGATGAGTTTGTGGAGTTAAAATTCCTATAGTGTATAAGTTCCAGTACAGAAAAAGAAGCACTTTCCAAGCTCCCTTTCTACCTTTGTTCTCCAGAGGGTGTTTTGTAAGTTATAGCTTCTGCACAGTACATAGTTCCCTAGTGGCCTGCTATGGCTAATATAGTTCCCTCAAAGTGTTTAATGACTCCCAAGTTGCAACTTACATAGTGGGGAATTATAATGAATGATGGACAGTGAAAATATCCCTTGGGAGGGGAGGGAGAGCCTCTAATAGTACCAGATAAATTGCAAACAGCATCAGCTTCAGACTTGTTCCCCATAACTGTCTAGCACAGACACAGATCCCAGAAACAGACACTGAATAAACAAAAGGGGCTTTCTCATTCATATTCTTTGTACATAATTTACAGATATCATTGTTCTGTGACTGAAGTCACAAAGGTGCTTTTAAAATGCAAAGCAGTTCTGAGATGTCTCTACGGTCTCACTGCTTAAAGGTCTAAATCTTCTCCCTAAACAAATAATGAAATAATGTATATACTATATTGGCCTGGGTTTGTTTCTAAAAATATTGTCAGGATCATTCTGTCAATAAAAGATGAGTCATGTTCAGGAAACCAGTTAAATAGACAGGCAGTTGTGAGATTCCTTCAAGGGCAGACACTGGGAATTCACTGATGTCATCAGCATTGTTGTCCTATAATGTTAGCAATATCTACATCAAACCCATGGAAACACCACATGATTTTCAAGAAAGCTTCCTGGAAACAAATAAAGAAATGGCACTATGGGAAAGGTACGACTTAAGGAATGAAAATGGATTTTGCCTAATTGGACTACATTTGGGTAGAAAACAGAGTTGGCCCTCAACGCCATATTGCTAACAGGCCACTATTTCTCTGTTCCCAACACCAGGTTCAATGCACCCAATATCTGACCCAACTAACACCTGGTTGCCTCCAAAACTGACAGTCTCATTATCCCAGGTATCTATTCATTTCCAGTGTTTTAAATCAGACCAACCATCCCACAATGTGTAAAATATGTACCTGCACCATGAACCCTCTTTGTCCTGTCCACTCTCTTACAGTGTGTTATGTTCTTGAATGTTCTTGGCCTTTGTGTTTCTTGTTAATACATATTTTTTCCCTGAATTGTGATATTCTTTAAGATGGATCTTGACATTCATACTTTTATTTTTTAACTTTAAAATAAATTTGATGTATTAAAAGTTTTTGAAGTAATATATTAACAGTAGAATGGTTACCTCCTATGACTATCCTCTTTCAAATCAAATCCCATCTTCCAACTGCGAGAGCAAATTATTACTATTTTTGATTCATGTTCTTTTTTATGTATATACAAGCAAATAAAATCTGTATTCTTTTTTCCTCTTCTATTACATAATTTGTTGTACATCACCGTGTTGTTCTGCATCTTGTTTTTTTGTTGTTTTTAACTTAATAAGAGTTTACCTGATTAGGTCAGTCCTACCCAGTATAATCTCATCTTTGATCTACTTAAAGTCAACTGATTATAGGGCCTTAATTATATCTTCAAAATCCCTTTATAGTTGACTTATAACTTGACATAATCACCGGAGTAACAGTCTATCACTTTTACGATATTTATTGGTTAAGAAGCAAGTTATAGATCTAGCCTACCTCAGTCAAGGGGCTGGGATTACACAAGGGCATGGGTCATTATGTATCTTCTTAGAATTCTGCCTACTGCAAATATATTCCCTACAGTAAAATTGTGGAGTCAATTGTTATTTTGAAAAAAAAAAAAGACAAAAGGCCCTTTCTAAAAATTACACTTTCAAAAAGCAATACATTTCTATTTCCTTATGGTCCTCAACAGTACTGTGTGTTAATATATCTTGGAATGGTATCAGTTTCATAAGTGAATTAGAGATTCTCCATATAGTTTTAATTTTCTTTCTCTTATAAATGAGATTCAGTAGCTTTTCCTATGCTTAAGTACTGTTTATATGTTATTTTCACTAATACTATTTTATTTCTTCTCCCATTTTACCCCATTGGGTTATTAGTCTTTATCTTATTTATCTGAGGATATTTTTTTAATATTAGAAAGAGTAGACTTTGTCTGTGATAGGAGTTGTAAAATTTTCACAACTTTAAGTTTACTATCATTTTTTACTGTGTTTATTATTTTAAAAATTTTGAACCATGCAACAAATTTTATTTTTATATTATCAGATTCACATTATTTTTATTTATTTTTTTAAATTTAAGTAATAGTTACATTGAAAAAACAATTACCAACATTTTTTCCAGTAATTTATGGTTATATAGTTTTACATTTACATAGTCCATGTGTTGAAAATTTCCTGGTGTACTCTTTTAAATATAGATTTACATTTTTCAATAAGCTATGCACACAATTTATTGTGTAATGTGTCTTTTCCCACTTGAATGAACTTCTTGAAGAAGATTGTATTTTCTAAAGATGGCTACATGGTTTTCTTAAGATAAAACCTACCAATGGCTTTGCCTGGCTTTCTACCTGGAAATGTGCCTTTGGAAGCTTGAGTTACCATGCAAGTAGTCCAGCTACGTTGTCATCACCTAGGTGGAGAAACCATGTGGAGAGATCGCATAGAGAGACAGACAGAGATGCCTATGGAGCCCCAGCTCTCTCATCATCCAGCTCTCAGCCCAGGTAACAGATGTTGAGTGAAGAAGCTTTTGGGATGACCTCAGGACTAGCCAGGTCAAAACTCCACAGCTAATATGCCCCCAAATTTCTAACCCAGAGAAATCATGACTGATTATAATGATTGTTGTTTTAAACTACTAAATTTGGGGCTGATTTCCAGCACAGTAATGATAACTAGATTTTTCTTGTGGTTTATGGGATTTTAAAACATTTAATTTTTATAGTTCTTATAGTTTTATAGTATAGAAATACCCCTATTTTTTAACCTTTATTTATCTAATTGCACTGGATAATAATACCAAAGATTTAAAAATAATCATAATAAGAAGTATCTTTCTTTTGTTCCTGTATGTAGCCAAAATGTTTTCAGAGTTCCCCTATTAAGCAACAAGATGTCTTTAGAACAAAAGAGATACTTTAAATTTTACCAAAGTACCTATATATCCCTAGTTTTAAAATAAATGCCTCATCCTAAAAATATGACTGTCACCAAACTTCTGGCACTTTTCACTTAGAAAGCTCAGGACATACACTCAGCTGATCAAATCTACATGCAGGGACCTTATTCAGATTTTCCTAATGGTGATTTGCAGTCTTTGGCTCTACTCATTGCTACAGGATAATGGATTATTTATATATTTTTAAATTTTATTTTATAGACTAATTCCTGTTCCAACATTACCACATGTAGAAAGAAGCCCTTATCTCTGTTAAGTGTGCACATCTCCAGGGTGCTCCTTTAAGAGAGGTGTAAAGTCCTATAGTCAACTGATGACCCTCAAATAGCACTGTGTGATATTTAAATGCTACCCATAACCATAAAGGAAACAAGTTCTCCTTTCCTTTTTCCTGGACTTAATATGTATTTTTTGAGTAGCACAGTATTTGTTTAGAGTATTAAATGAGTGGTATATTAAGAATATTTAAAATTCATGAGTATTCTATTTGCATCAAATGCAGGAATAGTGCTTTTAGGTTTCAAGAAATTTTCTGTGCCAGATTGCAGAGGAAAAAAGATTGTTTATGAAATTCAGCATCGAATATCCTGGTATTACTTTGGGGAATCATCCATTTAATCCTAGATTTCAGCAATTTATAGAGATGACAAAGGAGATAAAGGAAAGTTTTAGATGCAAATAGCTACATTTGTTTAATGAGGACATTACCCCTACTGTGAGGTACCCTGAGGATTTCATACAATCTCCCCTCAGGTAAGACTATTTTAATCATATATAAGTAATAATTTATACAGTTTTTTTCTTAAAATGTTTATGGAATCAAGGTTTGCTATTTCCTTTAGGAATAAATAGCAATTATTCACAGTCCTGGCTTTCAACCATTAAAAAAATCCAAAATATATCCTTCCATTTCAGAATAAATGTTTTCTCCTAATTCACCATCAGTGGATATCAACTTTCTCCAATAATCCCATATTATTTTATTTACTTAATGATGACCATTGTTTCCTTCTCCTTCCTTGTGCTAAACAGAACTCTGTCTTTTCTCAGGTAGGCTTCCCATACTTACTTTCACTGGGTAATTTCATAATGCTCAGTGAATTCCTCATTTGTACCAGGAATTCTTCAACTGTTGGAAATGTAATGGTAACTCTAAAGGACAAGATCCCTAGTCTCACATTAAGTATTTGTGGAGTAAATGAGGGAGTGAATGAATGATTGTTATTAATACTGCTGCTTTGTTAAAGTCAGGCATGACTCCTTTTTCATATTTGCACCCTCTTTGTCTAAGATTGTCTCTGGTGTTTAATAAACATTAATTTGTTTAAGGAAGATATGATAGGATAGAATTCCAAATAAAAAGATTTAGGAAGCAGAACCAGTGTTTAAATTTAATACCAGTTTTATTCTGAGAATTAAATGGAAGAAGAAGATAGCTGGAGTTGTGTTGATGAGAGAGAGACAGAGAGAGAGAGAGAAGAAAAGAGCCTAAGACTCAACCTTTGGGTGGCCATTTAGCTGAGGAGAGTGGGGAAGAGGAGATAAACAGAAGGGAGCAAAAGAAAGTGAGAATTGACAACGGGAGGCAGAAAATTGTTCAGAATGGTAGAGAAACCAAACTGTGGCATCACTGGTGCTAAATGAGCAATGAGATGCTAAATGGTCCAGAGAGGCAGATACAGAAATCAGGTCCAGAAGAAGCTGGCGAAAATGTCTTCAGATCGCACATGGTGTCATGGATTACTCAGAATGCCCAATTTTCTTGATAGTTTCACATGTATAAGATTTGTCTTCACAACAATTTGTAAGTCTCTGTCACAAGGGCAGAGACCACATTTTAATTTTGCTCGAGTCATTAACAACCTCTGATCTATAGACATTGTCTGATACGATTTTCTGGAAAACATGCTGACTCATCTCCACCATTAGTCACATCACTTCACTGTCTTCTGTATTCCCTGATGTTTCTTATTTCATGAATTTATCTTTTTCTGTTTTGGGAATAACTTTATGTGCTAAATATCCTATTCAATGTTACCATCCTCTGTTTTCTTTCTTTTTCTACCTTTGAAATTCTCAATCCTTATGAAGATTAGTAGTCAGAGTGGGTCACTCCTGTTAACTAAGCTGGACCTATATAAAAAAAAAACATAAAAACATAGGATAAGGAGCTAATAAGCTTAACTGGAGTCTCTGCCATATACAGAATAGATTAAAATACATTTTTCATCAGTTTGAAGCTTCCTCTGTTTTTTAACACATCAAACTTTGACTATTTTACTACCAATACAGTATACTTTCATGGCCTTGCATTTAAATAGCAGTTTACATTTATTGGGAGACATCTGGCAGGAACATGCTTCCTCTATGCCTATGTAAGTTAGTCTTACCTGCATTTCTCCACTCCCACACCTACAGTCATCTTGGCATTTATAATAAAGTCATTCTTCTGATTATATAATCCTTACCTGATATGCCTCAATGATAATTTTTGAACACTTGTCTTGTCCCTGTGAATTTTGTTCTTGGTTCCTCGATTCACCTACCCATACCAGTTTTTATGTTTTCTTTGACTGAACCCTGTCTTTGTACTCTGCACAATATCTCTGAGTTCTCTAGAACTAAGACGGAAAACAGTGTGGGCAATGATATAAGTTCTGTCTGATTCCTGCTTTCCTATCTTCTGTAAGAAAAAAAAAGAAGCCTCAAAATGCTGAAGGAACAAAACTGGTCATCTTAACAGCATTTGTGAAGACCTGTCCTGGGCAAGAGGTAGGAGGAAACTCCTGTATCAAGGCCATTAGAGATCCCCTACCAGTTGGGGTGGGGCTGGATCACTGAGAAGGTCTCACTCCAAAGATTCAGGAGTATAACATCTGATTAAGACTGAGACTGAATCAGGACAATAGAGAATGTAGTCTCCCCCTATTCCTGGCCAGCAAGTCTACTCTTAGAGGTAGGACAGGTATAGAAAGAGAACCTGTGATCTCAAAGTTGAGAGTGGAGCACACACTGAAGAAAACTCAGTTGGTCCCCACAGTAAACAGAAAATAATGCCAGAGGACTTTGAAGCCTGTAGTTTGCTGAGGGTAAGAATAGTAACAACAAAACCCAAACCCAACACAACACCTGATTCAACTGACTTAACTTTACCCCACAATAAAATCCTAGCTAAAAAGAAATGTGCCCATCTTCTGGCACGAATATTATTTATCTCAATCGCCACTGCCCAAACAAGATGTCTGACTTTCAACTAAAACTTAAATTAAGCACAAGAAAATGAGAAGTAAAACAATATACTGGAAGAGAAAAATCAATCCCCCAAACAAAACTGAGATATGGCCCAGATGTTGGAACATCTGTCAGGGAATTTAAGACAATTTTTTTTCTTTTTTCTTTTTCTTTTTCTTTTTTTTTTTTTTTTTTTTTGCCGTATGCGGGCCTCTCACTGTTGTGGCCTCTCCCATTGCAGAGCACAGGCTCCAGACACGCAGGATGAGCGGCCACGGCTCACAGGCCCAGCAGCTCTGCGGCATGTGGGATCTTCCCGGACTGGGGCACGAACCCGTGTCTCCTGTATCGGCAGGCGGACTCTCAACCACTGTGCCACCAGGGAAGCCCAACAGTTATTATTAACATGTTAAAGGTTCTATTAGAAAAGGTAGACATCATGCATGAACAAACAGGGAGTTCCAGCAGAGATACAGAAGGAGGAGAGAGAGAGAACAGGTCAAAATAAATATTTCAACAGATGATGTCTGAGAATTTCCAAATGTAATGAAAGAAAACAAATCAAAGATTCAAGAAGCTAAGGAAATACCAAACAGGATTAAAAAAATAAGTATATAAATGTCAAATAAGTAAATGAACAGGAAAAAGTCACCAAGATATATCAGATTCAAATTGCTGAAAATAACAAATAAAGAGAAAATCTTGAAGGCAGCCAGCAAGTAAAAGACACATTATGTATAGAGGAGAAACGAACATCAGTATTCTCATGAGAACATCTGCAAGCCAAAGACAATGGTATAATACCTTTTAAGTACTGAAAGAAGAAAAATCTGTTAACCCAGAATTCTACCTCAACCAAAAATACCTTTCAAAAAAAATGAAAAAGAAGATTTTCAGACAAAAACTGACAGAAGCCTTTGACAGTATATTTTCACTATAAGTAATATTAAAGGAATCTTTAAACAAAATAATAACAGACAGAAACATGGAACTACACACACTTACACAAGCACATAAATGAAGAATATTAGAAATTTGTTGGTTTGCAAATTTGGGAACTTCTCAGGTAAAATCCAAAACCGGTCCGCATACGTGCAGGCAAGGAGAGACTGAAGAAAGTGGCAAACCACTACAGATTGGGAGATGGCAGATTTAATAAGAAAGGGAATTTATATTACAGGCCTGTCTTGCTTGGGTGGCAACAAGACAAGATCTCTTAACTCACCTACCAGAATCTTGAGTTTATATAGAGGCTGTAACTGGGTTCAGTCACCTCTACTATCCAGATGGTCTCAACAACCATTGCCCTCTCAAGGATGCGTCCTTTAAAACAGCTTCAGCCATGAGAACAGAGGGCAGAAGGTACATTCCAAGGACTGAGTGAAAGTGAGGAGCCTCTGATTGCTCTGGTCCAGTTGGAGGGTCAAGCAGTTGTCATGTCTTCTTGATGAGCTCCTCCAGCGAAAATAATAGCAATGTATTGTATATTTATGGCACATGTAAAAGTAAAAATGTATGACAATGATAGCACAAAAAGAGGAAGAAGGGATTGGTAGTATACTTCCATGAGATCCTCACATTACACTTGAAGTTGTATAATATTATTTTAAGGTGGACTATAGCTAATTAAACACATATAAACCAAGCCCTAGACAAGCAGCTGGCACACGGTAGTTAGAGAAAATTAGTTATATCTCACACTGTCCTCTCCCTGCTACCTGCACTGAGAGAGTGAACTTCATTCAAGAAGAAAGTGTCCATAAGCATTAGGAGTAACTATAAGCAAACTGAAACTTTACCTGTAGCCCAACAGAGAAGATTAAAGAGGGTCCAACAATTATGTTAGATTTAAGCACATAAGTAAATAGGCAAACTTCTTCTTTTCCCACCTACACCACCAGGTAAACCCTGAAAACTGATACTGCTACCAACAACACTTAAGAAGCCCTATATGTCATGAAGCTCAGAAGATATTTTAATACATGGTAAGCATCCATGATGCACTGTTAGGAAACAGGGATTGAGTGCATCCTTTGTGTGCTGTCTTGGAAATATGAAATAGTAATTTAACAGGCTTTCTTCCTTGCTTTGCTTTAAAAGGCACCCTACCATGTTAAGATGCAAATGGTAACAGCTACTAAAGCTAGTCCAGGTTTGACTGCTTCAAGTCATTTTTAGACCTGTGTAACTTGGGATTGGTTGCAAGTAACAGCTCACAAAAGGCCATAAATATCTACCTACATCAAAGCTAAATCCATTACTTCAGGGAAACAAGAGTGAATTACTAACTCCAAACAGACCATGTTTAATACATCTGCATACAGGAAGATTAACTGAAAAGCCTCTTTACCCTGAAAATCAGTTCTCCCTTTCTTAATACCTGGCTTATGTGGAGACAGCGAGGTTATAGCATTGCATGCCCAATAGCACCAAACTATCAACTTCAGAACAGTCATTAAACCAGAGGCATATTTCCCATCCAGTGTCCATGCCAGTGGCTAAAGGTTTATGTTTATATAGTGAACAACCAAGATAAATATTTACAAAGAGCTTATCCTGCTAAGAAATCATGTTTTTCTAACACTGATCCTTTCATTCCAACACTTCCTGCCCTCCTATGTCCTCCCCTCATCCACTCTGACTTCTAGAGGATTCTCCAAATCTATAAAACATTAGCAGAGAACTTCAGACTGGACCCTCAGAATTTTTTCTGATTTAGATCTTCTACCTTGGAACCTTAGATGAGGCAACACAAAACTCTCGTTCATCCTATCCCTCCTTCCATGCTCTTGAATGCTAAACAACTTCTAGGAGGAAAGGGAGGTTGATTGAGGGAGAGCCCATGGCAAAGATGTGGAAAAGATGTCCCCCTTCGATGTTAAGCTCATTCAGGACAATTCTGTATTATGCTTCTAGTGTGGAGACGTAGAGATTCAGATTTGAGTTCAAGTCTATTTTCTACTACCTAGTAATTTGATGACTTGGGACAGGTTACACATGCTCTGTAGGCTTCAGCTTCTTACACTGTAAAAACAGATCATATCTATCTCAGGGTTGTAGTGATATTTAAATAAGGCAACATCACAGCACCTAATATGTAATATGAAATCAACATTGCTCAGCAAATGCTGACTTCTTTCCTTTGGCTTCCACAGCTTAATTAATATAATCTTTTATCTTTGTCTAATGTGAACTATGTCCAATCCATTTTTTGGAGGAAGAAAGTGTACTACTCATATATTTCAAATTAAGCAATTAATGTTGCTTATGATATGGTCTCCAAAATATACATATATAAATTTTATTGTATTGTTTTGCAATACAAATTAGTAGTATAAAATATTTATAACATTTGACCAATTAATTTGTGCTATTCTATTCTAAGAAACGAATCCAAAATAGATAAATAAAAGCTTAAAAAAACTCATACAGAAAATGTTCATTACAACATTATATATATTGGGGGAAATATGAAATTTTCTAAATGCCCAAAGGAGGTGACTGAGTAAATGCTGGGCACCTCACAGAGCTGAGTGTTGTATTGTCATTATTCTTTGTGTATAGCCATTTGCATAGAAAAATATCATTTTGTGAAGAAATGTTATTAAAATATTAAAATGGAACATGTTTATATTATTTGGTCAAAAATTCAGATACAATATTTTATATAGATTAAGTCAATAATATAAAATATATACATATATTATCCAATATACATATGCATATATTGGATAATATGTATATACGTATATGTATATTATCCAATACATGTATATATATATGATATATACATACAATATAGATACATACGTATATGTGGATGTACATGTGTACAATTTAAATTCATTCTGAATAACATGCCCATTATGTATGTATACATGTAATAATGTCTATATGCATATAAAGAGTGCACATGTGTGCATAGGTATACGTTTATGTGTGTATAGAGATAATATATATCAGGAATAAGAATTTTCATTGGGCATTAAGTGCAAGGCAGTGAGTTAAGTGTTTTAAATACATTGTGTAACATTATCATGTAAAAACTATGGGTTATATTCTATTATCTCTTTATCTCTTTATTTTACAAATAAAGAAATAATCTTAAAGAAGTAAAATCATCCAAGAATGTTGTCAGAAGTCCTACTGCTGAAAAATTGGGCAGAGTTGGGACTGGAAATCACGTCTGTGTGATTCAACTTTTATACACAAAACCCCTGAGTCTGCAGGTTCAATGGGCATTTATTGAAGCTAAAGTGTGTCCAGCACAAAGTTAGGAGTTTTCAGGCACACTGCCTCATTTAAGATCATAACTTAACTCTTTTGTTTAAAGGTAACTATAGGGATTCGCAGAATTTGTGTTCTAAATGTAATAATGCTTCAACTCCTGTTTTTGACCCTGAGCATTTTCTGAGCTACTGACCATAACCTGCTTCTTCTGTGTTTGATTTCAGTGCTTGACTTTAGTCACTAACTTCTGTCTCCTGAACTGTCATCAAAAGATTTAACTACTATTTATAATATTTGGCTTTTAGCCTATATGAACATATATGTATGTATGTGTATGTGTGTTGTGTATGTATGTATGTATATATATATATATATATATATACACACACATACATACATATACTGTACATACACTTTACATGTCTCCTATTTCTGGTATTTCATTTTACAGAACAGTGGGCCAAGGAAGCAAAAGCCTACATTAAAATACTATTCTCAATACTTTTAATTGTGATTTGGGGGCAGTTCACTCTGATTCTCTGTTTCCATATCCATAATAATATCTACCTCAAACATTTAGTTTTGTAAGTGTTAAACAAACAATAATGTATGTAAATGTTCCAAGAATCATTTCTGGCACATTGTAAGCACAAATCAAGTTAGCTTTCCTTCTTTGATGGATCTCTATTAAGTTAATAAATATATAAGACACAGCACCTGACACATTATAAGCACAATGTAAGTTATTTTTATTATTACATTTTTTACCTTCATGTGTTCTTCAGTTCTCCCCTCTTTTCCCTCATATAGACAGCCATATTATTTGGGGTGATTTAAACAATATGTTTCACATAATTAAAATTTATAAATATCTTTTAATCAGAGCTGAAATCTTTTCTTTGTTAAATAGTTTCAAATAACTGTCTGTCCTCCGCCTCAGTCGCCTCACTGCAGACTCTATAACCACGCAGGAGGAGTATGAATGGCCTCTCTGTTTACTAACCACAAATCTGCTGACATGAGAAGGTAATTTGAGAATAATGAACATTCCTTCAAAGTACACACTGAAACTACTGTAAATTCTTCCCCTTAAGTTTACTCAGCTATCAGATAGAACAGGAGGTTCTCACCTTATCTTCTGGAAATTGCTGCCAAATGGATATATTGATTTAGTTGGCCATTTAATGGACTGGATGTCTATTATATTTTACTACATTGGTAAATGGGGTTTACTTAATCCCATTCTCAGTTTAAAAGGTTTCAGCATTGATAAAATCTGCAAAGACAGATGTGAAATAAATTGTGCTCTTTTAATGGAATTACTACAGAGAACAAAATGCCCAAGAAAGTTGCTTACCCCAAAGTGTAAATCGCCTAAGGATTTCTCTACTTCAGATATATTTTGGAAACAATGCTGTTGACAAGTTGAATTATTTAACCCTTGTAAATACAGTTTAGCTTTTGAAAAATTATTTTTCTCATGTCAAAATCATTTGCTCACAAGCAAGAGAAAAAGCAAGATTGGAAAATTATACCATCTATTGTATTGATTTACTCAGCAAATTGGCATAATGCAAGCAAGATCAAATGTAATTTTATATCCAAGACCCACATCACCTCTCTCCATGGTAAGCAAGCTATGCACGTTGTTAAATAAATAAATAAATATATATATATATATATATATATATATATATATATATATATGTATATGTATATATGTATATTTGCCAAACTGCCCCTTCCTTCCTCAACCACTGCACCTCCAGGGAAGCCCTGTGCAAAAGCTTTTTAGTTCAATGTCATCTCACTTATTTATTTTTGATCTTGCTGCTTGTACTTTAGGTGTCATATCCAAAAAGTTACTGCCAAGACCCATGCCATAAATATACACTTTTATTTCTACATTTCTGCTGTCATAAATAATGCCAAAAAAATAATTTAAATTTGACATTTTCCATGTTCTGGCTATTATAAATAATGCTGCAATGAACACTGGGGTGTATGTGTCTCTTTGAATTATGGATTTCTCTGGGTATATGCTCAGTAGTGGGATTGCTGGGTCATATGGTAGTTCAATTTTTAGTTTTTTAAGGAATCTCCATACTGTTCTCCATAGTGGCTGTATCAATTACATTACCACCAACAATGCATGAGGATTCCCTTTTCTCCACACCCTCTCCAGCATTCATTGTTTGTAGATTTTTTGATGTCAGCCATTCTGACCGGTGTGAGGAGATACCTCATTGTAGTTTTGATTTGCATTTCTCTAATAATTAGTGATGCAACCTAAGTGTCCATCAAGAGAGGAATGGGTAAAGAAGATGTGCTACATATATACAATGGAATATTACTCAGCCATAGAAAGGAATGAAATTGGGTCATTTGTAGAGACATGGATACACCTAGAGACTGTCCTACGGAGTGGAGTATGTCAGGAAAAGGAAAACAAATATCGTATATTAATGCATATATGTGGAAACTGAAAATATTGGTATAGACTATCTTATTTACAGAGCAGAAATAGAGACACAAATGTAGAGAACAAACATGTGGACACCAAGGGGGAAATGGAGAGTAGGATGAATTGGGAGATTGGAATTGACATATATACACTATTGATACTATGTATAAAGTAGATAACTAATGAGAACCTACTGTATAGCACAGGGAACTCTACTCAGTGCTCTGTGGTGACCTAAATGAGAAGGACATCCAAAAAAGAGGGGATATATGTATAAATATAGATGATTCACTTTGCTGTACAGTAGAAACTAACACAATATTGTAAAGCAACTATACTCTGATAAAAAAAATTGATATTTTCCCTTAAGATATTATGGATCTACATGTATACATTTTTAAAGCTCTAGATACATATTGCCAAATTGTTTCCAAATATACTATCAGGTGTGTGCAAGGCCTTATCTGGAATTCTAAAAACCTAAATATCTTTAAACTTAAAAGTCTCTTTCATAACTCATTTAATGACAAAACATGATTTACTTGAACTCATTTACTATCAAAAGATGACCTGAACTGACACAATATGAGGTGCCAATGTCTTCCATTGAAAACTGTTAGGAACACACCTGAAGTTGAGCAAATTGTGTTTATTACTCAATACAGAACACACACCATGAAGCACACTGGGTTATCTCAGTAAGAGGATATTAGAAATAACTACTTACTGGTCTTGGTCTTTGCATGGGTGATGTTTAAGAGAGTCTAAGGAAGTGGGGTGAGCTCTAGATTGGAAGTTATCAGAAGACAGGGGTAATTCTTTGATTGGGTATCTCAATAAATTTTATCTATAGGAAGGGCAGGCTACAGTAAGAATGAAGCTTTACCAAAATACAATTGGTAAAGAAGTAGCACTCACTCATTTTACCCCAGAAAGTGAATGTTTGGCAATGTTTTTATTTGTGCTTAGACAAAGTTAAGAAGTGGCCATGTTTTCTCCACTTTATCACAGAATCAGAGTAACCTTGTCTGAGGTTGGTGTTCTGTGAAGTTGCTTAGGTAGGATAATAGGAAAAGAGTGTGGTCTAGTTATGAATGCCACACAGCTTCTGGATGTGAGATGCTTCTTTTTTTTTCCATTTTCTCAGAGGCTAATTATACACTTGATTTGTTCTAGTATATGAAATATCCATAGATTTTGCTGAATAAATAATAAAATGTTTGTTTTGGTTGCTGCAAATTATCTTGACTTATTAACCTCTGAAAAAAATTGAATTCCAAGAATCATTTTCCCTGAGGCTTTTAAGATAAGGGTGATTGGATCTGTACCCTTTTATAATTGTATATACAAATTAACTGGAAGAGATATTTCACTGAACACATGTCAGCACTGAGTATCCTCATTCTTAGAAAGCTTCTTTTACTGCATCAGTGGATTCATGGGCACAATTCCTAACTGGATGTCCAGCATGTGAAGCTCTGGAATACTGGAATCGAGTATGATGAAAGATATAGTCCACTGGCACTGCTATTAGGTCTCAAGTGTTCATGAGTTCTGTCTGTGGTCACTCTCTGTGGTAGCCTAACCCTCCCACAGTTACTTCACCCAACTCCTCTCTAAGTTCTGCAGTGATTGTTTCAGAGAGACTAAATTGTTTCAGAGAGACTAGAGACACAGAAAAAGAGGTACCAAGAGGGGAAGGGTGCTGACCAGGAGACAGGAATTTAGCTGTCTCAAAAGCTGATACTGGGCTTCGCTGGTGGCACAGTGGTTGAGAGTCCGCCTGCCAATGCAGGGGACACGGGTTCGTGCCCCGGTCCGGGAAGATCCCACATGCCGCGGAGTGGCTAGACCCGTGAGCCATGGCCGCTGAGCCTGCACGTCTGGAGCCTGTGCTCCGCAACGGGAGAGGCCACAGCAGTGAGAGGCCCGCGTACCACAAAAAAAAAAAAAAAAAAGCTGATACAAACCAAGAGAGAGGCAATTTTTCTGCTTTCCATATGTTAGAAATGCCCAATGGACTGAAGCCTAGGGCAGACAGAAAGAAGAAATGAAAGAGCTTGTTTCTGCCCACATCACCAAGCTTACTTTGTATCAGAGAGTGACAACAATTTGAAGCAGATCAATATTCATGTAGTTTAACATATTAAACAAATGTTAAAACTGCTGCTTAAATTAATCAATGCATACCATTTATTGAAATAAAATCAAGAAAGTGTTTTGTTCTCAGGACCATTCATTTATCAGTAGTCTCCAAATTTTATACCACATTGAAACATCTCTGAGTAATTGTTCAAAATGTAGTTTCTCAACCATGACTCCGTTACATTCAGATTCAGGGACCTATGACAGAGCTTGGGAACCTGCAGAGCATGGATTTTGTTGTGAGTAACCCTACAAAAGGCAAACTTCCCCGTTGAATCAGAGATGTAAATGAGTTATCAGGTCTCCCCTAACCATGGACATAGTTAGCAACAAGGTGCTAACTTGAATGGGTGTTGTAGGCAGCTTTGTTGTGATTAAACGCTATATAGACATGGAACGTAGAATTATTTTTAATCCTTGATCTTAAAAATACGCATATCCATGAAAAGCTTTCAGAGAGAACTTTCCTACTGAGTTGGCTTTCTTAAAAGATCTCAGAATGGCAAGTCATATTTACATATTGGAAACTGTTGAAATGATACTAAACTTCAACCCACTACTCAGAGATGTTTGGACTATAATCTGAACTCTTTCAGAAAGGAGTCTGATACCACAACCAGGCACTGATATTTAGTACAGGACTTTATGATCCTATCTAGAGAATGTTAATGACATATGTTGATCCACTGCAGAATAAGATAGCAGAAAGAAGTCTTTGAGTTTCTCAAATGGACAAATAGAAAGAATCAATGGAAGTGAGTATGGGGATAGAAAAGGTAATAAGAGGTGATTCAGGATGCTTGCAACAGGTTGTGAAGCAAATCAGGAAATTAAGCAAGTTATCAGTAAGTGAAAGGGAAAGTTGCATAGGAATCCAAACAAGGTCCATTTGTATAATCTTGAACAGAAGGTGTCCCCAGGGACTTTCAGGGAACAGATAAATCAGTTGTTTCCTCTTTTCAGGTTTTTCCTCCTGGGATTAACTGCTGCTCAGCATCACTTGCCTTTACTGAATAGAAATATCCAAGACTTAAGCCAAATAAGCCAAATATCAATAAATACTTCAAAAACTCATACTGGCTTATAATCTTCATTAAAGTGCCGATTACTCACTATGTAAGGCACTTCAGTGGCTATTAAGATTATCATTATAGTCATTACTGCTCTCTAGAAACTTAGACGAGATCCCCAGACCAGTAAGTTACTGACTAAACCCCCAACTTCACTGTTTAAAAGCTGAAATTAAATGCAAATGCACTCTAACTGTGCAGGGGTTGGTGTTTTGTACCAGCTGGCCTCCCCATCACCAGGAAACCTATTACATGAGTCTGTGTAGGAAGCTGCCAGAGGGTTCTCCATAGAGGGGAGAAGATGTGGAGGCAGAGGAGAAAGGGATAAACATTTACACCAATGAAGTACCTCTTATGGAAATGACTTTCTGGTATAGAAAAGTTTTCAAGTCCCTGTAGAAAGGAAGCCTCCATTTTGTACTCAATGAGGCTACAATAGAAATTCTACTTAAGTTTAAGCCATGAGTTTTGGTTTTGGGACTTGTTTTGCTTTTGTTTTAGTTCACTTCTGATGTGCTAAGTACAGGCGCATCTTTCAGTTCAGTTCTTAGACCCACAGACTAAAGTTGTTAATGAGGCCACAGTGGTGTTCACACAATTAGAAAAATTTTCTACAGCAATCCTGATTTTAATCATTATTTTCTTAATGATTAAACATTAAAATAACTGGAAACACAGCTGACAGTAATGAAAATAAATTTAAAAAAATTTGTAAGCCTTGATTTTGGCCCTTGAGCTTCTTTGACTAGTTTCTCTATCTCAGAAACAGTGTCTGAGTTTGAGAGAAATCCATGAAAATACTGTTTGATCTTCAAAAATACCAACATTTTTTAGCCTCCCCAAAGCGACCTCTTTTTCATCTGCTTGTGTCTGTACCTTACATGTCGCTCGCGGTGTTACCGGGTTGGAGTGCGTTGTGTCAAAATAGCTTCAACCGAGGAGGTCAATGGAAGACCCGGACCAGCAATCTCCGTCCTCAGAGAGCAAGCAAAGAATTGCAGACTATCACTTCAGGCATAAGAGCAAAGCAAAGTTTATTTAAGCATAGGTACACTCTCAGAGAGGGAGAGTGGGCTGTTT
This sequence comes from Mesoplodon densirostris, assembly GCF_025265405.1. Lineage (NCBI taxonomy): Eukaryota > Metazoa > Chordata > Mammalia > Artiodactyla > Ziphiidae > Mesoplodon > Mesoplodon densirostris. Next base: position 82,380,970 of record NC_082674.1, on the reverse strand, counting down.
CTGCAAAGTGAAAGCAGCGTTCCTGTAGAGGCTTAAGGACATTTTTAAGGAACATTTTGCGGGGAGGCGGGGTGAGTGACAGGGGATCATTATTTAATTGACAGTCCTGAGCTATGTAACAAGTTCGCTATTGCACATGCTCTCACGCTTGATTCTTAAGAAAAGCTCACGGGGCGGGGTTGGGGTGCAAAACCACATGTAGATTTTATTATAAGGATGGTATAATGAGTTTGGTTTTACTATAGGTTAGATGTCTGTCTGGTCTGGGCATGCGCAGCCTGGAGACCTTTCCTCGCGTTACTGGCCCTTTCTTTGTCAGGATAAGTTTGTCCGCTACACGACCGTAGTTTCTAGCCCGTTCTGGGTAGGATCGCGGGTTCGGGGTAGGGGGGCGTCCCCGGGGGATGTCCCCAGATGGTTGGGGTGTAACTCGACTACTCCCACTTGTCTTTTCGCCACTGTCGCCTCCTTGCTGCTAATGTCTGACTAACTACCTAACAATGTCGCTTTGAAATGATCACTTTGCAAATACATTCAGGACTAGAGCAGAATCATTTGCCAGTGTCATTTCCCTTTTAGGCAAGCTCTCCTTCTTTTCACCGGGAACTTGCTTCAACAGAGGTGACCATGAACAACTAAAGAAATAAAATAAGAAGGTTGAAGGAAAGATAGAACTTTTAAAAAGATAAAATATAAGCAATGGGGGATGGGTAAAACACATTTTTGAATTATATATTAATAATTGGAGATCAGTGCCAAAAATTAAACAGCAGTGTTTCAGTCTAGGCACCTCTAGAAACATCTCATTAATATAGATTTTTTTCACTGACCGTATCAAGTGGCACAAATTTTCAAATGACTGTGGTTCATTCATTCAAGAACATATGCTTTTCTTTTAAACTACTTGGGATTAGAAATGTTTAAAATATGTTACATTCATCTCTAAGTATAATATACTATGTATGGATATCAAAATTGAATTTTAAATTACTATTCTCTCCTAATTTTCTCCTATTCAATATTTTACAGAGTTAGTCTCGCAATGCTTCCATAACTCTCACCCCAGCAGCTCTATGCATGAATTGTTTGACATGTGACCATATGGAGGCAGAGTAGGAAAATAAATAGTATTCTGTTCCAACTGTCAGGAGATCTGGCTTATCATTTTGATTCAGCTAGCTGCTGCTGTGAGGTCTTAGGTAAGGCATTTAATTTTTTTAAGACTGCTTACTCATCTCTAAAACAAAGGCTGAACCCTCTGCCAACTCACTATTCTGCCTCCACAAAGAAAGGATAGGAAATGAAATGTTTTAATAATAATTATTCATGAATATAACAGTAATTTTATTTACATAAATAATATAATTTATAATGAACCCTCTTATTATATTACCAAACTCTCACTGCATGTGGACAGGAAGATGGTTATTTTATCTCTGTGCTATAGACTCAGAGAGATTGCTGATCTAATATTGAGTTTATGAAAGCATAATATTCAGGTTAAAAGTTGTTTCATACTAAAAAAATAAAGTTCCAATGATCAAGTAAGTTTGAGAATTGCTAGTACAAAGAAAGTTGTAAAACTATCTGGAAAGGCTTCTCAGAGACCTTAATACTCTCGCATTTCCCATAGATGTGTAAGGTGAGGACATACATTTTCTTCAGTATATTCAACTCCAAACTGCCTAAGGGACTACTTCTGCAGAGTACTATTGGAGAAGCTCATCTTATATCACAAGCAAGCAATTGGCTGAAAAAAATATATAATGCCAAGTTTTCTCAAACCAAGAAGAGTTGCTTCCACCAAAATGCAGTGAAGTGTAGAGAAATATGGCAATTGTGCTGCAAAAAGCTTTGTTGCTACTCCCTCCCCTTGCTAGCTACTGAATTTTCAGTCTCTCTCTCTCTCTTTCCCTTGCTCTGTGTCTCTGTCTCTTTCCTCTCCCTGCCTCCTTTTTACCTCTGTAGTTAAGAAATTTTTCATATATATATATACCTTATTTGGTATGGTAAACAAATAAAAGTGTTACTTTAAATACTAGGGTGGGTGGTACAGATATTTTTCCCTTAATATTTCTCATACTTACGGCTAATCCTAAGTAAGGTGTATTAATCTTGATGCCACCAGATCACAGTTTGAAAACCAGTTTTTCCTTCAGAGTGACATCAGCATCCTGGCAGCATAAAATGCTCCTTGTGTTGTCTCTCCTTTCAACAACAGAAATTCAGCATCCATCCACAACAAAAGAACCTCTCCTGAGGTTGTGGGATCCAGCACCATACACCATACACCTGGGAGGAGTCTTGCTCACCTGTTCACTGGGTAATAGGCAGACAGACCTTGGGTACCAGCTGTGGACCCTGCAGTAGCCTGTGAACCAGCTCCAGCTCCTCTGAGCCATGATCTGGGAGCGCCTGGAGCACTGACTTGCAGAGTCATCTATGAATGAGAGGGCTGTTGTGGAGGTCCAGGTTTCCAGAGGAGAAGTTCCAGTACACTACTGGGGCAAAAAAATGACAAGTTTGGATGCCTGGAGACGGATTTGCTTGCATCACCCATATCCCATGTTGGCAAAGCTATGGCTAAGTGAGACGTCCTTGGCCTCTGATTTCTACTGCAGGAGAAAGAAAGAGCAAGTGAGTGAGCACCAGGCTCTCTAGCTGTGTGGGACACTGTCAAAGAGGCCCACTTTTCTCTTGCAGCCTCCAGAATACTAATTAGGAGCCCCATGGCTGGGGTGAGGAAGATCAGGAGACCAGTAGTTAAGATTTTTAGAGGCACTAAATGGTGTGATTCCTGCTAACTGTGTTGTGTTTTCCATCAGGAAACCTGCCCAAGAGCTGTAGGGAAAACCTTATCAACTGATCCTTCCAGCTGTTACGCAGGCACTCCCAGTGATCCATGTGCATCACCCACAGCCCCCTACACTCTGTGGCTGGCTCCCTGTGCCTGGTCCTGGGGGCTGCAGCCAGAGTGACCTTTGGTAGACAGTGAGGGAGCAAGTGCAGAAAGCAAGCCACCATTTTCTTGCTGCATTATTCACAACAGCTAGGACATAGGAACAACTGAAGTTTCCATTGACAGATAAATGCATAAAGAAACTGTGGTGTATGTATAGAAAAGAAAAGAAGGAAATCCTGCCTTTTATAACAATATGGATGGACATTGAGGGCATTATGCTATGTGAAATAAGTCAGAGAACAATGAATCCTGTGATCTCACTTATATGTGGGATCTCCAAAAGCCAAACTCATAGATATAGAGAATTCGTGGTAGTTACAAAGGGCTGTTGGTGAGAGAAATGGGGAGGTGTTGGTCAGAAGGTACAAATTTCTAATTGGAAGATGAATAAGTTCTGAGGATCTAATGTACAGCATGTTGATTATAGTTTAAAAATAGTGTATATATACTTGGAAGTTGCTAAGAAGTAAATTGTAAATATTCTTATCCCCCAAAATAAATGGTAATTATGTGGCATTATGAAGGTGTTAGTTGACACTATGGTGGTAATCATTTTGCATTATATATGTGAGAAATGGAGTATTGTCTGTCACATCAGTAAACAAAGGATGTCACAGTCACTGGCAATTTCAGCCACCACCTACAGTGAGCTGGTGAGCCCTGAGGGAACTCAGGAAGGAAACAAAGAATACCTGCTATCTAGAAACCATCAGACTTCGTCAATCCCTATGGTGAGCCCTGAGGAAACTCAGGATGTGAAAACACAGGACACTGAGGCCAGATAGCGGAGGTGCATATCGAAAGGGTAATTTCAGTGAACCCAGACTCTTGCACCTTCCCATGTACAGAAAAGTGCTAAATGCCTTAACTTGACATATATGGTTTCCTTTTATTAACAGTAATCTTTTGTTCCTATTACCTACCCTTTGTTGCAAAACAACTATATATCTTGGCTCCCCTTTCACCTCAGGGTTACAGTTTTCTCAGGGTTACTTGAGATGCTGCCGCCCAGGCTTGAAGTCCTCAGCATGTCCCCCGAATAAAACATAACTCTCAACTTTTAGGTTGTGAATATTTTTTTAGTTGACATATGTGTATCAAATCAACACTTTAATCTTACACAGTGTTGTTAGGGGAAACACTGACTGAAACTGCCCACCCTGGCCAAGCACCATAGTAATCACTTCCATGAGTTATCTTACAACAGGTTGTCCTGGAAAGGAATGTGGAACTAACAAGCTACCACCAACCAGAAGAATTTGGGAAAAGTCAAAAGGAGAGAGGAGACACCAGTCCATAGGTCCTACCAATCTCCTAGAATCCTTCTCGCTGGAATCCATCTTGGCTGAGTGATGCGCGTGCCACCAGGAAGGATCCCAAGTATGAGTGATTGGCCAGAGACAACCTGGAAACTAACCCAATTACAATAAAACCTGAGACCACAAGCCACATGGCAAAGCAGTTCTCCTGGGTTCCCTGACACTGCCGCTATCCACCCAGACGCCCCTTCCCAATAAAGTCTCTTGCTTTGTCAGCACGTGTGTCTCCTCAGACAATTCATTTCCAAGTGTTAGATAAGAGCCTACCCTCGGGCCCTGGAAGGGGTCCCCCTTTCCTGCAACAATGTCATATGTCAATTACATTTTGATAAAGCATAAAAACACCAGAATATTACAGTTTTGAAATTGCTTGTGATTCCTGGTTTTTAATATTATTTTGTATTTTCTTTTTTTGCTCTGAAGCTTTATAATAGCACTATTTGTTAAAGTGTCTCTTTCTCCATCAACCATTCTCAAATCAACTCTGGCCTAAGAAGCTAGAGTCATCCTTCCACTAAAGTAATGATTAAGCTGATATAAAATTAAAAAACAAACAAATAAAAAACCTCTGGAATATAATCAATAATTTATAACAATCAAGGAAATGCTTAATAAAAAGATAAATGGGAGTAGTATAGTTTTTTAAAAATGTTTGCATATACTGAGGAATCCAGAAGGTCATAAACATGCACAGGGCTGGACATATCCTCAGAAAAGATATGAGAAAACTCCAAGCTTTCACTTCTGGCTGAGCCTTAGGTGCTATATAAACAGTGAATGAATGTAAAGCAGACTTACAAATGGTCTTGCTAAACACTGATGGAGTACCACAACACAGATCCAATCTGCAAAGACCAGGAGAGGTGAGATGCCCCCTCACACCAGGAATTTCAGGAAATGTTTGTCACACAACTTCTTAACAACTAGGTAACAAAATGGAAATATTAGTAACCACACACAACAATGAACATAATTCTCACAAAACTTATTTAGAAAAGTCAATGAACAAAAAACAAACAATTCCAAACTGAAACAAGCAGTGACAACAAATCCTGGGGAGGGTAAATTCTTATTTACAAAGTTACACATTATAATATTCAAAATGTCATGTTTTCAACAAAAACCTATAAAGTGTGAAATGAAACAAGAAAGTGTGACTTATTCACAAGAAAAATATTATTAACAGAAATTGCCTCTGAGAAGCCTAAACATTGCAATTACAAGACAAATATTTTAAAATAACAAAAGCAGATGTAGTTTGTTGCTAGTAAACCTACCATAAAAAAATGGAACAGAGTGTCCTTCAAGCTGAAAGGAAGGACACTAGACAGACACTCTAAGCCATGAGAAGAAATAAATGTCACTAGTGAAGGTAAATACACAAGTAAATATAAAATGCACTATTACTGTATTTTTGGTTTGTAACATTTTTGGTATTGTACTTTTGGTTTCTAATAGAAAATTATTACAGAAATAGAAGATTTGGACAACATTATAAACTCTTAGACCTAGAAGACAGCTGTAGAACACTCTACTCAACAACAGAAGAATGTACATTTTTCTAAAGTGCTCATGGAACATATCTCCAGGCTAGATCATATATTTGATCATGAAATAATCATCAGCAAGTTGAGAAAGATTGAAATCATACAAAGCATTTTGTCTCATCACAATAGGATGAAACCAGAAATTAATAAGAGAAGAAAAACTGTAAAATTCACAAATGTGTGGAAATTAAACACTCAAACAATCAATGGGTCAGAAAGAAGTCACAAGAGAAATTAGAAAATATTTTTAAATGAATAAAAAAAAAACCCAAAACCATATAGACTGTAGCAAAAACAATACTCAGAGGAAAACTATGGCTGTCATTGCCTAAATTAAAAGGAAAAAGTAAAGATCTCAACTCAGTAGCTTACCTTTAAATCTTAAGGAATTAGAGAAAGAAGAACACAGTAAAACCAAACTGGTAGAATAAAAGCCATAATAGAGGTCAGAGCAGATATTCAGGAAATAAGTAGAAAAACAGCACAGAGAAGTAACAAAACCAAAAGTGCATTCTTAGAAAAGATCAGCAATATTGGCAAACTTTTAGCTAGACTAAGAAAAAAAAAAAGGATGACTCAAATTACTAAAATCAGAAATGAATGTGGATATATTACTACTGAACTTACAGAAATAAAAAGAATCATGAAAGAAGACTATGAGCAATTATATGTCAACAAACTAATGAAATGGATGAATTTCTGGAAAAACATAAACTAACCAACTCAAAAGCAAATAGAAAAACAGAATAAATTATAAAAAGTAAAGAGACTTATTCAATATTTAAAAACCTCCAAAAAAAGAGAAGCCCAGGACCAGATGGTTTCACTGGCTAATTTTACCAAACATTTAAAGATTGAACAGCAATCCTCCTCAAACTCTTCAAAAAAATAGCAGAGGAGGGAATACATTCTAACTCATTTTATAAAGCTAGTATTACCCTGATACAAAAGCCCTTTAAAGATATTGTAAGAAAACTGCCGACAGAGCAGAAGCAAGAAGAACTACAATTCTGCAGCCTGTGGAATGAAAACCACGTTCACAGAAAGATAGACAAAATGAAAAGGCACAGGACTATGTACCAGATGAAGAAACAAGATCAAACCCCAGAAAAACAACTATGAGAAGTGGATATATGCAAACTTCCAGAAGAAGAATTCAGAATAATGATATTGAACATGATCTAGGAGCTCGGAAAAAGAATGGAGGCAAAGATCGAGAAGATGCAAGAAATGTTTAACAAAGACCTAGAAGAATTAAAGAACAAACACCTAGAAGAATTAAAGAACAAACAAAGAGAGACAAACAATAACATAACTCACATGAAAAATACAGTAGAAGGAATCAATGACAGATTGATTAACTGAGGCAGAAGAACGGATAAGTGACCTGGAAGACTGAATGGTGGAATTCACTGCCATGGAACAGAATAAAGAAAAAAAGAATGAAAAGAAATGAAGACAGCATAAGAGACCTCTGGGACAACATTAAATTCAGCAACATTCGTACTATAGGGGTCCAAGAAGTAGAAGAAAGAGAGAAAGGACCTAAGAAAATATTTGAAGAGATTATACTGGAAAACTAGTCTGAAATGGGAAAGGAAAGATCCACTCAAGTCCAGGAAGCACAGAGAGTCCAAGGCAGGATAAACCCAAGGAGAAACACACCAAGACACATAGTAATCAAATTGACAAAAATTAAAGACAAAGAAAAATTATTAAAAACAACAAGGGAAAAATGACAAATAACATTCAAGGGAACTCTCATAAAATTAAACAGCAGATTTCTCAGCAGAAACTCTACAAGCCAGAAGTTAGTGGCATGATATATTTAAAGTGATGAAAGGGAAGAATCTACAACCAAAATTACTGTAGCCAGCAAGGACCTCATTCAGATTTGAAGGAAAAATCAAAAGCTTTACAGACAAGCAAAAGCTAAGAGAATTCAACACCACTAAACCAGCTCTACAACAAATGCTAAAGGAACTTCTCTAAATGGGAAACATAAGAGAAGAAAAAGACCTACAAAAACAAAACAATTAAGAAAATGGCAATAGGAACATACATATGAATAATCACCTTAAATGTGAATGGAGTAAATACTCCAGCCAAAAGACACAGGCTCGCTGAATGGATACAAAAACAAGACCCATATATATACTGTCTACAAGAGATCCACTTCAGACCTAGGGACACATACAGACTGAAGTTGAGGGGATGGAAAAACATATTCCATGCAAAACGAAATTTAAAAAAAGCTGGAGTAGCAATACTCATATCAGATAAAATAGACTTTAAAATAAATAATGTTACAAGAGACAAAGAAGGACACTACATAGGAGCACCTCAATACATAAGGCAACTGTTAACAGCTCTAAAAGGGGAAATCGACAGTAACACAAAAATAGTGGGAGACTTTAACACCTCACTTACACCAATGGACAGATCATCCAAACATAAAATTAATAAGGAAACACAAGCTTTAAATGACAGAATAGACCAGATAGAGTTAAATGAGATTTATAGGACATTCCATCCAAAAAGAACAGATTACACTTTCTTCTCACGTGCACATGGAACATTCTCGAGGATAGATCACATCTTGAGTCACAAATCAAGCCTCAGTAAATTTAAGAAAATTGAAACCACATCAAGCATCTTTTCTGAACACAATGCTATGAGATTAGAAATCAATTACAGGGAAAAAGCAGAAAAAAACACAACCACGTGGAGGTTAAACAATACACTACTAAATAACCAAGAGATCACTGAAGAAATCAAAGAGGAAATCAGAAAATACCTAGAGACACCTGAAAATGAAAACACGATGATCCAAACCTATGGGATGCACCAAAAGCAGTTCTGGGAGGGAATTTTATAGCTATACATGCCTACCTCAAGAAACAAGAAAAATTACAAATAAACAATCTAACAGTACACCTAAAGGAACTAGAGAAAGAAGAACAAACAAAACCCAAAGTTAGCAGAAGGAAAGAAAACATAAAGATCAGAGCAGAAATAAATGAAATAGAAACAAAGAAAACAATAGCAAAAATCAATAAAACTAAAAGCTGGTTCTTTGAGAAGACAAAATTGATGAACCTTTAGCCAGACTCATCAAGAAAAAGAGGGAGAGGACTCAAATCAATAAAATTAGAAATGAAAAAGGAGAAATCACAACTAACACTGCATAAATACAAAGTACTGTAAGAGATTACTACAAGCAACTTTATGCCTATAAAATGGGCAACCTGGAAGAAATGGACAAATTCTTAGAAAGGTATACCCTTCCAACACTGAAGCAGGAAGAAATAGAAAATATAAACAGACAAATCACAAGTAATGGAATTGAAACTGTGATAAAAAATCTTCCAACAAGGGTGCTTCCCTTGTGACACGGTGGTTGAGAATCTGCCTGCCAATGCAGGGGACATGGGTTCGAGCCCTGGTCTGGGAAGATCTCATATGCCACAGAGCACCTAGGCCAATGAGCTACAACTACTGAGCCTGTGCATCTGGAGCTTGTGCTCCGCAACAAGAGAAGCCGTGTCAGTGAGAGGCCTGTGCACCGTGATGAAGAGTGACCCCCACTCACTGCAACTAGAGAAAGTCCTCCCACAGAAATGAAGACACAACACAGCCAAAAATAAATAAATAATTTTAAAAAATCTTCCAACAAACAAAAGTCCAGGGCCAGATGGCTTCAGAGGTGAATTCTACCAAACATTTAGAGTAGAGCTAACATCCATTCTCCTCAAACTCTTCCCAAATTTTCAGAGGAAGGAACACTCCCAATTTCATTCTATGAGACCACCATCACCCTGATATCAAAACCAGAAAGAGATACGACAAAAAAGAAAATTGCAGACAAATATCACTGATAAATACAGATGCACAAATCCTCAACAAGATACTACTAAACAGAATCCAGCAACACATTAAAGGGTCATACACCATTATCAAGTGGAATTTATCCAGGGATGCAAGCATTCTTCAATATACATAAATCAATCAATGTGATAAACCATATTAACAAACTGAAGAATAAAAACCATATAATCATCTCAATAGAGGCAGAAAAAATATTTTGACAATATTTAACACCTATTTATGATAAAAAAAAAAACTCTTCAGAAAGTGAGCACAGAAGGAACCTACCTCAACATCATAAAGACCATGTATGACAAACCCACAGCAAATGTTATTCTCAGTGGTGAAAATATGAAAGCATTTCCTCTAAGATCAGGAACAAGACAAGGAGGTCCACTCATGCCACTATCATTCAACATAATTTTGGAAGGCCTAGCCATGGCAATCAGAGAAGAAAAAGAAATAAAAGGAATACAAATTGGAAAAGAAGTAAAACTCACTATTTGCACATGACATGATATTATATATATAGAATCCTAAAGATACCACCAGAAAACTACTAGAGCTAATCAAAGAATTAGGTAAATTTCCAGCATACAAAATTAATGCACAGAAATCACTTACATTCCTATACACTAACAATGAAAGATCAGAAAGAGAAATTTAGGAAACAATCCCATTCACCATTGCAACAAAAAGAATAAAAGACCTACGAATAAACCTACCTAAGAATGTAAAACACCTGTACTCAGAAAACTGCAAGACACTGATGAAAGAATTCAAATATGTCATAAACAGATGGAGAGATATACCATGTTCTTGGATTGGAAGAAACAATATTGTGAAAATGACTACACTACCCAAAGCAATCTACGGATTCAATGCAATCCCTATCAAATTACCAATGGCATTTTTTACAGAACTAGAACAAAAAATATTAAAATTTGTATGAAGACACAAAAGACCCCAAATAGCCAAGGCAATCTTGAGGGAAAAAAAAAAAGTAACTAGAGGAATAAGACTTCCTGGGTTGATTATAATACAAAGCTACAGCAATTAAGACAATATGATACTGGCACAAATACAGAAATATAGATCTATGGAACAAGATAGAAAACCCAGAGATAAACCCATGCACCTATGATCACTTAATCTATGACAAAGGAGGCAAGGATAAACAATGGAGAAAAGACAATCTCTTCAGTAAGTGGTGCTGGGAAAAATGGACAGCTACATTGAAAAGAATGAAATTAGAACACTCCCTAATACCATACACAAAAATAAACTCAAAATGGATTAAAGACATAAATGTAACACCAGACACTATAAAACTCTTAAAGGAAAACATAGGAAGAACATTGCTTGGTGTAAATCACAGCAACATCTTTTTTGACCCACCTCCTACAGTAATGGAAATGAAAACAAAAATAAACAAATGGGACCTAATGAAACTTAAAAGTTTTTGCACAGCAAAGGAAACTATAAACAAGATGAAAAGGCAACCCTTAGAATGGGAGAAAATATTTGCAAATGAAGCAACTGACAACAGATTAATCTCCAAAATATATAAACAGCTCATGCAGCTCAATATTTACAAAAACAAACAACCCAATCAAAAATTGGGCAGAAGACCTAAATAGACATCTCTCCAAAGAAGATATACAGATTGCCAATGAACCCATGAAAGGATGCTCAACATGACTAATCATTAGAGAAATGTAAATCAAAACTACAATGAGGTATCACCTCACACCAATTAGAATGGGCATCTTCAGAAAATCTACAAACAACAAATGGTGGAGTGGGTGTGGAGAAAAGGGAACCCTCTTGCACTGTTGGTGGGAATGTAAATTGATACAGCCACTATGGAGAACAGTACGGAGGTTCCTTAAAAACTAAAAATAGAATTACCATATGACCCAGCATTCCCACTACTGGGCATATACCCAGAGAAAACCATAATTCAAAAAGACACATGCACCCCAATATTCATTGCAGCACTATTTACAATAGGCAGGTCATGGAATCAATGTAAATGCCCATTGACAGACGAATGGATAAAGAATTTGTGGTACATATATACAATGGAGTATTACTCAGCCATAAAAAGGAATGAAATTGGGTCACTTTTAGAGACATGGATGGACCTAGAGATGTCATACAGAGTGAAGTAAGTAAGAAAGAGAAAAACAAATATCTATATTAACCAATATGTGTGGAATCTAGTATAATGTACAGATGAACCAGTTTGCAAAGCAGAAATAGAAACACAGATGTAGAGAACAAACCTATGGACACCAAGGGGGGGAAGGTGAAGGGTGGTGGTGGTGGTGGTGGGATGACCTGGGAGATTGGGATTGACATATATACACTAATATATACAAAATAGATAACTATAAGAACCTTCTGTATAAAAACTAAATAAATAAAATTAAAAAAAAAAAGAAAACTACTGACAAATGTTCTTTTGAATGTTCATTTAAAATATTCAACAAAGTACTAGGAAAATGAATCCAGCATCACACTGAAATGATTACACACCATAGTGAAGTGGATCAATCCCAGGAATGAAAGTGTTATGACATATGAAAATCCATCAGTCTAATACAACAAAGAAAATAAAACCTGCTCATCTTATTTGATGCAGAAAAAACATTTGAAAAAATATCCAATGCCCATTCAAATAAAAATATCCAACATACTAGGAACAGAGGGTAGTTTCCTAAGAATGATAAATATTACTTATTCTAATTTTTTTTTAAGCCCTCAAGGTTACACCATATCCAACAGTGAATGACTGAAAGCTTTCCCTCTGTTATCAGGAACAAGATAAGAATCCCCACTTTTGCCACTTCTCTTCATTACTGTACTAGAAGTTCCAAAAGTAAATTAACCAAAAGTGAAAGAGGAAGGAAGGAAAAAAGAAAAGAGGGAGAGAGAAAGAAAGAAAGAGAAAGAAAGAAAGAAAGAAAGAGAATGAAAGATAAAAAAAGAAAGAAAGAAAAAAGAAAGAAAAGGAAAGAGGGAAGGAAGAGAAGGAGGAAGGGGGGAAGGGAGGAAGGGAGGAAGGGGAGAGAGAAAGAGAAAAGAAGAAAGAGAGAGAGAGAAAAGGAGGAAGAAAGAAAGAGAAGGTATCTAGATTGGGAAGAAGTAAAATGATATGTGTGAGTGACACGATGTAAAAATATCCAAAATAATCCACTCACGGAAAACCACTAGGGCTAAAAAAAAAAAAAAAAAAAAAAAAAAAAAAAAAAAAAAAAAATTAATACAGCAAATTTGCAGAGTATAAGAAAAACACACAAAACCAGGTTTTTTTTTTTTTTACTGTAAGTAATGAGCAAGTTGAAAAGGAAATTAAGCACAAACACTTTCATTTATAATAGCATCAAAATGATATAATACTTAGGAATACATTTAACTAAGGAGGTGTAAGTATTATTCACTTAAAACTACAAAACAGCAAAGCAGTGCTTGAAGAAATTAAAGCAGACCTAAGCAAGTGAAACTCTTCATGGAAGGAAGAGTTGACAGTGTTAAAAACAACTTTATTACTAAAATTGTTTTTCAGATTCAATGCAATTCCTATCACAATCTGAATGATCCTAAAGCTGATTCTAAAATTCATATGTAATTGCAAGAGACGCCAAATATCAAAAGCATTTTTGAAAAAGAGCAAAGTTGTGGGCCTCACCCAATATCAGATTTTAATATAAAGTTTCACTAATTAAAGCAGTGTGGTACACTAACACAAGGACAGACATATAGATCAATGAAATAGAATTGAGAGGCCCCAAATAAACCCATATATCAATGGTCTGTTGATTTCCACAGTGTCAAGACCGTTCATTCAATGGGGAAGAAGTCTTTTCAAAAACTAGTGCAGGGGCTTCCCTGGTGGCGCAGTGGGTGGGAGTCCGCCTACCGATGCAGGGGACACGGGTTCGTGCCCCGGTCCAGGAGGATCCCACATGCCGTGGAGCGGCTGGGCCCGTGAGCCATGGCCACTGGGCCTGCGTGTCCAGAGCCTGTGCTCCGCAATGGGAGAGGCCACAACAGTGAGAGGCCCGCGTACCACAAAAAAAAAAAAAAAAAAAAAACTAGTGCAGAGACAACTGGAGAGCTACAGGCAAAATAATAAAATCATTTATTCCATGCCACATACAAGTTCAACTCTAAATGGGTCAAAATCTAATTATGTGAGTTTAAACTATAAAACTCTCAGAAGAAAACATAGGAGTAAATGTTCATAACTTTGGATTTGGCAATGGATTATTAGAAGGAATGAGTCACAATAGAAAAAAATATGTATATATGTGTATATATATATATATATACATATATATATATATATGACTTCTTCAAAATTCAAAATTTTTGTACATCAAAGAAAACTATTAATAGAGTGAAAAGACACCTAAAAAATGGCACAAATTATTTGCAAATCCACATAACCGATGATAGTATCCAGAATATATATATTAAAAAAACCTCTCACACCTCAACACAAAATAAGCCATAAAGTGGGCCAAATAAAAATTAGGCAAAAGACTTGAATGAACATTTCTCCAAAGCAGATATACAAATGTCAAACAAATACATGAAAAAAACTCTCAATATCATTAGTCATTAGGGAAATGCAAATCAAAACCAGAATTAGATACCATTTTACCCTCACTAGGATGACTATAATTAACATTTTTAATTAAAAAATGGGAAAAGAATTACATGTTGGCAAGGATATGAAGAAATTGGAAGCCTCATATATTGCTGAGAGGAATTTAAAATGGTGTAGCCGCTATGTTATACAGCTTGGAAATTCCTCAAAAAATTAAATATAGAGTTACCATACAACCTAGCAATTCTACTCTTATGTATATAAGACCTAGCAGGACTCTGTGGGAACCTCCCATGTACAAAAGCCTTTCTGTAACCCCCATTTCTTGTCTGAAGGGAAAAGGCTTCAGCCCCCTAGACCTTCCCTGAGTTCCAAAGGGCAGATTCAAACAGTTAATAAATAGGGGAATGAGAGAATGCAGAAAGAAACAATAGTGCAGTGTGGGGCAGGGTCCTGGTTCCTCCTGGGAATGTGCAAAACAATCTGATACAAATCTCTGAGTTCTTCTACAGGAACTAGGGTCCCCACCCGGGTGTAGGATGGTGACTGCAGGCTGAGTACAAGCACATGGACCCAGACTGGTTGAAACCAGAAGGCTGATGAGTGAGATTCCTGGAACACCGCCCTGTTAGCTCACCACCAACCAACCAGAGGAAGGTTACACATCCTGCAGCCCTCCCCCTAAATTTTGCCTATAAAAAGTCTTCCCCAAAAACCATCAGGGTGAGGGGGCTTTTTGAGCTCAAACTGCCTGTTTTCCTTTCTTGTCCCTGCAATAAACCTTTCTCTGCTGCAAACTCTGATGTTTTGTTTTGTTTGTTTGGTCTCACTGTACATCGGGCACAAAAACTTGGCTTTGGCAACATATAGACTCAAAGTGAACTTAAACAAAAACTAGCAAGAGTGTTCTTAGCTGCACTATTCACATTAGCCAAACAGTGAAACTCACCCAAATGTCCATCAACTGATGAGTGGATAAACATAATATAGTACATACATGCTGATGATGTATTTAAGATCATTTAAAAAATGAAAATGGAGTAGCTATGGTTCAAGCATCAAAAATGGAGCCAGGTGGCCATTGTGAATGTAGTTTCAGGTATGTTCCTACATTACTGAGAATTCAAATTTTCTGAACTGTATCAAACTCAAGGACATCATCATCAGTTTTTGAAACAGTATCTGCTAGCAGCTGTTAGCTGCAACCTTGTAGTTTTTTTTTTTTTTTTTGCGGTATGCGGGCCTCTCACTGTTGTGGCCTCCCCCGTTGCGGAGCACAGGCTCCGGACGCGCAGGCTCCGGACGCGCAGGCTCAGCGGCCATGGCTCATGGGCCCAGCCGCTCCGCGGCATATGGGATCCTCCCAGACCGGGGCACGAACCCGTATCCCCTGCATCGGCAGGCGGACTCTCAACCACTTGCGCCACCAGGGAGGCCCTGACCTTGTAGTTTTGAAGTCTCCCCACCACCACCTCACCTTCTGCCTTCCCAATATGTAATTGCTTGGACCCTGACCAATCCTTGCTTAACAAGCACCCTTACTTCTTGCCAGCTCCAATCCTGATTGCTGACAAACAAGTTATGTGACCTTGCGGGGTTTTTTTGTTTTGTTTTGTTTTGTTTTGTTTTGTTTTTTGCTTTCTCCCATCTTGTAGTCCAGGGATTACAATTCAAGTACTTCTTGGATCTGTGTTTCCTGGGTTGCAGTCCTACCAGACCGCAAATAATGAATTTTTTTGGTCTCAACCAGGTCTCTATTCTTGGAATTCTTGGTTAACAATGCAATGGAATATGTTCAGCCATAAAAAGAAATGAAATCCTATTACATGCTATAAGGTGGATAAACCTTGACTACATTATGTTAAGTGAAAGGAGCCAAACAGAAAAGGCCACAACTGCATGATTCCATGTATATGATATACCAAGAAGAGGCAAATCCACAGACAGGGTAATCAGATTAGTGTTTATCATGCACAGTGAGAAGGAGGGAATGAGAGTAATTGCTTAATGGGAACAGGGTTTCCTTTTGTGGTGATAAAAATATTTTGGAACAAGATAGTTGAGGTAGCCGTATAATATTGTGAATATAATAAATACCAGTGATTTGTAAACTAAAAATGTTTAAAATGAGAAATTTTATGGAATGCATATTTTACCACAATAAAAATGTTTCTCTTGAATAGACCTAAAGTAGTGATTTTACAAAGGGAAATTCTTTTAACTCTCAAAGGTGTTAATTGGTTATTTCTGTTAAACGTATTTATGAGAGTTCATCAAATGTATCAAACAGCATTTTGTTTTATTGTTATGCTGCCTCCTAAGCCAAGTGTTGAAATATTATATAACAGGTTAATAAGAAATACACAGTAAATTAGAAGCTCTCTCTGGAAAAAAAAAAAAAAAGACAGAAGTAAACTCATGGAATTTTCTCCCAGCTTACTGATATAGTAAGAAATGACAAATGGTCTTGTATTGGGTATTTTTATATCCTTAGCCTAAAGTAGGGAAAGTGGAAAGTGGAAATAGTAATGGGAATGAAAATGGAAACTCATTAGGCAATTTTCAAACTCTTTATGTATGATGTAGCTCCTTCTTCCTTTTATGGTGGTGAAACTACTGCTAAAGGGGCAATATCCAGACCATTTGTTTAGAACAAGAAATAACAGCCTATGTGAAACTTTCTGTCTCTGGAATTAAGCTCTGGGAGTAACCCTACTTTTCCTATCTCTCAGGACAACCGTTTTTTAGGTGATGGCCATTAACAAATCCCTTTTATGTATCTTCTACAAGCTCAATTCCCTATGTATTAGTAAAGTCCTAGGTATGGCATTTTCTAGATCAGAACTGGTTCCCACATCAGGATACTTTCATTTGTCAGTGTCACAAATAAAATGTAGAAGTATCAATCTTAGTGATTGTAACCATGTTTATTACTCAGAATTGCCTGAAAAGGTTTTGCTTCAGTGAGTAAAGAAGGGGTTCCCACAGTGTAATTTTATAAAGAATTTGAGTACCACTGAGCTAGCCATTAAAATCAACTCTGATTCTCACCATACCCACCCAAATCCTCTATCCCCTAGGCTAATCTGCTTGCTATTTTTTCAGCAACATTTCCTTTTATTCACCAGCTGGTTCTTTAAAAAGAAACATTTTCTTTTTGAAAATACCTTTATATTTTTTCTCCAAAACTCATATGCATTACACATTAAAAGTTAACACTTTATTGTGTGTCTCTCTGAAACCTACATACTATTCAAATCCCTTTCACATTTTCTCAGCACTTCAGAAGAATAAGTTAACCACTGCTTGTGATATTCTAGGAGAATGACCAACTGGAAAGTCATTTTTTCCTACACAAGTGTACCTTACATTTCTTAAAGGCAATGAATACGCCTGTGCCTATCATTTACTCATAAATTATGTAACATAATGCAGTATATTGCTTGAATCAAAGGAGGGTCTTCTTAAATATGACTTTCTCCTCCACATCTCAATCCTCCCTCTACTTCACCCTCCAAACACAAATAAGTCATCTCTTAAGTTCAGGACAGGTATTTATCATTATCCCAAGGATGCTATTTTGCACCAATATTTTAACAAATGCTAGTGACATCTCCTCCAGCATATCTATTCTTCCTCTGATATTGAAAATTTGGGTCTGTTTATAATGGTCCTTCTCCCACCCTCGTTATCTCATCGGGCCTGTCCATTTCACCATCATGAAGTCTAAGGATTTGGTCTTAGCACTACGATCCCTGGAAAAGCCATGCAAATAAAATGCCCTTTTCCAGAGAAAAAGGAGGGAGGCAAAAATAATGAGTACTTTTACCTATCCTTCAGATACTGGGCTTTGGGCACCTAGCCAACTCAGAAAATGTGAACGGAAAATCAATGTTATGGACGTTATACTTTTATGTTATTTGTCAAGGGGACAAGGACTAACTGAAACTAGTTTTAACCTCATTCTACCCTAAGAGGATATTGAGGAAGTTATATACAGAAAGAACAGTAGCAAATGACAAGCAAGATACCAATTTTTATTATTTGACGATGGCCTTTACAAATACTTTTGGTAAACTGTGGACTCACTCTACGGTGAAAAAGCCAATACACTCTCTCCTTTCCCCTCAGTCACATCTAAATATTGAGTCTAAATATTGAGCTCTTACCTACCTCTGGCTGACTGAAATAACAGGAGAATTAAACGGTGATGAAGATACATGCACACACACAGAGATAAATGTAATTTAAAACAAACAAACAAAAAACAGAAACTGAAGGATGTGTAAATAGCCAGGCCTTTATGTTCCTATTTCATTGATACAAAAGCAATGTTTGATGCCATTTCCCCAACACACAAATAAATATATGTAGCCTGCATGTGGTCCCTAAATCTATAAATTGGAATAATCAATCAAATTAGTTTTCTCCCTTCTGTGTGTAGGGAAGAGAAGGGAAGAAAGAAAGCCCTTCATGTTCTAAATATTATTGCATACACAGTTGTCAATCATCACCCTTCTACTTTAATCTCACTTTCTCCAGTTTGTGTTTTGCTTCTTTTTTCTATTTTTAATTGTCTACATTATTTATCAGTTAATTGCATATGTTTTCATAATATTATCTGTTTCCTGTACCCTCTTCATCAATAAGATTGTGATTTTCTAGGATTTTGTTAGGTAAACACATCCTACTACTTTTTATGTTGTTTACATAGTACTGGGCTCAATAAAATTGGGATATGTTTGTGCACCTGCCAGAGGAGAGGTCACATAAATAGAACCAAAATGAAAGGAAAACAAATATACACTACTGGATTAGATGATCAAATTATAGTGACCAAAGAGATGGTGGCTGCTTCTCTCATAAGAGACAACAGCCTGTTCTTAAATTCTGTTTGATTTTAATTGTATGTTTGTAGAACTGATCATTCCCCATTGTAAGTTGTTTGATATCAAATATTTTTTTAAGTTCTTCTTTTCTTTTATGCCTGCCCTAGGAAATAACCATGATTTAGAGCGTATTTCATGTTTCTGTTATATTTTTGTGACAGAATAATTCATTTGGTAAAAATATTTTTGGTGTCAAATTCCCCATGATAATGGCATTGAGAGACTGTGACCCATACCTGATTTACTACATAATGCACAACTGGTATAGATAGACTGGTTTCTGGGGCAAAGTTTTATGACAGAGCTGATGTTTATGCTGTGCAATCCAAACAATGTAGTTCTATAAACACACACACACACACACACACACACACACACACACACACTCTTCTCTCCAAAACCAAACTTTTTTTTTTAGTTTTTAAATGTTTTTTATTTTATATTGGAGTCTAGTTGATTAACAATGTTGTGTTAGTTTCAGTTGTACAGAAAAGTGATCCACTTATACATGTATCTATTCTTTTTCAAAAATTTTTCCCATTTAATTTATTACAGAGTATTGAGCAGCATTCCCTGTGCTATAAAGTAGGTCCTTGTTGGTTATCTCTTTTAAATATAGTAGTGTACATGTCAATCCCAAGCTCCCAATCTATGCCTCCCTCCCATCCTTCCCTGCTGGTAACCATAAGTTCATTTTCTAAGTGTGTGAGTCAGTTTCTGTTTTGTAAATAAGTTCATTTGTATCATTATTTTTAAGATTCCACATATAAGCAATATCATATGATATTTGTCTTTCTGTCTGATTTACTTCACTTAGTATGATAATCTCCAGGTCCATCCATGTTGCTGCAAATGGCACTATTTCATTCTTTTTAATGGCTGAGTAGTAATCCATTGTATATATGTACCACATCTTCTTTATCCATTCATCTGTCAGTGGACATTTAGGTTGCTTCCATGTCTTGGTTATTGTAAACAGCAATGCAATGAACATTAGGGAGCATATATCCCTTCAAACCATGTTTTTCTCTTGATATATTCCCAGGAGTGGGATTGCTGGATCATATGGTATTGATAGCTCTATTTTTATCCAGAACCAAAGTTTAGAATTACCTCTGATATTACCTAGGATTCATCATTCACTAGGTTCTAAAGTATAAATTGCCTTCTAGAGAACATGTCCATCCCATTCAGAGAAAAATAAATATTAGATAATCAGCATTAAAGAGAAGTTAGTGTAATCTAAAAGAGAAAAGCATGAAAAGCACCCAAATATGTGCTGATTGGAGTCTGATTAGGTAAATTCTGACAAGTTCATGTAATGTTATGCTAAATAGACAAAAGTCAAATTTTATAGTTAAAATTGTTAGATTTTAAAATAATCTATACTTCTATAACTCTCTACTTATGTATTTTATAACATATATATAAATATGATATATTTGAAATTTTATTATATAATTTTATAATATTGCCATGGAAGTTACCTTATTTTTCTTAAATGAATTTTTGCCTGCTTTAATGTTTGTAATACATGCATGTGCTAATATTTCAGTACAAAATGGATGATCGTGTGTTTTATGAATGGTTTCTTCTTTTCTTTCCCAGTTTTATTGAGGTATAACTGACAGATAAAATTGTAATGTATTCATAGCATACAATGAGATTATTTGTTATACATCATGAAATAGTTACCACAATCAAATAATTTAACATGTCCATCACCTCACAGTTAACTTTGTGTGCTTATGGAATGAACATGTAATAATTAATTTTTTAGCAAATTTCAAATACACAATACAGTATTATTAACTATAGTCACCATGTTGTATAATAGATCAGAACTTATTCATCTTATAACTGAAAGTCTGTATCCTTTGACCAAATTTTCCCCATTTACATTACCCTTCTAGCCCTGGACAACCACCATTCTACTCTCTGTTTCTATGAGTTCTTATTTGTTTTTTTTAGATTACACATTGTAAGTTATACTATACAGTATTTGTCTTTCTCTGTCTGGCTTATTTCATTTAGCATAATACTCTCCAGTTTTATCCATGTTGTCTCAAATGGTAGAATTTCCTACTTTTTATGTCTCAATAATATTCCATTATATATATATCCAATATATATAACACATATCTATATCTGTATCTATATCTATCTAGATAGATAGATAGATAGATATAGATATAGATATCACATTTTTTTTTATCCATTCACCCATCAGTGGGCACTTGTTTCCATATCTTGGCTATTTGTGAGTAATGTTGCAAAGAACATGGAAGTATGATACATTTCCTTTGGATGTATACTCAGAAGTGGAACTGTTGGATCATATGGTAGCTCTATTTTTAATTTTCTGAAGAATATCAATATAGTTTCTCATAATGGTTGTGCCAGTTTACATTCCCATCAAAAAGGTGCAAGTGTTCCCTTTTCTGTACACCTTTCCCAGCATTTATATCTCTTGTTTTTTGATAATAGACATCTGAACAGGTATGAGGTGATATGTCATTGTATTTTTCATTTGTATTTCCCTGATGATTAATGACATAGAACATCTTTTGCTATATTTGTTGGCCATTTGTATGTGTTCTTCAGAATAATGCCTATTCAAAATAGTCCTTTGACCATTTTAATTGGTTTATGTGTTTTTTGCTAATGAATTGAAAAGTCAATTTTATATTTTTAGACATTAACTTATCTGATCTATGATTTGCAAATATTTTTTCCTGTTCCATAGGTTGTCTTTCCATGTTGCTGATTGCTTCTCTTGCTGTGCATAAACTTTTCAGGTTGATGTTGTTCTACTTGTTTATTTTTACTTTTGTTGCCTGTGCTTTTGTTGTCAGATAAAAAAAAAAAAATCATCGCCAAGACCAATGTTAAGGAGGTTTTCCCTAAGTATTCTTCTAGGCCTTTTATGGTTTCACATCTTACATTTAAGTCTTTAATTCATTTTGAGTTGATAATAGGTGTATTGTTTAAGACAAGAGTCCAAGTTTATTCTTTTTCATGTGGATCTCTATTTTTCTCAACACCGTTTATTGAAGAGATTATCCTTTCCCGATTGTATGTTCTTGGTGTCTTTGTCAAAAATTAGTTGACTATAAATTAGTTGAATTTTTTTCTGGGCCTTCTAGTATGTTCCATTGATCTGTGTGTCTGTTTCTATTCAAAGCCTATACTGTTTTTATTATTATAGCTTGGTAATATTTATTTTTTTCTAAACGTTGGACTTATGTTAACTGTGGGTAATTCTTCAACTCTACTTTATCCAAATATTTATAGGAAGAAAGAACTGGAGGTGTAAATGTTGTTACCATTATGCATTTCTAATTATTAGCAGTTGCAAGGTTTATCAGTATCCCTCTTCATTCTTGGTACTAAGATTATTAGAACTAAAAACTGCTGCCAACTAGAGTGAACATCTGAGTAACCTGCTGGATGAGACTGATCTTTTCAGAAAGACATGACTTGCTTTTAATATTAGCCCAAGGGGTTCTCATTAAATAAAACATCAAATTTAAGTAGGTTTATTTTTCCTTTGCTTCCTGATGACTCCAAATTACTCTTATGCATCTTTTACTATCAATTGATGGGAGTATGACATGTGCACAGCAAGACTCCAGCACTTTTTTTCGCTTAATACCTTTCTTTCAAGCTAAATGAATGAAGATAGAATAAATCACATCATCATGGGGAGTGGATTTCATCAGATTGGTGTTTCAATGCAATGCAGTTAGTACTGTGGTCCAACTTTATAAAATAATATCGCAAATTTTCAATGGAATTATTAACTTACCATTTTCATTCACAGTCTCTGGATCAGGAAGAACCTGAACATGGATTTTACATATATCATGAGATTCTGGATTGTAGGTGAGAAAAACAAAAGCTGAGTTGAAAATGACTTTAATTCCTTAACTTTGCATATTTTGCTATAATAAATATATCTTCTATTATTTGATCCTCACAGGATGTACCAGACACTATTATTAGGCTCTAGACCTATGGAAATGATAATAACTAATCTATTTATAATTTCTTTCCTTCCAGACACTATCATTTTATATTTATAATTTTAAAATAGTATTATTATATATATTTTATGTACAAGGAAATTGAATTTCAGAGAAATTAAATGTTTTACTTATGCTTACACAGTGAGATGCCTTCAGAAATATGATCCAAATTTAAGTAGCTATTAATAGACTAATATCATATGCAATTGGATGTCATAGATTAAAAGTCACAATATAGAAAACAGTCATAATGTTGGTAACTTTTTTTTACTTTTTGAAATAAGACATGAAATAAATGCAATCACCTTTCCTTTTTATCATTATTTAATAGTAAAAGGCAATCTTTAAGATGGTAGGACACTCGGTATCTTCATCTTGATATTTTCTCCAAGGACCAGTGAAAACCACATCAAGGAATGGCAGTAGTGTTACTCCATGGAAATGCCATTTGAAAACTCTTTCAGAAAGGCAGAGATATTTTCCTAAAGAGTCTCAGATCTTTATAAGGAAAAACAAATGCAAAAGAAGAGCAATATATTCAACAATATATGTGTGCCAGATTACAGGTGTAGTTCATATGTTTGAGGCAGTAAAAAGTTGTAAGATTCTGCATATAATTTGAAAGCAACACCAATAGGATTTACTGATGGGTTAGACTTGGGATGTAAGATAAAGAAAGATGTCAAAAATGACTCAGAGGCCAGAAAAAAATGGGAAAAAATTTCTCAAACTTCAGTTTTATATATGTTTGAGAATCATTATCTTAAAAATGATGTTTAAAGGCATGAGAGTGGATTGAGAAACTCAGCGAATGAGTGAGTGTAGACTGAAGAAAAAGGTCAATGAGACACTGCATCTGAACTTGTACATCAATGTTTAGTGTTAAGGAGATGAGGAGGAATCAGCAAGGGAGACTGAAAGGAAACAACCTTAAGTAGTAGAAAAGTCAGGAGGATTTGGAAGCCACAGGGAAATACATTTCAAGAAAGAGTGAGTAGTCAATGTCAAATAAGGCAAATAGATGAAGTAAGAAGGAGCCTGGGTCTAGAAAGTCTTCAACAATAGAGAGGAGAGTTGACTGACAAGAACACTGCAAAAGCAGTAGATTTAATGGATTATCAGGTCCAGTGGCTTGAAGAACTGTTGGACTAGAGGAGGAAGAGGAAATAAGCTTAAAGATAGAAGATGGAGGGATACTTTATTTGATATTTCTTATAAATTTTAATGTACATTTTGTGCAAAATTTCTCTGAGTCCTCAAATTTTTGTGGCATAGATAGGATGCATCATAACATCCTCTTTTAATAAACATTGTGCACAATAGAAATTGATCAGTTTTATTGTAGAAACTCGGGGAAGAGAATCCACTACTTAGAGTCATTTCAGTTATTTCTCCTCTGTATCTAAGGAATCCAGTTTTCTTTGCCCCCTCCCTCCTCTGAATCTTGGAATATTTGCCACTTCTGCTACACATTCACTTGTTACTAGTAACAGTCCATAGGCAAATGTTTTATCTATATGCATGGACCAGAAGCTGTTTGTGTATAAAATTTGTTTTGACTTTATTTTTACACCAACCCACATCTATAGCAAAGAAGAGTTCGAAGTGTGTCATAGATTTCTGTGCCTTACATGTAAGGATTACTTCATACTTTGAGTAATATTCAATTTTTAATACTAATTGTTTTATATGGTAGATATTCAATTTAAATATATTTCAACCTCCTTTATCAAGTTCTCTAGTTCACATTATAGACCAACCACATGATCTTATTTGTTTTTATTACCCAGTTCAGGGCAACACTCAGGAAGGACTAATTCATTATTTCAAGAGTTTCAAAAGTCCACTAGAGAAGCAAATGATACAGATGAACAGTGACCAACTTCATTTAAATTTTGAGAAAGCCAGGAGAAAATTATAGAAAAGATTCTGAGGTCATGTTCAGGAAATGTGGAAAAACCTCACCAATAATTGAAATCTATCAAAGGAAGGTAATGGAAAACTGGAAGTAACATGATATATATTTATCATTCATTTGTCCATTCATTCATTCAATCAAATAAAATTTATTGAGCATTCTTGACCATGGCAATTACTTAGAGTTTATTTTAAAGCAATAAAAAAGGACATCACCATTTCTCTACTCCGCTGCTCACTGCTTTTACTCTATGTTCATACAACCTACATTCCTTGAATTTACTTTAATAGACTTTATTTTTTAGAATGGTTTTAGGTTTACAGAAAAATTAAGAAGACAGTATAGAGACCATCCCTATCCCCCACACATCTTAGTACCTTGGTTATTAGTACATTTATTACCATTAACAACCAGTATCTATACAGTAAAAAGTAAATCTCATAGTTTATTCAGATCCCCTTAGTTTTCACCTAATGTCCTTGTTCTGTTTCAGGATTCCATCCAGCACACTTTGCATTTACCTGTCGTGTCTTCTTAAGTTTCTCTTGGCTGTGATTGTTTATCAGACTTTGCTTGTTTTTGTTGAGTGATAGATTTGAGGAGTACTAATCAGGTATTTTCTAGGATATCTCTCTATTAACATGTGTCTGATAGTTTTCTCATGATTAAACTGGTGTTATGGGTTTTGGAAGAGAAAACACACAAGTAAAATGCCACTTTAATCACATTATATCAAAGGTCCATACTAATCAATGTGATTTATCACTATTGATCTTGACCTTGATTACCTGGCTAAAGTAGTCTGTGTCGGGTTTGTCCTCTGTAAAGTTATGCTCTTTCCCCATTTTCATACCATACTCTTTGGAAGTACTCACGCTTAAGGAATGGGAGTCATACTCCCTCTTCTTGAGGGTAGAGTATCTACATAAATTATTCAGAATTCTTCTGCATGGTAGATTTGTCTGCTCCTCTGCATCTATTAATTTATTAAAAATTAATGGCTTCATAGATATTTAGATTAATTTGGATTATAGTCCAATACAACTTGATTTTTTAATTTATTTTGACTGAGCAGTTCCATCTTTGTCCGTTGGGAGCTCTTTTAATTAGCTCTAGTGTCCCTTTGACATACCATCTTCAATATGGTGGAGGTTTGGGGGGATTTTGGGTTTCTGTGGGGTTTTTTGAGTGCTTTATTTCTGGCACTACAAGATTTTTCAGCCTCATCTTTTCATCTTGTCTACGGAATCATCCATCTTTATGGGTATCTCTGATTCTTTTTATTGGAGAATGTTATTAGAAATCAAGATATGAATAAAAGTGCTCATAGTTAATAGGGTGTCATTTTTAGGCCCTTCAGTTGACAGAGCAAGGAAATATATGTTTGTATACTACCCATGTACACACAGAAATCTATATATAGATATAGATATAATTATCTATGTCCATATTAAGCTAAACATGAGTTCATTCTGGCATCTCCAACTCTAATTCATTACCACATGGATCATTCTAGCCTCCTCCACTTGTTTATCTGTAAATTTTAATTCCAAGAGTGAGACTTCTGGCTCTCTTTACTTAATTGCTCAATCCTAGTATACATGTATAACAGTATCAGAATTGTGAACACGTGCCTCTGTGGAAAACAACTTTATCACCTGAAGTACAGTGCTTATGTGCAATTCCTTTTACCTTTAGTCTTATAGATTACACTCATTTTCGAAGTTACTTAAGTCAACACTTTTCCCCTCCCCTTTTAAAATCACTTTTTATGACTTACATATATTTCAATTCTTTATTTCTCATTAGCATTTGCAAAAATAATAAACTGGATGTAGTGATATATTTCTGTGTGTATGTGTGATCCATTGATAAGTTTTCCATCATGAAACATATCAGTGTTTAATTATATAAAATTGAATTTTCTACATCTTATAAATTTGGTTTATTTTCAGATGTTTTTTAAACAACAAAATTATCAACCATTTTGTTTTTCCTCAAAATTTTCTAGGAAGAAATCAGAACTCTGTCCAGAAATAGTGCAGCAGAGGGCATTAGTGTTCTTCTCAGAGACAGGTTTATAGGAGTTGGAATTGGCTCTCTCTCAGAGGAGAGACTTCATTTTTATTATTTTCCTGATCACCAAATGTGTAATTTCTCCCTTTCTTCCCTTCAGCTTTATGGGGTATACAAATTTAGACAGAAAATCTGTCTAGGAAGGAAGGATGCATATCAATATTGTTGCCTTCTCTGCCTCACTATTAAATAGTAGCATGTTGGAATATTGATTGGATAGGTAAAATTACACATTTAAGACACCACATAGATTCTTTGCATTTTTGACCCGATGTTATGGAAATTATAACCGAGACATGACATAAGGCCAATAAAAATGGTAAAGAGAAAAGTTCAGCCTCATAACTGTCAAGCATATGTCTTCATATATAGTTAGGGTGGTGGAAAAGTTTAAGGATTAGAAAAGCTTGCTGTGTAGTTTTTCAATGGGGACAGTTCATTTCTTGCTTTGAGATTTTCAGTATAAAGATCCTGCGGTTCAGATTCTGACAGACCAGGTAGAGAATCTCAGTTCTATTACATGAAAAATAGTTATCTCTCAAGGAAGATGTAGAGATTGAATTTCATATACAATAAGTGAAATTGCCTAGTACAGTGACTATTACATACTAAAGAGTCAATGAATGTTAGTTTTGTTTCTCTTTCTCCCACCTTAATTTCCTCCTCCTTTCCTTTAAGCCAACAAACATTTATGGGTTCAAGCCATGTTTGCTCATACATTGGTTCCTTTGTTCATTAGCTTAGTCCTTCCTTACCCCCCACTTTCTCCTTCCATCTACCTTATTCTTTTCCCCTCTTCCCTTTCTTTTCCTCCCTTTCTCCTTTTCATCTCCATCTTTCACATATCTGATTTTATTTTAAAGGTGCTTTATAATTATAAAAATACATAAAATATTGTAAATCAATGCATGGCATTTTAAAAATAGAGATCTTTAGGGCACAGAACATAGTTATTCTACATCAGCATGGGACTGGGAATGGAGGTGAGATCTGCAACAGAGTCAGGAACACACTGAAGATCTCAAAGTGTGCCACAAGCTACTCCCTGTGGATCTGAACTGGGTTTATGGTGAACTATTCTCCAATGGAGAAAATTCTTGAGAAAAGAGTGAGGTTTTTCAAAGCTCAAATTCAAAAAACAAGATCTAGTTGATTTCTATTACTAGGAGATCCAGCCTCTCCATGGATATTCAGGCTTTCATACCCAAATGAGTTGGATATAGCCACTGAGATATCAGGTAAAGTCAGAGTATTCATCCTTTACCACTGAGTCCCCAGGACCTCCATAGATACAATGGTTTAACCAGTTACAATCCAACTTCCAGCAAAACCAATCAGATCACATTTATTCAGTTTCTCTGAAAAGATACTATAGAATATGTTGGCAAAGGCATTGCTGAAATCAGTTTTCTTAAGACTGAAAACATTTTGCTTATCTGTAAGCCAAGAAAGCTTATACAATTATTTTATTAAATACAGAGGTATTTTTCCTTCTCAAAATTATGACCACATACAGTTGAAGAAACATGTGATTAATAGTGATTAATAATAATATTGGTGAATAAACCATTTAAGGACTTGGAGGACTATTTTAATAGTGTTTTTTTTTGTTGTTGTTGTTCTCAGTTTAATTCATTCTGTTGCCATTTTTCATCCTACTATAAATTTGGAATATATATGCTATATATTTCCATGTGGGCTTAATCAAAATATTATAAAAATGTTCAAGAAAACCTATAGATGCTCAGAATGCAATATATTCTTGTTTTAGGAATACAGGTTTTATCATTGCTTGAACATAAGTAGATTTGGTTGATTCTTCTTTCTGTGTAGAACTGAATCTCCTTTTCCTTGCTAATTTTGTGGGCCCAGTGGTCAAAGTTCTAGGAAAACAGTAAATATTTTGTAAATGTTCATAGAAATATATTGACTTCTGATATAAATTTTAAAGTTTTCATTGTTGTTTCTACCTCTGTTTAAAGACAAAAGATGTTATGGGTGTATATTCATTAAATTAATGTATGGACTCAGAAAACGTGCTAGAAAAAATTTAAATTTCAGTATGTAAATCAATATTACAAATTTGAGACATCTCATCTGTGATACAGATGGGGTAAGTCTATCCAGATTCATATTTATGTCTGTTTATGCTGTTTCTGACAATCTGGATCTTTTATAAGATAATAATTCCAATATGTAACCATATTTAGAATATCTCACTTTTGATTAGCCAAGAGAAAAAGAAAAAAAGCAAAAGACCATTTAAAAAAAATGTTGTTTGCCTTTTTAATTAGAAAAGTAACCCAATGAATAATTAACATGGAAGAGCAAATAAATAATAATTATTTTAAATTACTTACATTTATAATGATGAGAGGCCTGGCCATAATGTTCTCCAATCATTCTTATTAACATGAGAATCATTATTATGTTTAAAATTATTCTTCTTTTTCTGCATTTGCTCATTCTAAAACTTGTACTCAAATTTTTGCTTAAAAGTCCCAGGTTTTCATTAATACCTGCTTCTCTAGCTAAATATCTTAACTTGCTAATCAGTCACACAATTTATTCAAATGTCATTATCTGGTAATAAATTAAGGTGCATAAGAAAAAAGAAAGCAGAATGTAGTATCTGCAAGACTGTGCCCTACTTATATATTTGTTTTTTATCTTATTTTTGTTAATCATATTGTATATATTGAAAAGGGCCAAAAGTAAGAGATTGCTATATTAACTGTTCTTTCCCAAAAAGAAAGAAACACCAATAAAATAAAATTATGCCCCTTGAGTTACATGCTTACGTCTACTCTCTGGACTTTGTCTTCAGTAGAACAAATAATATTAGAAATCTTCTGTTAAGGAAATTCATAAATTCTGCTCTTCAGTTTTTAACCTTATTTTCCTAATGTTTGCCACTTTTCCATTTCCTTAAATTGGCTTTCATTTATTTTGTGTCTTTCACTTTGAGGGCCTCACCCTATCCAACCTCTCTCTCAGCTACATTTCCTAGTTTACCATGCCTGTGCCTTACAAACTACATTTTTTTTAATATTACAACTTGTATTGTCAATTCTTTTATAAACTTTTCCTTCTGATCTACCAATCCTCACAGTCTTCCTCTGAATAAAAAAAAATCCGTCCTCTCTCTCTCTCTTTTTTTTTTTTAGTTTATTCATCTTACTTTATTTATTTACTCTTATTCTTATTTTATTTTATATTACTAGGAACACTTAACATGAAATATACTGGAGACATCAAACTTCCTGCTTTCAAAATACATTACAAAGCTGCAGTAACCAAAACAATATGATACTTGCATAAAGACAGACATAGAGATCATTGCCACAAAACAGACCACCCAGAAACAAAACATGTGTGTATTGTCAACTGACAATACAGGCTGTCAATACCAAGCTTTGACAAAAATGTACAGCAAGAGGAATTTTCATACACTGCTGGTAGGCATGTAAATTGATATGATTTTAGTAATTATTTTTGCAGTGCATACTAAAGCATAATGTATGTATTCCTTCTGTTCTACCAATTCTACTGCTAAGTATATACTTAAACACACAGCAAACATATGTGTACCAAAAGACTTGTACAAAAATAGTTGCAGCAAAATTATCCATAATAGCCCAAAGAGAAAACAATGCAAATTACCACAAAAATATAATGCATGAATAATCTGTGGTATATATATATATATACACACACATTAGAATACTAGAAAACAATGAGTTAGTGAACTACAGCTACATGAAACAGTAAGGATAATAGATTGGTTACAAAATATTGACTGAAAGAAGTCAAAAAGAATGCATACTATATGATTCTATTTAAATAAAGTACAAAAATACACTAGATGTTGGATGTCTCATTGCACTTATTTTTGAGGGCAGGGTGGGGATACTGACTGGGAAGAGGGACATTTTAGATTCTGGTGGTTCTATTTCTTGATCTGAGTAATGGTTTCAGATCAGTTTTCATGTTGTAGTGATTTATAAAGATACCTGTTTATACTATACTTCAAGCATTTATTAAACAAAAAATATTTAGATATTTCCCAATTATTTCTATATTTTCTAACTTCTAAGTGCCTTGATATGCTTCTTAATATAGTTGCCAGGGATTCCCTGCTTGCCTACATGTGACAAATTTTTATTTCTTTTCCATTCTTGATCACAGTCATATTGTATATTTTTTGTAATATTTTCTTCACCACTCCATATGATTTTCTTCTTCTATCTCTTCTTTTTTTTTTTCCAGGTTCTCATTTAATGTTTGTAACCTAGGGTTCTAATCTTGGTTCTTGTCTTATTCAGGATATAAGCCAAAATGTATCCACTACAAATCCTTCAATTAAAATTGATCATAGGATAATACTCACTTCTGAGATTCAAGCCAATATATTCAACTATTTACTGAACATCTTCACATTTATTCCCTTAGTACTGCTACTAATTATTTTCACTAAACCAAATATGTTGACCCTGCCTATATAACTATTTCCATCTTCTATATGTCTACAAATTAACCTTAATTCCTCAAAGTAGCAGACAGTACATTTCAAAATCTTGGCCCTACCTATCTCTCTACTCTTAATTGAGACATTCCTTTCCTGTAAGTTTGTTAAACCAACACATTCCCACTTTGTTAATACTACAGGCTTTCAACATCTGTCATGTCTCTATGCCTATGTGTGGGCTTTTTTTAAAACAAGACTGTCTAACATTCTACTGGTCATGTCTGCCTGGAAAATGTTATCCCTCTTTCAAAGTCAATGTAAATTTTATTTGTGTTTTTTCACATTTAGAGATCTTTACATCTTTTCTGTTCCCAAGTATTCTATTTCCAAAAAGATTCTAATTTTGAAAAAAAAGAAACCATGAGCAATATGGAACTATATTATACTTAATAACTTCATTTATTAAAGACATTTTAAATAGACTATGATTATATACATTAACATGCATTAAAAATATCCAAAGGATAATGGGCATAAGTCACAAAATATTTTGACTAAGAAGATATACATTCTCACCCACCCACCCTCCTGCTGTGGAGAATTACTCAGCAGTCTTTAGTATTTGGTAGGATATGCTTTAAAGAATTTTATGTATATAAAGGATAAAAATGTAAAGATTTTGCTAAATTTGAATTTTGTATTTGAAGGACTGCTAAGCTGCAGGTTTTTTTTTTCTGATTTTTTCTATATTTTTCCTACATTTCCTCTGATTCTCCTTTTATCAACCAAACAAATTTTACAGTGTTTGTCTCTCTATAGCACTGTGACAATTCGAACAATGCTTCAGATTATCCTAACTTCCATTGTGGGAATTATCATTAGAGCTTATTTATTCAACACATATGTAATAAGAATTTTCTAAATGCCAGAGGCAGACCCATCAATGAATAAGTAATATTCTCTCTTCTTGTAGATTTTATTAATTATAGTCAACCTGAGATAATATTTTACTAGTTTGTATTTTAGGTGGAAACACAATTCATTAAAATAAACTTTTAAAAACTCTAAGTACATTTAATAAATTTACAGGAAATGGCTCGCTGTGATGCATTAATGATTTTTCATTTGAAAATAATTAAAGAAATGTCTTGCAAGCAAATATTCTGGTTGATGGTATTGCCAAAAGGCAATAGGCAAGTAGATCAAATAAATTGTAAGGTAAATGAAGGTAAAAGGTCTTTGTTCATTCAAGTCCATGACAATTATTGCTTTACAGTCAATAAAGATGTTGGCCATATATAAAGAAATTGACAAATAGTAGAGCCCAGGATAATATTCTATCATTAGATAGGATGGGGAAAGTCTGCCAAATATTTTAAACCTATAATTACAGTTGTAAATTTTTTTTCAGATAGTGGATTTTTTAATACTTCTTGGTAACATTATTATGGAGAGAGAAATATGAATACACTGGAATTTTAAAAATAGCTTGGACAAATAACACTTTACTTTTTGAAAAAGAGAACAGTATGAAATCATTGTCACTTACAATTAAATAAAGGGTATGTATAAATTAAACTTTCTATAAAATTATATATTTATAGAAATTTACAACATAATAATGTCTTTGGAGCTACTTCTACTCTCTTTCTATCTGTGTCTTTACACTTTCTTGAGAATTCCTTCCCTTTTCCCCTTTAAGTATCCACAACACTTTTTTTCTGCTTTCAGCTGGTCAAAGTTGGTCATAATTTCCCCAATTCACTCCATTTCTTTCCTCCATAGAGTTTAATTTTTTTTCATCACTCAGTCCCTCTGGGTCTTAGACTTGGCTTTTTGACAAGCAATAGTAATAAGAGGAAATGGTTTTATGTTGCACTTTACAGGTAGAATAAACTCCAGATCAGGAAAAACAGAGTTTATCTCTTTAAAGATCAATTTGGATTTAGCACATAATGAAGGAATTAACTTAGGATACCTAAGCACTTAAAAGTGAGATTACATAAAATGCACCATTAATTTTGCAGCACTGTTGGATTATATTTTCAAATACATAAACTCACTTCTTTCTTAAGGGTGCAACTAATCTAGTAAGGAAAGTCCTGAAACACCAGCTATTCAAATAATTGACAGTAACCTCAAGAATGAAAGTTTATACTCCCAGAGTCTATGTCTGAGTACAACAGTCAGTGCTCCTTACTTGTTGAGTTTTTAGACAAGACAACTCATCTCTCAAATCTTCTCATTTCTCACTATCTTTTCTGCAATATCTGTTAGTTCAAATAAGATTACTTCCTTTTTTTCTTTCTTTGCCCACTTTCCTCTTTGCTGAATGGTTATTCTTATATGTGCTGTGTACATAGATTTTGAAGATAACAGTGTATACATGGTAGTTGATCTCATGGAGTGGTTAGATATACCACAGTCTGTATCACAGACCTTGTCTGCATCTCTTGTCTGCTTGGTGGGTCTGAAGCCCCATCCTCTTGGCCACAATCACCAAGGATGTAGCTTCTGCCAAGAAGACCTAGGGATGGGAGTGGAAGCAGGTCATGACTCAAGGGCTACAATACCTCCATGTTATTATTTATATTTAGTGGATCTTCTTGAGTAAATGTTTCTTTATTTCTTTCTATGCCTTTAGTACAATATACAGAGATTTTTATTTTTTACTAGTTTTTTCCCAGTTATGGTTTTTTATTAGTTTTGAAATGTTGCTGTAACAAATTTCCATAAACTGGGAGGCATAAAACAATAGAAATGTATTCTCTCAGAGTTTTTGGAGACCAGAAGTGTAAAATCAGGAGTTAGGAGGGTCATGCTCTCTCTGAAGGCTCTGCAGGACAATCCTTCCTTACTCTTTCCAGCTTCTGGTGGCTCTTGGCATTTCTGGTTTGTGGCAACATAATTCCAACCACTGCCTCTGTCTTCACATGGCCATCTTCTCTGTGCCTCTGTGAGTGACCTCTCTTAATAAGAACACCAATCATTGAATTTAGGTGATCTCATCTCAAGATATTGAACTTGATTACATCTGCAAGAACCCTATTCCCAAAGAAGGTCACATTCGAATGTTTTGAGTTGACACGTATTTGGGGAGGATACTATTCGAACGTTACAAGTTGTTTTACTGAGAAACAGATCTGTGAAGCAACACACACTTCCATTTCAGAAGTGGGAGTCCTACTTCTTTTTCCTTTCTTTTATTGAGGTATAGACCAAAAAAATTGCACATAATGTATACATTTTGATGAGTTTGAACATATGCATACACTGAGATATCATCATCATCAAGGTAATAATCATACCTATCACCTCTAAAAGATTATCTTGTGTCCTCTTGCTCTTGCGTGTGTGTTTGATAAAAACACATTATGAGATTTACCCTCTTAACAAATGTTTATGGACAAAACACCATATTGTTAACTATAGACACTTGGTTGTACAGATATCTATAACTTATTCACCTAGTATAACTAAGTTTATATGTCTAAAACAACTACCAATTTCCCTCTTTCCACATCCCCTGGAAAACACCATTTTATTCTCTGCTTCTATGAGTTTGACTATTTTATATTCTACAGCGAGTGAGATCATGTGGTATTGGTCCTTCTGTAACTGAGTTATTTTACATAATATCATGTCAGCCAGGCCCATGTATATTGTTGCAAATGGTAGGATTTACTTAAGTTTTAAGGCTGAATAATATTCCATCATAAGTTTATACCCCATTTTCTTTATTCATTTGTCTTTCATAGATATTTGAGTTATTTCTATATAATGGACATTGTGAGTAATGCTGCTTAATTGCTTCCTGACTGCAATTTGTGTGGGAGAATTATCACTCAGCTCTCTTATTTCCTAGAAATGTTCATTCCCTGATTAATTTCCCAATGATATCACAATAAACTTTGATAGAATACCATAAACTTTGATAGAATACATGCTAACATTTCCCATTTTTATCACGTGAAATGTGTTAACTTTCTGAATAACTTTGACTCTTATTTTGATGTAGATTGTGTTTGAAGGAAATGTTATTCCTTTTTAGATTTTGCACTTTTCCATTTAAAGTGTGCTGCATAAAAATTGTGTGTGATATTCTCTACCAGGGTAACTTTGAAAGACAGAAAAATGAAATTATTTCCTGGAAATCTACTCCTCCAAATGTTATACACTACTTGACTGGTACAGTCACCCAAAATATAATAATTAATGATCATCCTTTACACTAGTATCATGAGTCTCAATGCAGAGTTTCTCTGTATGCTTACCTCAGGAATTTTGAAACACTAGTAATAGTATTTCAGTATTAAATGGTGAGGCAAAAGCTAACCCTAAACTCTAAATTCTGTGAGTAGAAATAGAGATAAAGGGGCTTCCCTGGTGGTCCAGTGGTTAAGACACCATGCTTTCATTGCAGGGCGTGCAGGTTTGATCCCTGGTTGGGGAAGTTCCACATGCCACAAAGTTTGGCCAAAAAAAAAAAAATAAGTGTGAAGGGGGTCAAAAGGTACAAACTTCCACTTATAAAATAAGTAAGTCCTGGAGATGTACTATACATCAGGGTGACTATAGTTAATAATACGTATTGTATATTAGAAAGTTGCTGAGAATATATCTTAAATGTTCTTATAACAAGAAAAAAAGTGTGACTATTTGTGGTGATGGATGTTAACTGGACTTATTGTGGTGATTATTTCACAGTATATATGAATATTGATTCATTATCATGTACACTTGAAAATAATATAATTTTATATGTCAGTTATATCTCAATTAAAAAAGCAAACTAGCATAAAAATACTCAGGTTTAAACAATAAGGTCCTACTGTATAACAGGGAACTATATCAATATAGTGTGATAAACCATAATGGAAACGAATATGAAAAAGAATGCATAGGGACTTCCCTGGTGGTCCAGGGGTTAGGACTCTGTACTTCCACTGCAGGGGGCATGGGTTCGATCCCTGGTTGGGGAACTAGGATCCCCCATGCCATGCAGTGAGGCCAAAAAGAAAAAAAAAATTTAAGAATGTATACATATATGTATAACTGAATCACTTTGCTGTACAAGAGAAATTACCACAACATTGTAAATCAACTGTACTTCAATAAAATAAATTAAAACAAACAAACAAACAGAAAATAAAAGGAGATAGTTCTTTGTAAGATACATATTCTGGCTCATAAAAAATGTTAAATGTCACAGTTCTATCAGATTAATTTTAACTTATTTTGTGAAAAACAAACAGAACAAAATGTGGGTAAATTAATATAAATACTAAACAGGCTCTAATTCTCCATGCAGGCCAGCAAAAGCAGGATTTATTTTAATGTATTTGATAAGCAATAAAAGATGAAAATTCATAATACCCATACACCTGAAAAATAAAGAAATGTAATAAACTCTCAAGTGTTTGGAGTAATGGATTGGTGAAATGTAAGATTGTGAGAGATAATCTAGAAAGGACAGGTAGAAGCCAAGTTATCCAGGACCTTGATACAGGCTAAGGAGTTCAGACCTGGAAATGTTAAATAGAAAATAGTTATAACAATAAGAGTTTTTTCTGCTATTTTCATCAGAGCCTTTGAAATTTATTTTTTACAACCTACAAAGTAACTTACCCACCTGAAATTTTATATCAGACTTCACTATAAGAAACAGATGAAAGTTAGCACCCTTGATTGATGCAGAAACAGGGCTCAGCATCCTATCTCTTTGGTCTTTTTGTTGTCGCTCTACCTTAAGTGCCCAAGGCTGAAATTCCTCCAGAGAAACATGAGCTTCTCAGGATGCAGAAGCCTCCTCCTTCACATTATAAATCATCCCAGAATGAGCCCATATCAGGCTTCTCCAATTACTATTTTGTTTCCTAGGTTTTGCCTTCATAGGAAAGATTTAAAGTGTAAGACAATAAATTAGCCTCATGGATAAGTTAAGAAAGAGCAAATTCCTTTCATTAGATAATGTCATATTTACTGGGAGTTTTTTGGTGGGGGGGTGGGCAGGTACTGTGTTCTCCCTATAACTGGGTTTGTTTTCCTTCTCATGTGTTCTCTTTCTATTGACTTATATCATAGCACTTATGACACTGCTATGTAATTTTGTATAATTTATCTGCCACCCCTCTAAACTACAAGCTTCTTAACAGAAGGAACTGAGCATTACTTTTTATTTATCTAGCACTTCACACAGTGATTGATATGGATAGGCACTTAACATATATTTTGAAACAAATAAACAACATTAGTTAAGATATGCACTTTGTGTTCTGAGATTTTCAGTGAATTAAGTAGATGTCTCTTAAATCTCTGATACCTGGAAGACAGTTCACTATATACTGAAAATATCAAAGGCCACAGTGTTATATTATGATTCTATAGTGCCTGGAGCAAGACCAATAAAAGCTGGCAGACAGCAAATGTGTTTTCAACAAAATCCATTAGAGCTTTCTGAGACCTGTGTCTCTGAGTTTGTGTTTGATTCCTGGAGAATCACCAAATTTGCTTGGCCCTTGCTCTTTGCTTCATGGCTTGGGTTCTTCATTGAAAGGATTTCCAGAACCTTTCTATGGCATTGACCACCAATGACTATATTGACAGCTGAGAACTGCCCTCTGGATGACAGATTAGTTGAGGTCTAATCTCACTTCACACTTATTGATTTAACCCATATAGGTTTTAAGCCAAATTAGAAAGCAGGTCATCAGATGGCTTAGAATGCCAGTTTCTTAAGGGTACTAAATCATATCTGGAAATTTCACATGATGGGTAAAACATTATCTTTTACCAGAACTCCTCTTCAGGAGTTCAGTTTTTAAAAGTAAAATGATTAATAGACTGGGCTAGTAGGTGCTCAGACTCGTAAATAAGTATTGAACAAATAATCAAGGTCTATTTAAAGATTTGCAAAAGTACTAGCCTTTCTTGGTCCACTTTGCCTATACAGTATCTTTGTCAAAATATGTCACACTTTGAAAGAACAAGATATGAATGTGCTGTTTAATTGTAAAAAATAACAAATATTTTAATAGTCATTAACTAAGCATTTATTTAGCAGCTACTATTTGATTGCCATGAAGATTCTAATCTCATGTTTCTTATATTCTAGATGTGCAGGACAAAATATAAATAATAATGAAAGAAATGAACATCAAAAATCAGATAGAAATTTCAACAAAATATGATCTATATGTTTACTGTACAAAATGGATAATAATTCAAATGGTTATTAAGAATACAGAGCACCCACTTTGGCCAAACTTAGCTCAACTGGGAAAAAAATTCTCAAGAAAAATAGAGTAGTTTAACTGAGATTTTGAAGATGGGAGGAATTTGAATAAAGTAGAATTCTTCAAGTTGAGAAGAACATGAGCAGTAAATTCATACCACTATCCCGCCTTATAACAAGTAGCATGCTATAATAAGATAGCTGGTTGGAGTGGGTTAATTGCAAGGGTGATAAGATAATAGAATCCTTTAAGAATCTTATAAAAGTGAAATATTGGGGAAAAAATTCATACAGCTTCAGAAATTCATAAGCCAATCTAGGGATGATAAGGCCATAGGTTAAGAATCAGAGCTAGACCCGCTGGAATTAATAAGCAATTTTGATACTTAACTGAAGAATTGACAGTGTCTATCAGGTCTTAAAAATTATATGTCAAAATTATTTTCTACATTATTTATAACAAAAAATAAAGGCATAAATACAAGATTATCAAATTTGCCAAAATGCCAAGATAATTTTGTAAATATGTTAGGCTTCTAGAATAAAATACAATTACTGCTTAGCTTTTTCAAAGTATATCTGAGAAAAATGTACCACAATATTCTTCTTCAAACTTGTACTGATATTTATGTCCTATGATCCCAATACACAAGAAAACACAAAACACATAAATATTGGATTAGAGAGGGATACATTTTACCTATTATAATCCTTATGGCATTCAGATAAGACATAAAATATAGTTCTGTAATTTTTCTGCACTCTCCCAGCATGCCCCGAGGTTCTATCCACAAATGTTTCTAGAATTTATTCTTTGAAGATCTTTATTTCATTTTTCTTGGAAAATAAAATGTCTTTCAAGTCATTACATGAGACTGAAATATTTATGTTCAATATTAGCTTTTAAGCTAGTGCATCCTAAAATCAGACTCTAGGTTTGCTTTCAAAACAATTTTTATTCCCCAAATTGTCATTCCCAAAGCATCATTTTGAATGAATATTGTTGAGTAATTACATAGTGTGATTAAAAATCTATAATCTTGATAGGAAATCTAGTCCATTCTAAAGAAAATCCAATCTCATTATTTTTGTTTTTTACCTTGTAATTTGCTAAGCATTAAAATTTCATGAGAAACTGAGGTGTTCTAAGATAACTGAAGCAAAGGAAATCATTTAAATTTTATAAGTTTAACAAAATTGACACGTTTTTCTCAACCTGATCTTCAATGTTGACATTTCATCTTGTGTAATTTAAATTTTTTTTTTTTTTTTTTTTTTTTTGTGGTACATGGGCTTCTCACTGTTGTGGCCTCTCCCATTGCAGAGCACAGGCTCCGGATGCGCAGGCTCAGCGGCCATGTCTCACGGGCCCAGCCGCTCAGCAGCATGTGGGATCCTCCTGGTCCGGGGCACGAACCCGTGTCCCCTGCATCGGCAGGCGGACTCTCAACCACTGCGCCACCAGGGAAGCCCCAAAAAAATATTGAATGATATTCAATGATATTTTTTATGATGGGAGTTTTTATTGACCAACATCTTAATTAAGAGATCTGAGGGTTTGGGTCAATAAACTAAAGGGAATATCTCCAGAATTCCAGGGTCTACTCTCTTCATTCCAATACTATAGTCTTCAATCTTTAGGGCACATGTGAATTACCTGGGGTGCTTGTTAAAATTGTAGATTCACACACACCATTTCAAATATTCTTATTTGGCAGGTCAAATAAGTACCAGGAAACGGCATCTAAACAATTTCTCAAGTGATTCTGATGCAGGAGACCACTTTGACAAGCATCCTGCCAAATCTTCTTCTATAATCTCTGACATTTGGGTACATGTTACTTGTTTTATATCTCCATAGGTTTTCATTTGCTACAATTGACCATGGGCCGATTCAGTAATTATTAAAAAATTAAAATCCAGAGTTTTCTTTAGAAAGAATAAAACATTAAAAAAGTAATAAAATAATTTCCTATAACTACATGTTAAGATAGTTTCTATTTCTGTTAAAACAAATACCACTGGGCTTGATAATAATTAATCTTGGGACATCTTTTATTTTATATTTTTAATTGAAGTACAGTTAATTTACAATATTGTGTTAGTTTCAGGTGTACAGCAAAGTGATTCAGTTATACATTTATATGTATATATCTATATTCTTTTTTCAGTTCTTTTCCATTATAGTTTATCACAAGATATTAAATATAGTTTAATATGGTAAATCCTTGTTGTTCACCTGTTTTATATATGATAGTGTGCATCTGTTAATCCCCTACTCCCAATTTATCCCTCCTCCCCCACTCACCCTTTGGTAACCATAAGTTTGTTTTCTATGTCTGTGAGTCTGTGAGTTTCTGTTTTGTAAATAAGTTCATTTGTAACATTTTTTTAGATTTCACATATAAATGATATCATATGATATTTGTCTTTCTCTGATTTACTTTGTTTAGTATAGTAATCACCAGGTCCATCCATGTTGCTGTAAATGACATTATATCATTCTTTTTTATGGCTGATTAATATTCCATTGTGTATATATATAAATATCTTCTTTATCCATTCATCTGTTGACCTACAGACTGGGAGAAAATATTTGCAAATGATGCGACTGACAAGGACTTAATTTCCAAAATACACAAACAGCTCATACAACTCAATAACAACAACAACAACAAAAAAGCCAGAAGACCTAAATAGGCATTTCTCCAAAGAATACGTATGAATGGCCAATAGGCACATGAAAAGATACTCAACATTACTAATTATTAGAGAAATGCAAACTGCAATGAGGTATCACCTCACACCTGTCAGAATAGTCATCATCAAAAAGTCTACAAATAGGGGCCTCCCTGGTGGCGCAGTGGTTGAGAGTCTGCCTGCCAATGCAGGGGATACGGGTTCGTGCCCCGATCTGGGAGGATCCCATATGCCGCAGAGCGGCTGGGCCCGTGAGCCATGGCCGCTGGGCCTGCGCATCCGGAGCCTGTGCTCCGCAACGGGAGAGGCCACAACAGTGAGAGGCCCGCATACCGTAAAAAGAAAAAAAAAAAAAAAAAAGTCTACAAATAATAATTTCTCCACACTCTGGAGAGAGTGTGGAGAAAAGGGAACCCTGCTACACTGTTGGTGGGGATGTAAGTTGGTGCAGCCACTATGGGAAACAGTATGAAGTTTCCTTATAAAACTAAAAATACAGTTACCAGATGACTTAGCAATCCCACTCTTGGACATATATCTGGAAAAGACAAAAGCTCTAATTCGAAAAGATAAATGTACTCCAATGTTCAGTGGCACTATTTACAATAGCTAAGACATGGAAGCAACCTGGCTCATCTTTTATGACTTTTATAACATAGATCTCTACCACACCATTAATAAATCAGACTTTGGCCATGTAGCAACCCTGTAAGACCAACACCAGTCTCTAAATCATGCCTTGATTTCCCTTATCTAATTCAACCTATTTGACATTAAGTTTGTGTGCATGCACTAGTTATTGTGAGAAATACAGCCCTTCATGAGGAATGAATACAATCTTTTGTAGTTTCATATTTATGATTTCTTACCTTCCAAAAGAAGCATAATTTGAGCAAGCAACCTAACCTCCCTAATACAAAAATAGACAAGAAATTCATCTCATTTGTGAGAATGCTCACAGTTCTGCAACATCTAGCCTTAAGTGTTGTTTACCTTATGTTTACTGAGTTATTTATTTGTGGTAATGTCTGCCTTATTGACACAGTTTGAAGGTATTTACCAATGTTTCTTTCTCTCACTTGTAATAGTGCCCTGTTAGAGCCCAGGCACAGTTGCTGTTACTGTGAGACCCAGTGTGGCTCTTCCCAGCCAAGTTCTATAAGACCCTCTTCCTCACACCCTTCAGATACTGGTGGAAGCTTAATCCCTGTGAACTGATTTTCTGTAACCAAAGTGCTGCCTCTTCAGCTCAGGTCTGTTGTCTCCCAGGATGGTAGAACAATGTGCATGACCTCTCATAATCAGATTTTAGAAAGTCCTTGATGGTAGAGACAATGATATTATGTTTTGTATTGAATTCATACAGTACAGACATATCATTAAGTACTAATTCATATGGTTTAAATTCTGCCAACCTGGGAATACTGCCATATGCTTTTGTGTCATTGAGGAACTCAAATTTAAAACCGACAGCCTCTCTGCCTCAAGACTGCATTTCTTACACTCAGGGCAGGGTGAGGCAAAGGCAGACAGCTCATAAATGTGTGAAAAGTAAATTAAATATTTAATTATTTCTAGAGTCAAGAAGACAGATGGTGGCATTGTACACTTCAGGAAAGTTGAAAATCTACCAAAAAGCTAATTCTAGATCTAACGCTTTAGCAAGGATCTTTGGGTTGAAGGCTCTCTTGAAAATCAAGTCTTAAATTTTCTAAGTGCAACAGAGATATGATGTGGGATCTGGAAAGTAAATGGATATGTATGTTACATTGACAGATTTCCTTGATAATACACTGGAAAACTGAAAGACTCACTCTGTTTTATTTTCTCCAGTTTTTTTTAAAACCCTCGATGATAAATAAAATATATTAATTTCTTAGTCATCCAGATACTTTTTTTCTGTATAAAAATACAAAGACACATTCCAACAGGTAGTAGAAAGAATGGGCTCTGTGCTAGGAAATTATAATTTTAAAAGATAAATAGAGGACTTGACAGGGGAAAGCTAATTAATCTTCAAATCATCCAGGACCCTAATGGGAAGCCCATGGAAAGACCTAGATTAAATTGCACAAATATATCCCGGTGGGCATGTAAAATGTGTGGGTTCATGGGCTTCTGATAATCTAAACAGATTTTTCTTTCTTCTGTCTTCATCTTCTTTCTACTGTTTACAACAGAGGGCAGATGGAATGAGATAGATAATCACCAGAGTGACTATCACCTAAGTGGCATAGTGCAACACAACAAGGAAGAGAAAAGACTTCTGAAGCTGAATGTTGCAAACAGACTTTTCTGGACAACTTTTAGGCAAACAAAACAAACAAACAAAAAAAAAATGTTAGGAACATTATGTTGCCCTAGAGTCGATGCTGTCAATGGCTCTTGAGTGGCGTTGGACAGGTTTTATCCACCCACCTGTGTACACGTATTGAACTGACATCAACACAAATTTTCATATTGGTCTCAGCCA
This sequence comes from Mesoplodon densirostris, assembly GCF_025265405.1. Taxonomy (NCBI): domain Eukaryota; kingdom Metazoa; phylum Chordata; class Mammalia; order Artiodactyla; family Ziphiidae; genus Mesoplodon; species Mesoplodon densirostris. Next base: position 82,336,871 of record NC_082674.1, on the reverse strand, counting down.
TAGGAATGCATGCAGGATTTGGGGAGGGGAGAAGTAGGGGGGAGGCGTATGGAGAGGGGAGGGGTTGTGTGGGGTTTTGTTGCGACTTTGTTGTGACTGACCCATAATGTACTCTAAGATTTTGCCTTTAAAAAACTCTGCTCACTACTGAAGAGACCCTTCCTTTGGGGTCTGTGTCAGCTGCTAAATTATGCTTTAATCTCAGATAACTTTTAGTAGAGACCACAGAAACTTCTTAAACTCACACTTTCTTTGCCAAGAATTAAACCAGTAGTTCTCTTCATTTATTCCTGAAGATGCTGGTTACTATCTGTTATTGCTTATAGTTATATCATGTCATTTGCTTACTCAATATAGCTTTGCTCCAACCTGCCTCTTGTGTGCTGTTATTGTCAAATTCATTATAGTTTTATATGTTATAGATATTGTTTTATATAATTACTTTTAAAATAAGTTAAAGAAAGGAGAGAAATATGGATTTATGCTCATTTATTTACATAAATGCCTTTACCAGTCCTCTGTTTATTTGTGTGGATTCAGATTATTGTTTGGGATCACTTGCATATATTATGCTAGTAATATATATATATCATATATTATGCTAATATATAATACATGACATGCATATGTACAGGTTACATGCTCAGGGTGTTACAGTCAAGGTGTTGGTCAGGCTGTGTTCCTTTCTGCAGTGCATAGCCAGAGTCCTCTTTGAAGATCATTCAGTTTGTTGGCAGAATTCACTTCCTGACAGCTATAGAGCTGAGGCATTCAGCTCCAAAAAGTCATGTGGAGTTCTCTGCCATGTGGTCCTTTTCATAGGCAGTTCACAACATGGCTGTTTACAAGGCCTGTAGAAAGGCCTCTCTCTAGTCTGCTAAGACAGTTCTTATATGGGGTAATCATGGGAGTAACTATCCTATCATCTTTGCCATAGTCCATTGACTAAATGGCAGTTGACAATTCTTCCCACACTCAATAGTATGGAGCATAACACATTGTGAGTCACCTTATCGTATGTCCAACATACACATATACTTATGTATGTACATGTTAGCAATGGGTAAGGGATTTGCTGATGATAATTTGTTTTTTTTTTCGTGACTGATTTTTCTGTGTTTAGCAGATGTTCTATACAGATGGTTTGCTTTTTTATACACAATAAAGCGAAAATAAATAAATAAATAAAACTTTCTGGTGGGGCCTAGAGGGCCAAGAGAGTTCAAACAGAATCATTGTCACCTATTTCAGACTTGTCCTGCCTGGTTCCTTCTCTGAGTCCAGTATATGTGACAGAAAGAGCTGATTCTCAACTCTCTAGAGCACACTTGCAACTGGAAATAGGAAAATATCAGACTACTTATTTTCACAGATGAGTGAATTTCTTTTTAAATTTCTTAAGTCTCAAGAAATATTTAGGACACTACAGGCCATATTTCTGATGCCTTAGATATTACTAAGTATCACCCTTGTTTTATTATTTATGGAGATTATGGGTTTTATATCATGGTTAATAGTTGAGTAATCTATCTGTGATTTCTGTAATTACATATCTTTCATGTAAAGAATAATAATTCAGATTTTTTCTTTTTTATTCAAAAAGAAAGTACATAAAAGAAAAACATTAATTTTAGAGGACAACATATAAAATTAGTTGAATATACAATCCAGAAGTCTGAGAGCAAGTTGAAATACTTGGGAGAGGAGGGAGAGTAGGGAGTAAGCCTTTGGGAGAGAAGAGAGGGGAGTAGGCCGCTCTCCCAAAGCTAAATAATCAATTATTCATGTAATATTTGGCTACTCATCATCCCTAAGATGACTTAGACAGTGTAGTGCTTTATTTACTACAGTCCCAGTGAGTACAGGGTACCTGGGAAATAGTAGGTACATAATATATACTTAATATATATTTGTTAAATGGCATAACAAAAGAGAAGCAGACATTCAGGTCCATGCCCCATGCTCCCTCATGAACAGAGGAATTGGAAAGAGACTTACAAGAAATACTAAGATTATATGTCATACACAGATGTAAGATAATAATGAAAATATTAATAATGCATTACATAATTTATTGTATCATATAATAATATATTATATCTATAATCTACAAAGCACTGGTGCTTAATTTTAAAATTCATCATTTTCATTCATTCATTTTCTTGAATATCTACATTCTTAAATTCATCTTCAAGAAATAATCATTTATTTCTCTTTAGGGCTAGAAAACTGTGCAGTTTTGATCCAGTAGAAAATCTGACATTGGGCTAATGTTTAGGGATGACTAAGTTGTGACCTGAAATTCACTTTAGGTAACATCAAATCTGGCACCTCTAAAGCCACATAATTATTCTACTGTTCATTATTCTTAAGTAAATTCAGAAAGATGAGGATTAAGATATCCTGTTGTGGTGCTTCCCTCATGGCGCAGTGGTTGAGTGTCCACCTGCCGATACAGGGGACATGGGTTTGTGCCATGGTCTGGAAGATTCCACATGCTGCAAAGCAGCTGGGCCCGTGAGCCATGGCCGCTGAGACTGAACATCCGGAGCTTGTGCTCCACAACGGGAGAGGACACAACAGTGAGAGGCCCACGTACTGCAAAATATATATATATATATATATATATATATATATATCCTGTTGTAACTCTGTCTCTACTTCTGTTTAAAAATGCCAGCCTCTAAAATGTTCAGAACAAGTCAGTGTCATAATATTGGACTATTTCTTTAATTGTGAACAAATCAAATATTAGAAAATATGCAGTCATAAATCAATGCTCAAATGCTTAACCATTGTTAACCTTTTGGTTATTTACAAAATATCTGTGTTAGAGCAATGAAATGAGGACCAAATAAAATGATATTTAGATAACAAAACATGGATGTAGACAGTTCTCAGAAGTTCCTTATTGGCAAGATTGTATAAAGGGGTAGATGGAGAAGATGTAGCCAAAAAACACAGATTTACAGGCACTTATTAGGTATTTAATAATTTAATATTTAGAAAAATATAAAATAAAACATTAGGACCATGTTTAGATTAAGTATATCCAAAGCCACATATGAAGAATCTATGAACATTTCTTGCATGATGGGCAAGTTGCTAAGTGCAAAGTATGAAAAGAGTAAGACATACCTGTCAGTGTTCCATAATCTTTCTGTTAACAGAGAATTCTTTTAAAACAATTAATTGAAATTAATATAAATTAGAGTAAAAGAAGGTATTTATTGATAAGTTATGTATACATATGGATGTTTAGTGTAGTCATAAAATTTTAGACATTTTCTATTTCCCAAAGTGATTTTCATATGCAGACACATATGAGGGGAAGACAGATGAAAACAAACCACTTCACTTCCTTTAATTTCTTTTTCACTGAGTGCCATTTGGCAGAGCATTCTGAGCCATTCCATCCTCTGCTATACCTTCCTCTTTCCCCAACTACATCTATGTCTAAACCCTATTGATTTCCCCTTTCCATTCATTCACAAATCTTTTCTATTCTAATAACCTCTACCCTTGTGCTTTTTTATATTTGATAAATTTGACATGTTACATTTTGTAAGTTTAAGGTTTACAGAGTGTTACTTTGAAAGTTTTATATATTGTAATATGGTTTCCATTGAAACATTATTTATCACATTACATCATTATATTACAATACTGTTGTCTATATTCATTATACTATGCATTAGATCTCTATGGTTTAATTACTACTCATTGCAATTTTGTACCCTTAAACACCATAAATCAGAACTGCTGAACAATCATTGACAAGAAGGCACTGGAACTCACCAGATAATGTACCCCACATCCAAAGACAAAGGAGAAGCCACATGAGATGGTAGGAGGAGGACAATCACAGTAAAATCAAATCCCATAACTGCTGGACAGGTGAATCACAAACTGGAGAACACTTATACCACAGAAGTCCACCCACTGGAGTTAATGTTCTGAGCCCCACATCAAGCCTCCTAACCTGTGGGTCAAGCAGCGGGAGGAAGAATACCTAGAGAATCAGATTTTGAAGGCTAGCAGTATTTGATTGCAGGACTTAAACAGGATTGGGGGAAAGAGAGACTCCAAACTTAGAGGGCACACACAAAGTAGTGTGCACATCAGGACCCAGGGGAAGGAGCAGTGGCCCCATATGAAACTGAAGCAGACTTACCTGCTAGTGTTGGAGGGTCTCCTGCAAGACAGAGGGTGGTTGTGGCTCACCATGAGGAGAAGGACACTAGCAGCAGAAGTTCTGGGAAGTACTCCTTGGTGTGAGCTCTCCCAGAGTCCATCATTAGCCCCATGAAAGAGTGGAGTAGGCTCCAGTATTGGGACACCTCAGGCCAAAAAAACAAGAGGGAGGGAACTCAGCCCCACCCATTAGCAGACAAGTGGATTAAACTTTTACTGAGCTCTGCACAACAGAACAACACTAAGATCTACCACCAACAGTCCCTCCCATCAGGAAACTTGCACAAGCCTCTTAGATAGCCTCATTCACCAGAGGGCAGACAGCAGAAGCAAGAAGAACTACAATCCTGCAGCCTGTGGAACAAAACCCACATTCACGGAATGATAGACAAGAAGAAAAGGCAGAGGGCTATGTACCATATAAAGGAACCAGACAAAAACCCAGAAAAACAACTAAATAAAGTGGAGATAGGCAACCTTCCTGAAAAAGAATTCAGAATAATGATAGTCAAGATGATCCAGAGCCTCAGAAAAAGAGTGAAGGCAAAGATGTAGAAGATGCAAGATATGTTTAACAAAAACCTAGAAGAATTAAAGAATACACACCTAGAAGAATTAAAGAACAATCAAATAGAGATGAACAATACAATAACTGAAACGAAAAATACACTAGAAAGAATCAATAGCAGAATAACTGAGGCAGAAGAACGGATAAGTGACCTGGAAGACAGAATGGTGGAATTCACTGCCATGGAGCAGAATAAAAAAAGAAAAGAAATGAAGACAGCCTAAGAGACCTCTGGGGCAACATTAAATGCAACAAGGGGTCCCAGAAGGAGAAGAGAGAGAGAAAGGACCCGAAAAAATATTTGAAGAGATTATAGTCAAAAACTTCCCTACCATGGGAAAGGAAATAGCCACTTAAGTCCAGGAAGCACAGAGAACCCCAGGCAGGATAAATCCAAGAGGAACACGCCAAGGCACATAGAAACGAAATTGACAAAAATGTAAACAAAGAAAAATTATTGAAAGCAACAAAGGAAAAACGACAAATAACATATAAAGGAACTCCCACAAGGATAAAGCCGAGTTCTCAGCAGGAACTTTACAAGCCAGAAGGGAGTGGCATGATATATTTAAAGTGAGGAAAGGGAAGAAACTACAACCAAGATTACTCTACCCAACAAGGACCCCATTCAGATTTGACAGAGAAATCAAAAGCTTTACAGAGAAGCAAAAACTAAGATAATTCAGCACCACCAAAACAGCTCTACAAGAAATGCTAAAGGAACTTCTCTGAGTGGAAAACACACGAGAAGAAAAGGACCTACAAAAACAAACTCATGGGCTTCCATGGTGGCGCAGTGGTTGAGAGTCCGCCTGCCGATGCGGGGGACACGGGTTCGTGCCCCGATCCCGGAAGATCCCACATGCCGCGGAGCGGCTGGGCCCGCGAGCCATGGCCGCGGAGCCTGTGTGTCCGGAGCCTGTGCTCCGCAACGGGAGAGGCCACAGCAGTGAGAGGCCCGCGTACAGCAAAAAAAAAAAAAAAAAAAAAAAAAAAAAAAAAAACTCATAACAATTAATAAAATAATAATAGGGACATACATATTGATAATTATCCTAAAGGTCAATGGATTAAAAGTTCCAACCAAAAGACACAGGCTTGCTGAATGGATACAAAAACAAGTCCCATATATATGCTGTCTACAGGAGACCCATCTCAGACCTAGGGACACATATAGACTGAAACTGAGGATGGAAAAAGATATTCTATACAAATGGAAATCAAAATAAAGCTGGAGTAGCAATACTCAGATAAAATAAACTTTAAAATAAAGAACGTTACAAGAGACAAGGAAGGACACTACATAATGATCAAAGGATGAATCTAAGAAGAGGATATAACAACTATAAATATATATACAGCCAACATAGGAGCACCTCAATACATAAGGCAATTGTTAACAGCTATAAAATAGGAAATTGACAGTAACACAATAATAGTGGGGGACTTTAACACCTCAGTTACACTAATGGACAGATCAACCAAACAGAAAATTAATAAGAAAACAGAAATGTTAAATGACACAATTAACAAGATAGATTTAATTGATATTTATGGGACATTCCATCCAAAAACAGCAGATTACATTTTCCTCTCAAGTGCACATGGAACATTCTCTAGGATAGATCACATCTTGGGTCTTAAATCAAGCCTCAGTAAATTTAAGAACATTGAAATCATATCAAGCATATTTTCTGAACACAACGCTATGAGATTAGAAATCAATTATAGGGGAAAAACATAAAAAATACAAACACATGGAGGCTGAACAATACATTACTAAATAACCAACACATCACTGAAGAAATCAAAGAGGAAATCAAAAAATACCTAGAGACAAATGACAATGAAAACACGATGATTCAAAACCGATGGGATGCAGCAAAAGGAATTCTAAGAGAGAAATTTAGAGCAATACAAACCTACCTCAAGAAACATCTCAAATAAACAATCTAACCTTACACCTAAAGGAACTAGAGAAAGAAGAACAAATAAAACCCCAAAGTCAGTAGAAGAAAAACAAAAGTAAAGATCAGAGCAGAGATAAATGAGATAGAAAGAAAGAAAACAGTAGCAAAGATCAATAAAAATAAAAGCTGGTTTTTGAGAAGATAAAGAAAATTAATAAACCATTAGCCAGACTCATCAAGAAAAAGAGGGAGAGGACTCAAATCAATAAATTTAGAAATGAAAAAGGAGAAGTTACAACAGACACCACAGAAATACAAAGCATCCTAAAAAATTACTACAAGCAACCTTATGTCAAAAAAATGGAAAACCTGGAAGAAATGGACAAATTCTTAGAAAGGCATAACCTTTCAAGACTGAACCAGGAAGAAACAGAAAATATGAACAGACCAATCAAAAGTAATGAAATTGAAACTGTGATTAAAAATCTTCCAACAAACAAAAGTTCAGGACCAGGTGGATTCACAGGTGAATTCTATCAAACATTTAAAGAAGAGCGAACACCCAGCCTTCTCAAACTCTTCCAAAAAATTGCAGAGGAAGGAACACTCCCAAACTCATTCTATGAGGCCACCATCACCCTGATATCAAAACCAGACAGAGACACTAAAAAAAAAAAGAAAAAAGAAAATTACAGACCAATATCACTGATGAATATAGATGCGAAAATCCTCAAAAATAATACTAGCAAACATAATCCAACAACACATTAAAAGGATCATACACCAGGATCAAGTGGGATTTATCCCAGGGATGCAAGGATTCTTCATAAATGCAAATCAATCAATGTGATACACCATATTAACAAACTAACAATAAAAACCATATGATCATCTCAATAGACGCAGAAAAAGCTTTTGACAAAATTCAACACTCATTTATGATAAAAACTCTCCAGAAAGTGGGCATAGAGGGAACCTACCTTAACATAATAAAGGCAATATATGACAAACCAACAGCAGACATTTTTGTCAATTTTGAAAAAATGAAAGCATTTCCTCTAAGATCAGGAACAAGACAAGGAAGTCCACTCTCACCATTATTATTAAACATAGTTTTTATAGTCCTAGTCACAGCAATCAGAGCAGAAAAAGAAATAAAAGAATTCAAATTGGAAAAGAAGAAGTAAAACTGTCACTGTTTGTAGATGACATGATACTATACATAGAGAATCCTAAAGATGCCACCAGAAAAGTATGAGAGCTAATCAATGAATTTGGTAAAGTTGCAGGACACAAAATTAATGTACAGAAATCTCTTTCATTCCTTTACACTAATGATGAAAAATCTGAAAGAGAAATTAAGGAATCTCTCCCATTTACCAGTGCAACAAAAAGAATAAAATACCTAGGAATAAACCTACCTAAGGAGACAAAAGACCTGTATGAAGAAAACTATATGACACTGATGAAAGAAGTTAAAGATGATAACAACAGATGGAGAGATATTCCATGTTCTTGGATTAGAAGAATCAATATTTTTAAAATGACTATATAACCCAAAGCAATCTACAGATTCAGTGCAATCCCTATCAAATTACCAATGGAATTTTTTACAAAACTAGATCAAAATATCTTAAAATTTGTATGGAGTCACAAAAGACCCCGAATAGCCAAAGCAGTCTTGAGGTAAAAAAAAAAAAACGGAGCTGGAAGAGCAAGACTCCCTGACTTCAGACTATACTACAAAGCTACAGTAATCAAGACAATATGGTAGTGGCCCAAAAACAGAAATATAGATCAAAGGGACAGGATAGAAAGCCCGGAGATAAACCCAGGCACCTATGGTCAACTAATCTATGACAAAGGAGGCAAGGATAAACAATGGAGAAAAGACAGCCTTTTCAATAAGTGTTGCTGGGAAATCTGGACAGCTACATGTAAAAGAATGTAATTAGAGCACTCCAAAACACCATACACAAAAATAAACTCAAAATGAATTTGAGACCTAACTGTAAGACTGAACACTATAAAACTCTTAGAGAAAAACATAGGAAGAACACTCTTTGATATAAATCACAGCAAGATCTTTTTTGATGCACCTCCTAGAATAATAGAAATAAAAACAAAAATAAACAAATGGGACCTAGTGAAACTTTAAAGTTTTTGCACAAGAAAGGAAACTGTAAACAAGGTGAAAAGGCAACCCTCAGAATGGAAGAAAATATTTGCAAACAAATCAATGGACAAAGGATTAATCTCCAAAATATATAAACAGCTCATGCAGCTCAATACTCAAAAAAGAAACAACCCAGTCAAAAAATGGACAGAAGACCTAAATAGACATTTGTGCAAAGAAGATATACAGATGGCCAAGAAGCACATGAAAACCTGCTCAACATCACTAATTATTAGAGAAATGCAAATCAAAGCTACAATGAGATATCACCTCACACCAGTTAGAATGGGCATCATCAGAAAATATAAAAACAACAAATGTTGGAGAGGATTTGGACAAAAGGGAACCCTCTTTCACTGTTGGTGGGAATGTAAACTGATACCACCACTATGGAGAATAGTATGGAGGTTCCTTAAAAAACTAAAAGTAGAATTACCGTATGACCCAGCAATCCCACTACTGGGTGTATACTCAAAGAAAACCATAATTCAAAAAGACACATGCACCCCAATGTTCATTGCAGCATGATTTACAATAGCCAGGTCATGGAGGCAACCTAGATGCCCATCGACAGATGAATGGATAAAGAAGTTGTGGTACATATATGCAACAGAATATTACTCAACCATAAAAAGGAATGAAATTGGGTCATTTGTAGAGACGTGGATGAATCTAGAGACTGTCACACAGAGTGAAGTAAGTCAGAAAGTGAAGAACAAATGTCATATATTAACACATATATATAGAACCTAGAAAAATGGTACAGATGAACCAGTTTGCAGGGCAGAAATAGAGACTCAGATGTGGAAAACTAACGTATGGACACCAAGGGTGGAAAGTAGCAGTGGGTAGGGGTGGTGGTGAGATGAATTGGGAGACTGGGATTGACATGTACACACTGATGTGTATAAAATGGATGACTAATAACACTCTCTGTATAAAATAAATAAATAAATAAATAAATATATTTTAAATTGTCATCATATAAAGATAAAATGGAAAGTTTTATATTTATCTGTTGAACCATATACTGGTAAATTCACTTGCTGACACAGGCAGATATAATGGTTAATTTTAAATGTCAACTTGGCTAGGCTATAGGTCTCAGTTGTTTGGTCAAATATTAGCTTAGATGGTGCCGTGAATGTAGATGTATTTAACATTTGCAATCAACTGACTATAATTCGAGGAGATTGTCTTTGATAATTTGTGTGGTCTCATCCAATCGGTTGAAGACCTTAAGAGTAAACACTGAAGATTCTCTGAGAAAGATTTTCTCTATAAGACTGTAACATATAAGTCCTTCCTGAGTTTCCAAACTGCTTGCCTGATCTGTAGACTTTCCAGTCCCCACAAACATATAAGGCAATTACTTAAAAGTTCTCTCTGTGTATATAAGATATATAACACATATGCAACACATATGCATATGTGTATACACATATATAATACATATGTCTATATGTAGATAGATCAATAGATAATATCCTATACATATCACTTATTTATGTTTGGTTCCGTTTTTCTGAGTAACCCTGACTGATAGAGTAGTATAAAAATAGCATTATTTCTGACTAGTTGTTGAGATAAGTACAGACTTCTATTGTATCAAAGGCAGAATTGTACATTTTTAGAAATCCAGGTAGAGAATCGCCTTGGCATGCAGAACACTTGTCTTACAGCTGTGGGTTAGTGAATTGTCTTTCTGTTCATCCCCTCATAATGCTGACTTCATTCTACGTTGATATAAAATGGCAGTTTGGCATTGTCCTACAGTATCTCCTCAACAGAATATTTGAGGATATTCAGGGAATTTTTGTAGGTTCCATATGTGAAAATTTAAGAGAAACTCACTGAACTGTTTCTTTTTGCCGCTTAACTTTGAGAATTCATTTTCTGCTTTTCAGCAGATGAAGAAGAAATAAAACTACTCTCATAAATCCTACAGTCTCTTTCCAGCTGTGAAAAAAATGCAACTTTTTGGCTTAATTACGAGAAAGGACTTGGTTCCTTCTGCAGATAACACCCTTAAGTATTACTGGAGTAGGAGTATGGGATAGTGCCAGAGTGTCACAAATTCTTCAATGATTCTTGTTATATCCCATTGCTGAGCATAGTCAGGCTTTCTGCAATGGAGTAAGATTGGCTCAGAGAGAGCTTAGGATTCAGAATAAATTTGGGGGAGAGAGACAAAGGTATTGTTGCATATACAAAGCCGAATCTGGTGGAAATATGATGTCTAAATACAAAGTAAGGGTGCAGTAAAGCACTTCCTCTCAGAGTACAGGGTGCTAGAAGGGTAGAAGTTAACAAAGACAAAGGGATCAAACATCATTCTTCCTTGCAAAACTGAGTCTTCCAAGATCAAGAACTGTGTTTTATTCACCTGTGAATCTTCAGCAGCTAGTACAGTGACTGGTACATAGAAGAGACTTAGAAAATTTGGGGGAAGGGCGGAATTACTGCATGAGTACATGAATTTATATGCAAATGAATCAATGCATGAATGAATTAATAAATGAAACAATAATTAAAAGTTCAGACCAAAAAGCTGTCAGCATAATCCAATTTTATCAATATCCCTAAAATGTAGTATGGTGAGAATAAGTCAAACTTTTCCATGTCTGAAAAGGAATGGAAAATTCCACAACTTACTAATGCAAGGTTTTGAGCACAGAGAAACAGCAGAATCAAAATGGTAAGGTCAGCAGTAATGACTCAATTGCCAATTTTAAAATGTTTGATTGGAGCCTAATAAAAATCTTACATACAAGATAGAAGTAGATGCTAGACCCTGTGGAAAAGACTTAGCTTATGAATAAGTGGCAAATGGTTCAGAAGTCAGAATTCAACTTCTGACTGTTCCTGCTTTTCCTTTTCAATATCTCTGAACATATAATCAATAACTAGGTTCCCAATATGAGTTATCTTTATTTTGATTGACTTTTCAAGGTTTGGAATGAAAGTGAAAAAAAATGCAGTTAAGAGTGGAAGACAGATTTTGTTAAGGGCATGACTAAATAAATAGCAAATAATGGAATATTATTTTTAAATACATATAAAGAGTTTATAGTAAAAGTTTATAAAATTGTGTGTGCACTATAATCTGAACCATCCCTCAAAAAACATTATATGTCAAAAAATTAGTAAATATTAAGAGTGATTGCTTCCTGGTAGTGAATCCATGATTTATTTTGTCCCTTCCAGATTTCTAGTATTATCTAAATGGTTTATAATAAGCATTATGAATATTACAATAAAAACTATAATCATTTATTTCTGTTTTTAGAATGTTGTGTTTATGTGGGTATCTTCAGTTATTAGTAATTAATATTTATCTTGCAAGCCCCAGATTTTGCTTTAAACTTGTAAAAGTTCCTCAGATATTTTTTTTTACAGTGTGTGTGTGATTGTGTGGGTCTGTGTGAATGTGCTCTGTTCGTTTATAATAGAACTGATTGCACCACCATGGTATGACCATTGGTCTTATTAAACATGCTGTGTCAAAAACAGGAACTACGGTCTTGGGAAAATGAGTCATACATAGGTGCTTGACAGATAGTTGTTAAGTGAAGGAAGCAAGGAAGGAAAAATGAAGGTAATGAAGATGAAAGGTTGAAAGAAATTAATTCTGTTTTACAAGAGACTTTGACAGGCAATTCCTGAATTCTTTATTGTTATCCAGGATATCATTAGTGTACAAAAATGTATTCACTCGCTAATAGATGTGTTTTATTAGAATTTTAGGCATTACAACATGGAGGCCAAGGCACAACAAGGAGGATGATGTATTTGGATAATCACTAAATCAGTGTGATTTTTGGCAATTCATGTCCACTCACTTTACCTTGAAGTTCTTGTTAAGTATAATGCTGGCAATTGACCAAAGAACTTCTAAATTCTCTCCTTCACTTTGTCCTTGAGTTCCATGAATCTATTCTACTCTGTGGCACATTTATAGCTGGCAGCTTTTTCAAATATCAATATGGATAGCCTAAAAAGTGAGGTTCCCTTAATTTATTTAATGTAGTAAAAAGCCTGAAAGGAATAAATTTATATTTAACAAATTAGATTTTCAGAAAAGAAATACTGAGTTTTTGACATAAATTCTGGAAATTATTTATCACCATCTGTTGTGATGTACTGTTTGCTGTACTATTATAGAGGTTTTGGAAGAGGGAGATAATTAAAATTCTATGTTTCAGTGACAATGACAGGTTCTTTGTATATATTAGTGCATTTAATTATCTGATATTAAAAAAGATTATATATATATATATATATATATATATATATATATATATATATATATATATACACACACACACATACATATACATATGTAAATTTTAGTGTCCTAAAGGAAGAAATTGAGGTTCTAAAAGAGTGACTACCTGAGAGAACTATGTTTGAAATGCAGAACTTTCTGATTCCTAGGTATAAGTCACCCCCTAGACTTTAACCTCTTTGAAGACATACACTACCTCTTACCATTATAATCCTTACCTTTTCCCTTACTCTCAACATCAAATTAAAAACCTTATACTTCAAAAGTATTCCATAATTACTGAATAAATAAAACTAAACAAAATGGGATAGAATAAGATAGAATAGGATAAAATGTGTTGAGCTCGGGAGGAGTGGAATGAATTAAAATGAAGTGGAATGGAATTGGTTGCATTGAAATTTGAGAAAACGTCTTATTCTTTCCTTCTTTCCTCTGCAATCTAAAATGGATCTCTGCCCAAGTAAGTTCTAAAGTATACAACGACCATTACACACTGACTCACTGCAGCAGCCAGAGTTGGCACCATTAAAATAAGCCAAAATTATTTATTATTTTTACTATTGTTAATTTCTTCATCTGTTAGTATTAGATGTTACATATTGCTGCTTCCTCATTGGACAGTGGACCACTGGCCTACAAATGCCAGTGATGATACGTGTTGAACCCTTAGGTGATGTTCAGGATCTCCATATTTGAAATCAGAAGTCATTGCATCTTCTCCATGAGGCAGTTGCTCTGGAGCCACCAAAAAGGAAGCATTGGAATGTAATTTAAGATTAAGGAAATAGATGATAACTTCCTGGACTGGAATTTCTGCCACCTACCTTACTAATTTTGTATTCTTTGGCATTTGCTGGATCTCTTTTGTCTTTGTTTTATTTTCTTCAAAATAGTGATGATTTTACAACCACTGTGAAAAAGAGTATGAAGGTTCCTCAAAGAATTAAAAATAGAATACCATATGATCCAGCAATTCTATTTCTGAGTACTTATTTGAAGAAAACCAAAAACTTTAACTCAAAAAAGATATATACACCCCAAAATTCATTGCAGTATTATTTGTAATAGCCAAGTTATGGAAGAAGTCTAAATGTACATGGATAGATGAATAGATATAGTAAATGGTGTATATGTGTATACAATGGACTATCACTGAGCCACAAAAAAAGAATGAAATCTTGCCATTCATGACAACATAAATGGACCTAGAGGGTATTATGCTAAATGAAATAAGTCAGACAGAGAAAGACAAATACCAAATTATTTCAGTAATACATGGAATGTAAAAAAAAATAAAACAAACATAAAAAAACAGAAACAGACTCATAGATACAGAGAACAAACTGGTGGTTGCTGGCAGAAGGGATGGGTGAAATAGTTGAAAGGGATAAAGAGGTATAAACTTCCAGTTATAAAATAGTCACAGGGATGTAATAAACAGCACAAGGAATATAGTCAATAATATTGCAATAAATTTGTACAGTGACAGATGGTAACTAGATTTATTGTGGTGATCACTTTCTAATGTATAAGAATATCAAATCGCTGTGTTGTACACTAGAAACTAATATAATATTATAAGTCAATTATACTTCAATTTTATACACACATGAACACACATACACACACCTGATGCCAAATACAAAAACAATAGGGATGATAGAAGCACCACAGTGTAAGGCTGTTCTGAAAATCAACTGCTTTATCACATGTAAGGTGTTTAGGAGATTGCCTAACACATACTTAGAATAATATATATTAGTGTTTATTATTAACCTGAGTGCTCTCTGACATTACTATTCTTCCTTTTATCCAATTACACATTTGAAGGAAGATTCACTCAAAAAATATTTATTATGCATTTCATATGTGCCAGAATTTTTGTTGTTGTTGTTGTTTTGAGTGATGCAGAGCTGAACAAACAGGCATGTGCCTCCTGCTATGGGGTTCACACTTTTGGTGTGTGTGTTGTGTGTGTGTGTGTGTTAGGTCTATATTTTGTGATTGCAACAGCAGCCAGCACAAACAAAGAAATCAATAAGCAAAGTGATTTCACATATTTTCCATGAAAGTAGGTTGAATCAGGGAGAGAGTTTGTGGATTACAATTCTAGTAAGGTAGGGAGAAGAAAGCCCACTTTGTAGAGGTAATGGCTGAGCTGAGACTCAGTGGATGGATGAAGAGATATGTCATTCAAAGTGTGAGCAAGAGGCAATTGCAGTAGGGAGAATAGCAAATTAAGGTTGGAAATACCTTTAAATATTCAAGAGACAGAAGAGCGATGAGTTTGTTTGAAGCAAAGTGAGCTAGGTGCATGTCACTGGGAGAAAGAGATGGTGGGGGCCGTGCAATTGGAGACAACATTGGAGAATGAGGCAAGGGCCAAAGCAGCTAAGGTCTTGAAAGGAGTTGATTTCATTCTAAGATAGAGGGAAAAACATTTAGTTTTTATGATACAATTTGAAAGGGTAACTATGAAGATAGTTGTGTGGAAGATAGATTACAGGAATGCTGGAGTTGAAGGCTAAAAGAGTATGAAGGCTAATACAACAATTCCAGTGATGGATCACCAAGCCTTGATCACTTTGTGATGAAAGAAAACAGAGGTGACATGCTAGATGGTGCATGTGGGTCAAGAATGATGAGCCAAGGTATTGTTTATGTTTTAAAAAATAGGAGATTACTAGAGAAATTTAGTATGCTGATAGAAATAATCAAGCAGAGAAAAAATGATGATGCAGAAGAGAGAAGGTTTAATTAAAGGAGTTAATCCTTTTGATGAATGTCCCTTATGACCACAACACAGCCACCACTTCCATAGAACTGAAAGTGTGGTTAGTTAAATCTTTATCAAAGCACGACACAACGTCCGAATAAAAATGAGAGTCACCCAGTGAGGAGGAGCTGAATGTGAGGCTCAAGGGGGCCAAAACAGAGAGTGAAATGAAATAGTGTCAAAAACATGGCAAAATCTTCAACTTCTCTGCACAGTCTCTCTTGGAATCATGGCCACAAAATCAGTGCACTTTAATGAAGTCATGCTAACAAAATGATTTTGTTTTAAATTATTCCAGGAAGAAAACTTCAGCACATTTCCTTGTTAGGCAAGAAGTTTCTGACCGCCCCATTATAGCTTCCCTCTGTGCAGCAGACCCCAATGCCTCTGCCTCCTTCATTCCCTTATGGAAAGAAACTGGGACATCCTCCTCTGTAATGTGAATTTATTAGGAGTTCCCTAAATCAACCCTGCTTGACCAATTGAGAATTAACACTTGAAGATCTAGTTAAAGAGAAGGAGGTTCCCAAGTTCTCATTGTTTACTAATTATAAGATGATGTTCAGATCAGACCTGAATCAAATCTACTTTCATTTGGAGACATAGCGAATTGAAATATGGTGGATGTACCACTAAGAGGAATAGGTTCTGCTGACCCTGCTGATTTGAATACTACTTAGATGAAAGAAACAAGACCACGCAGACTTGGCTAAAAATATCTTCCATTTGATCTGTGGTCATGTAGCTCAAATACAAGCTTTTCAAGAAGCACAAATGGAACACTAGCGTAAGGTATTCTGTTCATGTCACATACACATAAAATATTATTTTAAGTGTGTGACATCCTAGAGTGAAGCAAAGAAAAGTTGCCTACAATGGCTTTGAAACTCTCATATATTGCTTTAGCTGTTCTCATATTCACATTATTTTATTTCCTGATGTGTGAGGCACATCACGGAAGACCAATCACCACTACTAGTGATTTGCCCTCCAGTGTCCTCCAACCATAAACTATTTTATGTAACTAATTCAATAAAACTGTCTTTGGCTTTCTGATGAACGATTGCATTGTAAAATGAATTATTCTTAAACATTTGCCAAACTAGCAGTTCCTATGGACATCCATGACTGCATTATGGAAATAATTCAGAACAGAGAAATGGCTGGAAGTGGGTGGACTCATTGGCTAAAATTCAAATGCTTCCTCTCTTTCACCTTGTCCTGTGCTTTCCTTATTGCACCAAGGAGGAGGGGGAAATGGTTTGAAGATATCATCTGACAGCAATCAAAAATTAATTCCACTGTGCTAGACATGGTTTGGTTTCCCAATAGCCTCCAGCCCCTTGTTCTCTGGCGGTCTCCCACAAGAGAGTCTTCAAAAGCCATGTAGCTTTTGTGGCAGCCACAGAGGTCATGTAAGACAATTATGGTCGATGAGACATAACAAGATGCTTGCTGGGGGTTTTCTGGGAAAGGTTTTATCTTCCTGATAAGAGAGAGAAGCTCTTATTCAGGTTTTCTGTTACGTCCTAAATGATTCAACCATTTATTTTATTAGGACAACTTGTGATTCACTCAGGATTATGACACACCCGGGAAACAACTAAATTGGTTTATCTAATACAAAGAGTTTTTTGGAGTCAGAAAGACCTGCAATTAAACCTCAGTTATGCCATGTACATTCTCTTCTATTTTGAACATATTTCTTAAGCAATGTATATATCAATTTTCTTACCTCTAAATATAATTTTCCCCCATTGAGATTCATATTGGTTTCATTTTTTAATGTATTAATAAGTTGCATAAGTAGATTTTCCAAATTTGAGCCTATTTCATATTTATAAAAGAATCCTTACTTGGTTGGAGTGTATGCTCATATAATCAGCTTCTAATATTTAATAACAATATTTTCATCTACATTTCTACATGATGTGGTGTTACCTTTGTCCAATTATTATTTGTTTTAAATTAGGCCAAAGATCAGGGAATTTGAAGTTTTTCATGGTTTCCTATGCTCTGAGAAAACTTAAAGGACCTAGAAATTCTCATTTTCTTGAAAATATGAAAATGAGCAATAAAACCACATGAGCCTCATACATTTTTACCACTTCTTAAAACTTCCCCTTTAAACATTACCAATATGGCACAATCAATAATCAATTATCTGTTCTTGTCTTATTCAAATTCTTAGTATTATCTGACACCATTTTGCCACTTCCTCCTTGAAAAAAATTATCTTCACTTAAAGATTAGTACATTAGTATTTCTTGTTCTTTTAGGGGGTCATTTGTCTCTCTTTTTCAGTCCCTTTTGATTGTTTCTCCTTATCTGCTTAACTATTAAAGTGGGAATACACAGAGTTTAGTCTTAATACATACATCTATATACACTCTCCAGGTCATATAATTTAGTCACATGACTTTAAATACTATTTATATGTTGACAACTTACAAAATTTATCTTTAGTTGTAACACTGTCCTTAATATCAGATTTGTACATTTGACTACCTATTTGGCATCATCACCTGGATATCTAATAAATATCTTAAACTTTATATGTCAGAATACACCCTTGATTTCCTCCTCCTAAACACTCCTCCCGTAGTTTTTCCTATTTCCATGACAATTTCATTCTTTTAGTCATCCAAATCCCAAAACCTGGCATCATTCTTAACTTCCCTTATTCTTTCAAAGCTATTAGCAAATCTTATCACTCTTAACTATCAGCAAAGTAAGTTTTATTTTATTGTTACTGTTTGCCCTGCATAATGTGCAATTTCTGGATTTTTTGGAGAGTGATTACATTTTTAGATGCTTCTTTGCCTATTAAGAAAGAAATGTTCATACATTCCTTAAATAAAACTAGGTAACTTGCTGTTCAATCAATTTTGATTTGTGTTAATCACACCAGTCTCTATAGCTACGATAATCAAAGAAGGCCTGAGCTGTGACCTGAATAGTGATAGAACCCAGGTTGCTATAGTCTGGGGAAAGAACATTCTAGGCAAATGGATAAATGTAATGTTTCTCACTTGAGAATGAATTAGAAATATTGTGTAAACTGAAGTGGGCCATCTTCATGAGAGTGTAAAAAAATGAATGCAGTGTGGAGAGAAATGATGGCTGAAATTTATAATCTCATAGGTCATAAAATGGAGAGTGAAAAATATTTTCACTGGATACAGAATTCTAGGTTGATGTTGTTGATGGTTTCTGTCTAGAGTTTAAAGCTTTACAGCTTGTATTGCTTCAGCAGGACATCTAAAATCATTCTTATCATTGTTCTTCAATATGGAAGTGTGTGTGTGTGTGTGTGTGTGTGTTTCTTCCTTCTCTCTGCTTTAATAATATCTTTATCACTAACTTTAAGCATTATCTTTGAAATATACCTTGGTATCATTTCTTCATGTCTTCTGCTTTGAGTTCATTGAGTTTCTTGGATCTGTAGGTTTATAGTTTACATCAAATTTGGAAGATTCCTGGCCATTATTTTTTCAAATGCTTTTTCTTTCCTACTTTTTCTCTCTTTTGTGGAATTCTAATTAATTACACGTGCACCTGATTTTGAAATAACTGATGTTACATTAATTTTTTTTCTTTAGTCTTTCTTCTCTATTTCATTTTGGAAAGTTTCTATTGTTATATATTCAAGTTCATTAATCTTTTTTTTCCACAGTGTGTAATTTATCATTAATCTCATAAGGTGTATTTTTCATCTCAAACATTGTAATTTGCATCTCTAGAAGTCTGATGTAATCCTTTTTTATGTTTTCCATATTTCTCATCATGAACATGCTTTACTGTAATTTCCTGAACTATATGAAGTATATTCATGTTAGATGTTTTATTATTCTTATTTACCTATTTTATCATCTAAGTCATTTTTGGTCTTAAATTCTATTGATTAACTTTACTCTTTATTATGTTTCACATTTTTCTACTTCTTTGTATGCTTGGTAATTTTTTTATGTTACCTGCATTTGTTTTCTGGAGTAGCCAAAAGAATGTTCCACAAACTGGATTGCTTAAAACAATAGAAATATATTCTGTATAGTTCTGAAGACTAGAAGTTTAAAGTCAAGGTGTTATCAGGGTCATGCTTCCTCTGAAGCTCTAAAGGGATACCCTTCCTTATCTCTTCCAGCATCTGGTGGTCCCAGGTACTTTGGCTTGTGGTAAAATAACTCCAACCTCTGCCTTTGTCTTCACATGGCCATCTTCCTTCCATATGGCTCCATATGCCAAATTTCCCTCACCTTATAAGGATGTCAGTCATTGTATTCGGGCCGACCTTAATGATCACATTTTAACTTGATTATATCTACAAAGACTATTTCCAAATAAGGTCACATTCATAGGTTTTGGGGTTAGGACTTCAATGTATCTTTTTGGGAGACACAGTTCAGTGCGTAATGATGCCAGAACTTGGGAATTTTACATTGTTGGGTGTTGGATTTTTTTGCATTTATTTAAATATTTTTGAGTTTTATTCTAAGATGTTATAAAATTACTTGGGATCAGTTTGGTCTTGCTAAACCTTGCTTGTAAATTTGGTTAGTTGGGGCCAGAGCAACCTCTAGTCTCGGGCTAATTTGGCCCCACTACTGAAGCAATAGCTTTCTGAATGCTCTTTTTGATGGGAATTTTGAGGCTTTTCACTCTGACCATAAACATGAACCAGCCTCATGGGAGATCCAGGATTTATTCCATCCAATTGTTTCTGGTGGTTCTTTCCCCAGCTCTGTAATTTCTTTGCATATGTGTGCTGATAAGAACTCAGACAAAGGTAGGGTTTTTCTTCTAGAGCTCTGGAGCTCTCTGGGCAGCTTTTTCCTCCTCAGTACTCTGTCTTTAGATTTCTGGATGCTTTGAGCCTCCTGAACTCTGAGCTCTGTTTCTCCAACTGAAGGAGGCTACAGAGTTCAGTTTGATTCTCCCTCCTGTGCTTTAGCCCAGCAATTCCCTCTAGGCATTAAGTTGGGGCTTTGTAAGGCTCAGATTTTTTCCCCTGCTTTTATAAAAGACTGTTCTGCTATTGTTTACCTAATGTCTGAAAAACATTGTTTCATATATTTTATCTACTGTTTTAGTTGTCTACAGTGGCGAGGTAAATATGTCCTTGTTACTAACTCATAGCTGGAAACAGAAGTCATCAAGTGGAGTTTGGATTATTTTTAAATTAAATAGCTACCTCTAATATGATTTTAAGCCAGGGTATGATAGTATCAGATTTATTTTTTAATATCATTCGCAGAGGAAGGGAATGCACTGAAGAAGGGAAAGAGAGGAAGAAGACCAGTTAGAAGTGCATTGCTATGGCCCAGGCTGGATATGGTGATTACTTGGACCTGGTTTGCTGCAGTGAGACAGTGAAAGGGATGGTTTGGGGATATAATTGGGAATGGATCACACAGATCCTGCTGAATGGTTGGATGTGAGATAAAAGAAAATAAGAGTAATCAAATGTAATTCATAAATTTTTGCTAAGAAACTGGTGAATGAGAATGCCATTTACTGAACTGTAATTGGAAAAGTGGTAGAAAAAGGTAGTAGGTCTAGAATTGTGAGATGAGCTGGTATTTTATTATTTACAATATTTTCTCCCAATTGGGAAATTGAACCTATACATTTTAGTTTAATCAATGTTGTATTTACTCTCACTGCTATTACTTATTTTCTATTCACTATTTCTGCTTGTCAATCTTTTCTCCTTTATTGCTTTTTGTTACTTTTTTCCCCATCTAATACTTTTGAAATTTTCTTTTATTTATACTCTATTAGAGTTTAATCCTCTAAACTTGTATTCTCCCATCACCATGAAAAATTAATCAATATCTACAGCTGGTGGAGAGGTTTCTATAACACACATCTGACCATGTTGGGCTCTACATAGTATTCTTCAGTAATCTCTAGGGCCTCAGGATAAAATCCATTCCTATAATTTATCATATGTCAGAGTTTTGCTTCTTACAAATTTTATTCACTCTGCCTTCTGCAAGAACAGAAACTTCTTGTTACTCTTATAAAGTCCCAAAACTAGGGTGGTGTATTTTCTTTATTTTTTTGACACCTTCCTGCAATAGCAAAAGTTTCACACTCCGTTAATTTTTTTCCCCATAGCCAGTGAGAGGAGAAAACAGCATGACTCAGTTGATAGCAAATCAAGGACTTTGGAATTCCATGGTAACTTTTACTGAATATGAAATAATGAGAGCATTAAAATAAAATTCATCTGAACGTCAACAGTTAGAAAATGGGTTCGTGTATAAAAGACAGTTTAGATGTTAAATGACTCGAGTGGATGTCTCTGTGATCACTTCCTCAGCTTCGCTTCTCCATGGGCCACTGTCATTCTCCCTAGGAACTGTTTTTACCACCAGATGGAGTTTTCCCATGTAGAGCAATCCCAGAAATGGGGTACAAAGGAAAGTGACCTGGGTATAATATAGATTACAATATTTTTGTTGTTTTACCTTTGGTCACTTATCTTTAAAATGAATGAGTTTGACCAAGTTATTACTAAGATCTTCTCCATCTCTATTATTCTAAAGATTTTATGATTATGTAAATGAACAGCGTGTTATACTTATTCTCTGACACAACACTGTTTGAAGTGTGGTGTTTAAGAAACAATCAGGTCCCTGAGAAACATCAGAAGGAAATGTGATTATATGTGGATGTGAAAAATAGGAACTCTTAAAACTACTAGAGAAGAAATGACTTAAGGAACTTACAGAAAATAGAGTTGAGGGCCCTAAGCATAAAGAAGTAGGGAAAGTGATATTTGCAATAATACAATGATGAGGCAATGTCATAGAAGTTTGACATTTTTTCTAATATGTTCTGTGCTCTTAAATCCACAACTATTTTCCTGATCAGATAATATGATGGGGCCACTGAAAACCTTCAAAGACATAAATATAACTCAAAGACATTGTAGTTGTTATTGTTCTTTCCTGTTCAAAAATGTGTCTATTTTACTTAGCATTCAACTTCCCAGGCTAGCTGCCTGGAAGTAATGATGTCTGCAATTAAAAAACAAAAAAGTGAACTTTATTATAGCTAACCTTGCCTGAAATAATGAGCTCTTGATTACTGTAGATCTTTACCACCTGTCATCTGGATCAGCCTTCTGTGGCAGTCACTTCTAGTGTCCTACACAATAGCCGTTCTCTCTGAATAGGTTAATATTAAGAATAATATTAAAGCATTATGATTTTGCTGTGGATGCACGATACCCAGATAAAAATCCTTGTTTGCCAGCCTCCCTTAGGACATGGGTAGTCATGTACATATTTGTAGATAATGAAATGGAGGGATAAGTCACTGTGGAGAATATTTTCCTAAATCACATGTCAGTCTTGTGTTAACTCTTCACACTTACTTGTTCTTACAGTCTAGAATGTGCATCTTCGGCCTATTTTGTACAGAAACAGGTACCATCTTTTATCCATGAAGTTCAAAGTCAGGTGTTAAAAATGGTGGAGAAAAAGATGATTGGAGCCTGCATCTTTTTTAGAGACATCCCTTTCACCTAGGGATCTCTATGACTACGAGTTCCTGGAGATCATCAACTGTGTTTGTGTAGCTTACAGATGAATAATTAGTACCTACCACAGTCCTTGAAATATAAACTGTCAACAAACACTTTTTCAGGAATAGGTTAATTAGAGCTTCCCTTATTGTATTGGTTAGGATTTCCTTAAACTGCACATAAGAGAACTCTCAATTAAGTGTTTCTTTTTCTTTCTCCCTGTAACAGTAAATCTGGAGGTGCTGTAGCTGCTCTGTTCCCCACTGGGATATTTCTCATATGTGTGCACATGGTTTCTCAAAGAACCCAGGAAACAGAAAGCTTCAGCTCTTTTCAGTCTTATCCAGCAGTGTAAGGATAGTAGGACCAAGATATTTAAATTCTCTTAATTTTCCCATCATGGACACAAGATGACTGCTGAATCTCAGCCCTCATAGCAGTATTCTGAAGATAAAGAATGAGATTTAGGGAAAGGAAGAACGATTAGCAGACTTCTGTTTGCATCTCATTGGTGATAATTTTGTCATAAGATATGCCCTAGTGGCAAAGGGGTATGAGAGGAAAACCCTTAGCTTTCCAGACTCCACAATACCTAAAATAGCTGTCATTTTTGTTTTGAAAATTCAATTTTTAGGTTTTCCTGGTTTTGCTTTTTGTTTGTTTGTTTATTTGTTTTTCCTACCAGTTTTAGTACCTATAAATCTAGAGGAAGGAAGTTGGCTGAAAAATATACTCAGCTAGAAACACAGACCGTTATGAATTTTCTAAAAAAGGATGGATGCCTTAAATGATGTTGTCAAAGACCTAAACTGGGAACCACAGAAAATCACAATCAAAGAGCGGATTTTACAGGAACTGGAATTATACTTCTTGGTGGATTTCTGTATGGCTATGGACCAGTAACTGGTATTTACATTGCCTTCCTTACTTTTTGAACCAACATGTCTATTTTGGTTACCTATCTCTGTTTCAACATTATATGTCAGTGTGTGAGTGGCAGGTAACTTTTTAGTTTACAAATCAAAAGTAACCATACTTGAGAAGTTGTATACCCAAGGATCACTACCTGAACAGCCTTATTTATCTCTACCAGGAGCTGATTCAGACGATGTTGTAATTAGCTCTTTGCAGTGGGCAAGTGAGTTTGGCATAGAGAAAAAAAATCACTGTTGATGAAGGGTGGAGTATGGCAGGCTGTATTTTACAAAAAGGGTCACAACAATACTTATCCCTTATCCCTTAATTTTTTTTTAATATGACTAGGTAATCCATCCTCAAAAAGCGTCTATGTTTTATCTCCTTGAAACTGGCAGGCTTTTAGATTATTTGAACCAATAGAACACAGCAGGTATTATACTGTGTTAACTGAGGTATAACTCCATTATGGATTGAGTTATATCCCCCCAAGATGATATGCCGTAGTCCTAATCCACAGTACCTCAGAGTATGACATTATTTGAATATAGAGTCTTTTGTAGATGCAATCAAGTTAAAATTAGGTAAAATATAAAATATAAAATTCGATTGAGTCCTTATAAAGAGGAAATGAAGTCACAAAGATAGATATATAGACAGGGAAGATGATGTGAAGATGAAGGACTGGAGTTTTGCATCCACAAGCCAATGGATGACTGAGGCTGCCAGAACCTAGGAGAGAGTCATGAAACTGTACCTTCAGATGGAGCACAGCCTTGATGAAGACTTAGCTTTGTATTTCCGGCCTCAGAACTGGGAGATGAGAAATTCCCATTGCTTTTAGCCACCCAGTGTGTGGTACTTGGTTACAGCAGCCCTGGGAAACTAATACAAACACTTATTTTGACTTGAAAGCATCTCTGTCTTCCCTTTTGGTGTGTTTGTTCTGGAGATCATGCCTCTCAGAATCATAGCATTTGCTTTGAGAAGTCCAAGTCATATGGAGAGGCCACATGAAGGCAATTTGGTTGAAATCTCCAAACAGACTTTGTTAAAACAGCCATGTGAATGAGCCCCCTTGGATTTCCAGAACAGTTGATCCTAAAGGCAACTACAATTACCACCTGGCTGCGACTAAATAAGAGACTCCAAGTGAGAAGTATCCAACTAAGCTTAGTCAATCCAGAGAATCCTAATATGTAATAATAAATTTTTATTTAAGCTCTTAATTCTTGGAGTGGTTTATTATAAAGCAATAGATAGAGAATTGCAGGCTTGATATTAAATTCCTAAAATCTTCTCAAATCTAGCTTTAAATACATTACACATTTAAATATCTGGATACTAGCATTTATTAAAGCATATTATATTAGATTCCATGGGTATAATAAGAAATAATTTTTCCAGATCACATGATTGCCTATGTAGAAAATTCAAAAGAATCAACAACAAACTCTTAGGCATAATAAGTGATTATAGCAAAGTTACAAGATACAAGGTTAATATACAAAAATCAATTGTTTTCCTATATACCAATAATGAACAAATAGAATTTGAAATTAAAAGCATAATACATTTATATTACTACCCTCCAAAATTAAATACTTAGGTATACATCTACCAAAATATGTACAAGATTTATATGAGGAAAACTGCAAAATGGTAATGAATTAATCAAAAAAGAACTAAATAAACAGAGAAATATTTCATGTTCATGAATAGGAAGACTCAATGTTGTCAAGACGTTAGTTCTTTCCAACTTGATCTATATATTCAATGCAAACCCAATCAAAATCCCAGCAAGTTATCTTATGAATTTCAATAACTAAATTTAAACCTGATATAGAGAGGCAAAAGATCCAGAAGAGCCAACTAAATATTTAAGGAGAAGAACAAAGCTGGAGGACTGAGGCTACCTAAATTCAAGACTTACTATAAAGTTACAATAGTCCAGACAGTGTGGTATTGGTGAAAGTATAGATCAATGGGACAGAAGAGAGTTGAATATATATAGTCAACTGATCTTTGACAAAGGAGCAAAGGGAATGTAATGGAGCAAATATAGTCTTTTCAATAAATGGTGCTGGAGCAACTGTACATCTACAAGCAAAAAAAAAATTAACCTAGATACAGGACTTACTCCCTTCCCAAAAATTGAATTAAATGCATCATAGACCTGACTGTGAAATGCAAAACCATAAAATTCATAGAAGATAACATAGGAGAAAATGTAAGTGACCTTCAATATGATGATACTTTTTCACATACAGCACCAAAGACATGATTCATGAAAGAAATCATTGATAAACTGGACTTAATTAAAATTTAAAATTTCTGCTTTGCTAAAGATAATATCAAGAGAATTAGAAAATAAGTCACAGACTGGAAGAAAATATTTTCAAAGACACATCTGATAAAGGACTGTTATCCAAAATACATAAAAACTCTTAAAACTCAACAATAAGAAAACGAACAACCAATTTTAAAATGGGCCAAAACATTAACAGATATCTCACCAAAGATATACATGTGGCAAATAAGCATGTGAAAAAATGCTCCACGTCATATGTCATTACGGAAATGCCAATTAAAGCAACAATGAGATGGCACTCCATTACCCATTAGAATGGTCAAAATATGGAACGCTGACAATACCAAATGCTGGTGAAGGTGTGGAGCAACGGGTACTCTCATACGTTGCTTATGGGACTACAAAATGGTACAGTCACATTGGATGACAATTTGGAGGTTTCATACAAAACTAAACATACTCTTACCATATGATCCAGCAACCTCTCTCTTCGGTTTTACCCAAAGAAGTTGAAACTTATGCACAAAAGCCTGCACACATATGTTTATAGTAGCTCTATTCATAATCACCCAAACTTGGAAGCAACCAAGATATCCTTCAGTAGATGAATATGTGATACATCCTGACAATGGAATATTATTCAGCTTTAAAAGCCATGAGCTATCAACCCATGAAAAGACATGGAGGAAACTTAAATACATATATTACTAAGTGAAAGAAGCCAATCTGGAAATGGCTATATACTGTGTGATTCCAACTTTATAATATTCCAGAAAAGACAAAACTATAGAGATAATAAGAATATCAGTGATTTCCAGGGGTTTGAGGGCTTTTTTAATGACTTTTTTTCCCATATGTAAAAATTTTTACACATTGTCTTTTGGCCAGCCACTGTGAAAATAATGAGCATGTCACTGCCTGACCCAACCTACCTGTTCCCTCACTTTCAGAACCCTTCTCTTCTCGCATCCAATCCAAGCACACTATCCTTAGTACCTCTGGGCAGGATTTCATTCTTCACTCTGGACATAGTCTTCCTTCTGCTCAAAAGGTTATTTAGGACAGTGAAAATACTTTGTATATTATAACGATGAATATGTCATTATACTTTTGTCCAAAACAATAGAATGTACACCACCAAGAGTGAAGCATAATAGAAACTGTGGACTTTGGATGATAGTGATTTATCCATATAGGTTCATCCTTAGTAAAACATATACCACTCTGATGAGTGGTGTTGATAATAGGAGAAGATATGCATGTGTTGAGGCAGGCGGTGTATGAGAAAGGTCTGTATCTTCCTCTCAAATTTTTTGTGAACCTAAAACTGGTCTAAAAGACAAAGTCTTTAAAAAATAATATTTTCTGCTTTTCACCACAGACAGTTCAGCAGGATTTTCAACCACTTACATTTTAGTTGTTGCTTTGATTACTGGATGTTGAAGTGTGGCTAGCTTGAATAGATTAAATAATTGCAAAACAAGGCTGCAATAATTACAATTCAATCATTTCTTCAGAAAAATAAAAAGGTATTATGATGTCTATAAATTATCTACCATGATCACACTTGTCACCTGGCTGCTCTTCAGCATGTTACTATCTGACTAAAACGGTTGACTGCCATGACCAGACCCATAACTTAATTTTTCGTATGACAAGTAAACAGGTCTTCTTTCCTGTTGTTAGATTCTTGTCAAGCAATCCCCATTAATTGTGGCATGTATCAGCTTGCCTTGCCAGGTTTGCTCAGTTTAAGATTAATTCCTTTGGACTAAAATTACCATTGTATGATTTACACCAATCAATATTTTCCTACATACCTGCAGTGAGTTCTTGGTCCACCAGAGATACCAGGACACAGTGAGTCACTGTTTCAGTTATTAAGGGAAAATAATTGAAGCACTTAAATACTTGTTTTCAAAATCAAGAGCCAGAATGGCAAATGAGAAATTTTATTTTTTCTATGTCTGGAGATAATCTCAATTTATAGTGCAGGTTATTTCCCAGAAATGTTCTTCATGCACTTTCCATTTCAGGCAAACTGAAGGCATAATTCCCCAATTTCATGCACTGATTTTTGAAAGTAATATTAAAATTTCTATAGCCCTTGTGTTTTACATAGTGATTTAACATGCTATTAATATATAAAATGTGTAAGATTTTTGACATAGAATAACATATAATATAAAAATATTCCTGCATGGAAGCCTTTATTTATGTTAATTCTTCTAAATTAAATGTTTCTTTGCCCTCCAATGTCTGATTACCCAAATGACACTCATTATCAACACCAAATTCCTAGACTATAATTTTCAATGAGGCCCCTTTCTCATTCACCACACTAAGATGAATCTCATTATCTACTGAACACCACTTGGTATTTATCTCCTATTTTGTGGCTTTCATGCATTTATTATAAATTTTAATTTTGATTTATAGTACTAAACGCACATATTATAAATTCTATATATTTGGGATCTTAAGTACTGAACTGATTTTAGATTTCTAGTGTCATATATGTGATATATTCTCAATAAAGTTTTACTGAGTGACTAACTGACAGGTTGTGAGGAAAAACCTCTTTGAAAATCATTGTCAATAAATCAGTAATACATTGGCAAAGTGGAACTTAAGGCCTCCTTGGAATACATGCTAGGCAGATAAAAGAAGTTAAGCAGGAACTAATAGAAGTAAAAATAAGATTTGTAATACCCTAACACTAGAAACTCTCTGAATATCTGTTCACAGGAGAATGATAAACAATTGTGATATATTTATACAATGGAATACTACACAGCAATTAAAAAAAATAATGAACTACTGATGCATGCAATCACATGGGTGACTCTCAAAAATATTTTCACGAAGGAAACCAGATATACAAAAATGTACACACTGTATGCTTACATTTTTTAGACGTTTAAAAACAGGTAAAACAAATTTATGGTGGTAGAAATCAGAAAACTTCCTGGTTTGGGGACAATTGAATGGAGCAAAATTAAAATGTTTTTAAGGATAAGTTGACATATCCATAATCATAGTGGAAGACTCACACAGAGAAAAAATATTATCCATAGAAGTATTATAAAATAAAAAGCAATTGTAATCTAATATATGTGTACTGAACCCCAAAAGCAACAAATATATAATAATCATTCTTTTGATGCTCACATATAAAATATTTATAAAAATTGACCACATAAATTTCAGATAAAAAATATCAAAATTTTCAAGTTAAGTGTATCATAATATATCCTGTGTTAAACGATATTATATAAAGCATATTTTCTTAATACAATGCAAATGCAAATAGCTACAGCCAATAATTAAATGATAATTATATATAATATATATATATTTTATACTTGGAAAGATCACACTTTTAACCCATAAGTTAAAAAGTAAACTCAATTTAAAGTTAGAAATAAAGAAGGAAATTTAAAAGTATTTAGAAATAAGTGACAATGAAATCTGTATATCAAACTTTGGGGGACTTAGAACAGTAAAAATTAAAGACAAGTAGACCAAAATAGTTGTAGAGGACACATCTCACCACTGTAAAGGCATTGCTACTCCTCAGTTCTGGAAGATTCTTGTGATGTATGAGTGTGGACTCCATGCTGCCAGAGTTTCCAGTTGTATTTTTTTAGAACAGCCTGAGAAATTAACTTTATGTGAAATCTTCCAAGTGATATATGTTGGAAATCATTGTTTTAGAAAATTATACTGCATAATACAAGACAAAAAAAAATATGACTGCAAGTAAGGTGCTCCTAAGTGGTTCTCAAAGTGAGGTCCTGGTTATAGTCGCATTTGTATCACGAGTGAACTTGTGAGGAACGCAGTTTCTCAGACCCCATCCCAACCTTTGGAAACCCTGTGGGGAGGGCCCAGCTATCTGTCTTTAACAAGTCTTCCTGTTGATTCTTATGTACCTTCAAGTTTGAGAAATACTACCTTAGAGGCCGAGAAGTTTAACTATGCCTTCCCACCTTCCCAAGTCAGCTAAAACAAATTCGTTTTCACTTGACATTTTTACTCAGACCTGACAAGGAATCTCCTTTCCATAGCATCAAATGTGGCATCACTCAGAAACAAAAAGAATTTGTCACCCTTTAAAAACAAAGACTTGAGCACTTGAGAATACAGATATACACACTGGAGAAAAAGTGAAAAAATAATTTTACACATTTGGAAATTTTTTAAGAAAGAAATAGCTTTGTCATATGGGCTTCATATTTTGAAATGAAATTGACACATAGGATTGTGTGTACACAGTGGAGGTCTCATAATTCCTGTACTAATTTTATTGAACTAACAGCTCTATTGTTTACCCCTAAGGGAAAAAGGAGTTTGGGAGATGCCACATATTAAATGATGTCTTTATTTGAATAGAAACAAACAAACAAGCAAAAAACAAAGCATAGGAAGGCAGGGAGATATGTTTGTAAGGAGGCATTTAGCAAATTTCTATGTGATTAACTCCAAAATTGCACATACTCTGATTAGGTTTCATGGCTATAGATCTTTCCAAAAACAAAAGACTGGGTTTTTCTCATAACCATGAGTTATGTTGATTTGTTTTGTAAAAAAAAAAAAAAAAAAAAATCTCTAAGCCCTTAACAAAGTAGCAAAGAGCCAAATAAACCTAATAAAAAACAGACATCTTGATTTTCTACTAAAAGTCATTATAGTAAATAATTAAATACCATTTATTTGCTGAGCTATTGGTATCCATGGTGCTTTAGGGAAACAGTGCATTTCATAATGTGCTGTTTGGGTTTGTGTTGCAAATAACCAGTTGAATATTGATAATCAAAAATAGAATCCCAATTTTCTGTGACATGTGAGGAAAATCTTCCAGGACTCAAGCACAATATCTATAGCTAAATTGCAGAGACACCGGAAAACAAAGACAGAGATATATATTTTTTCATCTCTTATGCCCCTTTGGTCATATCTAAAGTTAATCACAGGAAAAAAATTGAATGAAGTCATTTGACTTTTTTT
The DNA here is from genome assembly GCF_025265405.1 of Mesoplodon densirostris. NCBI lineage: Eukaryota > Metazoa > Chordata > Mammalia > Artiodactyla > Ziphiidae > Mesoplodon > Mesoplodon densirostris. The sequence goes on along the minus strand of NC_082674.1, from coordinate 82,305,189 downwards.
AAAGTATATTTCCCATCTGACTCACTGAGAAGTTTAAAATTCACAAAAATAGCTTTGGTTTTTAAGTTATATCATAACCTCTCTCCCCTTCAGTGGTCTCTCTTTAATTAATAGAATGTCATGACTCATTTTTGAAGAAGTTTGAACTCATCAACTGAGGACAACACATTTGCATAAAGTGTTGTCAGGAAGATACCTACCTTCTCGTGAGGATGCCACAGAGTTTGGGGAAAAGTAAACATGTGTCGTGTTGTGCTTTCTCCCTGTATATAGTGCTAAGCAGAATGATATGACCTAATAAGGAAGAAAAGAAAATATTTTTTAATTGAAAAGCAACAAGTGTATACACCTTTGACTTATAAACATGCTAAGAGTCACATTTCCACCCACAGGGTAATTCTCAAAAGTATTCAAGAAGGAGTTCTATCTGACCTAACCTAACATCGGTTGTTCCACTAGTAAGGTTTGTGAGGACTGGTGAGTGACCAGGAGAAGTAGACCTAGGCCTTGACCACATTGAGGGAACTTAACCTAATATTTGAGTGACAAAAATCTGCATGTATGAATCTTAGTTTAACTTATCAATTAGGTTATACCTGAAATAAGAAAATTCACAAATAGAATTAAAAGAAGGTAGGTTATCAGGGGACAAACAATAAGAAACTGCAGCTAAAGCAAGAGTGTTGAATTCAGACCCTGTGTTCAAAACCAGCTTGACCAGTTACTTGTATATGACTGAAGGTCTCATGTATTCGCTCAGTGTCTCCATTCCCTAATTTGTACATAGAAATAATACTAATACTACTCATCCTTCAAATTATTTTGTGATGATTAAAGAAGATAATTTTTGTAAAATCATCTAGAATGTAACATGTTCAAAATGAATCTCAGTTTGAGATTGGGCAGATAAAGTAAGTTTAAAGAAATTCTCTATCAATCTTTGCAGAGTGGAAGAATCTGGAATAACTTTTTGGACCAACTGGTCCTTAAGACAGAATTAGAGGGAATAGAAGGTTTGGAATGAAGGGAAAGAAGAAGAAATAAAACACGGTGCACAGAGGTGGGAATTGATATGACAAAGAGACCACATGTTCCCAATGGGAAATTTGCTTCTTTTCTTTCTCAGCATTTTTAATTATTGGAAAATAAACCAGCAGGTTTATGGTAGGAGGCAGAGTTAATCCCCTTTTTATTGGTGAAGGGTTTTCCTTCAGCATTTTTACACAGGCAGTGCTTTACCATGTTGAGAAGCAGAACATGGTAGAGTTACCTGTTAAGGCTCTGGAATCAAATCAAGTTGGCTCTGGGACCTAGCTGTCATTTCTTAGCTGGGTGACTCTTAGCCAATTGTTTGGTGTCTCTGTGTCTCAGCTTACCAATGTGTGATATGAAGATAAGTATACACACTCAGAATAACTTAGACAATGTCTCTTATAATGCAATAATTAAGATAATCTAATTGATACTTGGTAACTTTTCAATAAATGTTACTATTTCATTTTTATTAGAATTATTATTATATGAATGAATGAGCTATTAAATCTCCTTGGAACAAAAGCACTGCATAAAAACTTAGGCACAGAGATATTTTTTTTTTTATTCCTAGAGTAGCTGAATTGAATAAAGATACATGACACAAAAGGAGTCTCAGGTCCTATATGGACATCTGTTCTCTTTTGAACAACTACCCTGTCTGGTAATTCACTATTTCCCAAGCTGGATTACAGTGACGTGATTGATGTTGAATTATACATTATATTTGGAAGAGACTCTCATGTTTTTCTTTTTTTTTTTTTTGCTTTTTCAGTCTTTAATACCTATGTATCCTAGTTGATTTTTGCATAAATGGAGTTGTAATGCTTCTATTATCCTAGCTGACTCTTCCTGAATATCAAAATAAAAACCCCACTTTGCAAAGTTTTGTAACAATACCATTTAAATATTTTAAACTATAAAAATTGAGGTGTGTTACAGCATTGTTCCTTGGGGAGCAGACTCTGGGATAAAGGTTAACATGCAAGAAGTTGATCGGGGGTGTTACTGGAATAACCACTTGGGAAGGGAAAGGAAAGAATTGGGTTTGCTCAAAGGGAGAAAATGGACCAAACCAAATAGACAACTAAAGCCAAAATTGTCCTTCAGAATTTCCCATTTTTGGCATGAAAAGGCAAGCATTTTTGCTCCCACATTGACCAGTCATTAGTTATAGCCTATCCTTAGGGAGAGGCTGGTACCTTGAGGAAGGCAGCTGTCCTCGGCCAAATGATTCCAAAAGCCCTGTTCACTCAGCGCTTCCAGCTGCTGGGGAGAAGAAGCCTACAGTCCTACAGAGGGATCTTGCCAGCATATCATAATGTCACAGCATGCATCACAGAATGAAAGGGAAAATATCTACATCTAATCTCATACATATGAATATATATATATATATATATATATGTATGTATGTATGTATACATAATATATAAATATAGGTATTTCTTTTGGCAGAAGCTTGATCTTTAGCAGGGGTTGCAATAATATAAAGTATTCCAGTTGAACGTTATTTTTTTTTCCAACTTAGATGAGAAATCTTGGTCACATAAACTGATAAATGAATGTTAGGAAGAGTAAAAGACCACAGCTACACTATGTCTTCTTTCCTCTTATGGCTTTTTATACAGTAAAATTATTTTAAAACCTAATAAGAACTGAGGTATCTTTCACTATTCTGCCACCACCTATCCTGGCTAGTCTTGCTGAAAAGAAAAGAAGAGAAGAGAAAGAAGAGAAGGAGAAGAAAGGAATGAAAGGGAAGGGAAGGGAAAGGGAAAAGAAAGAAAATTAGGAGGGGAGGGGAGGGGAGAGATGGGAAGAAAACAACATTGAAGAGAAGAGGAAAAGAAAAGAAAGGAAAGAAAGGAAAGGAAAGGAAAGGAAAAGAAAAGTTAACCAGAGACTTATTGAAATACTTGTGACCCATTTAATGCAATTATATTAAACCCAGTATTTACCCCCATAACAACAACAACAACAAAATAAATTGAAAAATGGTTTGTTCTAGAAGAGTGAAGAGATCATATGAATATAGCAATGAAACCTACTTGGACTGGGAAGATTATGATTAAATTTGGGAAAACTCACCAGGCTCCATAGACAGCCTATGACACTGTGTTCAAAAGGCTCAGTAAGCCTAGGGCTGATGCATATAACAATCAATACTGCAGAGTGGAATATGGCAGAGTTGGTACTGAAGCATCAGTCTAATTTGGAAGCCAAGTGGGGTTTCTATTAGAATGAGGGCTTGCCTCTGTGACAGTACTGTGGGAATTACATCATGATCGAAAATTGATGGGCATGGGTCACACAGCAAGATGTTTCCTTGTTCTTCTTCCTGTTATTTTTACTCTGCAAAGATGCAGCAGGCAAGAAAAAAAAAAGGTTGAGTTTAAAATTTCTAAGCTTGGGAGTGGATTATGGCAGGATATCAAGATGTACTAGTCAGGCCAATGAACAAGGAGAGAGAGATTTGGGAGATAAGATTGGGAAGAAGAAGAAAAAAGAAACCTTAGAGAAAGAACTAGAGCTAAGAGGAATAAATTTACTGGTAAACCAAGGAGAAATAAAGAACTCTTGTATTTATTCATGCAAAAGTAGTCTAGGTATGTTAAACAGTCCGATATCCCTTATTTTTAGTTTGTTTGGAATCTCTAAATAACTCATACTGTCATTTTAAATGGTAGCAAGACTTTATGAAAAATACTAACTCTATGTGCTGTATTCACTCTCTAATAATTTCAGTCAGATGCATGGGACAATGGACTAAGGGTGGATGGATTGGTTTTTTTTTCAAGAAGTGGGAAATCCTCATATGAGCAACCTTTGAATGAAAATCTATCTGTGTGGGTAGACACCATGACACTTGAATATATTCAGACAATAGCTCCCATCTTCTTTCTTGTTTGTTATTTTCTTCAACTGAAAGCACACTGTTTTATATGTTTAAGCTCTTCTTGTGGACCCAAGAATCAGATCAAAAAGTTATGTAATAATTTCCCTTCTTATGGGTATAGTATGTTTGACCACAGTAGGGTAAAGTTCTTCAAGGTGTGATTCAGGTTACAAAGCCTCAAAATCATAACGCTTTGGAGACTAGGAAACTGATGGCTTTGATTGATTCTTGTCCTTTTTTTTTTCTAAAATTTTATATGAAAAAATAAAAAGATGAAGATTAAAACTTTTTATTTTCATATATTTATTTATTTATTTTCTATGGAAAACAACATAAGTGATTTCCTAAGCAGCACAAAATATGTTTTTCAGAAGATAAAAAAATAACATTTTCTCAGTGTAATAGTGGCTTGTACTCAGCCATTTACCCCCACTTTGTTAGACAGATCTATAATCAGTAGTAGTGAGCACTTGGCTATTTCTCTGCTTCAAAACAAATGTAAAATCTTTCATCCTTCCCCTGTTGAAACAGTGTCATTTATCATTAAGTGAAACACTGTGCTGTGAAGATGGTTTCAGTTTAGCCTTTTCTCACCTTTTAACCTTCCAATGTGAAACATTCCCATTTATCATGAAGAGAAACATTGCCCTGAAAGTGGTTTTAATTTAAAAGCTTTTTGTTTCTAAAGTGGCAGAGCCTCGAAACTTAATCATGGAGATAGGAAAGTTCAAAACAGAAATTTCTTATTTGAAATTTGCTTCCACTTATGGGAGAACAAAATTATATCCTAAAACATCCTCTTCTTTGTTAATAGCTGGGTATATAATAGCTGGGTTAATGGCTGGGTATATAATAGCTGGGTTAATAGCTGGGTATATGCTATTTGTTCATATGCTGTTTGTTCAAGTACTTTAATTATGGTGCAGCCTAGGTACAGTTGGGTTTGAACTGTTACAGGGCAAAGTTAAGGAAGGCATTAGGCAGAAAGTTTTAAAAGCTTCTAAGTTCCAAACTACTCTGCAGAGGGGAGTTGTATATAATGAAACAATGGAAGTAAGTGAGACTTAGGAGGTTTTGCATTTGTAAAAATGGGGACAGAGGAGTATTTTTGTAATCATCTTGGGTAGGTTTGAGAGTCTGAAAAACAAAAAGGAAAAGAAAAAAGAAAACTCTTCCTATGTTCGCTAGAGGCATTTTGGAACAAATTGTGCAAAACATTTATGAGAGTAGGTGTACACTTCCTGAAATCCCACATTCCCATGGTTTTGTGTAATATCCAATAGGTAAAACAAAGTTTCAGGTAAGGGAGATCTTCCTTTGTTCCTGACCTTATACAACTAAACATTTCCAGAAGTAATGTGATACCAAGGGAAGAGTGGTTTTCCCCACTAGAAAATTATGTCAGAATTTTTAATATGCATATATCTTTAAAAGAGCCCCTTAGATCAATAGTTCTAAACCTTAGCATGCATCAGGATCACCTGCAGGGCTTGTTTAACCAGAGATACTCACTCTGGGGGAAGCAAGCTACCATGTTGTGAGCATCCCTATGGAGAGACCACAGACCGACTGTACCTTCCTAAGAGAACTTGAGTCAGACCCCCACGTCTAAGCCACCCTCACGTTCCCAACCCTTAGAAACTGTGTAAGATAGTAAATGTATGGTAAGATGCTTGGTTTGGGTAAATGTTGTTACACCAAATAGATAACTAATGCAATTAGTGAATGATGCTCTGTATATAAAACTGCTAAGTGAGAAATTGTAGACAAAGGCTCAGAACAAAGTGAAATTAAATCCTCAACACTAATATATGAGCTAACCAGGAAAGTCACCAGATGAAGTAACTTTTCATGACTGGAACATTGCATGGGCTGGTCTGAAAAAAGTAAAGGATCAACTGCAAGAGGAGAAGTTTCAAATGAGATTAGGTCAAAGCTATGACTCCAGTTCCTCCATGGAAAAAGAGTTTCATCTATATACTACATAGAGTCTGAAAATTGATAGCATATATAGTCTTATTTATAATTTTAATATACATGTTTGTAAATGTGTGTATTCTAGTCTACAGAGCTTACTTAAAGATACATGTCAAATTCAAAACAATTATTTTATAAACCTACATATGTAATATTCTAGACACTGACTTCAATTACTATAGATTAATTATATAGTTATCTTCTGAAATAAAGTTAATGATACTAATAAACAAGGATGACAAATATGTTTTAAGTCATAAACCATTTCTCAGCATCTCATAGAAGCTCTGTGGATCACTGTGGTAAGAACTCTGATCCCAGGACTTCCCTGGTGGCTCAGTGGTTGAGAGTCCGCCTGCCGATGCAGGGAACGTGGGTTCGTGCCCCGGTCCAGGACGATCCCACATGCCGTGGAGCGACTAAACCCCTGAGCCATGGCCGCTGGGCCTGCGCATCTGGAGCCTGTTCTTCGCAACAGGAGAGGCCACAACAGTGAGAGGCCCGCGTACTACAAAAAAAAAAAAAAAAAAAAGAAGAAGAACTCTGATCCCACAACCAGACTTAGTGAGGGAAATGTGATGATCATCTACAAATGTTTGTCTTGGACTTGGCGTGCATAGAGTTTTGTCATTTCAACAGAGTAGTCAAGCCAGTACTTAAAGACGGAATCTTGTTTCCCAGAGCAGATGAAATAAATAAGAACCACTTGTACATTTGTTTACTTATTTGTTTTTGGTGAGGCAAGTTTAATGCAATTCGATTTACGTCAATTCTACTCCTCAGAAACAAGTACCATTGAAATGACCCTTTGGTAAAAAGAGGGATAACATAATCTCCTTGAAATCTTGGATATTTTTTCTGAAAATTCAAATATCTATAAAAAACTTGGCCTCCTGCAAGTAATACTACAACCACCTTTTGGGGAATAAATCAAACCAATATGCACTCAAAAAAAAAAAAGCAGTAAAGCCAAGTTCCTTCCTCCTTCACATAATTATTATACTCTGTTCCAACCACTTCAAATATCAAATCTAAGGTTAACATAGAGACTGGCATTGAACAGACAGCATGAAGTATAGTCAAATGATTCCTGTCTGAAGTCAGCTCTAAAGCATGTGTTCTCATACTCAGGAACTCATATCAACTCTGGTTCTCATAATTAATTTTAAGAACAAATTATATTATTTATCTATATTTACACCTAAGAATGCTTTAGTTGATTTTTTTTCTGTCATCAAATGGATCTGAATTTGACTGCAATGTTATTTTTTTTTACTTTATTATATTTGCATGCTAAAGATATACCATATAACAATCCATAATGCTAATAGTAATCTAATACGAATCTGTGAGTATACTTTTCTGACAAGAGTATATGTGTAATATCATAAATCACCTTGATATTTCCATTTAGTCAGAATAGAGAAGTAAACCAGGGAATGTTACAGTGCACAAAAGGATTAGGAACACTACAGAAGAGTTGTGGCCTTTGTGGTCTAAGCATTCTAGGCCAGAACTAGGAGTATGGAATTAATGTGTAAGAAGTGCTAACCCTAACTCCCACATATGAGTTTCCTAGAGTTGTTTAAAAAAGTACCACAAACTGAACAATAGAAATTCATCGTCTCAAAATTCTAGAGGTTAGAAGTCTGAAATTAATGTATCAGCTGTGCTGTTTCCTTTTGAGGGCTGTGAGGGAGAATCTGTTTCATGCCTTTCCCTAGTTTCTGCTGGTTTTCTGGCAATCTTTGGCATTTCTTGGCTTGCAGAAGCATCATCCAATGTCTGCTTTCATCTTCACATGGCATTCTCATGTGTTTGTGTTTGTGTCCAAAATTCACCTTTTTATAGGGACATCAGTCTTAATGAATAAGAGCCTATCTTAATGACTTCATCTTAACTAACTGCATCTCCAACTACCTTATTTCCAAATGAGGTCACATTCTGGGATAATGGGGATTGGGCCTTCAGCATATGAATTTGTGGAGGGAGTATATAATTCAACCCATAACATCACAATATCCAAGGTAGAAAGTTAAATAAATGGCAATCTCATCTGAACTAGTAGATGTCCACAGCTAGAAGATTTGTTCTGAAACACAAAGATATGAACTCCTGGGAATTTTTTTTGAATTTTGAGCTGAGCGAGGTTCCCTGTAACAGACAAAGCTGGGACTCAGAGAAGTGTAGGCACAGCATCCAGCTCTCCCAGTAAAAGTGGTTTTTCAAGGTATTAGAAGATATTCAAGCAAATCTGTCACAGGCCTAGTCCCACTTAAAACTGTAGCTAGCTTTTGGAAATAATCATACTCATTAGGAATATAGCCAATTTTAGCAATGACTTGGTAATACTAGATACCAAAGTAAGAACAGCTTTGCTAATTCCAAATCTCATCCACTCGAGGAAGCAATATTCCCTGATAAAAGTGCCCACATGAAGCTGTGGGATGGAAGAAACTAACCTTCCTCCAAAGATCAGCAAAGATATGACATTTTTCAGGAAAATTATCTGGTCATCCCATCTATGTTTTGAAGTGTTAGGAGTGAGTATCTCAAAGTAGGGTTAAGATTTTCTTGGAAAACTTGTTGAGTCCTTTGAAGCCTAAAGGAAAAAGGTAATTCAAAATCCCTGCAAAGTAAACCCAGTTATGGCCTGGTTGAAATAAAAAGCTTAAGCTTAGAATTATTTTAGGTAAACTAGGATAATATAGTTTGCTCATAAACAAATACCATAAATATTCATGGGAAAACTTTGTTTCAGCAAGTCAGCTTGCTGTCCTATCGTCTAATATAAATCAAGTGTAAATGTATACTTTGTATTACTAACAATTAGTAAAGGTAGCTTTCATAGAGAAATACTACACATTATCCAAGGATTTGGCTAAGGTGGAATGTCTTACTTAGCCCATGAACCAGAAAAACTGCAGTCTTTTCAAATAGATTAAATTTTGGTGTGATCAGGATTTCCAAGGAAATTGACATTCAAGATAGCAAGATAAAAACTTAAGGACCACAGAAAACACAACAGCCAATGAAGAAAGCAAACCAGAGGATCAGAAGCTTAGCAAGCAATTAGACAGACTACATGAACACTATTGATAAATATTAAAGCAGATGTGGCTTCTGCTAGACATGAAACATTTTTATTGTACTTTTGGTTGTAACAGGAATTATTCCCAGGACATAAACAGCCCAAGCTCTTCCATGTAGTTGGTAAACAATTCGGTTGAGAAATGCTCAATTTTTTAAATTAAATTAAATTAAGTATTTACTTTGCTAGCAAGAAAGTCAGCTCAGGTCAGTGATCACCAAGAAGGACCGTTATCTTTGTAAATTACAAGTAGAATAGTACTTATTCATGTGCTTATAGAACATACAGCACCTGGCTACACATCACTTTATTGATTCGCTCAGAGCTAAATTTCTCCCTGGGTAGAAGTGGGAATGATGAATGCTACCCTGATTCTAGCATCTCTCCCTGCCTCTACCCTTACGATGATAGCTGTTCTGAGAGTCACCAGATTTTGGGTGAGCCAGATACTTTAGTTCACTTTCACTTTGTAGAACTTACTGAGAAAAACGTTGCTTACATCTCTCTGTCAATGAACAGAAAGCAAGCTTGCTAAATTTTAGGGGGAAATTATTTGTCTTTGAAATCCAGGAGAACACCCATGTAATTAAAGTTGATTGACTTCCCAAAACACAACTGTCAGAGTAGAAAAGAATAATCGATTATGATTGCAGAAGGATAAAAAAAGATTCTTAATTTGTGATGATTATTCAAAATTTCTTCTGGGGTCCCACGTTGTTTCCCTTATAAATTATTGCTGTAGAAAACTAGGAGATCATATTAATTTTTAAAGTTTTTTTTTAAATTTTACATTAAATTGTAATGTTACATTAGTTTCGAGTATACAATATAGTGTTTCAAAGTCTTTTTACCATATTATTGATTATATTCCCTATGTAGACATTATATCCTCATGACATTTGTTTTATAGCTGGAAGTTTATACCTCTTAATCCCCTTCACCTATTTTGTCTGTCCTACCACACCCCACCCTTCTGTCAACCAGCAGTCCGAGTCTGTTTTTATTTTGTTTCTTTGTTCATTTGTTTTGTTTTTTAAATTCCATATACAAGTGAAATCATATGGTATTTGTTTTATTCTGAATGATTTATTTCACTTGCCATAATACCCTCCATCCATACATCCATGTTGCTGCAAATGGCAAGATTTTGTTCTTTTAACGGCTGAGAGATATTCCATCATAGATAGATAGATAGGTAGATAGAGATATATAGACATATCTACTAGATATAGGTATAGATATCTCACATTTTCTTTATCCATTCATCTGTGTATGGACACTTGTGTCCACATCTTGGTTATTTTAAGTAGTGCTGCAATGAACATAGGGGTACATATATCTTTTCAAATTAGTGGTTTTGTTTTCTTTGGATAAATAACCAGAAGTAGGATTACTGGATCATATGGTACTTCTATTTGTAGTTACTTTAGAAAACTTCATACTGCTTTACATAAGGCCTGCACCAATTTACATTTCGGCCAACAGTGCATGAAGGAGCCCTTTACTCTATATCCTTGCCAACCCTTGTTTTTTCTTGTCTTTTTGATAATAGTTATTCTGGCAGATGAGGTGGTATCTCATTGTGGTTTTAACTTTCATTTCCCTCATAATTAGTGATGTTGAGCACATTTTCATGTGTCTGTTAGCCATCTGTATGTTTTCTTTGTAAAAATGTCTACTCAAGCCTTCTGCTCATTTTTTACTTTTATTTTTTTAATATTGAGTTTTACAACTTCTTCACATATTTTGGATATCAAACCCTTATCAGATACATTGTTTGTAAATTTCTTCTCTCATTCAGTAAGTTGCCTTTTTATTTTGTTGGTGGTTTCCTTTGCTATGCAAAAGCTTTTTAGTTTGACATAGTCTCATTTGTTTATTTTTGCTTTATTTCCCTTGCCTGAGGAGACATAACCAAAAAAATTATTGTTAAGACCAATGCCAAAGAGATCACTTCCTATGTTTTCTTCTAGGAGTTTTACGGTTTCATGTCTTCCATTTAAATTTTTAATCCATTTTGACTTTATTTTTGTATATGGTGTAAGAAAGTGGCCCAGTTTCATTTTACATGTAGCAGTCCAGTTTTCTCAATATCACTTATTGAAGAGTCCATCTTTTCCTTATTGTGTATCCTTGCCTCTTTTCTCATAGATTAATTGACTATATGAATATGTATGAATATAGGTTTATTTCTGGACTCTCTATTCTATTCCATTGATCTATGTATCTGTTTCTGTGAGTACTATACTGTTTTGATTGCTATAGTTTTGTTGTATAGTCTGAAGTCAGAGAGTGTGATGCCTCTAGCTCTGTTCTTCTTTCTCTAGATCACTTTGACTATTTGGGGTCTTGTCTGAGATTGCATTAGAAGTCCAAGTGGTGACAAGGCTTCAGAGTTTGGGATATAGAAAGTAATGAGCCCATGTAGGGTTATTTAAGATATGTCTAAAAACATAACCATAGGTTATATTTAACACATTTGTTTGCACAAAATCATTTTCCTCAAAAAAATATTGTTCCTGGTAACATGACTGCATAACAAATTATTCCAACCTTAACAACATTCATACTACACTCACAGTTTCTTTGGTTTAGTAATTTAGAAAGAGCAAAGCAGAAATGATTTGTCTCTGTTCCACAATATCTGGAGCCTGGAGTGGGAAGAACTAAAAGCTGGGTTGACTCAACATCAGGAGAACAGAATCATCTGAATGTTCATTCACTCACATACCTGGAACCTGGAATGAAAAAAACACAGAAATTAAGTGTTCAAACTGAAGAGTCTACATGCAGCTTCCCATGTGGCTTGGCTTACAACTCAGTGGCCTCAGGGGTAGGCAGAATTTTTAGGTGGTGTTCAGGGCTCCATCCATGATTGGTCAGCAAAAAATGCAAAAAGCTGCATGGTCTTTTCTGACCAAGATTCAGAAGTTACTTGCTATCATTTCCACAGCATTTTATTGGTTATAAGAAAGTCACTAGCTTACTCAAATTCAAGAGGAGACAGAGACCACACCTCTTGGTGGAAACAGTGTCACATGAGCTAGGAAATAATGTTGTGGTCATTGTTGAAAAGTACAATCTGACACAGAAGGTTTATTTTTTCCAAATGAGTTGTGAGACAAAACTATAGCTTTAGAATAATGTTAACCAGCATGCATTTAATCAGCTTACTAAGCTCTGTGTTAAAGTTATCAGATTCAAATCAAGAATATTGCATAGACTTTGTCTTCATGAAGTATGCAATCCAAATAAACATAAAACATGACTGTAACATTTTAACATGATATTCTTCTTGCTAAAGGTCTGTAGATATCCATTGATGGGGCTTAGACAAAGATTGAATAGTTACAGAGGTTTTGGGGAGATAAGCCTTCAACTAGGTTTGCAGGAGGAGTAATCTATTCAGTTCAACAGAGAGTCCTAGTATGGGACAAAAGCAAATAAGACAAAACCTCTTCTCTCAAAAGAAATAAAAGACAAGACAACTGCACAAAATAGGAATATTAAAGGAGATATGAAATAATAGTAGGGAGAATACAAAAGGGTTTATGAAGATGATACCATGTGAGAATAACTTAGAAAATGCAGAATGTTTGAAATATAAAAGAGGAATGTGGAAGTTCATGATTCTCTAGGTAAGGTTATTCAGAAATACTTATGTAGTCTAATGTGGCAAGAGTATGAAACGGGTTTAGTAAAAGAGTGGAAGGCTCAAAAAGTGGTGAGTCTTATACTTTTCTGAAGATTATGTGCACTCTGGTTGACCAGTGTGTATATGTGAAAAGGAAGGTGACATGATTGGTGGTGAGTTTCAAGAAGTTAGGTCACTCTGGGAGCAATGAAGGATGGAGGGGAATAGAAGAAAGTTGAAAGCAACAAAATCCATCTGGAGTCCCTTCCAGTGGTTGTAATTCTTGTTTATTTTTGATTCTAGTCAAGTCAGCTTCACAACCAGTAGTTATGCATAAAAATGTTCCACAAAGCATTATATTTGATAAAGAAACAATTAACTGTTGAGAATATTGTTTCTCTGATATGTTTTTATTTATTTTCTTATGTTTCATTAGTGGATTAGAACAAATGTTGCTATCCATGTATTTTGGAATTGGCATGAATTTTAAAATTGAAGTAATTCATAATAAATAGCATGCATTGAAACATGTTGAAACTTCTACTCAATTTCCATAGTCTCACCCATTCTGCATTGTGGAATCCTACTGTTCCCTCAAGATATCTTGGATATTCTATGTGACACAGGAACATCTAACTTAGAATCTGAGTAAGGGTACCATTGTCAATCTACATAAAAAATATCATAACCATATTATATTATGGATTATATTATATGCCTTTTATGCATAATTACATATCTTATATATTAAATAATGTAAATATATAAACATTTTCAAATCAGTAAGCTTAAATTCTTCATTATTTTTAAAGAATATATGTTGACACCCATTCTAGGATTTTCTTCCTGTGCCCTACAGGATAATCTTCCAAACTCTCAGGGGTGCATGAATCTCACTTTGGAGATCCCTGGTGTAAGCTTATGGAAATAAAGTTGTTAAGGAGAGGAGATGGAAAGGAAAGAACAAATACAAAATAGATAGAATGGAACTGGCATCTCACTGAATGTAGCATTTTAGCAGGCTGCTCACCCGCCAGGACCGTTGGGGACTGGGAGCTGAGGCTTGGGCTTCAGAAGTTGGATCCCAGGGAGAGGACTGGGGTTGGCTGCGTGAACACAGCCTGAAGGGGGTTAATGCACCATGGCTAGCTGGGAGGTAGTCCGGGAAAAAGTCTGGAGCTGCCGAAGAGGCAAGAGACATTTTCTTCACTCTTTGTTTCCTGGTGCATGAGAAGAAGGGATTAAGAGCGCCACTTAAAGGAGCTCCAGAGACAGGCACAAGCCACGGCTATCAGCGCAGACACCTGAGACGGGAATGGGATGCTAAGGCTGCTGCTGCAGCCACCAAGAAGCCTGTGAGCAAGCACAGGTCACTCTCCACACTTCCCCTCCCAGGAGCCTGGACAGCATGCCATTGCCAGGGTCCAGTGATCCAGGGACAATTTCACCGGGAGAACACACGGTGCACCTCAGACTGGTGCAATGGCCCCTGTGGCTGTAGTCTCATCCCGCTTCCGGACCCCTCCCTCCCACCGGCCTGAGTGAGCCAGGGTCCCCAAATCAGCTGCTCCTTTAACCCCCTCCTGTCAGAGCGAAAAAGAGAGGCCCTCAGGCGACCTACATGCAGAGGCAGGTCGGAATCAAAAGCTGAACCCCAGGAGCTGTGCAAAGAAGAGAAAGGAAAATCTCTCTGAGCAGCCTCAGGAGCAGCGGATTAAATCTCCACAAACAACTTGATGTGCCCTGCATCTGTGGAATACTTGAATAGACAATGAATCATCCCAAATTGAGGAGGTGGACTTTGGGAGCAATGATATATATAATTTTCCCCCTTTTTCACTTTTTGTGAGTGCGTACATGAATGCTTCTGTGTGTGATTTTGGCTGTATAGCTTTGCTTTTACCATCTGTCCTAAGGTTCTGTCTGTCCATTTTTTTTTTTTTTACTACTTAAAAACATTTTTTCTAAATAATTATTTTTTTAATTTTTATTTTAATTACTTTATTTTACTTTATTTTATTTTATTTTATCTTCTTTCTTTCTTTCTTTCTTTCTTTCTTTCTTTTTCTCCCTTTATTCTGAGCCATGTGGAGGGCAGGTTCTTGGTGCTCCAGTCAGGGGTCTGAGCTGTGCCACTAAGATGAGAGAGACAAGTTCAGGACACTGGTCCAAAAGAGACCTCCCTGCTCCACGTAAAATCAAATAGTGAAAATCTTGAAGAGATCACAGTCTCAACGCCAAGACCCAGCTCCACTCAATGATGAGCAAGCTACAGTGCAGGACACCCTATGCCAAACAACTAGCAAGACAGGAACACAACCCCATCCACTAGCAGAGAGGCTGCCTAAAATCATAATAAGGCCACAGACAGCCCAAAACACACCACCAGATGTGAACCTGCCCACAAGAAAGACAAGATCTAGCCTCATCCACCAGAACATAGGCACTAGTCTCCTCCACCAGCAAGCCTAAACAACCCACTGAACGAAATTTAACCACTGGGGACAGGCACCAAAAACAATAGAAAATACGAACCTGCAGCATGGAAAAAGGGGACCCCAAACAGAGTAAGTTAAGCAAAATGAGAAGACAGAGAAACAAACAGCAGATGAAGGAGCAAGGCAAAAACCCACCAGACCTAACAAATGAAGAGGAAATAGGCACTCTACCTGAAAAAGAATTCAGAGTAATAACAGTAAAGATGATCCAAAATCTTGGAAATAGAATGGAGAAAATACAAGAAACATTTAGCAAGGACCTAGAAGAAATAAAGAGCAAAGAAACAGAGATGAACAGCACAATAAATGAAATAAAAAATTCTCTAGAAGGGATCAATAGCAGAATAACTGAAGCAGAAGAACAGATAAGTGACTGGGAAGATAAAATAGTGGAAATAACTACTGCAGAACAGAATAAAGAAAAAAGAATGAAAAGAATTGAGGGCAGTCTCAGAAACATCTGTGACAACATTAAATGCAAGAACATTCGAATTATAGGGGTTCCAGAAGAAGAAGAGAAAAAGAAAGGGACTGAGAAATTATTTGAAGAGATTATAGTTGAAAACTTCCCTAATATGGGAAAGAAAAAAGTTAATCAAGTCCAGGAATCACAGAAAGTGCCATACAGCATAAAGCCAAGGAGAAACAGGCCAACACACATATCAATCAAACTATTAAAAATTAAATGCAAAGAAAAAATATTAAAAGCAACAAGGGAAAGCAACAAGTAACACATAAGGAAATCCCCAAAAGGTGAACAGCTGAACTTTCAACAGGAAATCTGCAATCCAGAACGGAGTGGCAGGACATATTTAAAGTGATGAAAGAGAAAAACCTACAATCAAGATTACTCTACACAGCCAGTATCTCATTCAGATTTGATGGAGAAATTAAAAGCTTTACATACAAACAAAAACAAAGAGAATTTAGCACCACCAAACCAGCTTTACAACAAATGATAAAGGAACTTCTCTAGGCAGGAAACACAAGAGACACAATATACCTACAATAATAAACCCAAAACAATTAAGAAAGTGGTAATACTAACATACATATAGATAATTACCTTAAATGTAAATGGATTAAATGCTCCAACCAAAAGAGATAGACTAGCTGAATGGATACAAAAACAAGACCTGTATATATGCTGTCTACAAGAGACCCACTTCAGACCTAGGGACACATACAGACTGAAAGTGAGGGGATGGAAAAAGATATTCCATGCAAATGGAAATCAAAAGAAAGCTGGAGTAGCAATTCTCATAACAGACAAAATAAACTTTAAAACAAAGACTATTGCAGGAGACAAAGAAGGACACTACATAATGATCAAGGAATTGATCCAAGGAGAAAATATAACAGTTGGAAGTATTTATACACCCAACATAGGAGCACATCAATGCATAAGGCAAATACTAACAGCCCTAAATGGGGAAATCAACAGTAACACAATCAAAGTAAGGTACTTTAACACACCACATTCACCAATGGAGAGATCATACAAAATTAAAATAAATAAGGAAACACAAGCTTTAAATGACACAATAAACATGACGGATTTAATTGATATTTATAGGACATTCCACCCAAAAACAACAGAAAACACATTCTTCTCAAATGCTCATGGAACATTCTCCAGGTTAGATCATATCTTGGGTCACAAATCAAGCCTTGGTAAATTTAAGAAAATTTAAATCATATCAAGTGTCTTTTCTGACCACAATGCTATGAGACTACATATCAATTACAGGAAAAATATATAAGAAATACAAACACATGGAGGCTAAACATCACACTACTTAATAACCAAGAGATCACTGAAGAAATCAAAGAGGAAATCAAAAAATACCTAGAAACAAATGACAGTGAAAACACAATGATGCAAAACCTATGGGATGCAGCAAATGCAGTTCTAAGAGGGAAGTTTATAGCCATACAAGCTTACCTTAAGAAACAAGAAACATCTCAAATGAACAACCTAACCTTAAAACTAAAGCAATTAGTGAAAGAACAACAACAAAAAACCCCCAAAGTTAGCAGAAGGAAAGAAATCATAAAGCTCAGATCAGAAATAAATGAAAAAGAAATGAAGGAAATGATAGCAAAGATCAATAAAACTAAAAGCTGTTTCTTTGAGAAGATAAACAAAATTGATAAACCATTAGCCAGACTCATCAAGAAAAAAAGAGAGAAGACTCAAAACAATAGAAATAGAAATGAAAAAGGAGAAGTAACAACTGACACTGCAGAAATACAAAAGATCATGAGAGATTACTACAAGCAATTCTATGCCAATAAAATGGACAACCTGGAAGAAATGGACAAATTCTTAGAAATGCACAACCTGCCAAGACTGAATCAGGAAGAAATAGAAAATATGAATAGACCAATCACAAGCACTGAAATTGAAACTGTGATTAAAAAAATCTTCCAGCAAACAAAAGCCCAGGACCAGATGGCTTCACAGGCGAATTCTATCAAACATTTAGAGAAGAGCTAACACCTATCCTTCTCAAACTCTTCCAAAATATAGCAGAGGGAGGAACACTCCCAAACGCATTCTACGAGGCCACCATCACCTTGATACCAAAACCAGGCAAGGATGTCACAAAGAAAGAAAACTACAGGCCAATATCACTGATGAACATAGATGCAAAAATTCTCAACAAAATACTAGCAAACAGAATCCAATAGCACATTGAAAGGATCATACATTATGATCAAGTGGGGTTTATTCCAGGAATTCAAGGATTCTTCAATATATGCAAATCAATCAATGTGATACACCATATTAACAAACTGAAGGAGAAAAACCATTTGATCATCTCAATAGATGCAGAGAAATCTTTCGACAAAATTCAACACTCATTTATGATAAAAACCCTGCAGAAAGTAGGCATACAGGGAACTTTCCTCAACATAATAAAGGCCATAGGTGACAAATCCATAGCCACCACATCCTCAGTGGTGAAAAACTGAAACCATTTCCACTAAGTTCAGGAACAGGACAAGGTTGCCCACTGTCACCACTACTATTCAACCTAGTTTTGGAAGTTTTAGCCACAACAATCAGAGAAGAAAAAGAAATAAAAGAATCCAAATTGGAAAAGAAGTAGTAAAGATGTCACTGTTTGCAGATGACATGATACTATACATAGAGAATCCTAAAAATGCTACCAGAAAACTCCTAGAGCTAATCAATGAATTTGGTAAAGTTGTAGGATACAAAATTAATGAAGAAAACTCTCTTGCATTCCTATATACTAATGATGAAATATCTGAAAATGAAATTAAGAAAATATTCCCATTTACCATTGCAACAAAAATAATAAAGTATCTTGGAATAAAGCTACCTAAGGAGACAAAAGACCTGTATGCAGAAAATTGTAAGACACTGATGAAAGAAATTAAAGATGATACAGATAGATGGAGAGATATATCATGTTCTTGGATACGAAGAATCAACATTGTGAAAATGACTCTACTACCCAAAGCGATCTACAGATTCAGTGCAATCCCTATCAAACTACCACTGGCATCTTTCACAGAACTAGAAAAAAAAATCACAATTTGTATGGAAACACAAAAGACCCCGAATAGCCAAAGCAATCTTGAGAAAGAAAAACGGAGCTGTCGGAATCAGGCTCCCTGACTTTAGACTATACTACAAAGCTACAATCAAGACAGTATGGTATTGGCACAAAAACAGAAATATAGATCAATGGTACAGGATAGAAAGCCCAGAGATAAACCCACACACCTATGGTCACCTTATCTTTGATAAAGGAGGCAAGAATATACAGTGGAGAAAAGCCTCTTCAATAAGTGGTGCTGGGAAAACTGGACAGGTACAAGTATAAGTATGAAATTAGAACACTCCCTAACACCAGACACAAAAATAAACTCAAAATGGATTAAAGACCTGAATGTAAGGCCAGACACCATCAAACTCTTAGAGGAAAATATAGGCAGAACACTCTATGACATAAATCACAGCAAGATCCTTTTTGACCCACCTCCTAGAGAAATGGAAATAAAAACAAAAATAAACAAACGGGACCTAATGAAACTTAAGAGCTTTGGCACAGCAAAGGAGACTACAAACAAGCCGAAAAGACAATCCTCAAAATGGGAGAAAATATTTGCAAATGAAGCAACTGACAAAGAATTAATCTCCAAAACATACAAGCAACTCATGAAGCTCAATATCAAAAAAAAAAAAAAAACCCAATCCAAAATGGGCAGAAGACCTAAATAGACATTTCTCCAAAGAAGATATACAGATTACCAACAAACACATGAAAGGATGCTCAACATCATTAATCATTAGAGAAATGCAAATCAAAACTGCAATGAAATATCATCTCACACCTCTCAGAATGGCCGTCATCAAAAAATCTACAAACAATAAATGCTTGAGAGGGTGTGGAGCAAAGGGAACCCTCTTGCACTGTTAGTGCAAACGTCAGTTGATACAGCCACTATGGAGAACAGTATGGACGTTCATTAAAAAACTAAAAATAGAACTACCACACGACCCAGAAATCCCACTACTGGGCATGTACCCTGAGAAAACCATAATTCAAACATTGTCATGTACCACAATGTCCATTGCAGCTCTATTTACAATAGCCAGGACATGGAACCAACCTAAGTGTGCATCAACAGATGAATGGATAAAGAAGATTTGGCACATATATACAATGGAATATTACTCAGCCATAAAGAGTAATGAAACTGATTTATTTGTAGTGAGCTGGATGGACCTAGAGACTGTCATACAGAGTGAAGTAAGTCAGAAAGAGAAAAACAAATACCGTATGCTAACACATACGTATGGAATCTAAAAATAGAGAAAAAGAAAAAAGAAAATGGTCAGAAGAACCTAGTGGCAAGACGGGAATAAAGATGCAGACCTACTAGAGAATGGACTTGTGGATACAGGGAAGGGGAAGGGTAAGCTGCGACAAAGTGAGAGAGTGGCATGGACATATATACACTACCAAACATAAAATAGATAACTAGTGGGAAGCAGCTGCATAGCACAGGGAGATCAGCTCGGTGCTTTGCGACCAGCTAGAGGGTTGGGATAGGGAGGTTGGGAAGGAGGGAGATGCAAGATGAAAGGATATGGGGACATATGTATATGTATAACTGATTCACTTTGTTATATAGCAGAAACAGACACACCATTGTCAAGCAATTGTACTCTAATAAAGATATTGAAAACAAAAAACAAAACAACAAATAAAAGCATGCTAAGTATGATTAAATAAATAACAGTGATAATTGAAAACATAAGTAGAATCTATAAAAATAATATGGTATGCTTAAAAAGAACTAAATAGAACTTTTAGGAACCATTAGTAAGTTCCACAATTTTTTTTTTAATATCTTGGGATTTTGATTGTGACGTGCATTACATTTATTGAAAATTATAGTGACTGCCATTTCAATCTTTCCACAGAGAAACAAAAATTTCTTACTGGATAATATTTCTGGTTAGTTTTATTCCAAGATATATTTTGGACTTGGCATGATTACTAATGGACTCCCTTTCCATTGCATTTTTATAACTGCTTGCATATAGGAAAGTGATTAATTTTTTGTAAGATCCTATCATTATAAGCTTATTTTTTCTAATACTTTTGCAATTGATTCTCTGTCAGTCAAAACATCCATAAGTTATTGTAGCTTTTGCTCCTCCTTTCCAGTACATAATTCTTTTTGTTTCTCATCTTGCACTGGCTAGGAATCTAAGAGTATTCAACAGTAGTACTGATAGTGGACATCTAAATCTTTTTTTTCCTAAATTCACAGGAATATGTCTAATTTTTCATTCATAAGCTTAAGGTTGGCAGAACGTTTCTAGTACAGGGTTCAGCAAATCCATGTGCCAAATACCCAGTAGTCTGTGTGTTATTAAATAAAATTTCACTGGAAAACAGCCATACCTACACTTATCCACAGATGGGTGCTTTCAAGCTCCAATGGTGAGCAGAGTTGAGTACAGATTGCAAAGCTAAAAATATTTCACTATCTGGCCCTTTGCCCCCCAAAATTGCCAAAAAATACAAAGAAATTATATATATATATATGTATATGCCAGAGTTACGAATTATACATCTATAATTTCTTTGGAAATCTGGCATATTGTGAGCTTTTAAAACAAATTAAATATTGAACTACATCGAATACTTATGTTCAACTATTGATATGTTTGTTTTACTCCTTAATCTCTTAATATAACATGTCTCATAAATTATAATATTGAAGAACCATTTTATCATTAGGATAGTCTCTATTTGTTCATGATATCATATTATAATACACTGAAAATTTTAATTTAAAAATACTGTATTTGTTATATCTGCACCTCTAAAAATAATATTGTTTTATGCATTTTGTATACTATGTATCTGTCTCATTTTAATATCATTACACTTGTCACATGGAGAGAGTAGTGAAATCTTGACTAGTTAATACATCACATTAAATAAATATTTTATTCTGAGATGGTTTAATTAAAAAATTATCATGAAATTATGCAAGCCTAGTGAGTTTTTTGCAGTACTTTTGATATCTATTTTCAATTTATTCCAGCATATTTGCTCTATTAGCATGCTCAATGGCTCTTGAGTGACTTTTTATTTTTTCTAAAATATATTCATTTCTTCTAGCTTTGCAGTTTTATCAATAAATAATTTTATATAGCAATGGTCATCTATTGACAAGACACTGACTCTAGCAGTGCATGAGGATATTTGTTTCCTCCCATTCTGCATAACCCTAATAGATGTTATTGCCAATTAAGAAATAAATGACACTCTAATAGTTTCAAATTGCACTTCATTGTTTCAGCAATGTGCATTTCCCTGAACCTGAGAGAGTAAACACATATATATACATGTAATTGGATTTACTTTTCTTTGAACGTTTTATTTATATCCTTTAACTACTTTTCCTTTTGAGTTATCTTTTTTCTTATTGATTTGTACGTATCTTTTGTATAATCTGTAGACTATCACTTTGTCGATTATAATATTGCAATTATAATAATTATAGTATTCTTCCAGAATGTGGTTTGTCTTTTAAGTTGGCTTATAGTTTGTGTGTAGGTGTATGGAAGTAACAAGATCAAGGTCTCTCATCCCCAACTCTGAATTGGCAATTCCTAACTTTGCCAAGGAAATCTAATTTTTACCTTCTGCAACAAACAATTTACCAAGGTTTGGTCCCAGAAGTTGTGTGAACGTCAAGGTTCAGGATCCTGTGCCTGTGTCCACCTCCTACTTTTTGTAGCTTCAGGCTTCAACCACAACTTACCATGGGAGATTCTCTTATTTTCCACTTTCATCTCTGGAAATTCTCTTTTCCTTTCTTTAATTTGGCTATTATTTTAAAAATTTGAAACATTTAATATATCAGTTTTAATGCTTGCAGTAAAATATAAAAGTTTCAAAATATCACATTTCTGCTTTTGTCTTAATTCCTTATTTCTACTTTATTTTCTAATGCATATATATGTTATATACATATAACGTATATAGTGTGTGTATGTCTGTTCACCCATAGCTTATATTAAGGGGTGAAGTGGGGGTTGGGGAAATTCAATTAATTTAATTTAGCTTGCATTAATTTCTAATGAATGTAATTAAGATTAATCTTCCCCTCTGATTATCTATTTGGCTATATCATTAAGGATGGTATATCTAGTGGTTTTTTTCTTGTCCTTCCTTTATGAATAGCCTAACTTTAACCTTGATTTTAAATATTAGTGTACTTTAAAAATACAAGTGATTAGTTTTGACTATACTCTTAAAAGACAGTTTAAATTCTGTCTTTATTGTGTTTTTGTAAGATATCATATCAAGTGAATTCTACTTTAGGCAGTTATTGGGTTAATGTGTACTCTTGTGTGCATGTACATGAACGTGCTCAAACATGTGTGTGCTTTCTTGTAAATGCCTTCTTCTATTGAATACAACCCCCCACAAAGACACATATATGCACACAGGCTGAGCCTCAGAAGACCACAGATATCTGAGTTGTTCTAGGTATGAGAATTGGCAAGAAGTGCTTTTTTCTGGCAAGGAATGCAAAGAATACACACCAAATTAAAGCTATAGGATAACACAAAGAGCAACATTCCCAAGGTTTTTTCTCCCCCTTTCACAGAAGTGAGTTTTGATGTACTGCCACATCAGAAGAGCCCAGATCATGGACTTGCTGCTTTTTGCCCTCTACAGGTAGTGAAGAGTTGTGGTCTTATTTTTCAATCCAGTCACTATTATTTTTTTTCCTTCAAATATTACTTATACCCTTAATTATGCAATTTATTTTGAAAACATTACTTATATGTCCATATGCATTTGAGACTATGGCAAAGTCAATGCCCATTTACATAAATCAAATTTTACTTCCCAATACCATTAAACAGCTTGTAGTTAACCAACTCTCCTGCTGAGAAAAACTAGAATTTTAGGTAAAATACAAAGTCACCATGGGGCTGCTGAAGCAATGAGTATGAGGGAGCCAAGATTCTTTATGAAGATAACCAGAAAGATGTCAGCTGATGGTCTGCATCTGCTTGTTTCCTAGGGCCATTTGCCAATTTTGAATGGAGGGCAAGAGGCCAAACATAAGTGGTGTTCGTGGTCAGAGGGCCGCTGCTGGGAGAGTGAAAAAACATCTGACCATTTGCCTGTCTTGTGGAGCTTATGAGAGAATATTGTAGTCATGGGTAGCCAACTTGTCTTATTTCTGGATATAATTAAAATGGATACAGTTAAAATGTAAGGAAGTTCAAATGGGAGCAAACAACGTGATTTCTCTATAAAACAAATATGAAATATGACATACAATTATATATATGAATAAAATAAAGGTAAAGATTGACACCATTTATTTTTCTTGCTTTTCTATTATTTTCTCTGTGAACAAATGTGAGTATGCAAACAAAAACACCTTGAATCTGGATTGAGATCCTCTATAGCAAGGGCTAAAGTTACTTCAGTGGGCAGGTTGAGTGGTAGAAATCAGAGTTCTAGTAAAGATGAATAGAGTATGTTTTTTCTCACCTCAAATTATCCATATCAACTTACTGAGATATAAACACCCTTTAAAAAGCCTCAGTAAGTGCAGGTATTGCCTTGGGTCTTAAGAGTGACTGTAAATATTTTAAGAGCACAGTTAAATACATCAAAATGATACCAGTCTCTTGGTTAGTATCTGTTAAGCCCTTATAAAGAAAGTAGTGTATTGTGAAATGTCTCTGAATTTCACATATAGGGTGTTTCTCTATTTTGTTTATTATTCTAATTCTATAGTTCTGGCAGACTGGGAGGTCTAACTAGTTTAATATCTTTAGTGTTCTTCATAACTATCTGAATAAAGCATGTTTTAATATCCTTCTGTCAAAATCACAACAGATTTTCATTTAAATTATTTTTTAAGATAAAGCACAACGTTAAATCAATTGAAGAAACAGTAGTGGCCTCCAGCTGTGGTATATTATTAGATTTTTAACACATCAAATGATTGAAAAATGTAGAGCATCATTTTAAAGATGTTAATCACCATTAGCCTTTGGCAATGAAGGGATGCAGTTTTGCTGTCCCTCCTCCAAACATGTTTAGCTGTGCCTAACACATTCATAGCTCCAGTTATTCCATAAAAGAGACCTCCAATAATATATGTGTATCATATCACCCAAGTAATTCAATTTAACTTTACAGATTTTACATTATCTTTTCTCTTCCAATATCTCATAACACCCATCTAAGATAATAAGAATCTTTTGTAGTCTGCTGGGCAGCATGATCCTTGGGAATGCCAGGTTTCCTCACAATATTTCACCCTCAAAAATAAAAGGGTCTTCTTTGTTTTATGTCATATGTGCATTTTACTGAAATCTCTATCCTCTACTCATCTGAAACAATCTGTTCAGTTAACATGACTTTTGAAAATAATGACTCACAATGGTTATGCAGACTTACAAACAGCACTGAAAGGTGCTTGCTCTGAGAGCAGCTGAATGGCCAGGGTCTCTAATCTGCATGACCAGCTGAATGTAGTGCACTAAGGAGGTTTTATCTCCATGTCTCTGTCCAGGAAAGGGGCTTAGGCATGAATAATAAGTGAAGCCCTTGAATCCAAGGAGGTGGTTGAAGGTCATTATGTTTTCTGAACCACTGAACATAACATAATTATTTCTGGATTTTGAATTTTCTTGATCCATCAGGACTATTTGAAGTTTCAGAGCAACAAGTCTGACCATAGCCAAATACACACAAATTTCACATCTAATTATACCCATGTGTCTATATAGTAAGAGTGATAGTTGTATTACTCATCTTCTTCCATTTTTCTAATTGAGTTTTTGATATATATTTGTATATATGTGTCTGTCACTATAATTATAGATGTTTATTTTCTTTACATTTCTTAAGTTCTTCAAAGTTGATATATTGCTATATCTTTCCAATGGAATTTATCTTTTATCAATCATAAATATCTCTCCTTGTTCCATTAAATTCCCTTAAATTCTTTCCAACATATTTTCTTTTGTGTTACATTGATAGGTTCTCTCCCACTTTATTTTGTAATAATGTGTGTGGTGCATCATCAAACTTTTTATTTTCAAGTTTTGGACATCTTTCTGTTTCAGCTGTGTTTCTCAAAAATAGCTGGATTTTAAAAAAATTCCCCCAATCTTTGTATAATGATAGTAAAAATAAGAGCTAACATTATTGTTCTCGTACTATGGCCAGGAGCTCTTCTAAGTGCTTTAAACATAGAAAAGATTGAATTCCCAGGATCATTTTAACAGATAGTTATTAATCCCACTTTACAGGCTGGACAGCTCTCTCCCAGATGGTGGAGAGAACACTCCTAGTCAACAGCCTGGCTCCAGAGTTCACACTTTAACCACTCACTGTCCCTCTTCACGTTTGGGGCTTTTTTAAAAATTTTTTTCATGCACTACATTTAATGGGGAAAGAGAGAAGACATATCAGAGAATATTAATGTCTTATCCTAATTGATATAATTTATTAGAACTTATTTAGCTACATGGTATGGCATGGGAGAAGCTGCCATACCACTTTTACAGTCCATCAGGAAGTTAAGGGTGGGAAGATATCTATTATAACAAAGTGAGATTTGTGGCAGTCTAGAATTGAATACTGAATTATTTCATATACACTAAGCATGATGTGAAACTCAGAGACGGAGGATATCATGAATAGCTTTATTTTAGGTATATTGAAAAATAGTCATGTATTCAACTTACAGTTACCCTCATACACATTTTTATTTGCCATGCCAAATAGTTATGTCTTTTTGAGTAGACTAGTTTAGAAGTACATATGCATTAATAAATACAAAAATGGACAGAGATGTCGAAGGGGAGACAGACTCAACTTCTTTCTTCTCAGCAACAACTGTGACCCAAACATGTATGTTGACTTGTTTAGTCATCATAACTATTCTGAAGGCAAAGGAGAAAAAGGAGGAGAAACAAATATTTATTAACCACTTTTGTACCAGGTGGTACCCTTTTCACTCGTCCATGCATGTATGAATATATGTGTATATAAATACTGATACTGAGCAGGACCCTGTGGGGCTCCTGGGCACAAAACTCTTTCTGTGTCACCCATTTCTTGATTAGAGGAAATAGGCTTCACTCAGCCTCCATGACCGATCTTCCCTGGGTTCCAATGAGCAGGTTCAAACAGTTGCTAATTAGGGAAGGGACACTTTTATATTCCCTTCAGATCCAAATATCCTTCCTCCCTAGAGGTAACTACTATTATAAAAGTGATATGTGTCTTTGCAGTAAATGCTTTCATAGTATGTTACATTTGCATATATCCATAAACAAAATTTATTGTTGTTTGGCTTGTCATTAAATCTACATTAAATCTATCATGCTCTATATATCATTCTAGATCTTTCCTATTTACTCTAACATAAGGTATATGATATTTATTATTTAGTTGAGTTGCTCTGTGGTTTTACACCTTATGAATATATCATAATATATGATAGATCCTCCTATTGATAAAACTTTATACTGATCAGCTGTTAGTGATTGCAAATAATTCTTCAAGTAGATTATATTTTCCTTGTGCAAGTAAAAGTCTTTCTATGTTAAACTCTGAGATGTCATTTCTGGTTATCTGCAAATTGACTTGATATCACAAATTATTTTTTCTCCAAAGTCACTTAAACTATCTGCAGTTTCTGGAAGTTACCATTTCCCTAAATCCTTGCCCAATGTAAGATCAGTCTTTAATTTTTCCATAGCACTTTTCGAATTAAATGGTTAAATTCCATGGAAATTCCTGCTACAACTGTGATTAAAATAATATTGAATTTTTAGATTAATTTTTAGGAAAATTATATCTTCATAGTATTGAGCCTTTATAGCCAAGTATATGTGTCTCATAAATATTTAGATTTTTCTTCCATGCCCATCAGTAATATTTTGAAAATATTTCCATAAGGTTCTTGCATATGTATTCTATATTCCATTCACGTAAGTACAGTTTATAAAATATATAAATATATATGATTTTTAAAAAAATTGCCACTATGTTGTAATTGTTGAAATTGTTCAGCTATATTTCTGAACTCTCTTTCTAGTTATAATTGTTTGTGTATTATCTCATACTTTCTATACCAACAATCCTGGTATTTATGTTGTTACAATATTTTATATTTTTATAATTCTTATACTTCATTTCATATCCTTTTTCCATTTAATAATAGAATCTCAAGTTGCATAATAATGGGGAACTCATTTCTACCTTTTTTTCTTATCTTAAAAGGTACACACTCAATGTCTTATCATTTGGAACTTTTTTTAAGGGCATAAGTAGACACTTTATTAGATTAAGGAAGTTTCCTTCTATTCATAGTTTAATACAAAATTTTAAAATTATTTTTAATTATGAATGAGTTTGAATCTGATGGATACAATTTATTTTTCCATCAAATTGTTTTTATCCATTACTATGTTAATATAACAAATTATATTTTAGATGATTTTTGAATTTTACTGAATATTGTTTTTCCTCCATCAAATTAGGTTTTTATCTGTTACATTGTTAATACAGTTTAATTATATTGTATGATTTATTAGGTTTTCTATCTTTATTATGTTAATATAATAAATTGCATTGCTAGATTCTGGGATAAATCCAATTTATTCCACCTATTTTTAGTAAAGTACAGTGCAAAATGTGTTTGTAAATAATTTACTTATGAATTTGTTATCATTATATATATGCTTATACTTTTCTTAGGTTATCCTGTCCAGTCATCAAGGTTGTCTAAACTCACACAGTGATTTAGGTATATATCTTTTCCTTTCTAGTCTGTAACCATTTGTATCTGAAAGAAATGTATGCTCTTGAAAGTTTATAAAAACAGACGATCTGACCTGAGTGTATTCTGGGGGTAGGAGAGTCTATTCTTGATGACTGCCTTAATTTACTTTAGTTTGGTTGGCTTATTCCATTTTTACTATTGCTTTCTCTCAATACATTTCTTTAATCAAACGTTGTTATCTTTGAGACACCCTCCTGATCATACTTTATCGTCTGGAGATAATCCAGCCTGGTGTTTCTATAGTTCTGCTGCCTCCCTGTCGTTCTAGGATATCCCTTTCTGCTCATTTTAAAAACCATCCTCCCTCTTCTCCTTCTTGAATGCCCAGTCTCAGGAATCTCAGGTCTTCCTCTTTGTTAATTTGTCCCTGATTTTTTAGAAACCATTCAAAAGTATCTAGAGGCGAGGGAAATAACAGTTTTGAAATTTTTGTTAGATTGAATGTCTTTATTCTATTATCTCCTTCGATAGATGATTTGGGTACAAATTCTAGTTTGAAAACCATTTCTTCTCAAAATTGTGAGGAAATTTCTTGTATTTCAGATTCACTGTTATTTCTATAAAGCCCAATGACATTTTCATTTCTTCTTCTATATATGTGATATGTATTTTGCCCCTGTCTGAAAGCTTTTAGAATTTTCTCTTTACTTTGATATTCTAAACAATCATTATGATGGGTTTCTTGTAGGGAGGGTTTTTTTGTTTTTGTTTTTGTTTTGTTTTGTTTTGTTTTTCTTCACTTGTTCGGATAAGCACTTCATTGACCATTTTGTCTTAAAACGTTTTCAGTTCTGGAAATTTTTTTCTGATTACTGTTCATCTTTTCTTTCCCTTTGTTTTCTCTGTTTTTACAGGAATGCTTATTGATACTGTGTTGGACCTCCTGGTTTGATATGCCTAACGTTTAAACAATTTTTTACTTCATTTAACATCCATCTCTTCATCTTTCTGTGTTGCCTACTGTAATAGTTCATCAACATTTTTTCCACATTTCTAATTTATTTTTTTTAATTGAAGTATAGCTGATTTAATGTTTCAGGTATACAGCTAAGTGATTCTTTATATATATATATATATATATATATATATATATATATATATACACACACACATATATATATACATATTCTTTTTCAGATTCTTTTCCATTATAGGTTATTACAAGATATTAACTATAGTTCCCTGTGGTATATATAGTAGGTCCTTTTTGTTGATCTCTTTTATATGTAATAATGTGTATCTGTTAATCCCAAGCTCCTAATTTATTCCTCTCTTTCTTGCTTACTGCTTTAGTAACCATAACGTCATTTTCTGTTTGTGAGTTTCTGCTTTGTAAATAAGTTCATTTGTATCATTTTTTTAGATTCTACATTTGTCTTTTTCTATCTGACATACTTCACTTAGTATGATAACCTCTTTATCCGTCCATGTTGCTGTAAATGACATTATTTCATTCTTTTTATGGCTGAGTAATATTCCATTATATATATATATATATATATATATATATAATATACCACATTTTCTTTATCCATTCATCTGTCAATTGATACTTAGGTTGCTTCCATGTCTTGGCTATTGAAAAGAGTGCTGCTATGAATTTGGGGTGCATACATCTTTTTGAATTAGAATTTTCATCTTTTCTGGATATATGCCCAGGGGTGGGATTGCTGGATCATACGGTAACTTTATTTTTATGTTTTTAAAGGAACTTCCATACTGTTCTCCATAGTGGTGCACCAACTTACATTCCCACCAACAGTGTAGGAGGATTCCCTTTCTCCCCTTCTCCAGCATTTAATATTTGTAGGCTTTTTAATGATGGTTATTCTGACTGATGTGAGATGATACCTCATTGTAGTTTTGATTTTCATTTCTCCAATAATTAGTGATACTGAGCACCTTTGCATGTATCCATTGGTCATCTGTATGTCTTCTTTGTAGAAATGTTTGTTTAGGTCTTCTGCCCATTTTTTGATTGGGTTGTTTGTTTTTTTGATATAGAGCTGTATGAACTCTTTGTATATTTTGGAGATTAATCCCTTGTCAGTTGCATTGTTTGAAAATAATTTCTCCCATTCCATAGGTTGTCTTTTAGTCTGTTTATGATTTCCTTTGCTGTGCAAAAGCTTTTAAGTTTAGTTAGGTCCTGTTTATTTTTATTTTGTTTTTCATTACTCTAGGAGACAGATCCAAAAAAAAAAAATATTGCTGCAATTTATGTCACATAGTGTCCTGCCTATATTTTCCACTAGGAATTTTATAGTATCCTGTCTTACATTTACATCTTAAATCCATTTTGAGTTTATTTTTGTATATGAAGTTAGAGAACATTCTAATTTCATTATTTTACATGTAAGTGTCCAGTTTTCCCAGGACCCCTTATTGAAGATACTGTTTTTTCTCCATTCTATATATTTGCCTCTTTTGTTGTAGATTAATTGACCATAAGTTTGTGAGTTTATTTCTGTGTTTTCTATCTTGTCCCATTGATCTATGTGTCTACTTTTGTGCCAGCACCATACTGTTTTGATTATAGGAGCTTTGCAGTATAGTCTGAAGTCAGGGAGTGTGATTCCTCCAGCTCTGTTCTTCTTTCTCAAGATTGTTTTAGCTAGTCAGAGTCTTTTGTGTTTCCATACACATTGAAAAATATTTTGTTCCAGTTCTGTGAAAAATGCCATTGGTAATTTGATAGGGATTGCATTGAATCTGTAGATTACTTTGGGAATATGCTCATTTTAACAATATTTATTCTTCTGATCCAAGAACATGATACAGTAAGTCCCCTACACACAAACAAGTTCCATTCTGACAGCGTGTTTGTAAGTCCAATTTTTTTTATAAGTCCAACAACATTGGCCTAGGTACCCAACTAACACAACTGGCTATACAGTACTGTACTGTAATAGGTTTATAATACTTTTCACACAAATAATAAAAAAGAAACAAACAAATGCAAAAAATAAAGAAAACATGTTTAATCCTACAGTACAGTACCTTGAAAAGTACGGCTACATCACAGCTGCTTTTATGCTTGCTTCCAGAAATCCTGGGCTTTAAATAAAGATACTGTACTACTGTAATCTATACAGCACTCTATAGTTAAGTACACAAAAGCACAACCACTTGTAAAGGATACACACATATGACAATGTATGCCAGATATGTGAACAACTTATGTGATTGGTCATGCAAACACAAGTTCGCATCTTTGAAAGTTTGCAACTTGAATGTCTGCATGTAGGTGACTTACTGTATATCTTTCCATCTGTTTGTGTTGTCTTTGATTTCTTTCATCAGCATTTTATAGTTTTCAGAGTACAGGTCTTTTGCCTTCTTAGGTAGGTGTATTCTTATGTATTTTATTATTTTTGATGAGATGGTAAATGGAATTATTTCCTTAATTTCTCTTTCTGATATTTTACTGTTAGAGTATAGAAATACAACAGATTTATTCAGGTATATTAATTTAGTATCCTGCAATTTTACCAGATTCATTAATGAGCTCTAGTAGTTTTCTGGTGGAATCTTTAGGATTTTCTATATATAGTATCATGTCATCTGCAAACAATGACAGTTTTACTTCTTCTTTTCCAATTTGGATTCCTTTTATTTCCTTTTCTTCTCTTATTGCTGTGGCTAGGACTTCCAAAACTATGTTGAATAAAAATTACGAGAGGCATCCTTGTCTTGTTCCTGATCTTAGAGGGAATGCTTTCAGCTTTTCACTGTTGAGTATAATGTTAGCTGAGGGTTTGTCATATATGACATTTATTATGTTGAGGTATGTTCCCTCTATACCCATTTTCTGGAGAGGTTTTATCATAAATGGATGTTGAATTTTATCAAAAGTTTTTTTTTCTGCATCAATGGAGATGGTTATATGTTTTTTATAGTCCAATAAAAGAATCAATGTATCACATTAATTGATTTGTAGATATTGAAAGATCCTTGCATCCCTGGGACATATCTCACTTGATCATGGTATCTGATATGTTTAATGTACTGGTGGATTCAGTTTCCTAGTATTTTTTGAGGATTTTTCCATCTATGTTCATCAGTGATATTGGTCTGTAATTTTTTGTGTGTGTGGGTTTTTTTCTGGTTTTGGTATTAGGGTGTCGGTGGTCTCATAGAATAAGTTCAGAAGTGTTCCTTCCTCTGAGAATTTTTGGAATAGTTTCAGAAGGATAGGCATTAACTCTTCTCTAATTGTTTTGTAGAATTCACCTGTGAAGCCATCTGGTCCTGGACTTTTGTTTGTTGGGAGTTTTTTTAAATTACTGATTTAACTTTAGTACTGATAATTGGCCTGTTCATATTTTCTACTTCTTCCTGGTTCAGTCTTGGGGGATTGCACCATTCTAAGAATTTGTCCATTTCTTCTAGGTTGTCCATTTTATTGGCTTATAGCTGCTTATAGTAGTCTCATTATGCTTTGTATTTCTGTGGTGTTGGTTTTAACTTCTCCTTTTACTTTTCTGATTTTATTGATTTGGGCCCTCACCCTTTTTTTCTTGATGAGCCTGGCTCAAGGTTTACCAATTTTGTTTATCTTTTCAAAGAAACAGCTTTTAGTTTCATTAATTTTTTAAAAATATCTTCTTCATTTATTTCTGCTCTGACCTTTATGATTTCTTTCCTTCTACTAACTTTAGGTTTTGTTTGTTCTTCTTTCTCTAGTTGCTTTATGAGTAAGGTTAGTTTTGTTTTGTTTTGTTTTGTTTTTTTGAGATTTTTCTTTTTCCTGAGGTAAGCTTGAATCACTATACTCTTCACTCCTAGAACTGCTTTTGGCCTATGGCCATGTAACCATGAAGGCATCCAATCTCATATGATCTTGTAAGTTAAACAGGGTAAGGCCTGGTTAGTATTTGGATGGAAGAACTGCTTTTGTTTCATCCCATAGGTTTTGGATCCTCATGTTTTCATTTTCATTTTTCTCTAGGTATTTTTTGGCTTCCTCTTTGATTTATTTGATCCATTGGTTGTTTAGTAGCATATTGTTTAGCCTCCATATGTTTGTGTTTTTTGGAGTTCTTTATTCCTAGAGTTAAGTTCTAGTCTCATAGCATTCTGGTCAGAAAAGACACTTGATATGACTTCAATTTTCTTAAGTTTACCAAGGCTTACTTTGTGGCCTAGGATTTGATCTACCCTGGATACTGTTCCAAATGCACTTGAAAAGAATGTGTATTCTGCTGCTTTCAGGTGGAATGCTCTATAAATATCAATTAAATCTATTTGGTCTAATGAGTTATTTAAGGCCTGTGTTTCCTTGTTGATTTTCTGTCTGGATGAACTCTTCATTGATGTAAACAGGGTGTTAAAGTCCCCTATTATTATTGCATTGCTGTCAATTCCTCCTTTTATTTTTGTTAATAATTGTCTTACATATTTACAATTGTTATATCTTCTTCTTGGATTGATCCCTTGATCATTATGTCTCTTGTAAGAGTCTTTATTTTAATGTCTATTTGTCTAAGTATTGCTACTTTGGCTTTCTTTTATTTTTTTATTTTTATTTTTATTTTTTTTAGTGGTATGCAGGCCTCTCACTGTTGTGGCCTCTCCCGTTGCGGAGCACAGGCTCCGAACGTGCAGGCTCAGTGGCCATGGCTCACAGGCCCAGCTGCTCTGCGGCATGTGGGATCTTCCCGGACTGAGGCACGAACCCATGTCCCCTGTGTCAGCAGGAAGACTCTCAACCACTCTGCCACCAGGGAAGCCCTGGCTTTCTTTTGATTTCCATTTGTGTGGAATATCTTTTTCTAGCCCCTCACTTTCCACTTACTAAATCTGAAGTAATTCTTTTGTAAGCAGGATATATATGGATCTTATTTTGCTATCAATTTAGCCAGCCTGTGTCTTTTGGTAGGAGCATTTAGTCCATATACATTTAAGGTAATTTTTGCCTACCACCAGGAGAGTTCATGAAGATGAATACTCCCCAACATGTCCTCCACAAGTGTCTATGTCCCTAAGGTGAGCCACAGCCACCCCCTGCCTCCCCTGGAGACTCTCCAACACCAGCAGGTAGGTCTGGCCCAGGCTCCTATGAATTTACTGCTTTTGCCCTTGGCCCTGGTGTATGTGAGACTTTGTATTTGTCCTTTAAGAGTGAAGTCTCTATTTCCCCGAGTCCTGTGAAGCTCCTGCAATTAAGTCCTGCTGGCCTTCAAAGCCAAATTGTCTGGGGGTTCATCTTCCTGGTGCTAGACCCACATGCTGGGGAGCCAGACATGGGACTCAGAACTCTCATCCCTGAGGGGAACCTCCACAATATAATTATTCTCCAGTTTGTGGGTCACCCTCCTGGGGGTTATGGGATTTGATTATCCCTCCTACCCATCTCATTGTGGTTCCTTCTTTATGTCTTTAGTTGTAAAAGGCCTTTTCTGGTAGGTCCCAGTCTTTTTCATCAATGGTTGTTCTGTAGATATTTGTGATTTTCATGTGCTCAGGAGGTGAGCTCAGGTTCTTTCTACTCTACCATCTTGGCCACTCTCCCTCTAATTTATTTGTTTTACATCAGTTCTCTTTTTTATTCTTTTGAATAGCAAGTCATTTTAATATGTGTTCCATTTCTAATTTCATCTTATTTTTTTCATCAATGAAATATATTTTATACCTCAGTATATTAAAATCTGTGTTAAAGTTTTCTTCTCATCTCTGATGTATTTATATTTTTCAAAGTTTCTGATTATAAGATTTGTTTTGGCCCCTACCTTTCATGTTAGCATCTTTGTTCAACTGCCTCAAATGTCTGGTGGATTCTTTGTTTTTACTCTTTCTTTCTTTCTCCCTTTATTTCTTTCATTTAGATATAATAAGAGTATATATATATATATATATATATATTATAGTGAAAACACTTGGTGTCGGGCAGCGTCTTTCTGACAGACAGGCTTAAATGTAGAGTGAGCACTGACATGGGTCCCAACCACTTTTTTAAAGGACCAGTAAATCTAAGATGAGTAACCATTAACTTTTGGAATGGCAATTTACTCCTTGCATCATCCTCCAAATTCTACCAGTGTATGGTGTGGGGATGAGGTTTTAGAGTAAAGAGCTGGTGGTATTGGAAGCTTAGCTACCATTATTCTATAAAGTGAGCTGAGAAATTTTGACTTCTACCTAATTTTCAACTGACAATCTCCACATGTGAATGTGCCTGTGAAAATATTAACAGTAGCTTGGAAGATATATCTAATAGTTTTTAAATTTTCATATAAACTTGATTTAGATACACAAGCCACTAAAACATCATGTTGTTTTGTTTTATGCCATAATTATAGCTACTGAATGAAGTTATACTAGTTATCTCCTGTTTGTAAGACATATTTAATATGATTAATCATTAATTATTAATTATGTTATATTTTCTAAATTTAATTAAATGTGGAAAATGCCCAATCTTTATGGGAAAAACTGTCACCATGAGAGTATTGCATAAATGAATATGACCGCAACATTGACCATGTAGAAAACACAGTCTTGGTCTCTTTATCCCTCCTATCTATTATTCCAAACACAAACTAAGGAAAATTTTTCTTTGGCACCAGAGTTTCTCTAGGCAGCTACTAATTTTGTATTATTAGTATCTCTGCTGTTATATCCACCACAGTTTGGAGGCAACCTTCCTAGATGGACGTTCCTTCAATTACTTATTTAATTTATCACTAATATCTACTCTTAATCTGTCAGTGTTTGCCTCTGGGTTTGGAGTCTATCCATGGTTTTGCCAGTTCTTGCACATAGAACACCTTTCAGGATCTGGGCTGGGCTATGGTACTCCTTGAAACTTGCCTATCATGATTCAATCCATATTCTATTTTCCAGAAACTTGTCAAATCTCTAATCCACTGATATCTTCTCTTCCTGTAATTATCACAATTATGAATGTACTTTAACTTTTAAAATTGTTCTTTCAGTTCAATTTTTGACCACTGGAAGAAGACAAGGTATGGATGTGCTCATTTTCCCACCCTAAACTGGAAGCCTTGACAGAAAATGTTGTACACAATGCCTTAGGAAAACTAATGGATGACTTTCTTTGAGGTTTATAAAAGCCTCCTCTACTTGAAGGTCATATATTCATAATATCCTTCATTTTTTAATGTATTTACTTTTAACATTTAACTGGCATAAGGCATTTGAAATATATTTTAGTATAATCTAAGAGGTGAAGATCTAAATTTTGGTTTACAAGTAGATAAGAAACTGTTCCGAGATCTTTTATAGAATAACTCAACCTTTCTCATACTAACTGGATAAACATGTGTTAAATATAATCCAGTCAATTTCAGACTATTTTATGCCACTTAACTGATCTTTTATCTTGCATTGCATTATGTGGTTTTAATTACTTTAGATTTATAACATGTATTAATATTTAGTATAACCATGGTTCAGTCTTCTTAAGTCAATGCATGTGTCTTTCTTATACATCATTCCCATATGCTATATTGTGTGTCATGCTGATTTGGACCCTTGAAAGAAACTGTTTAAAGAAGCAGTGTGATAAAAAGAATCTTAGACAGCACCCAAATGCAACTGCAGTCTTTCAATGGGGAAGAGACAGAATGTCAGAAGGTAATGTGACTTAGTGAACATTCTGGTCAGTTACTAAATCCATGAACTCCTGACTCCACTCCAGGCACTCTGTTTATCATTTCATGCAACCTGGTCTGTTCACCACTTTCTTCCAAGTGTGTCCTAAAACCTTGAAAGAGATTATTTCCTAAGTACATCTCTCTGTTTCTCTCCAGACACTTCAGGAAAATACACAGAGAATGAAAGCCCATTTTTTGCACAGCTTTCACTAAACAAGAGCTCTACTTCAAGGAGAAAAATTGGACACTACCAGATATTATGGGTCTACATGTTGAACTCCTTGTTAGTGATTAAGCAGAGAGCATTAAGGATCATTTAAAAGATAATATTTTTCACTTAATGCACTGAAGATAATTGATAGCTCATACTAACAGCATCATTTAGAACACCCGGGTCTTTTCTCTAACTGTACAAATAGGATTCTTATGAATTGAAAACCTAGGGGTGAGTGGTGGGAAGAGGGTAGTTTTCATCTGGTAACAAAGAGAATACAGTCTTCAAAGGGAAACCATTTTAATTATCATTTTATTTAAAATGATAAATTTGGCTGGACTACAAATTTACGTCCAATTTTAGTCAGCCTCCAAATAAATGTTTACCCTCTCCATTACACAGAAGCTGCATGTTTTTATTAACCCCAGAAAATAACACTGTTGGGGACAAAAATTTGCACTATTGATTCCTACTCTGTTTCCAAATAAATTGTGATTACAATGTATTTCATTGGCTAGAAGATGTCACCAACCATTAGAAATACCATTATTTTATTTATTGCTAAGAAAGAAAAATCTTTTTATAAAACTTCCATATGTCATCAACTTTAAGATGCATCAAAATTCAGATAAATAAAAAAACTTAAAATTGATGAAAAATGTTAAGACAAAGAAATAAACCATTTGGGGGCCAAAATAACCCCTTTATTATTGATGAAGCTGTTACGAGATTTCTTAATACTTAATCCCAGAAATAGCAGATTTCTATCCAGCAGAGCTTAGTGCTTCAAGCCTCCCCATGCAGCAGTCCTATATCATTGAAGGGGAGAACAGAATGTATACTTCTTGTAGGCAATTCGCTTATAATAGGAAAGAGAGAGAACTGAGTGGTGTTATACACACCTAATTTCTTCTCCCCAATTCACCAAATAGATAAGTCCCTCCACCTCCTCCACGAAGTGAGAAGTATGCATATGGCTGTCCCTGAGTTCCTCTTCGGGAAAGGAATCATGACTCGTGAGGTTGTGGGGAGGAAACATCCCCTTCATAATAGGTATGTGCAACATCTAATAATAAAAATGCCTCTTTTTATTTTCCTTATGCAACTCTCTCATAATAAACATAAGAAATTTATATCCCTCCAGAAGGAGAAGATGACCGAGACAGGGTCACACCGATACTTGATAACAAAACTGTAACCAAAAACTCATTTATTCTCCTAAATGGCTTAAGTTACCCAAGGTCCCTGTAGTTTCCAAACCAAGTAGAGTTGAAACATCCACTTTTCTGCACCTCATTTTCCAGGTGTTGCTGATTATCTGCCCATAAGAAAAACATTGCTTCACAGGCACCACAGAGAAGTGAGAGTGGAGGACAGAAATCCAGCTTAATTGACGTTTCCTTTCTGCATTGCTTTGTGTTTATCCTCCCCTGTTTGCATCAGCCTCTCACCTCTTGTCTTAGATCCCAGGTTGTACTTTTACCCAAACGTCTTTTATTGGAGTTTCATGCTTATAGTTGTCAGCTGATCCTGTAGCTGGCTCCTATACCACTTTGAATCCAAAAAATCAGTATAAATAATACTTTATATGGACTGAAACTCCCTCAGCTTAAGAACCAATAGAAGAGGGTTTTATACTAGTCTACAATCTTATCTGTAAAAGGAAGGTGTCAGACACTAGAGATTTCTGAAATTTCTTCTTACTTTTTATTTCACTTTGCTTTTTTGTTACTATGATGAGTATTATTGCAGAAATTCATGTCCTGCACTATATAGGGCAAAAGTAGGCAATTATCCTAATTATTTCTATTGTGCTCAAATCCTTAGACACTTGAAATCAATTTGCAAAATTAAAGTAAAAAAAGCATAAAACTTCTGAAATAAGTTATTGAAATTATTTTAAATAATAAGAGATGACACATAATAACGTGCAATTATTTATCAAATAAAAGTCGTAAATTCTCCATACAGGATTTCAGAAAGATAGTCTACTATGGCTGGAAAGATGGGGAACAACTCATGATAGGAGGAAAATTTGAACCAGGAGATTAAATATGAATAAGAAGTAGAAAGCTAGCCTGGGTGGAGGAGGCTGATGAGGGAATTTCAATCCTTGTTTGAGGACCAAGGATTTT
This sequence comes from Mesoplodon densirostris, assembly GCF_025265405.1. Lineage (NCBI taxonomy): Eukaryota > Metazoa > Chordata > Mammalia > Artiodactyla > Ziphiidae > Mesoplodon > Mesoplodon densirostris. Next base: position 82,265,693 of record NC_082674.1, on the reverse strand, counting down.
CCCTTTCTTCCATCGAAGATCTGCAACTTTTCTGGGACCTACCTTCTTGCTTTTGTGTCTCATTTTCCCTATTTATTAAATATGAGAATATGAGACTGTTACTTGACTTCTGTGTATTTCAATTACCTCATCTGTAAAAGGACTATCTGTAGGTCTCTTTCAGGGCTATTGGGAAGATTAAATGAATTCATCCAAGCAAAGTGCTGAAAAGGGTGATTCTTAGAGTAGCAGCACTCAGTAAGGCATTGTTATTATTAAACTTATACTACCTAGGTAGTTAAAGTCTACTCATCTTCAGATCCAAGCTCAGAAGTCAATTCTTAAAAAGTTTATTCACCTGTTGTCAATTTTAGTACATATTATTTTTGTTTTTACATTTATTTTTATAATTCCTTGATTAATGCCTATCTCTTCTGCTTCATTTAGGCGAAGAATAGGAACTGAGTATGCTTTTAGCTCCAAAAATATTTTCTCAGTTTCTGCAAAGTGACACACAATCCCTACAATGCCAATAAAGCCATATGCAAAGAAGTTACCACCTCCTGCCCACCTATAACCCCTCTTCTATGCCCATTCTTATCTCCTCTATCCCCATTCTTGCTCCCTCCACTGCTCAAAGGGCCATCTGCTGGAACTTGAACATGGAAGGTAAACTTCCACCACATGATATTTCTCCTGGTTCTTCCCTCAGCCAGCAAATGCTCTTCCTCCAGATCTCCAAATTGTTCACTCCGTTACCTTCTTGGGAATTTATTCAAATGTCACCTTCCCAGTGAGGCCTCCAACTAGTCATTTTATTCTAAAAACGGAACCTAAAAAACTCCCTATCATCTCCCTTTCATGCTTTTTTCTTGTTTAATAGCATTTATCCTTAGTAATATAAGTTTAATTAATTATTGTCTGTTCAGTCTTCCTCATTAGATTCCATATTCCATGACAGGAAGAAAAATTGTCTGCTTGTGGTATCCCCAGTATCTAAACTGTCCCTGATATATGGTACATGCTTAATAAATATTTGAAGAGTTATGTAAGATAGTACTGTGTGATTGAACTAACTAGCAGTTCCATAGGTCCTCAACATTCTTTCACAAACTGAATGAATCAAATTGAATACATTAATTGAATTGAATGACTTGAACTGGATTCATAAATGGTTTGTACCTGTTGAATTCATGACCTGGATGAAGTGAAAGAATTAAATAAATGAATTGATTTGAATCTTCAAAAATATTAAGGATTTGGATATGTGGAAATAAGAGAGGTAATTTACTGTAATGAAAACTAGACAGAATTAGAGAGAGAAGATCTAAGTTTGCACTGCAACATATTTTTAGTGCAGCTGTAGGCAAGGACATTAACATCTCCAAGCTTCATATTCTCACTCACACCTAATTGTCTTAGAAATCAAATAAGCAAGTAAATGTCAAAGCACTCTATGCTTTACTAGTAGTTATTGTTACCAACACCTGTCCCCTTTATTTACAGCTCTTCCTCATTGGAGTTTTAGGGTAACATACAAAATATATTGGTATACAAAATCTCAGATGATGTAATTATTTTTACAAACCTCCCACCCTTGTAATAACTAACTTTACAAACAATGCATGTCTGATACCTAGTTCTATTATTATTGCAAAATACCTTCCTGTTTTATCACTCTTCACTACCCTTTACGTGATGGTTAATTTTATGTGTCAATTTGCCTGAATCATAGGATAACAAGATATTTGGCTAAATATTATTTCTGGGTGTGTCTGTGGGAGTATTTCCATATGATATTTAGCATTTAAATCAGTAGTCTGAGTACATCAGATTGATCACCCTTTCGTGGGTGGGCATCAACCAATCTGTTGAGGGTCTGAATAGAATAAGAAGGTGAAGAAATGAGGATTTGTTCTCTCTGTCTGACTCTTGATCTGGAACACTCACTGTTTTTTTTTCTGGCCCTTGTGCTGGGACTTATACTGTCAATTCTCTCACTTCTCTTGGGTCTTAGGCCTCCAGAGTTGGACTGGAACTTATAACGCCAGATATTTTGGGTCTCCTGTTTGCAGACAGCAGATTGTGGGACTTCTCAGCCTCCATAATCACATGAGCCAATACTCTATAACAGAGCGATCTCTTCATAAATATATCTATCTATTTATCTAGGACTATATTTATTTATTTATCGATCTACACTCCATTCGTTCTCTTTCTCTGGAGAACCATAATTTACCCTGTCATCATAAAAAAAACACTACAGCCTATGAAAAGCAGATGGAGAAGCAAATCTGCAAAGCTGCCAAAGGAACCCATGAGAAGATGCTGGTGTTTAAAGATTAAACTAGTCTTTAATTCTCATTCAACATTTTTATTATTTGTGATATATAGCTCCCAACCGTGAAATGCTGAAACAAACAAAAAAATTTTTCAGTATCTACAGACATCTTAAAGGATATTTTGGGGAACCATCCTTATATTATCAAATGAGAAGATGATGATGATGATTAATAATAATAATAATACATAGGGAGAATGGAAAGTAAAATGAAATAAGTAAAGAAAAAATGCAGATTATGCCTGGGTGGACTTTAGCAGTAATGAAGGATATTAGGAGTCTATAACAGTACCTAATTATGGTATACTGACAGAACAGAGAATAGCACAGGATTGATTCCAGACTACAGTACCATCAAGTGAAAAAAAATGAAATTGGAATAAATAAATAAATGGCAACATAATATATACTATTTTTGTGGATTGGAATACTCAATGTTGTTAACATGTCAATTCTCCACAAATTACCTATAAATTAAAAATATTCCTGGGAATTCCCTGGGGGTCCAGTGGTTAGGACACTGCACTCTCACTGCCAAGGGTACGGGTTCCATCTCTGAGCAGGGAACTCAGATCCTGCAAGCCACATGGCATGACAAAAAAACAAAACAACAGAAACAACAAAAATAATCCCAGAAGGATGTTTTAAAGGTATTGAGAAGCAGATTATAAAATTAACATGTAAAGGTAAAGAAAATAGAATAACCAAAACATTTTGAAGTAAGTAGAATAAAGCTGCAGGACTCACACAGTACCTTCAAGATTTACCATAAAATTTCAGGAATCAAGACAATATATTATAGGTGAAAGGGATGACACTCAGATCAATGGAACAGAAAGGAGATCCTTGAAATAGACCCAATCAAATATGACTACTTAACTTTTGGTAAATGTGCAAATGCAATTTGAAGAAGAGAAAAACTTCTGTTTAACAGATGATGACTGAATGATAGAACATCCACATGTAAAAAATGAAACGATTTATATATACCTCACAGGATATATAATAAAAACACATCAAAGCCAATCATATGCTTAAGGATAAAATGGAATACTATTATAAAATATTAAGAAAAAAATAAGAGAAAATATTTGTGATACTGGTTAAGCAATGAGCTCTTAGGGAAAACATCAACAGCATGAGCAATGAAAGTAAAAAACACAGTACATCAGAATTCATCAGAATTAAAAACTTACTCTGTACAAAACACCATTAAGAGAAAGAAACACTATTAAAACTGAAAAAAAAAACCCAGCCCAATTAAAAAAAGGAAAAAAATTAAGCTGTATAGTTGGAAACATATGCAATGAGCCTGAAACATTTTAAAGTGCCAAAAAGTAAGAAAATTATTTTTAAAAAATTTAAAAACATGTTGAGGGGGTATATCAAAATGGCAAAGGAGCCAACAGAAAGAGCTCCCAATGGCCAAAGCTTGAAAAGTTTGAGCAAAAACATAAATCAAGTAGTATTGGATTATAACCCAAAATATAAAATAAAATTCATGATATCCATGTACCCATACTGGAATAAACAAATGATTAAATAAATTAATAAATGGTAGAGAAGAGAAAATCTCTCATGCAGAAAAAATCCAAATAATTTATATAGATGCTCTGACCTCAGGGAAATGAGCATAAGTCTTCACTCCTTAAGTCTGATCTGTGCATAGTGACTTCCTTCCAAAGAATACAGTGTAGAAAGGAAGAGTGTGGAAGAATAACTTTACATTGGAGAAGCCTGACAAACACAACCTTAGCTGGGTGAACAAGGTCAATATCAACAGTCATGAATCAGGATGATGGCATGTACACTTGGTATGATTTGATGAAATCAGCACTTTACTTCTCTGGTCTTCCTCCCCAAAACCCATAAACCCAGACTCATCATAAGCAAAACATCAGACAAATTCCAAAAGAGGGGTATCTTGTAAAATATGTGACCAGTATTCTCCAAACTGTCAAGATATCAATCACAAGGAAATTCTGAAAAACTGTCACAGCCAGAGGAAGCTAGGAAGACATGATAACTAAATGCAATGTGTTGTTCTAGATGGGATCCTGTAACAGAAAAATGACAATAGATTAAAAAATAAGAAAATCATAAAGCATGGACTCAGTTAATAACAATACAAAAAATCAGTTTGTTAAGTGTAACAGGTGTTCTATATTAATCTAAGATGATAATAATTGGGGAATCTAGGTGTAGGGCATAGGGGAGCTCCCAATACTACCTTCTGAATTTTTCTACACATCAAAAACTTTACTCAAAAATAAAGTCTATTTTGAAAACATAAGAAAAAGATATAAATAGACATTTTACCCAAAAATATATATGGATAGCAATTAAGCAACTGAAAAGATTCTTAATATCATTAATTATTAAGAAAATGAAAATTAAGATCACAGTAATATACTACTAGGTGCCTATAAGAATAGCAAAGAGAGAAGAGACAGAGATAGAGGAAAAGAAAGAAAGAAAAGAAAATGAAAGGAATGGGATGGGATGGCATAGTATGGAAAGAAAAGGAAAGGGAAGGGAAAATGAGGGGAGGAGAAGGGAGGGGAGGGAAGGAGAGGGAAGTGAAGAAAAAAACTGACAGTATCAAAAACTGTGTTGGTGGTGGAGCAACTGGAACTTTCATACTTTGTTAGTAAGAAATCAAAATAACACAACCACTCTGGCTATTTGCAGTTTCCTATAAAATTAAAAACACTTTTACCATATGATTCAACAATCAAACCTAGCTACTGAACCAAAAGATAAGAAAACTTACATTTGCATGGAAACCTGTATATTAATATTTGCAGCAGCTTTATACATAATTGGTAAAAATTGGAAACAACCCAAAATATCCTTTAATTGGTGATGAATAAACTAATGTCATGTCCATACGAAAAAAATACTATTCATAGTAAAAGGAAAATACTACTGATACACACACCAACATGGGTAAATCAAATGCATTCTACTAAATGGAATAAGACAAACTCAAAAGGCTACATAATGTGAAAAGAAAAGTTGACTACAAAGGGGCACCACAAGATAATTTGGAGGGGTGGAATTGTGGAACAGTTCTACATCTTGATTGTGTGGTAGTAGTTGTACAGTTCTAGGCACTTACAGAACTATAGACCAAAAGAGTAATATTTATGTTATGCAAATTAAAAACTAAAAAACAAAGACAAAAAAAATTGGAGTTTTGTAATTCTCATGACAGCTCCCATTTGTTTTACTCAAAAAATGGGCATAATTTATAAATAAAATGACCCTAACGTGAATAAATCAACAAGCCTCTGAACACCATATTTCCTTGGATTGCAATGCTCTCTCCTCTGCTTTCTAACATAATGATGGACTGTGTATACATTAAGAACTCATAGCATTGCATATTTAATGAACTTACCCTTTTAATCGATGTCTGGACTTTGGAAAATTTATAGAACAACAAGCTCTTTTTGATGTTTATATTCTTAGGCAAATGAAAAATAGTTCTAAATGGAAGAAATCTTGTGAGCGTTCTATTTATTTACTACCTTATGCAAGTATAAATGTATTCTGCTCTGACACTACTGAGTCCATGACCACATTAAACCATATGTTTAAGTAAATACTGCATTGTGCTAATTTTCCTCATTCTTATTTCTTCTATGGATATTTCTTCCTGAGTTGATGTAGAAACAATGTTTAACATCTTTGTCTTTCAGAAAAATAATATATATTTGTTATCCCAATACTACACAGTGTGCCATTGACAACTTCTCTGAATTTCAGTCCCTTTCCAAATGCAAAACCTTGAAAATCCAATTAGAACTAGAGATTATGCTAAATTGATCTCAATTATGAGAGGTAAAACCGTAATCAGACTTTTAAATTAACAAGAAAATGAGGGCTAGTGAGCTCAGAAATCACTCAGTTTACCAAGGAAGATAGAGATTTATTACTGATCTACCCAAAAGTCGCAAGATGATTGGGATGGGTAAAAAAAGGCCCTAATTTGTTCTGAGATTCTTTACTTGGTCCTGGAAGGCTCTCTGGTTTCCTACCTGCTTATATAAATCCTACAATTCTCAGGGGGACTCTGGATACATCTAGGGTACATGCTAGTCCCACTAGTGGATGCTGGCTCCATGCCAGAGCTGGCTAGTCATTCAAAACACTTCTTTCCCCCCTTTTTCCTTGTCAAGTGAATGCAAATTTAAGATGAATTTCCCACTACCTGACATAAAGACTGCATTTTCCAGTCTTCTTTGTAGCTAGTCATGGACTTGGGGCTAATTTAGAATAATGGATTTTGAGATTCCTTAGGGAAACAGTTGTAAAGAGGTTGGCACATCCTTTCTCTGTTCTTTCCCTTTCCTGATGGCTGGATTCTGGACGTGATGACTAGATCTCAAATAGCCATGTTGAGCTACGAGTAGGAAGCCCATGCTAAATATGACAGGCCAACAAAATAAGTGTTTGGCAAACTTTTTCTGTGAAAGTCCAGATATTTTGGGGTTTGCAGGCCATTCTGTTTTTGTGTCTCTTCAACTCTGCCATGTAATACCTCAGCTACTTTAAAAAGTATGTAAAAGAACAGGAATGGCTAGGTACCAACAAAATTTAACTGACAGATAAATGGAACTGCAGGCAATAGTTTGTTGACCTCTGAAATAGAAGCCTTATTGTTAAAATAGGAGAATGTTGTCTGAACCCCAGATGTACCACAGTAATTTTTATAAGAGAAAAATATATTTCTCTATCATTAAAGATACTTTTTTCAAGTTTTCCATTACATTTAGTCAAAAAGAATTCCAACTGGGAGTGTAAAATGGTTTAAATCTGTGGAAAATAGTTTGGAAGCTTCTCAGAAAGGAAGACAGAGAATTACCATATGACCCAGCAATTTCGCTTCCAGGTATACACCAAAAATAATTGAAAATGAGGACTCAAACTAATACTTATACACAAAGTACACATTGATGACCATCAAAGTATAAATGTAATAACAAAATGTGGTATATACTCACAATGGAGTATCATTTAACCATAAAAAGGAATGATACATGCTACAATATGGATTCACATCAAAAACATTATTCTAAGTGAAAGAGGCTAGACACAAAATGTCACATATTATATAATTCCATTTATATGAAATGTACATAATAGGTAAATCCATAGAAACCAAAAGAAGATTGGTGGCTTCTAGGGATTGGTGAAAGGGGGAATGGGGGATTTCACGGATATGGAGTTATATTTTGCAGTGATGGAAATGTTTTAGACTTAGACAGAGGTGGTACCACAGATTTGTTCATTTTTAAATTAATTTTTTTTTAAAAAAAAGCAGAAAAGGCATTTGATGTGGATGGCAGGGCTTAGGCATGGGTGAGGTTTAGGCAGTGGGTGCGACCTATGCTTAGGACTTGCAGGGCTGGAAAATGCCCTGGGGGTTAGGGAGTGGGGTTCAGGCTCAACAGAACAGAAGAGGCCCAGTCTTGCCTCTGGTCTCAGAGGGCAGGGGTACCAGTCTGGGAACCCAGCAGGTTTCCCGGGCCTGAGTGGGCAGAGAAAATGCCTTCCAATCCTCTCCCAGTCCTCGAGGGCACCTCGAGAAATTCTAAGGCCAGAAGGAAGTGTCAAGATATATTTAAAGTGATGAAAGGGAAAAACCTACAACCAAGATTACTCTAACAAGCAAGGATCTTATTCAGATTTGACAGAGAAATCAAAACTCTAACAGACAAGCAAAAGTTAAGAGAATTCAGCACCACCAAACCAGATTTACAACATATGCTAAAGTAACATCTCTAGGAAGGAAATGCAAGAGAAGGAAAAGGCCTACAAAAACAAACCCAAAACAATTAAGAAAATGGTAATAGGAACATACACATCAATGATGACCTTAAATGTAAATGGATTAAATGCCCCAAGCAAGAGACCCAGACTGGCTGAATGGATACACAAACAAGACCATATATATGCTGTCTACAAGAGACCCACTTCAGACCTAAGGATACATACAGACTGAAAGTGAGGGGATGGAAAAAGATATTCCATGCAAATGGAAATCAAAAGAAAGTTGGAGTAGCAATACTCATATGAGACAAAATAGACATTAAAATAAATACTACTACAAGAGACAAGGAAGGACACTATATAATGATCAATGGATCAATCCAAGAAGATATAACAAATGTAAATATTTATGTACCCAACATAGGAGCACCCCAATCCATAAGGCAAATGCTAACAGCCATAAAAGGGGAAATCGACAGTAACACATTAACAGTAGATGACTTTAACACCCCACTTACACCAATGGACAGACTATTCAAACAGAAAACAAGTAAGGAAACACAAGCTTTAAATGACACAAGAGGCCAGATAGATTTAACTGATATTTATAGAACATTCCACCGAAAGTGGCAGAATACACTTTCTCCTCAAGTGCACACTGAACATTCTCCAGGATAGATCACAACTTGGGTCACAAATCAAGCCTCAGGAAATTTAGGAAAATTGAAATTCTATCAAGCATCTTTTCTGACCACAACACTATGAGACTGGAAATCAATTACAGGAAAAAAAACTGTAAAAAACACAAATAAAATGATGCTAAACAGTGTGTTACTAAAAACTAAGAGATCATTGAAGAAATTTAAAACATGCATAAAAACAAATGACAATGAAAACATGACAACCCAAAACCTATGGGATGCAGCAAAAGCAGTTCTACAAGGGAAGTTTATAGCAATTCAATCTCACCTCAAGAAACAAGAAAAAGCTCAAAATAAACAGTCTAACCCAACACCCTACAACTAGAGAAAGAAAAACAAAGAAGACACAAAGTTAGTAAAAGGAAAGAAATCATAATGTTCAGAGCAGAAATAAATGAGATATAACTGAAGAAAACAATAACAAAGATCAATAAAATTAAAAGTTGGTTCTTTGAGAAGATAAACAAAATTGACAAACACTTAGCCAGACTCATCATGAAAAAAAGTGAGAAGACACAAATCAATAAAATTAGAAATGAAAAAGAAGAAATCACAAAGGACACCACAGAAATACAATGGATATAAGAGACTACTACAAAAAACTATATGTCAATAAAATGGATAACCATGAAAAATGGACAAATTCTTGGAAAAGTACAATTTTCCAAGACTGATCCAGGAAGAATTAGGAAACATAAACAGACCTATCACAAGTAATGAAGTTGAAATTCTAATTTAAAATCTTCCAACAAACAAAAGTCCAGGACCAGATGGCTTCACGGGTGAATTCTATCAAACATTTAGAGAAGAACTAACACTGATTTTTCTCAGCCTCTTCCAAAAAATTGCAGAGGGAGGAACACTCCCAAATTTATTCTACAAAGCTACCATCACCCTGATAGCAAAACCAGAAAAAGGTAACATAAAAGAAAGAAAATTATAGACCAATATCAATGATGAGCATAGATGTGAAAATCCTCAGCAAAATACTAGCAAACAGAATCCAACATCATATTAAAAGGATCATACACCATGATCAAGTTAGATTTATCCTAGGAATGCAAGGAGTCTTCAATATACACAAATCAATCAATCTGATACACCATATTAACAAAGTAAGGAATAAAAACCATGTGACAATTTCAAAAGATGCAGAAAAAGCTTTCAACAAAATTCAACACCCATTTATGATAAAAAACTCTCCAGAAAATGGGCATAGATGGAACCCACCTCAACATAAAGTGCATATATGACAAACTCACAGCAAACATCGTACTCAACAGTGAAAACCTGAAAGCATTTCCTCTAAGATCAGGTACAAGACAAGGATGTCCACTCTTGCCACTCTTATTCAACATAGTTTTAGAAGTCCTAGCCATGGCAATCATAGAAGAAAAAGAAATAAAAGGAATATAAATTGGAAAAGAAGAAGGAAAACTGTCACCATTTGCAGATGAAGTGATACTATACATAGAAAATCCTAAAGATGCCACCAGAAAACTACGAGAACTAATCAATGAATTTGGTAAATTTGCAGGATACAAAATTAATGCACAGAAATTTCTGGCATTTCCATACACTAACAACGAAAATTCAGAAAGAGAAATTAAGGAAACAATCCCATTTACCATTGCAACAAAATGAGTAAAATACCTAGGAATAAACCTACCTAAGGACGTGAAAGACTTGTACTCAGAAAACTGTAAAACACTGATGAAAAAATCAAAGATGACATAAAAGGATGGAGAAATATACCATGTTCTTGACTGGAAGAATCAATATCGTGAAAATGACTAAACTACCCAAAGCAATCTACAGATTCAATGCAATCTCTATCAACCTACTTATGGCATTCTTCACAGAATCAGAAAAAAATTTTTTCCAGTTGTATGGAAACACAAAAGCAATATTTTATTTATTTATTTATTTATTATTAGTATTTTTTTTTTCCTTCAGTACGCAGGCCTCTCACTGTTGCGGCCTCTCCCGTTGCAGAGCACAGGCTCCAGACACGTAAGCTCAGTGGCCATGGCTTACGGGCCCAGCCTTTCCATGGCATGTGGGATCTTCCCGGACTGGGGCATGAACCCATGTCCCCTGCATCAGCAGGTGGACTCTCAGCCACTCTGCCACCAGGGACACCCACAAAAGCAATTTTGGGAAAGAAAAATGGAGCTGCAGGAATCAGGCTTCCTGATTTCAAACTATACAACAAAGCTACAGTAATTGAGACAGTATGGTACTGGCACAAAAACAGAAATATAGATCAGTGGACAAGGATAGAAAGCCAAGAGATAAACCCATGCACATATGGGCACCTAATTTACAACAAAGGAGGCAAGAACATACAATGGAGAAAAGAAAACTTCTTCAATAAGTGGTGCTGGAAAAACTGGACAGCTGAATGTAAAAGAATGAAATTAGAACACTACCTACCCCATATACAAAAATAAACTCAGAATGGCTTAAAGACCTAAATGTAAGACCAGACAATATAAAACTCTTAGAGGAAAACATAGGAAAAACACTCTTTGATATAAAACACAACAAGATCATTTTTGACCCACCTCCTAGAGTAATGAAAAAAAATTTTTTAAAGTGGGACCTAAAGAAATTTAAAAACTTTTGCACAGCAAAGGAAACCGTAAACAAGATGAAAAGACAACCCTCAGAATGGGAGAAAATATTTGCAAATGAAACAACAGACAAAGGATTAATCTCTAAAATACACAAACAGTTCATGGATCTCAGTATCAAAAAACAAACAACCCAATTAAAAAATGGATGGAAGACCTAACTAGACATTTCACCAAAGAAGGCATACAGATGACCAAGAGGTCTATGAAAATTTGCTCAACATCACTAATCATTAGAGAAATGCAAATCATAAGTACAATGAGATATCACCTCACACTAGTCAGAATGGCCATTATCAAAAAATCTAGAGATAATAAATGCTGCAGAGGGTGTGGTGAAAAGGGAACCCTCCTGCCCTGTTAATGGGAATGTAAATGACACAATCACTATGGAGAAGAGCATTGAGGTTCCTTGAAAATCTAAAAATAGAACTACAATATAGCCCAGCAATCCCACTACTGGGTATATACCCTGAGAAAACCATAATTCAAAAAGAGACATGTAGTTCATGGCAGTATTATTTACAATAGCCAGGACATGGGAGCAACCTAAATGTCCATCAAGAGATGAATGGATAAAGAAGATGTGGCACACATATACAATGGAGTATTACTCAGCCATAAAAAGAAATGAAATTGAGTTATTTGTAGTGAGGTGGATGGACCTAGAGTCTCTCATACAGAGTGAAGTAAGTCAGAAAGAGAAAAACAAATACCGTATGCTAAAGCATATATATATGGAATCTAAAAAACTAAATGGTACTGATGAACCTAGTGACTGGGCAGGAATAAATATGTAGAGTTAGAGAATGGACTTGATGACACAATGGGACGAGGGGGAAGCTGGGGTGAAGTGAGAGTAGCATCGACATATATACACTACCAAATGTAAAATAGATAGCTAGTGGGAAGCAGCTGCATAGCACAGGGAGATCAGATCAGTACTTTGTTACAACCTAGAGGGTTGAGATACGGAGGGTGAGAGGGAGGCTCAAGAGGGAGAAGATATGGGGATATATATATGCATATGGCTGCTTCACTTTGTTGTACAACAGAAACTAACACAGCGTTGTGAAGCAATTATACTCCAATAAAGGTGTATAAATAAATAAATAAATAAATAAATAAATAAATAAATAAACTTTAAAAATTAATAAATAAGTAAATAAAATTAACTTTAAAAACGTTAAAATCAGCTTTAATTCATTTAAATTAACCACTCTAAAATACCACATTAATTAAATGTAGTATGACTTTTACCTCAATTAAAAAAAACAAAGAATGAATTCTAAATAATACACTCTTTACATGGTCGCTAAGTGTTCTCACATCAGAGTTACTTTAATTATGTTTAGTTAATTAAAATAAGGCTGCTTCATGTAACCATATTTTGTACTCTTGTTTCCTGTCTCTGCAATATCTTACCTGCCAGGTTTGCCTGGAACACGTTTTCTCTACTATCCAGCTCCATAATGTCTTACATGTCCTTTTAACAACATTAACCTCCTTTCTTCAGGTAAAATTACATGGTTCTTCATTTTCACATTGTGCTATCATTATCTTTTTACATGATATCTCTCACATTAAACTGGGGACTCACAATAGTAGGAAGAATGGATTTATAAATCTATGTATTGCTGGCATCTGTGGGTGCTGGGTTATAGGGGAAGCAGGATAATATTTGTTGAATTGATGAGTGAAGACATACACCCACACACACTTTTTGTTGTTTTGTTACAGACTAAACTAAATAGAAGAAATCTGTGTGCTAGCAATTGTAGTTAGGAATGGCCTAAGAAAAGAGTCCTAAAAGAGGACTTCAGAGCTGTCCAGGGGACAAAGAAAACCCTACTACTAATGTTAAGTCCACTACTGTTAACCTATGGCTCATAGGAATTGTTGTAATGTCACAGGCTACTGGGAGGTTTAAAAGGAAGTTGTCTATTGCAGCCTGCAATTGATGCACTGGAAAAAGACAATGAAAAGCTGAGGGTGTTGAATCACAGATTTAAGGTTAGATGTGAAAGTCAGAGGGACTCCTAGACAGCACATCAAGAACCTCATATTCTGAACTTATGGGCCAGAAAAAACTGAGACTTTGAACTGAATTATAAGGGCAATAGTACATTAGAGAAGATTGAATTATCCACTCCAGCATGTCTGATATGCCAAGGTCAGGACCATGGCTGGTTAAGAGTGGAACCCTGAGACTATGGCTGGATGCAAACATCTGGGTTGATGCACTCAAGAACAATGAGATTCACCTGATTCCTCTGCAATATGTCTGCAGTATCTCATTTATCCCTGTCAAAGACTAGACTTAGTAAGAAATCGTTGATATGCTAACATTATATTATGATCTACATTTAACATCCAGATAAGGACTCTGAGAGTTGGTGGTTAAAGTGCTGCTAGAACAGTTTTTGAAAACCCATTCTCAGTGAAGTGGTAATTCCAGGACTGCTGTGATAGAAGATGAAGAAGGAGTTTAAGAGGCTCAGAGAAGTGATTTGCTAGAGTGACAACACTCCAGGTCTCCAGAAAACCCACCCACATGAAAAGACACTGAAGATACTCCATTTACTAAGCTGGAAAGCTTGCACTGCCGACGGCACCAAAATCACACCTCAGTAGTGGTGGCCCTCTGTAAACCAGGGCTGATGTCAGGAGATGCAGTGACAGAAATGGGTTCATTGATGGCAATGGAGATAAGCTTTCTCTATTATAATGGAAGTCAGATGGCATTCTTAATCATCACTACAAAATCTCTGACAATTCAGATCATTGCATTTTGAAAGAATTCCAAACTTGGCTAAAGAAGCTGGTGAATATTATAGATTAAACTCTTACACTCTTCACGTTTTTCTAAATAAGTTTTCTTTTTTCTTTTAAATTATGATTGTTTTTACTCCCCATCTGGTCTAGACATAGGAAAATGAACAAAACACATCACTCAAAGATCTTGGACTTGTATTCTTACAAAAACATAGTATTGTCTCTTTGAGAAGATAAGATGAGTAGAGCTTTAGTGGTATGTGAAGTAGTTATATCATTTTAGATGTTAGTTTTAAATGAGTCTTATGGAAACAAGGGCATTTAATCTTTGTGTTACCAAGGAAGACATGGAATATACTGAAAACTGGTATTGTCTTCTGTCTGGTATGCTTTCTACCTTCTTCTGATAACAGTGCCTTGAGCTTCCATTGTAGAATGACCATTACTTCAGTTTCTTTTCTGGGGTTATGGATGGAGCAGATCCTATCCCCATTAGTAGAGCTGGGTGTGGGAGAGACTTGACTGTTTTTCCCATGTATATTCCACGTGATCCAGTGGAAATATAAAATCTCAGTCAAGGATGTTTTTTACTGGGATTATTACAGAAACAGCTTTTAACTGTGGTTGCTGAGGAACATCATTTGAGGAGAATCTGCAAAAGGATGAAAACCAGCAAGGTAAAGCCTAGAGGAGGAGAGTTGAGAATGCCTCCTATTCTTAGGGCATTATTTGAGCATCTAGAACCAGCTATGACTGCATTTAGTCTTCTCTGGAGTTAAAAGTAGGGCTAGCCAATAAACTTTCTACTTAGTTTAAGCTCTTTTGTAATGGATAACATTAAAATGCAACCAAAAATCTTGACTACTATGTTACCTCATCTTTATTTCTTATGTCATATACTGCATACTTTTCAGTCATTTTGAATATACCTAGAATATGGTTCTAATAGTATTTCTTTTATAGAGATTATTTTTTAAAAGTAGATGTGTATTTTTCTTCATTTTTAGAATACATATTCTGCTTTATTTTTAATGCAAATTATTTTTTTAATTCATACACTGCTTCTATTCTCCTCTTGCTCTCCTGCTCTCTCTCACATTCTCAAATCATCCTTAATTGGGTTAAACCTTTCCTAAGAAAATAAAGTGGTTGTATTCTCCTGGGATCCCCTCCCTTTCCATTTTGTTGTTATAAAAACACTCATATCTCAAATAGGTGGGCAGGCTGTTAGAAATTTAAATAAACAATTCAGTGATCCAGTAGCCTAAGGGAAGTTAGGAGAGATCCAGGTCCTTGGTAAATGCTAGAAAAAATACTCTTTCCACTGTAGTGTCTTACCTGTTTTTGATAAAAGAACTGCACTAGAAGCCAAATATCCTTTTAATTTGGCCTCTGTTCCATGCCAGAGGAATGGAACAATCCCCTATAATCTATCTCTTAGACACATTTTGGCAATGCCAAGAGATTCCCACTGATGCTGCCCACCTGTTTAGTGACTATTTCCAGGTACACTGACTGGTCTTTACTTCTTTCACTCACCAATGGAAATCTCAGTTTTTCCAATGCTGTTACTTTCTAATGTTGCTAAGCTGTTGCCGCATAGACATGTCCGAGTGCTAGGAACTGTCGTTGATCTTTCCTGCTTATATTTCCATTTCTTCCCCCAATTTTGAAGAGGAATGCACCAAAATGGACACTTCCCTTTAATTCCTGGTCATATTTTATGTCAATGTCAACTCTTGGTATCTTCTTTCAATAGTGTCCCATTAACATTATATTTAAAAGAATATGTTTCAAAAACGTTGTATGTGGAAAGCATCTTTCCCAAATTCCCAAGACAGTTTCAGGACACCCCTTCTCCATTTATAAATTTGGTTTCTCAATTTGGTTGGTGAGGCCACTGTGTGCATGTTAAAGTTTGTATTTGAGTTCAAATCATATCTAGATGTTCCAATTCACAAACAAAATATTATTGAGCACTAGGGAATAGCACTAAAATTTTCTGAATTCACTCATATTAAATAATTCAGAATGATCTTTTATTTTCATTCAATTGGCCATCATGATCTTTTACTTAAATTGCCTCTCTGATTTAGGTTTTGACTTTTAATCTTGTTAAAATGTTAGTCTTGGCTTTTCTCACCAACAAACTATTACCACTTTCTCCAAACTGTTGCTGTTGTGAAACTGTATCTTAATATCTTGGCCAGAATACCTTCACTAAGTATATCTTTCATCAATATAACAATTGTCTTTCTCAAATATCTTCAGTGATTCCCTCTTACCCATAAAAAAAACTATTAAATATGGTTTATTAACTTCTCTAAGCTCCTCTAAGTTTTTGTAGCAAATAAAGTGCTTAAAATATTACAAATTTTATTTCTTCACCAATAATCTTTTTTTAATTCAAACAGAAAGTCACAAAAATTATAATCAGTTCACTCAGTCCCATGTAATTAATTCTTTTTTTTTTTCATCTTGATCTTTTGTTAGCACTTTTATGAGTTCAACAGTTTTTCATTAGAGTTCTGAAAATGCTTACTTGTTCAGTTCAGGAGCACAGTCAGTTACCAGAAACCTGTACTTGTGAGAGTCTTTTCCATGAATTCCTTGAAGATGAAACCCTCTTATAGGAACATACTTGCAAAAGCATCAGAGTACACCCAGAACTTTCTGTAAATGACAAACGATATAAAAATGACAATGGTTAAGATTTGATGAAAGGTCATAATAATGAAATTGACAAGGAAATTTAGTTATTTCTGAGATATACATTTTAACATAATAACTAGAATTATGATATAACATTATACCAGAACATATAAGATATTTAGAAATTTCATGTAATGTCTGAAATATTTATATTAACATATTTCCATACAAATAACCCAATGAAAGTTTAGTATTAGTTCTTTTGTTTGTTTGTTTGTTTGTTTGTTTGTTTTATACTGCAGGTTTTTACTAGTCATCAATTTTATACACATCAGTGTATACATGTCAATCTCAATCGCCCAATTCAGCACACCATATTCCCCACCCCATCACAGTTTTCCCCCCTTGGTGTCCATATGTCTGTTCTCTACATCTGTGTCTCAACTTCTGCCCAGCAAACCGACTCATCTGTACCATTTTTCTAGGTTCCACATACACGTGTAAATATACGATATTTGTTTTTCTCTTTCTGACTTACTTCACTCTGTATGACAGTCTCTAGATCCATCCACGTCTCAACAAATGACTCAGTTTAGTTCCTTTTTATGGCTGAGTAATATTGCATTGTATATATGTACCACAACTTCTTTGTCCATTCGTCTGTCGATGGGCAATTAGGTTGCTTCCATGACCTGGCTATTATAAATCGTGCTGCAATGAACATTAGGGGTGCATGTGTCATTTTTTTGTGTGTGTGTGGTACACGGACCTCTCACTATTGTGTCCTCTCCCGTTGCGGAGCACAGGCTCCGGACGTGCAGGCTCAGCGGCCATGGCTCACGGGCCCAGCCACTCTGCGGCATGAGGGATCCTCCCAGACTGGGGCACGAACCTGTGTCCCCTGCATCGGCAGGCAGACTCTCAACCACTGTGCCACCAGGGAAGCCCGCATGTGTCTTTTTGAATTATGGTTTTATCTGGGTATATGCCCAGTAGTGGGATTGCTAGATCATATGGTAAATCAATTTTTAGTTTTTTAAGGAACCTCCATACTGTTCTCCATAGTGGCTGTATCAATTTACATTCCCACCAACAGTGCAAGAGGGTTCCCTGTTCTCCGCACCCTCTCCAGAATTTGTTGTTTGTAGATTTTCTGATGATGTCCATTCTAACTGGTTTGAGGTGATACCTCATTGTAGTTTTGATTTGCATTTCTCTAATAATTAGTGATGGTGAGCAGCTTTTCATGTGCTTCTTGGCCATCTGTATGTCTTTCTTGGAGAAATGTCTATTTAGGTCTTCTGCCCATTTTTGGATTGGCTTGTTTGTTTTTTAATGTTGACCTGCATGAGCTGTTTATATATTTTGGAGATTAATCCTTTGTTCATTGATTCGTTCACAAATATTTTCTACCATTCTGTGGGTTGTCTTTTCATCTTGTTTATGGTTTCCTTTGCTGTGTAAAAGCTTTGAAGTTTCATTAGTTCCCATTTGTTTATTTATGTTTTTATTTCCATTACTCTAGGAGGTGCATCAAAAAAGGCCTTGCTGTGATTTATGTCAAAGAGTGTTCTTCCTAAGTTTTCCTCTCAGAGTTTTATAATGTCCTCTTTTACATTTAGGTTTCGAATCCATTTTGAGTTTATTTTTGTGTATGGTGTTAGGGAGTGTTCTAATTTCATACTTTTACATGTAGCTATCCAGTTTTTCCAGCACAACTTACTGAAGAGACTGTCTTTTCTCCATTGTATATCTTTGTCTCCTTTGTCATAGATTAGTTGACCATAGGTGCATGGATTTATCTCTGGGCTTTCTATCTTGTTCCATTGATCAATATTTCTGTTTTTGTGCCAGTACCATATTGTCTTGACTACTGTAGCTTTGTAGTATAGTCTGAAGTCAGGGACTCTGATTCCTTCAGCTCCGTTTTTTTCCATCAAGAATGCTTTGGCTCTTCGGGGTCCTTTGTGTCTCCCTACAAATTTTAAGATGATTTGTTCTAGTTGTGTAAAAAAATGCCATTGGTAATTTGATAGGGATTGCATTTAATATGTAGATTGCTTTGGGTAATATAGTCATTTTCACAATATTGAATCTTCCAATCCAAGAACATGGTATATGTCTCCATCTGTTGGTATCATCTTTAATTTCCTTCAACAGTGTCTTATAGTTTTCTGCATACAGGTCTTTTGTCTCCCTAGGTAGGTTTATTCCTAGGTATTTTATTCTTTTTGTTGCAATGGTAAATGGGATTGTTTCCATAATTTCTGTTTCAGATTTTTCATCATTAGTGTATAGGAATGCAAGAGATTTCTTGCAGGATAATCTTGTATCCTGCAACTTTACCAAATTCATTGATTAGCTCTAGTAGTTTTCTGGTGGCATTTTTAGGATCCTCTATGTATAGTATCATGTCATCTGCAAACAGTGACAGTTTTATGTCTTCATTTCCCACTTGTATTCCTTTTAGTACTTTTTCTTCTCTGATTGCCATGGCTAGGACTTCCAAAACTGTTGAATAATAGTGGTGAGAGTGGACATCCTTGTCTCATTCATGATCTTAGAGGAAATGCTTTCAGTTTTTCACCATTGAGAATGATGTTTGCTGTGGGTTTGTCGTATATGACCTTTATTATGTTGAGGTAGGTTCCCTCTATGCCCACTTTCTAGAGAGTTTTTATCGTAAATTGGTGTTGAATTTTGTCAAAAGATTTTTCTTCATCTATTGAGATGACCATATGGTTCTTATTCTTCAGTTTGTTGATATGGTGTATCACATTGATTGATTTTCGTATATTAAAGAATCCTTGCATCCCTGGAATAAATCCCACTTGATCATGGTGTATGATCCTTTTAATGTGTTGTTGGATTCTGTTTGCTAGTATTTTGTTGATGATTTTTGCATTTATATTCATCAGTGATATTGGTCAGTAATTTTCTTTTTTTGTAGTATCTTTGTCTGGAATTGGTATCATGGTGATGGTGGCCTCATAGAATGAGTTTGGGAGTGTTCCTTCCTCTGCAATTTTTTGGAAGAGTTTGAGAAGGATGAGTGTTAGCTCTTCTCTAAATGTTTGATAGAATTCACCTGTGAAGCCATCTGGTCCTGGACTTTTGTTTGTTGGAAGATTTTTTTTTTTTTTTTTTTTTTTTTTCCGGTATGCGGGCCTCTCACTGTTGTGGCCTCCCCCGTCGCGGAGCACAGGCTCCGGACGCGCAGGCTCCGGACGCGCAGGCTCAGCGGCCATGGCTCACGGGCCCAGCCGCTCCGCGGCATATGGGATCCTCCCAGACCGGGGCACGAACCCGTATCCCCTGCATCGGCAGGCGGACTCTCAACCACTTGCGCCACCAGGGAGGCCCTGTTGGAAGATTTTTAATCACAGTTTCAATTTCAGTGTTTGTGATTGGTCTGTTCATATTTTCTGTTTCTTCCTGGTTCAGTCTTGGAAGGTTATACCTTTCTAAGAATTTGTCCATTTCTTCCAGGTTGTCCATTGTATTGGCATAGAGTTTCTTGTAGTAGCCTCTAAGGATGCTTTGTATTTCTGTGTTGTCTGTTGTAACTTCTCCTTTTTCATTTCTAATTTTATTGATTTGAGTCCTCTCCCTCTTTTTCTTAATGAGTCTGGGTAATGGTTTATCAATTGTGTTTATCTTCTCAAAGAACCAACTTTTAGTTTTATTGATCTTTGTTATTGTTTTCTTTGTTTCTATTTCATTTATTTCTGCTCTGATCTTTATGATTTCTTTCCTTTTTGCTAACTTTGGGTTTTGTTTATTCTTCTTTCTCTAGTTGCTTTAAGTGTAATGTTTGATTGTTTACTTGAGATTTTTCTTGTTTCTTGAGGTAGGCTTATATAGTTATAAACTTCTCTCTTATAACTGCTTTTGCTACATCCCATAGGTTTTGGATCATTGTGTTTTCATTGTCATTTTTCTCTAGTTATTTTTTGATTTGATCTTTGATTTCTTCAGTGATCTCTTGGTTATTAATAACGTATTGTTTAGCTTCCATGTGTTTGTGTTTTTTACATTTTATTCTCTGTAATTCATTTCTAATCTCATAGTGTTGTGGTCAGAAAAGATGCTTGATATTATTTCAATTTTCTTAAATTTACTGAGGCTTGATTTGTGATGCAAGCTGTGATCTATCCTGGAGAATGTTCCGTACACACTTGAGAAGAATGTGCAACCTGCTCTTTTTGGATGGAATGTCCTATAAATATCAATTAAATCTAGCTGGTCTACTGTGTCATTTAAAGCTTCTGTTTCCTTATTTATTTTCATTTTGGATGATCTGTCCATTAGTGTAAGTGAGGTGTTAAAGTCCCTCACTATTACTGTGTTACTATCAAGTTCCTCTTTTATAGCTGTTGACAGTTGCCTTATGTATTGAGGTGCTCTTATGTTGGATGCATATATATTTATAATCCTTATATCTTCTCCTTGGATTGATCCTTTGATCATTATGTAGTGTTCTTCCTTGTCTCTTGTAACATTCTTTATTTTAAAGTCTACTTTATCTGATATGAGTATTACTACTCCACCTTACTTTTGATTTCCATTTGCATGGAATATCTTTTTCCATCCCCTCGCTTACAGTCTGTTTTGTCCCTAGGTCTGAAGTGGGTCTTTTGTAGACAGCGTATATATGGGTCTTGATTTTGTATCCATTCAGCAAGCCTGTGTCTTTTGGTTGGAGCATTTAATCCATTCACTTTTAAGGTAATTATCGATATGTATGTTCCTATGACCATTTTCTTAATTGTTTTTGATTTGTTTTTGTAGGTCCTTTTCTTCTCTTGTGTTTCCCACTTAGAGAAGTTCCTTTAGCATTTGTTTTAGAGCTGGTTTGGTGGAACTGAATTCTCTTAGCTTTTGCTTGTCTGTAAAGCTTTTGATTTCTCCATTGAATCTGAATGAAATCCTTGCCAGGCAGAGGATTCTTGGTTGTAGCTTCCTCCCTTTCATCACTTTAAGTATATCATGCCACTCCCTTCTGGCTTGTAGCGTTTCTGCTGAGAAATCAGCTGCTAACCTTATCGGAATTCCCTTGTGTGTTATTTGTTGTTTTTCCCTTGCTGCTTTCAATAATTTTTCTTTGTCTTTTTTTTTTTTTTTTTTTTTTTTTGGTACGCGGACCTCTCACTGTTGTGGCCTCTCCCATTGTGGAGCACAGGCTCCGGACACACAGGCTCAGCATCCATGTCTCACAGGCCTAGCTGCTCCATGGCATGTGGGATCTTCCTAGACCGGGCATGAACCCGTGTCCCCTGCATCGGTAGGCAGACTCTCAACCACTGCACCACCAACGAAGCCTGCTTTGTCTTTAATTTTTGCCAGTTTGTTTATTATGTATCTCGGCATGTTTCTCCTTGGGTTTATCCTGTAAGGAACCCACTGCACTTCCTGGACTTGGGTGGCTATTTCCATTCCCATATTAGGGAAGTTTTTGACTATAATCTCTTCAAATATTTTCTCTGGTCCTTTCTCTCTCTCTTCTCCTTCTGGGACCCCTATAATGTGAATGTTGTTGTGTTTAACATTGTTCCAGAGGTCTCTTAGGTTGTCTTAATTTCTTTTCATTCTTTTTTCTTTAGTCTGTTCTGATGCAGTGAGTTCCACCATTCTGTCTTCCAGGTCACTTATCCGTTCTTCTGCCTCAGGTGTTCTGCTATTGATTCCTTCTATGTAGTTTTCATTTCAGTTATTGTATTGTTCATCTCTGTTTGTTTGTTCTTTAATTCTTCTAGGTCTTTGTTAAACATTTCTTGCATCTTCTCGATCTTTGCCTCCATTCTTTTTCTGAGGTCCTGGATCATCTTCACTCTCATTATTCTGAATTCTTTTTCAGGAAGGTTGCCTATCTCCACTTCATTTAGTTGATTTTCTGGGGTTTTATCTTGTTCCTTCATCTGATATATAGCTCTCTGCCTTTTCCTCTTGTCTGTCTTTCTGTGAATTCAGTTTTTGTTCCACAGGCTGCAGGATTTTAGTTCTTCTTGCTTCTGCTGTCTGCCCTCTGGTGGATGAGTCTATCTAAGAAGCTTGATGGGAGGGACTGGTGGTGGGTAGAGCTGACTGTTGCTCGGTTGGGCAGAGCTCAGTAAAGCTTGAATCCCCTTGACTGTTGATGGATGTGGCTGGGTTCCCTCCCTGTTGGTTGTTTGGCTTGAGTCAACCCAACACTGGAGCCTACCTGGGCTCTTTGGTGGGGCTAATGACAGACTCTGGGAGGGCTCGTGCCAAGGAGTAGTTTCCAGAAATTCTACTGCCAGTGTCCTTGTCCCCACGGTGAAAGAGAGTCACCCGCCACCTCTCCAGTAGACCCTCCAACACTAGCAGGTAGTTCTGGTTCAGTCTCCCCTGGGGTCACTGCTCTTTCCCCTGGGTCCCAGTGCACACACTACTTTGTGTGTGCCCTCTAAGAATGGAGTGTCTGTTTCCCCCAGTTCTGTGCAAACCCTGCAATCAATTCCCACTAGTCTTCAAAATCTGATTCTCTAGGAATTCCTCCTCCCGTTGCCACACCCTCAGGTTGGAAAGCCTAAAGGGGGTCTCAGAACCTTCACTCCAGTGGGTGGACTTCTGTGGTCTATGTGTTTGCCAGTCTGTGAGTCACCCACGCACCAGTTATGGGATTTGATTTTACTGTGTTTGCACCCCTTCTACTATCTCATTGTGGCTTCTCCTTTGTCTTTGTATGTGGGGTATATTTTTTGGTTAGTTCCAATGTCTTCCTGTTGATGATTGTCCAGCAGCTAGTTGTGATTCTGGTGTTCTTGCAAGAGGGAGTGAGAGCACATCCTTCTACTCCACCATCTTGGTTCCTCTATTGCTATTACTTAAACAATTATCTGGAAGGTGTTCATGTCTCAGTCCTACATCATTGGAATATCTTCATCAGTTCTGAAGGCTGGAAGTCCAAGGTCATCCTGCCAGCATAGTAGTCGTGTTCCGGTGAAGACCCTCTTCTGCATTGCAGACAACCAACATCTCAGTGTGTCCTTACACCATGGAAGAGCTTCACCAAGAATCTTAAAGGATAAGAAAAGGAAATGGTACATTGAAATCTCAAGTAGAATTGGGACGCTTAAAAATTTCACAGAATGTATCCAACTTCCTTTGAGTGTGTTTTGTGTTTTCTCTGCAATCTATCTCTTAGACTCTTGACCCTATATTTTTGAGAATGACAATGTTTTATTTTACACTTCAGTCTCCCCAGCGGCAAGTGGAATAGTATTCCCCCTCTGTCAATTACTCTTTCTTTTCTTTCAATACTCAGCACTCAGTTTAACCATCTATTACTTTGTGAAGGCTTCCATTCTCCCACCACAGGAAGGACTCGATGATCTGTTATCTCTCTTTCTTTTCACTATAACACTCTGTTTTTAATTCCATCATACTATACACCACATTGTAGTTACTGTTGGTTAATTGTCTGACTTCCCCACAAATTAGAATGCAGGGAATATCTTTTATCTCCATGTCCATCTTAAATACTAGAGCTCCTGGTAATAGGTGTGTATTGCATGAAGACCCAAAGGAAGAAATTAAGTAATTGTTTTGCATTGGCCGTCTGATAAGTGAGACTTCATGAAAGTGAGTGGAAAGTAAAGAGAAAAAGAATATAATTATGAAATATCCTGAAAAAAATGTTTCAGTCTTGACACAGTCTCTATTACATCCTTGACTATTAAACAATACTGAACCATAGCCTTTGTTAAACTGGATGAAAGAGCAGGTGATCCTGGTAAAGGTAGTGGGTGAACATGCCGACATCCCTAGGGTTGAAAAGGAAGTTACATCAATTCCAGGATAAAAAACTCAATCGGAAGTGGAAATGTGTACAGTAGGATTTTTTTAGTGCTGAAACATTATCCAAGGAAGCAGTAATATATGTGTAAATTATGTGTTTATAATCACAGAGGACTGGTAAGTGTCAGAGGCTGCATAGCTAAGGAAGAAAAATGTGAAGAAGCTAATTATTATTGAAAATATGTTATTCTCATTTCTACAAAAATAGGAGGCAGTATTATCTGCAATCAACTCAGGAACAATTACAGCTTGGCAAGAGTGAACCTAATCAGCTGGAGGTGGTCGTGTAACACAGTGATCAAGCTAATGGATCCACAGGAAAACCTAAGGGCTTGAATGAGATGGAGAAAAGAGAGCACAAGGGACTGATCAGGGACATGGCAGTGAAATCATGAGGATAAATGAGAATCAGTTTAGTTGGGGACAGAAAGGGCAGAGGCTTTCTAATAAAAGCAAAGGCAAAGGATAAGAGAGATGAATTAATATGTACCTTGAGATTTAGAGTTCAGTTAGCGCCGGTCCAGATGCTAGTTGACTAAGGTTTTAATTTCAGTTGCACCACTGGCATCTCATGTGAGTCTGACAAGTCAGTGGCCTTCTTTGCTCTTGTGTCTTTTTATCTGTAAAATTAAAATGTTTGACTAGATGACAGCTAAATCTTTACTACATGACAGATTTCTTGTCTGACTATTTCTCAGGTATATGACGCCATGATTTTCCTAATTTCTATGGGTGCTACACCCAATTGCACTTCCTGGCACATAGTAGATGTTGAATAGGGGTTATCAAGTAGAGACTATGACAAATAATTAATTTTCTTCTCTATATTTGGAAGTTAATAACCACAAGGTTATATGTATGATTGGCGCTCTGTTTAGTATGGTTTAAAGGGAAATGGAAAATCCCTCCTACCCCAACTAAGAGCTCAGAGAATCTGTTCTTTGAAGAGCTGGGGATGAGAGAGTTTGGCTGGAAATTTCTTAATCCATGACCATATAAAGAAAATTACTGCACCATCACCCTATAACTGGTAAGCAAATGACACTCTGGCTGGTAACATAAGTTGGTACAAGGGGTTATCTTAGTACAAGCTTCTTGCTAGACATGTATATATAGAGATAGAGAAGCATTAGAGCAGGGAAAGCAGTATCTTAGTCCTATTTTTACCAAAGAGTCTAGAATTAGTTTTTATCCTTTTAAGCACCATTAATAAAATGGTGCCCTGAGTCTTATTCTGCAATTGGTCTGCAGTTCTCTCTCAGCCACATCAGGCGTGCTTTACATTTTGTAATACCATCCAAATTTTAGCTTAACTTTAAACCTTTATCATTGTTATTACCTTAATATTTGAATGTAATAATAAATAGTAGGCATCATACACAGTGTCTAATACTTGGTAGTCATTCAATAAATGATAACTACTATTTTAAGGGATATATAATTATCAAGATTTTTTTTAAAAAAGGAAATTAAGTTTCACAGAAATTGAAGCATACTTTATGTTACTAATGTTCTGACTTCTCCACAAATGTTCTATATTTGCATAAGTGGTTTTATTACCAAATAGTATACAAAATGAGAAATGTCCTTTAAGTATCTTGATAAACTTTATCAATAATTTTATGTCAATATTTTGTGAGGCTAAAAAGTTATATCAGTTGCAAAGCTTAAATTATTACCCACCTTTTCACTACTATACCCCACAGTAAATCTCAGCTTGAATTTCACAGAAGACCAGACAAATGAACTAAAGTCCATCTTTCCTCCCAGTTCTATAAAGAAGGTCACCTCTTCCGTGGGAAAGTGGGAGGAGGAATTTGAATGGCATCTTTGTTGGTGGAAAAGGGCATGATCTTGGTGCTTGTACATGATTCTTTGTAAGTGGCCTCCTTGTCACTTCACTGCTTTTTGCTGATACATCCTATGCAGGTCTGCAAGATTAATCTCTCCAAACACAGTTTGTGCCTTAAGTCCTTCTAATCAAAATCTTCAGTAGCTCCACAAAGTTGACAAAGTAATATGTTAACTCATAGAATTAAAGACTGACTCTGAGTTAACTACCCTCAGGGGTCTATTCACCTCACCAATTATTTGACACACAAATCTGTATGTGTGTTTATCCCATTTTCTGGCCTCCACTGAAATACTTCCAAGGGTGGGAAACCTTATACCTACTCTGTTTACACTCTATTTTGTTCCTTAGAATGTCCTCATATTTGATAAAAAAAAGTAATCTGTCTTATTGCTGCTGCTCAAGAGTCAGGCAAAATAAATCAAATCATTTTTTGTATATAATAGATCAATATTTTGGACCACACAGACCTTCTATGCCTTTCTCCTTTTAATTCAGACATTTCTCCCTTCAATTTTTACTTCTGCAGTCCTTAGTCACACTTCAAAACTTGCTCTAATGTGGCTCTTTCCATACTCTTCTATTTCCTTCACTCAGAAAGAAGGATTTTTTTCCCCTTCTCTGTACCCTGTGAATATGGCACTTCACTTTATTGATTGCTCTCCTATGCTGCTTATTACTTTATACCTTTACTTATAGAAATATTTTACAAAATTTGATCCATGCAACAATATTCTCACAAGTTGTCATAGGGGTTATGTGGGTAAAAATACAAAAAACAATAAACATTTATTTTCTACCCATGAAATGGATCCTAGTTACATAGAATCCTTATATTACTCAGAGGAGTTTCTGTTTGTGAATTTTCAAAGGTGGGTGAGAAGTACCCACAGTACCCACACCAAAGGTGGGTGTGTATTTTTCTAAAATAATTTGACCATAGAACTCTGGGTTTCATAAATTTGGATTTCTCATGGCTGATTCTTTGCGATATGTTGACTAATAATTATTTATAACAATATCTCACCTCTTTTACTGTAATAAGAAGTTCTTAATGGCCTTTTACATGCCTTATATATCTTTGTTACTGTAACAGGGACTTACACACTGCCAAGTATACAGTAGGTATCAAAAATAATCAAATGATCAAGTGAATTAACAAATCAGTAGGCTACAGATGAATTTCCCATCCTTGTTGGGAAGGAAGAGGAACTGACTGGTCTCTAACCAGGGCCTGAAAACTAAGTCAAGACAACATTTAAAAATATAAATAGGGCTTCCCTGGTGGCGCAGTGGTTGGGAGTCCGCCTGCCAATGCAGGGGACATGGGTTCGTGCCCCGGTCTGGGAAGATCCCACATGCCTCGGAGCAGCTGGGCCCGTGAGCCATGGCCTCTGAGCCTGTGCATCAGGAGCCTGTGCTCTGCAACAGGAGAGGCCACAGCAGTGAGAGACCCACGTATCACACACACACACACACACACACACACACACACATATATATATATAACTTTAAAAAATTAAAAAAAATAACATATTTTGAAAACCAACTCTAAAATTTAATTCCTGTCTTTAAACAATGAACATTATCTCCTGCTCATGTAGCTGTGGTTTAGCTGGAGTAGTTCTGCTGATTTTGGCCAAGCTCTGCTTGGCTTTATTCCCTGGCATCAGTTTACTTCATGTCTGCTCCTTACGTGTTTCATTCTTTGAGAACCTGAAGGACACGTGGGCATGTTTTTCTCCTGGCAATAACAGAAGCATGAGAGAGAAGATCCAATCATATAAGTATATCTGAGGACATCATTTGCACCATATCTGCCAACATCTGACTAGTCCAAAGCATTTATGCAGCCAAACCCAAAGTCAAAGTGTAGAAGTGTGCATATCCTGTCTCTGATGGGAAGAATTGAAAAATCACATGGAAAAAACGTCTGGATACAGGTAAGGTGAGGAACTGCGAATCATAATTTAATCTACTGCAGATACAAAAGTGACAAGGGGAAGGCAAAGAGATTGAAGATACAATTGGTAATTGATGACAAGGATGAGGACAAGTAGGGAGACGCAGTTCACCAGATGATGTTCATGCAGAAGCCCCCATGGAGGACTTTAGAGTCTCCTGAGGACACATACTCTCCAGCACTTAGCATCCTACATGGCTTTCCAAATATAAGCTTCCTGATGCCCTGTCATACTTAAGACTTGGCATTGTTATCTTTCTTGTGTGTCCTAAGGAATGGTTTCAAGCATGGCCTTTCTGTTTCTATATTTCTAAATGTATCTTTTCTTATTAAAGATCATGGTTGATACAACCCTGAGATTCTATATTTGAGCTTGAATTTCAAGTCCTTCTTTTGAGTAAGAAGGATGATGGGATAGAGAAAGGAATCGCATTTCGGTGCCACTTTTCTCTATCCCTTCCTTTGTGTTCCCTCTTCATTACTCTTCCTTCTGTCATCAGTGTTACTAGCCATCCCCACTTCTCCTTCCTGTCAATTTATTCCCCTTTCCTTTCACCTTTTCTTTTTCCCTTTCTCATTTTTCACACTTCTGTTCTTCCACATCATTCTTTACCTCTTTCCCTATCTTTTCCTATGTCCTTGCTTCTTCATCCACTCCATTCTAGCTCACCTTCCAATATTTTTTCCAACTCCTTTTATTTTATCTTACCTTTTCCCTTCCTATTTCCCAAAGGGCCCCTTAAAAAATCAAGTTAATGGGAGAAAATCATTAAAGTTCCTTTTAACTTTGTCATTTTCTGTTATTATAAAGGCTTAAAGGATTTTGGGGGAGACAGTTCTTATTTCCCAAAACTCTCCAGTCTCTGTCCAGCTCTGGCCACTCATCATCAAGAGAAATGACTGTCGCTGTCACTGCTGCCTAACCAGATGGCAGGTCTGTCAGCTGCTGCTACTGCAGGGAACATTTTAAGTCACTGTGAACTTTGAAGTATGTAGCTGTGGAGAAAGGCTCAAAACAATCTTAATTTCCCAGGTGAGTGTTGGCGTCACAGAAAAAAAGGATCAAACAAAAGTGATTATGGAAGATGGTGGAAGAGTAAGACGCGGAGATCACCTTCCTCCCCACAGATACACCAGAAATACAGCTACGCGTGCAACAACTCCTACAGAACACCTACTGAACGCTGGCAGAAGACCCCAGTCCTCCCAAAAGGCAAGAAACTCCCCACATACCTGGGTAGGGCAAAGCAGAGAGATTCTCGCAGAGAGGAGCGGTGCCGAGCGGCACTCACCAGCCCGAGAGGCTTGTCTGCTACCCCGCCAGGGCGGGCGGCGCTGGAGCTGAGGCTCGGGCTTCGGTCAGAGCGCAGGGAGAGGACTGGGACTGGCGGTGAGAACTCAGCCTGAAGGGGGCTAATGTGCCACAGCTAGCCGGGAGGGAGTCCGGGAAAACTCTGGAGCTGCCGAAGAGGCAGGAGACTTTTTCTTCCCTCTTGGTTTCCTGGTGCGCGAGGAGAGGGGATTAAGAGCGCCGCGTAAAGGAGCTCCAGAGACGGGCACGAGTCGCGGCTGAAAGCGCGGAGCCCAGAGACGGGCGTGGGACGCTGGGGCTGCTGCTGCCGCCGCCAAGAAGCCTGTGTGCGAGCGCAGGACACTGTCCACACCGCCCTTCCGGGAGCCTGTGCAGCCTGCCACTGCCGGGGTCCCGGGATCCAGGGGCGGCTTCCCTGGGAGAACGCACGGCGCGCCTCGGGCTGGTGCAACGTCACGCCGACCTCTGCCGCTGCAGGCTCGCCCCGCACTCCGTGCCCCTCCCTCCCGCCCGGCCTGAGTGAGCCAGAGTCCCCGAAGAGGCTGCTCCTTTAACCCTGTCCTGTCTGAGCGAAGAACAGACGCCCTCCGGCGACCTACACGCAGAGGCGGGGCCAAATCCAAAGCTGAGACCCAGGAGCTGTGAGAACAAAGAAGAGAAAGGGAAACCTCTCCCAGCAGCCTCAGAAGCAGCGGATTAAAGCTCCACAATCAACTTCATGTACCCTGCATCTGTGGAATACATAAATAGACAACAAATCATCCCAAATTGAGGAGCCAGGAGTCAGTGCTGTGCCTCTGAGGTGGGAGAGCGAACTTCAGGACACTGGTCCACAAGAGACCTCCCAGCTCCACATAATATCAAACAGCGAAAATCTTCCAGAGATCTCCATCTCAACACCAGCACCCAGCTTCACTCAACGACCAGCAAGCTACAGTGCTGGACACCCTATGCCAAACAACTAGCAAGACAGGAACACAACACCACCCATTAGCAGAGAGGCTGCCTCAAATCATAAAAAGTCCGCAAACACCCCAAAACACACCACCAGACGTGGACCTGCCCACCAGAAAGACAAGATCCAGCCTCATCCACCAGAACACAGGCAGTAGTCCCCTCCACCAAGAAACCTACACAACCCACTAAACCAACCTTAGCCACTGGGGACAGACACCAAAAATAACGGGAACTACGAACCTGCAGCCTGCAAAGAGGAGACCCCAAACACAGTAACATAAGCAAAATGAGAAGACAGAAAAACACACAGCAGGAGAAGGAGCAAGATAAAAACCCACCAGACCTAACAAATGAAGAGGTAATAGGCAGTCTATCTGAAAAAGAATTCAGAATAATGATGGTAAAGATGATCCAAAATCTTGGAAATAGAATAGACAAAATGCAAGAAACAGTTAACAAGGACCTAGAAGAACTAAAGACGAATCAAGCATCGATTAAAAACACAATAAATGAAATAAAAAATACTCTAGATGGGATCAATAGCAGAATAACTGAGGCAGAAGAACGGATAAGTGAGGTGGAAGATAAAATAGTGGAAATAACTGCTGCACAGCAAAATAAAGAAAAAAGAATGAAAAGAACAGAGGACAGTCTCAGAGACCTCTGGGACAACATTAAACGCACCAACATTCGAATTATAGGGGTTCCAGAAGAAGAAGAGAAAAAGAAAGGGACTGAGAAAATATTTGAAGAGATTATAGTTGAAAACTTCCCTAATATGGGAAAGGAAATAGTTAATCAAGTCCAGGAGGCACAGAGAGTCCCATACAGAATAAATCCAAGGAGAAATACACCAAGACACATATTAATCAAACTGTCAAAAATTAAACACAAAGAAATCATATTAAAAGCAGCAAGGCAAAAACAACAAATAACACACAAGGGAATCCCCATCAGGATAACAGCTGATCTCTCAGCAGAAACTCTACAAGCCAGAAGGGAGTGGCAGGACATACTTAAAGTGATGAAGGAGAAAAACCTGCAACCAAGATTACTCTACCCAGCAAGGATCTCATTCAGATTTGATGGAGAAATTAAAACCTTTACAGACAAGCAAAAGCTGAGAGAGTTCAGCACCACCAAACCAGCTTTACAACAAATGCTAAAGGAACTTCTCTAGGCAAGAAACACAACAGAAGGAAAAGAACTACAATAACGAACCCAAAACAATTAAGAAAATGGGAATAGGAACATACATATCAATAATTACCTTAAATGTAAATGGACTAAATGCTCCCACCAAAAGACACAGACTGGCTGAATGGATACAAAAACAAGACCCATATATATGCTGTCTACAAGAGACCCACTTCAGACCTAGAGATACATACAGACTGAAAGTAAGGGGATGGAAAAAGATATTCCATGCAAATGGAAACCAAAAGAAAGCTGGAGTAGCAATTCTCATATCAGACAAAATAAACTTTAAAATAAAGACTACTAGAAGAGACAAAGAAGGACACTACATAATGATCAAGGGATCAATCCAAGAAGAAGATATAACAATTGTAAATATTTATGCACCAAACATAGGAGCACCTCAATACATAAGGGAAATATTAACAGCCATAAAAGGAGAAATCGACAGTAACACAATCATAGTAGGGGACTTTAACACCCCACTTTCACCAATGGACAGGTCATCCAAAATGAAAATAAATAAGGAAACACAAGCTTTAAATGATACATTAAACAAGATGGACTTAATTGATATTTATAGGACATTCCATCCAAAAACAACAGAATACACATTTTTCTCAAGTGCTCATGGAACATTCTCCAGGATAGATCATATCTTGGGTCACAAATCAAGCCTTGGTAAATTGAAGAAAATTGAAATTGTATCAAGTATCTTTTCCGACCACAATGCTACGAGACTAGATATCAATTACAGGAAAAGAGCTGTAAAACATACAAACACATGGAGGCTAAACAATACACGACTTAATAACGAAGTGATCACTGAAGAAATCAAAGAGGAAATTAAAAAATACCTAGAAACAAATGACAATGGAGACACGACGACCCAAAACCTATGGGATGCAGCAAAAGCAGTTCTAAGAGGGAAGTTTATGGCAATACAATCCCACCTTAAGAAACAGGAAATATCTCGAATAAACAACCTAACCTTGCACCTAAAGCAATTAGAGAAAGAAGAACAAAAACATCCCAAAGTTAGCAGAAGGAAAGAAATCATAAAAATCAGATCAGAAATAAATGAAAAAGAAATGAAGGAAACGATAGCAAAGATCAATAAAACTAAAAGCTGGTTCTTTGAGAAGATAAACAAAATTGATAAACCATTAGCCAGACTCATCAAGAAAAAAAGGGAGAAGACTCAAATCAATAGAATTAGAAATGAAAAAGGAGAAGTAACAACTGACACTGCAGAAATACAAAAGATCATGAGAGATTACTATAAGCAACTCTATGCCAATAAAATGGACAACCTGGAAGAAATGGACAAATTCTTAGAAATGCACAACCTGCCAAGACTGAATCAGGAAGAAATAGAAAATATGAACAGACCAATCACAAGCACTGAAATTGAAACTGTGATTAAAAATCTTCCAACAAACAAAAGCCCAGGACCAGATGGCTTCACAGGCGAATTCTATCAAGCATTTAGAGAAGAGCTAACACCTATCCTTCTCAAACTCTTCCAAAATATAGCAGAGGGAGGAACACTCCCAAACTCATTCTACGAGGCTACCATCACCTTGATACCAAAACCAGACAAGGATGTCACAAAGAAAGAAAACTACAGGCCAATATCACTGATGAACATAGATGCAAAAATCCTCAACAAAATACTAGCAAACAGAATCCAACAGCACATTAAAAGGATCATACACCATGATCAAGTGGGGTTTATTCCAGGAATGCAAGGATTCTTCAATATACGCAAATCAATCAATGTGATACACCACATTAACAAGTTGAAGGAGAAAAACCATATGATCATCTCAATAGATGCAGAGAAAGCTTTTGACAAAATTCAACACCCATTTATGATAAAAACCCTGCAGAAAGTAGGCATAGAGGGAACTTTCCTCAACATAATAAAGGCCATATATGACAAACCCACAGCCAACATCGTCCTCAATGGTGAAAAACTGAAACCATTTCCACTAAGATCAGGAACAAGACAAGGTTGCCCACTCTCACCACTCTTATTCAACATAGTTTTGGAAGTTTTAGCCACAGCAATCAGAGAAGAAAAGGAAATAAAAGGAATCCAAATGGGAAAAGAAGAAGTAAAGCTGTCACTGTTTGCAGATGACATGATACTATACATAGAGAATCCTAAAGATGCTACCAGAAAACTACTAGAGCTAATCAATGAATTTGGTAAAGTTGCAGGATACAAAATTAATGCACAGAAATCTCTGGCATTCCTATATACTAATGATGAAAAATCTGAAAGTGAAATCAAGGAAACACTCCCATTTACCATTGCAACAAAAAGAATAAAATATCTAGGAATAAACCTACCTAAGGAGACAAAAGACCTGTATGCAGAAAATTATAAGACACTGATGAAAGAAATTAAAGATGATACAAATAGATGGAGAGATGTACCATGTTCTTGGATTGGAAGAATCAACATTGTGAAAATGACTCTACTACCCAAAGCAATCTACAGATTCAATGCAATCCCTATCAAACTACCAATGGCATTTTTCACAGAACTAGAACAAAAAATTTCACAATTTGTATGGAAACACAAAAGACCCCGAATAGCCAAAGCAATCTTGAGAACGAAAAATGGAGCTGGAGGAATCAGGCTCCCTGACTTCAGACTATACTACAAAGCTACAGTAATCAAGACAGTATGGTACTGGCACAAAAACAGAAAGATAGATCAATGGAACAGGATAGAAAGCCCAGAGATAAACCCACGGACATATGGTCACCTTATCTTTGATAAAGGAGGCAGGAATGTACAGTGGAGAAAGGACAGTCTCTTCAATAAGTGGTGCTGGGAAAACTGGATAGGGACATGTAAAAGTATGAGATTAGATCACTCCCTAACACCATACACAAAAATTAGCTCAAAATGGATTAAAGACCTAAATGTAAGGCCAGACACTATCAAACTCCTAGAGGAAAACATAGGCAGAACACTCTATGACATAAATCACAGCAAGATCCTTTTTGACCCACCTCCTAGAGAAATGGAAATAAAGACAAAAATAAACACATGGGACCTAATGAAACTTCAAAGCTTTTGCACAGCAAAGGAAACCATAAACAAGACCAAAAGACAACCCTCAGAATGGGAGAAAATATTTGCAAATGAAGAAACTGACAAAGGATTAATCTCCAAAATTTATAAGCAGCTCATGCAGCTCAAGCAGCTCAATAGCAAAAAAACAAACAACCCAATCCAAAGATGGGCAGAAGACCTAAATAGACATTTCTCCACAGAAGATATACAGACAGCCAACAAACACATGAAAGGATGCTCAACATCTTTACTCATTAGAGAAATGCAAATCAAAACTACAATGAGATATCATCTCACACCAGTCAGAATGGCCATCATCAAAAAATCTAGAAACAATAAATGCTGGAGAGGGTGTGGAAAAAAGGGAACCCTCTTGCACTGCTGGTGGGAATGTGAATTGGTACAGCCACTATGGAGAACAGTATGGAGGTTCCTTAAAAAACTACAAATAGAACTACCATATGACCCAGCAATCCCACTACTGGGCATATACCCTGAGAAAACCATAATTCAAAAAGAGACATGTACCAAAATGTTCATAGCAGCCCTATTTACAATAGCCCGGAGATGGAAACAACCTAAGTGTCCATCATCGGATGAATGGATAAAGAAGATGTGGCACATATATACAATGGAATATTACTCAGCCATAAAAAGAAATGAAATTGAGCTATTTGTAATGAGGTGGATGGACCTAGAGTCTGTCATACAGAGTGAAATAAGTCAGAAAGAGAAAGACAAATACTGTATGCTGACACATATATATGGAATTTAAGAAAAAAATGTCATCAAGAACATAGGGGTAAGACAGGAATAAAGACACAGACCTACTAGAGCATGGACTTGAGGATATGGGGAGGGAGAAGGGTAAGCTGTGACAAAGTGAAAGAGCGGCATGGACATATATACACTACCAAATGTAAGGTAGATAGCTAGTGGGAAGCAGCCGCATAGCACAGGGAGATCAGCTGGGTTCTTTGTGACCGCCTGGAGGGGTGGGATAGGGAGGGTGGGAGGGAGACGCAAAAGGGAGGGGATATGGGAACATATGTATATGTATAACTGATTAAATTTGTAAAATAAAAAAATAAAAAAAAATAAGACTGAAAAAAAAAAAAAAAAAAAAAAAAGTGATTATGACCTGAAATGGTCTTCAGGGCCAGGTTGCGGAGTATCACCATATCTTCAGAAAAAAAGCTTAACTCTCACACCACCACTCTGGTGGTGTCCTTGCAGAAAAAAACAATATTTTATTATTCTTTTGGACCAGGGACCTTTCATATTTAATCTCACAGGGAAGCTACATCTTCTTTCTGCTATAACAGAGCCCTGTAATTACTGTTATTAATCTTAAAATCATGGGCTCTAATTTCAAAGGCTTCTTGTAACCTGACAGTCTTTCAAAACATAATGGTGCAAAAAAAATAAATCATCCTTTCCAAGTAGCATCTTTGCTTGGTAAATGCCAGCACGAGGAAGGATATAAACATATTCCCCAAACAAGTACCATAAACTGGGAAATGACACAATATCAACCATAAACATGTCTTTGTCACAGCCTTGCTTAAAAACGTTCTCACTCACGAAATAAAGAGAAGCCTTTCAAATTGTACTTCAAAAAGACAAAAAAAAAAAAATCAGTACACCTACAGAAACTCTACTTGGCTGGAAAAGTTTCAGCCATGTCTATTGCATTCCCAGTGGCACTCTGTTCTCTCCTTTATCACTCTCACTTCTTTCCAGTCACTGTTCAATTACTGGGATGAGACAAGCACCCCTCGGTTCCAATCAACAGAATATGAGCCTTCCTGAAGAAAAGCAAACCTTTCTTTCTAAAGGATTTTACTTCCTGCCTGCTTGTCCTGCCCCATGTAAAAGGATGGCAATCCCTCACATATACATGGCACATGAACAAGTGCACCTGTGTCTGAGTATGTGTACTAAAATACATTCTAGAATGATAGTGGATATTGAGCTACTATCAATCACCAATGTCAGTAACTTAACTTATTTAATTAGTTGTATCAAAGATTGCTAAGGGAATAGGAGAAGTAGCAGACAAATATTCAAGTGTGAGAGGCAAGGAAGAAATCTGGAAAAAGGGAGGTGAACCTGACATGAAAAGAAGGAGTAGAGTGGAACTCATTGCAGGATGAGGGTCCAGCGATCTGCTCACATGATTTTCTCACATTTCAGCTCCCTGATGAGTCATCTTGCCTGTCTGCCTTAGTTGACTACCTTGAATGTGATTCCTTGCTGACGTACATTCCATTTCAAACTGAGACACTATGTTTTCTGTATTTTGAGTATGCCCATTCATTACTTCTTACCCCACCAGAGGCAGCCTTCATTTATTTCTAAGAGTCTGGGTTGTGACAGTATGCATTCACATCTTGATTAGAAAAATCATGACGAAGAGGCACTAGGATAACGTCACTGGAAATGACAGAGCAGAGATTTCAAACTCCCCAAAGCCAACATGCCGTGCACTTACTGACTGTGCTACACTGCCTACCACCTAATACTTACTGGGGAATGATAAAATGCTGAAATATTCAATCCATAGTATTGTGTCTGATGGTGG
Organism: Mesoplodon densirostris; assembly: GCF_025265405.1. Taxonomy (NCBI): domain Eukaryota; kingdom Metazoa; phylum Chordata; class Mammalia; order Artiodactyla; family Ziphiidae; genus Mesoplodon; species Mesoplodon densirostris. The sequence goes on along the minus strand of NC_082674.1, from coordinate 82,228,051 downwards.
TGGGGAAGGGGGAAAGCTGGAAAATCAGTTGGATCAGCTGTTTGGGACTTGGGTTGATATGTTGAGATCTTAAAGTCTTTATTAAAAATAACTGAGAAAGAAGACTCCTGAGTTCTTATCTGTAGTAAGTTAATATTGATACAGATTAAGATTACTGTCTAGCATTTAACAAGCACTATATGAGTGTTTGCTTAAAAAATAAGGGTATGTTTTTTCTGGAGCAAGTGCAGACACAGGCACCAACGTAAGGTACAACCATTTGGACCACCCATTACTGACAGGGGAAGGAAGGAGTGGACACAGGCAAAGGAAAGGATGTGTCATGAATCAAGAAAGCAGTTTATAATTTGATAATACATGATTGTTAATTATTCAATTCTAAGGTTAAATGTTGGTGTATTTAAATGGATAATAGATTGATATAAGAAATGAAATGATTATGATATTTCTTTGGGAATAATTTTTTCTCACAGCATATATAAAACCAAAATGTGATAAACAGTTTTGCGGTTGGAGAAAGTTTAATAATATTTTAGAGTCATTTTGTCTGTACCCTAGATAATAAGCATGAGATTTAGTTTGGGATTGTCTGATTTCCTTGTCTATCTGCAGCAAATCTTAGCTAACTAGATATGTTGATTTAGTCTTTTCATTTATCTTGTAATTTAGGTTAATATTAAAGTTCTCATTTATAATCTCATACATTAAATGTCCTCACCTCATTTCAAGTTATTTTCCTTTTTTCTCATTTTCCACAATGAATTTTCTTTGAGAACTTTTTTAACTGCTGAGCTGAGAGAAACATAATTTTTCTATATTTATTTGTTCTAGTGAGCAACACCAACTTTTCTCAATTCTATCAATTTGATATCTCATTTCTTTTCTCGAACTAATGTCCTTTGACTTTTTGATAGATATTCCATTTACATTTTTTGAGGGCTTAAACAATACAGTTTGCTCAATTTTTTCTTTATTTTATTTTTATTTTCCCAAAAGAATTAGAATCGTATGGCAGATAAAGCCCAAATTTTGACATCTAATTAACTCTGAGTCTTAGTTCTGCTGCTTACTAAGTGTGAGCTCTTAGATATTACATCACTAAATTTTGTTCAACTTATCTGTAAAAATGAACAGACACAGTGCCTGTCCTTGCAAGCTCACGAGATTTGTGACAAAAATAAATAAATACATGAAAATGTATTACAAACTATCAAGAGAATTGCACCCCGTATGTACACAATCAAATATCAGCTATATATTTCTGATTTTCAAATAATTTAATGAATATATTTTATACATAATTATTTTTATTGACTCAGAAGACATTTAAAATCTCAATTTTATTACCATTATTATGATCAACGAAGTCAACATGTTGCATATATTCAAAATCAAATTTATTTTTCAACAATGCATTTTCCCATGTTATGTGATACATAACTGATATAGTCATAGATCATCAGAGTTGTCAGGATGTGAAATCAGGTAGAAACTGGTACTCAGTTTTACAGGAGAAAAGAAAACTAAACTCACTGAGGCCAAAAAATTAGCAAAGCTTATTGTTATGGGCTGATTTTTGTCCCTCTAAAATTTAAACATTGAAGCCACAATCTCCCAGTCCTTCAGAATGTGGCTATATTTGGTGATAGGTTCTTTCAAGAGGTAATTAGGTTAAAATGAGGTCATTATAGTGGACCATAATCCAATATGACTTATGTCCTTATAAGAGGAAAATTGGACACACACACACACACACACACACACACACACAGCAGACCATGTAAAGACCCTGGGAGAAGATGGTTATCTACAAGTGAAGGAGAGGTTTCTAAAGAAACCAACCCTGTCACAACCCTGATTAAACGTATAGCCTCTAGAATTGTGAGAAAATAAATTTCTGTTGTTTACCTAGTCTGTGGTACTTCATTATGGCAGTTCTAATAAACTTATACACTAATTTAAAGCAGATACAGACTAAATTTCAGGTATTGCCAAATCTTATTGGGTACTTATTCCACCATATTATACTGCTTCCCAATTTTATTTTTAAAAAGATTCACTAAGTAAGGGAATATTTACTTAAATGGTGAAATAAATAAATAAATAATTAGCAATGATACAAGAAAATATTCTGAAAGAATAATTCTTTTAAGAGCGCATCCAGTCAGATGCTACAGTTTAGCCAATGCAGGAATCAATTAATAACTGTGATTTTTCAAGGTTGACTTAAGTCATAGGACCCACCTAACAAAATGTGTAAGTGTCATTGGAATTCTGGACCATTTGAGTAGAACTGGACCCCCAACATGGAAGAAATCTTACAGAATATAACAAATCATTAATAGAAATATAAGTAAAAAGAAGTTCACAAATAACACAGAAATAAACATAACAAAAGTAGGGATTTCATATTAGTTATCAGAGGTAGTGGTGGCGCCATTAAGCCCAAAAGACAAGTATGCTATTTGTAATTCCAGTCATATTTCACAACCTCTTCTCGCTTTGCTATCCTGCAATAGTTTTCTATTCCTACTTGCCACTGTGGCTCATCTCTTATGCTGTTCCATGTCATACTGGCCATCTTGAATCACAGGTGATATATACTGGGTCAATATTTGTTTAATTAATGGATAAGAACCATTAGTTTTCAGCTAAAATCATGCTCCTAGAGGGCACCACCAGCAGTGCCTTCACAAAGAAGGAAGAGGAAGGGGAAAGAGAAAGGGAAGGGAGAAAAGGAGAGAAGAGGAGATAAAACAATGTGAAAACAAGGGAAAGAAAATTTTGTCCTGCAAATAGGAACGTGAGTGTGAAAGAAAACAAAACCAATAAATTATTAGAGTCAGTCATAACTCATGTGAGATGGTCAGTCCTAAATAGTCAGAAAAGTGTCATCAGTTTAGTGCTCAGTGGGTTTTGTATGAAGTTGGAATGATTAATCTTTTTTTTTTTTTTTTTTTGCAGTACGCAGGCCTCTCACTGTTGTGGCCTCTCCCGTTGTGGAGCACAGGCTCCGGATGCGCAGGCTCAGCAGCCATGGCTCACGGGCCCAGCCGCTCCGTGGCATATGGGATCCTCCCAGACCGGGGCACGAACCCGTATCCCCTGCATCGGCAGGCGGACTCTCAACCACTACGCCACCAGGGATGCCCAGAATGATTAATCTTGATGCAACTTGTGCATCTGCATTTATAGCTACTGTTCAACTCTAAGTATGTTTCTGCAGACAATCTGTCATTTATAGGTCTTCCATGACCTTTGTATTTGAAATTCAGTTTCCTTATAGCCTTATCTGGCTAAAAGTACCATCCACTTTAAATATTTCAAAATAATTACTTTCATTCCACCAACAGCTATGGCCCCCTATTGACTAACTCACTGACACAATGTCATTCTCTTCTCATAAATATACTTTATTTTGACACTTTAATGTTTATAAATTATATAGATTATTAATGGCTACCAGAACATTTTTTCTGGGATACAGAAAAATATGTTTTATTATTTTAGACTATTATTTTAGACTGTGGAGTAAACACCATATAAATGACATAAATAAATGGCTTCATTTAAATGCATTGATGCAGTTACAAAAGATAGTTTGAGACCTTGCATGCACTGTGCAACTTAGTTTTAATTCTTCAATGTAAGCTGTAGCAGTATGTACTATACTGAGATGTGCTTTTCATGTTAATAAATATTGAGATTGCAATTCTCAGTTAACAGTTGAAGTAAAAATGATTCTGAGGGTTCTGTAATGTTTGTTGGAGCTCCTCCTTATCAAATCTCCTGTGTGCATTAGGCTGGGAATTCACACTTAAATATCATGGAGAATCAATTTGTAAAGGAGTAGATATTACTTCACTTAGATGAACTAATTTCATTTAAAATGAATGTATTAGAAAAGTTGTTCAGAAAATACTAGTATCCATTATATCATAAAAAATGTGTTAAACTTTTCCATTGGATGATGCATAAAAACTTTTATAAAATCAGCTGAATTCATGACCATATTTCAATATAACACTCTGGATATTTTGATTATAAGCAAATTGTGCAGCAAACTGACAGTGGATCAACAATTTTCTGTATCTCATGGGATTTCTCATTATTATGACTCCTTTTGGCTGAACAAATCTACTAAAGCAGTGACATTCTGAAATACAATGATTATATTTTTCACTTGCTTTGTCTCTTAAAAATGTTTTCAAAAAGGCAAGTAGCATTAAAATGAATAAAATGTGTTAGATAGTAAAAAATCATAAATATATTTATAGAAAATAAACAACATTGGACTACTGAACATAACAACTGAAATGCAAATAAACAACCAGAGAAATCAAAATAACTGTTTGTTTGAGGCCAAGTATTTTTAATTAAACCACACATTTTATTGTGGGCATAAACGTTACTTCCCTGCAAGCAAAATTACAATTGAGAATTTTAAAATGCTTCTAAAAGAGGAACACAAAGATCTTTAGCTTGTCGGTACTAGCTGAGTTGCTTCTGCTAAACTTTAATATACGTGTTCTTTTCCCAGCTAGAGACTATAAACTCCTGCAAAGTGGGGCCATTTTTTAAAACTAAATAAGTTCTCATAGGCTCCACACTTAATAAAGATTTGAGTAGCTAGAAGGATTAACTAGGCACAGTTTGGTATTGTTAATTACTAGAAATGCTAATATCTATAAATTCATCCTCAGCATAGTTGGCCATGGTTCTCCAGTGAGGCTGAAACCATTTTACTTCCCCATATGAACACCAGAAATTGTGTTCTGTAGCCCAAAACTCTGTTTTTGGTTCAAAGGGGATTGGGTTCGAATCCCAGCTCTACTGCTTTCTGCTGATGTGGTCTTGAGCAAGTTACTTAACTGCAGTTCCAGCTGTGCTGGCACTCCACAGTGAAATGAGAGAGTTACCACAGGATGTTTTATTTTCTTAGAGAAACACCATGATCCACCACTTCTGTCAGAATCTGGACAATTACCAGCTTAAGGTAGTTTGAAGTTTCAATACTAGATCACACTGCATTCCTTTCTAGGATGTATCTTTGCTGAATATCAATGTAGAACAGGATATGAGATTTGCGAGTTCAATCTGATTCTGAGATTTTAGAAGTTAGGGAGTATGTAATACGCACACACATCCCATTAGTAACTAATTGACATTATTTAAGAAACTAAAATCAATATATTATTTTTCTTTCAATTTATTTTTTTTTCAAACAGCTACTAAGTTATTAGGACATAAACACTTAAGTTGTGTGGACCTGTAACTACTTAAAACATGAAACTGTTTGGCATTTTTTTAACCTAGTAGCCATAAAGAAATTAATGAATTACTGAAAGCACAGTGACAGAAAACCTCTGACTTCAAACTTCATTTTCCTTATCTCCAAGAGGAAAACAGTGCCAATTTTAGAGACAAGTGTGAGGTTTAAATTAGGCATCTTTTGTACAGTGTCTGGGATATATTAAGAACTCAAGAAATTAAAGACTTTGTGCTTATTATTTTAGGTGCAAACGACTTCTAGAGTAATTTAGCTCATTTCTCTTATCATAATGTACTAGCCTTATGCTCAGTATTTTTTGGCTTTCCAACCATTATAGCAAATTAACAGCAGAGCCAGGGTTATCAATGGGACCTCCAATTCCTTAATTCTGCCTGCCTAAAACTATAGCTAAGCAAATAAATTTAAATAGTTTTTAATAAACACTATTTTGTCTCCAGAACTTAGGTTTCAATAAGTAGGAGTTAATCACAGAAAAAGTATATTTACTTTAAAAGAAAACCACGTGCTATTTGTGCTGTTTTGATCATGATCCATTTTTTTTTAATTGAAATATAGTTGATTTACAATGTTGTGTTAATTTCTGCTGTACCTCAAAGTGTTTCAGTTATGCATATATATATATATATATATATATATATATATATATATATACATTATTTTTTATTCTCTTTCCCATTATGATTTATCTAAAGATATTGATATAGTACCCTGTGCTACACAATAGGACATTGTTGTTTATCCATTCTGTATATAATGGTTTGTGTCACCTAACCCCAAAACTCCCAGTCCATCCCTCTCCCACCCCCCGCCCCCTTGACAACCATGAGTATGTTCTCTATTTCTGTGAGTCTGTTTCTGTTTGTAGATAAGTTAATTTGTGTCATATTTTAGATTCCAGATAAGTGCTATTACATGGTATTTGTCTTTCTCTTTCTGACTTACTTCACTTAGTATGATAATTTCTAGTTCCATCCATGTTGCTGCAAATGGTATTATTTCATTCTTTTTTATAGCTGAGTAGTATTCCATTGTATGTATGTACCACATCTTCTTTATTCATCTGTTGACAAGCATTAAGTTGTTTCCACATCTTGGCTATTGTAAATAGTGCTGCAATGAGAATGGGGTGCATGTATCGTTTTGAATTAGAGTTTCCTCCAGATATATGCCCAAGTGGGATTGCTGGATCATATGGCAACTTTATTTTTAGTTTTGTGAGGAACCCCATACTGTTCTCCATAGTGACTCCACCAACTTACATTCCCCAAAACAGTGTAGGAGGGTTCACTTTTCTCCACACCCTCTCTAACATTTGTTATTTGTAGACTTTTTAATGATGATAATTCTGACTGGTGTGAGGCACCACCTCATTGTAGTTTTGATTTGCATTTCTCTAATAATTAGCAGTGTTGAGCATCTTTTCATGGAGCACAATTGACTTAAACTCAACTATAATACATATTCCTCTAGTAATGAAACCATAAAAAAAAAAATGAGCGTATAGACTAGGGACCAAGAGTGTTATTCAAGCCTCTATATAAGAAAAAGTCAATTATGAACAATGGGTGCCATACTAGAAGAAAGATAGAATAAGGTGTTTGGGACACATTTTCTGCAGTAGGAGTTGGATCAAAATGTTTTCCCCTTAATTTTTATTTAACTAAGGATCCAACTCATTGGAGCCCAATTGTTCTGTAAGCATTCCTGAGATAGTTTCAACCCGAAGAAGACATTCTCTCTCTCTCTCTCTCTCTCTCTCTCTCTCTCTCTCTTTCTGTCACTTCTTTTCTTTTCTTTAATGTGTTTGAATATGAGAATACAGCAGTGAATGCCATATGGCATAACTTTACCTCAAGGAACTCACATTATGCTGTATTTACTGTTAAAAGTGAATCTGACCAATATATAAAAATCTAAGACTAACAGAAAGGTAAATTTTTAAATCTATTTTTCTCATCTCCTTCAATCACTTTTAGTATATACCATGTTCAAGCGCTTAAGACACACATGGCCTATGACAAGTGGCATAGACTGTCTAGATAGTATAAAAGAGAAAGCCAAAACACAGGAAAAGAACAAATCTGAAAAGGATGTATATGTCTGTCTTGGTTTTTGAATTTCATCCTAAGGGTTATAAAGAGCTATCGGAAGATATGAATCAAGGAAATTATATAATCCTAATTCAGACTGAGAAATATCATTTGGGTGTGGTATGAAAAATGGACTGAGGGAGAGTGTGGCCATCTTGAAGCAAGGAGACTAGCTGTAAAGGTATTTCAGCATCTCAAGTGAGATAAGGAGAGACTGGGAATGAAAACAGAAAGAGAGATGCAGATATCTTGTGCTCTGAGCACAAAGTCTCAGCTCTCCACTTCAAGGCAGATCATTCCCTCCAGGTGTGCGTGTTTCTGTATCATAGCATTTTACAGTTTAAAGAAATCAGGAGGGCATAGTTGGGGAAGAAGTAAAGGAATTCTGTGTTCTATACACACCTCCACCTCTTCCCAGGCCCCAACATGCCCATCCAACACTTCTAAGAAAATGCATTTTGTAATTGTTAGATGCATAGTGTAACTGATGAACATTCATGGATTCACCTGTATGAAAAAAATAACAGAATGTATTGAGATAGTGTAAACTTTGATGTAGGGTGGTGGGTAAGGAGTGGAGTTGAGAGAAAAAATAAAACCAAAAAAAGACTTTCATCACTATTTTATGAAGCGAGAAAACATTGTCATATCAACATAACCCATGCTTCTGCCTAGCCCTAACACCTACTTGAAACCCTTTGTGCATACGGTCTTGGTTTTAGCTCCCAAACAGATTTAGAGATGGTAGAGTAACTGTGCTCAGTAGCTAACATAGCTCATCGGCATAGACAACTTTGCGTGAATGTAGCTCATTGCAAGTCTTGGAGAGAAAAGATATATTTCTGTGTCACTGCAGTGACACTTCTGTGACAATGACACATTTTTCATTTCTGTAATTCCTTTCCATATTATAGCAGAGTATCTAAGCCAATCAGGATTAAAAACTTAGCCACACCATTGAGCTGAACTGTCTGTGGTGGGTCCACTTCAAAACGGAGAATTAAACACTTTTACCTCTCCTACCCCTATCCTGTTCATTCCCTTTTGACAACTATTTTTTTACTTCGAGGTGATCATAAAACTTTTCCTCTAAGAGGATAAGCCCAGAACCATAATTCCCTTTGTCTCTTGTCAAAACTTATCTTGCCTACGTCCTCATCCTTTAACAAGTTTTGTCTTGGTATATCTGATACACTAATTCATATAGCTGATATAGGTTCAATGATTACTCATATCTCAGATCTTACAATAATACTTTAACAGGAGCCAGCAAGGCCTTAACCCAAAGCTAAAACAAACAAGGAAATGTCAGATACTCTAGAAGGCAGATTCTGGAAATATGTTGCAGCAGGGAGTTTGTCATCTTTGTTCCTACTTAAGTCAAGTCTGTTTAAAAATTCATTTTTCTGAACTGTGGCTGAGGGACTTTCATGTTTTGCCAAATATGATTTTGAAATATTATTTTTCACAATAGCATCTTCTTGAATTTCTTCCTCTATCCTTTCACTTCTACAAAGTGCCTTTTAAAAGCCAGACACTACATAACAATAGGCATACAAAAAAAATTTTTTTCTGGACCCACAGTTTAGTAAGAAAAAAAGAAACCTATCAGCTCAGTACAGGTTGGGACACAGGATTTTGAGATTAAGAGCCTCATGTTCCCTGCCTGAGAGGGATTTTCAGAACATGGTAGTTCATTTCTATAGATTCATGACATGGAATGAATAGGAAACAAATATTTTTCCTCAGTCCACAAGTTCTATTCATGGTGAAAGAAGAAAGTCTATTCAATTATTCCCTTTCTGTCAGATTGTCAATATTTGTACTGTTGGGTTGATTAAATTCAGTATTTGAAAACTCCAAAAATATTTGAATAAAAGAGGCCAAATACACAGATGATTT